>NC_059161.1:45665369-46290369 GCF_019923935.1 Bubalus bubalis
AAAACAAAGAGAATAACGCAGGGAGTTCAAGAAACTTGACACATGAGCTAAGCGAAATCAAGACTCCCATGACTATCTGGGGAAGGAGAATTTCAGACAGAAGAACAGCAGGTGTAAACTGCTTGTATTAGGATGAGCTTGGCACATTGGAAACCCATCCAGAGACCAATGCAATTGTAGCAAAGGGCCAGGGACAGACCCTTGCCTTTCACAAATTTGGTGAAAGAAGTGGTCATAGCAATGACCACAGCAAATCCCATACAGATTTGTAATCTAGGACAAGGACCTACAAGCGCACTGTTTTGAGTATGCTATGGCATAAGCTAATTGAAATGTTTGATAGATCCATTTTTCTGTACTGTGGAGAAAAAAATAGCAATAGCCTATGTTAAAGATACATAGCTGTGTAAAGCCACAGCGTCTCTGGTAGCTCAGGTGATAAAAGTGTCTGCTTGCAATGTGGGAGGCACGGGTTTGATCCCTGGGTCAGGAAGATCCCCTGGAGAAGGAAATGGCAACCCACTCCAGTTCTCTTGCCTGGAAAATTCCATGGATGGAGGAGTCTCGTAGGCTATAGTCCATGGCATCGCAAAGAGTCGGACACGACTGAGCAACTTCACTTTCACTTTCATGTAAAAGATGATAGTGGTAGCTATGGAAATGACTTAATGTGGATGAAGTCATGACATATTTTAAAGGTAGAGCCAAGGGAACTTGTTGATGGATGGACTATAACGTGAGGAAAAGGACAGGATCTGGGACTTCCCCAGCAGTCTAGTGGTTATTAAGACTTCACCTTCCAATCCAGAGGGTGTGGGTTTGTTTCTTCGTTGGGGAGCTAAGATACTGCATGTCTTGTGACCAAAATAACAAAGCATAAAACAGAAGTAATATTGTAACAAACTCAATAAAGACATCAAAACACTCTTCTTAAAAAAAAAATAAGAAAAGAAAGAAAGAAAAGAAAAAGGACAGAATCAAGAACAGCTTCCAGATTTTTTACTTAAACAATGGAATGAATGGTAGTACCACTTTTTGAGATGTCAGTGATGACAGAAATGAGGGTGGGGCTAGGGAGTATGGGAGTGCCAGCATTTAAGATCTACTTAATAGTGCTCAGAGTTCAACCTAAGGAAAAGAGAAGCCTCATACAGAATTATTTGAAACTGAATAGTGATCAGTCTCAAAATCAACCACTCCACTTTGTTTACCAAAGGAATTTTAAAGTTTTGACTTCATGTTTTTTTAATAATGAACTTAAAGTGTTCCTCTTGAGTCCTGTATTTCCTCCAGCATAGTTTTCCTGTTAACTCTCTGATGTCTGAAAATTGCTATGCTTTACTGTCAAAAAATTTCAGATTAGGAGTAAATAGATTTCAGGAATTTAATGGCTTAAAAAATATATCAGTAATCAGCTAGTCACTTCCTTGTAGTACCAAAGATTTGAATGCATTCTCTAATAAGAGTTCTTCCTGATAATTTCAGCTGACTTATGTTTTGAACAACACCAAAATTCCTGCCTTACTAACTTTCCAGCCCCTGAGCTGTGGAATGTCACATAGAACCGCTGACCAGAAAACACCCCAATAAAAGAAGCAATTTAAGATCGCTATCCCACAAAGGATGCTAAATACTCCTGTGGCCAATATTCATAAATAATTCTAATTCTAAATTCCTTGCTGCCCTTGAACAAAATAATGAAGTGGGTAAAATTCCTCTGTGATTTCTGACTCTCCATTCTCAGTTTTTCACTGCCACAATATCCCTGACTCTCTTATCAATGAAGCAATACAATAAATTCAAGCATCCTATAATGCTAATGACTAATAAAGAATAACATGCCACTTCTCTTGGGAATGTTAACATTTTAAACAAACAGGAAGCTTTGAGTCTATGAAATAAATTTCTAATCAAGACAAAGGAGGAGAAAGGGTTTTTCCACAGATTCATAATCAGAGTCCAATAAACAAGCCCAACTTCGAAGGTCAAGGGGTAGGTGGTATTGCTATCAGCTTCTATTTTGACAGCACTATGTGAATAAATGGCAGAACCTGGCTCTCCAAAAATGTCTGTAAGTATAAACATAAGTTTATTATAAATTATACCCACGTGGTAAAGAATCCGCCCACCAAGGCAGGAGACACGGGTTTGATCCCTGGGTTGGGAAGATCCCCTGGAGCAGGAAATGGCAACCCACTCCAACATTCTTGCCTGGAAAATTTCATGTACAGAGAAGCATGGCAGGCTATGGTCTGCCAAAGAGTCAGACACAACTGAGCAACTGAGCACATGAGCGTGCACACACACACACACACACAGTTACTGACAGAATGAGTGCCACACAATTAACCAAGAATAAAATAAACATACTTCTATTGTAAATTCTATATAGTCAATTGATTCTCACAGGATGCTTTCATTGATTTCTACCCAACTGCCCTATCCACAGCCAACTATGGTTGGAATTCAACCATGATTTGACAAATGGAGTTGAATCTCAAGCTATAGCTCCTTTCCAAATAAAATTTTTGTTATAATTTTATATGTGGCAGGGATGCTGGTTGATATTTTTATTTTAACAAGTAAAACAAGGAAGATGATTATCAAAGCTTAGCTTGCTTATCAATGATGTGAGCAACTTTTTTTTATTCGGATAACAGTTTTTAAATATTAAAACACTTTTTTTTCTTTGCTGTTCACATGTAACAGCTACAAACACAATGTATTATAAGTTTGCATCTTCATTGTCAATGTTTTCACCATCACTTTCTCAGATCTAGAATTTAATAAAAAACAGTTAAGTAAGCACTCATTCATACTATTAGCTAATTTCTGTGGTGTAACAACCCCATTGTGGTTGATTTCAAGCTTCTGATGAATAATGTATCTTCCCAGGTGGTGCTAGTGGTAAAGAACCCACCTGACAATGCAGGAGATATAAGAGATGCAGGTTCAATCCCTGGGTCGGAAAGATCTGCTAGAGACCTGATGAGCTTTTAGTATTTATTATCTCATTTAATATAACTTACAGAATTGTAAATTTATATTATTTATGGCTATGTTTAAAAACCAACACAAAAACTTTCTGAGACTTTAACAATTGGCTCTTTTTTCATTTTATTAAAGTATAGTTGATTTACAATATTGTGCCAATCTCTGCTGTATAGCAAAGTGATTCTGTTATATGCATCTATTATTTTTATATTCTTTTCCATTATGTTTATCACAGGATATTGAATACCATTACCTCTGCTATACAATAGAACCCTGTTATTTAGTCATTCAATGTATAATAAGAAAGTGAAAGTGAAGTCGCTCACTTGTGTCCGACTCTTTGCTACCCTCTGGACTGTACCCTGCCAAGCTCCTCTGTCCATGAGATACTCCAGGCAAGAATACTGGAGTGGATTGCCATTTCCTTTTCCAGGGGATATTTCCAACCCAGGGATCAAACCCAGGTCTCCCCCATTGCAGGCAGACTCTTTACCCTCTGAGCCACCAGGGCTCCTTTGCATCTACTGATTCCAAACTCCCAATCCATCCCTTCCCAAACCCTTCTCCACCCTGGCAATCATCAGTCTATTCTCTATGTCTGTGAGTCTGTTTTTATTTCATAGATAAGTTCATTTGTGTCATATTAGATTCCACATATATGTGGTATCCTATGGTATTTGTTTTTCTCTGTCTGACTTCACTTAGCATGATAATCCCTAGGTTCATTCATGTTGCTGCAAATGGCATTATTTGATTTTTCTTCTTATAGCTCACTATTATTCCATTGTGTATATATACCACACCTTCTGTATCCACTCCTCTGGCAATGGACATTTAGCTTCCATGTCTTGGCTATTGTAAGCAGTGTGGCTATGAACATAGGGGTGCATGTATCTTTTCAAACTAGAGTTTTATCTGGATATATGCCTAGAAGTGGGATTGCTGGATCATATGGTAACTCGATTTTTGTTTTCTTGAAGAGCCTTCACACTGTTCTCTATAGTGGCTGCACCAATTTACATTCCCATCAACAGTGCAGGTGGGCTCCCTTTTCTCCACATCTTCTCTAGCATGTCAGTTACAGACTTTTTGATAATGGCCATTCTGACCTGTGTGAGGTGATACTTCATTATAGTTTTGGTTTGCACTTCTCTAATAATTAGCGATGTGCAGCATCTTTTCATGTGCCTAATGGCCATCTGTGTTATTTCTTTGGAGAAATGTCTATTTAGATCTCCTGTCCATTTTTTGATTGAGTTGTTTTGTTTCTTGTTATTGAGTTGTATGAGCTGTTTAACAACTGACTCTTGTGAAACATTACAAGTCAGCTTTATAATCACAGCTTGGTTTCCAGTAACCAAGAGGACCTGGAGCCAAATATAAGGAAAAGATTTGCCTCTTGCTTTCTGCGTTCATCTTTTTGTGGGTCTCTCAATATGCCTAGAAGAAGCTGCCATCAACCCTTCTGAGGCTTTTTAAGATCTCGTAGGAACCCACCATACTAAACCACATGCCTAGTCATCCAGGATTCTGATGACAGGTTTTGAAAGCAGAGACCAGTGTGGTTCCCACATATCAAAGTATGCAACCTTTGTAAAACATCATGGAATAAACATATAAATTATTTACACTACAGACGTATCTCTTTGGATTATCAAGATTTCATACATCTGTTTCTCAGCCACTCCTCAGTTGCTGTTGTTGGATGTATTCTTAGGTTCTGAATATAGTTTAAAGGATAATAATATCGTCATCTCCTTTGCCAAAGCAGAAGATAACATTGTGCAGTAAACAGTGATTCATATGCCATACCAGTTATTCTGAGATTCCCCTTCAGGGCCTTGGCTTCCTTACATAAACTAACTCCTTTCTTGCATATTCCACATGAAAGCTATCTCCTGCCATCTTGATGCTCCTGACCCATTTCACCTTCTCAATGAAGAATGAGCATGATACTTATTCCTTGTTTAATACATTTGCTTATGTATTATAGATATATCTCCTGCCACTCAGGAGTTGATAGCCAAAGAGTAAGCATTATAATAGAAAAGGCAAAATAAAGACATATATATGGACAGTAAGTTAAAATTATTGAGTCAATATGGTAATCCAAACATCAAACACTATTGGAAATGTCTCAGCTCTAACAATAAAAGAGCAATAAAATTATACACATCTACAGTATTTCACATTAACTGTAAAATAATACTTGGCTGAAATATAGCAAGTGGGTTATCTCTAAGAGCTTGCCACTTTTAAAAGTTGGTTCTTATATATGATAGCATTTTAAACTATTCTTACGTATTAATACATGCATGCAATTGCCAGCATTTAAGTGCTCCTACTCTGAGGGCTTTCAACATAGGAGTGCTGTTTTACAAGTAAAAATAGTCAACATTTGTACTGTTTTTTTATTATAAAGCAATTGGTTATTCAATTCTCTGTATCCTTTAAAAAAGACTTCATTGGCTTAACCCTTTAAACATGCATGGTATGTGACTCAAAAAAAAAAAACAGAAGGTAGGAAGAAATGATCAAATGAAGAGCACTGATCCATAAACTACATTAGGATTATCTGTGATTTTTCATGTAATTCATCAGATTGTTAAAATGACCACACGAACAACCAGAACTGAAGCAGGAAATCCACAGAAACACAACATCCCATGAGTACTTCTTATTTTCTAGGGATTACAGTCTGAATTCTTCTCGCAATGCTAACCTGGTTGACTGAATATTTCATATGAAAAAACCTAACATTTTGTCTATGAATGCTAACTTTCTTCTCCTTTTCTAAAATAAAAGAATGGTTTAATGATTTATTGATCATTAAATGATTTATTGATTAAATGATTTATTGACTGACTTTTTCTCATGTTGTACACATCTAATGGAATTAGATATGAAACATACAAAAGAAAAAACTACAAAAACACATCAATTATTATTGTTAATGATATCTGTTAAATGTTGATATCTTAAAAATCAGTAAGAAAATACACCAAAATATTAATGGCAGTAGGCTCTCTGAATGGAGAGATTAAAGGAGGAGTTTCATTTTATTTTCTATGTAGTCCAAGTTTTCATAACAATCATGTATTACTATTGGGCTGAAGAAAGTAAGTTTTATTTTTAATTAGGATAAATAAAAAGAAGGAGAACATTACCATCTCATTTTACTAATTAAATATCTTTAAGAAAATATTTTATAATTTCTTATCTAAGGTAAATGTCCAAAAGAAGCTAATTACTCTCCCAGGCTTTTCCCCAGCCATGCTGAAGTACTTGTAGTTCACTGAAGCATTATGCCGACTCCAACTCTGCACTGCTGAAGATGCTATTCCTGATATCTTTTTTAATATACACTTTTATTTATTTATTTATTGGCTCTGGTAGGTCTTAGTTGCAGCATGCCAGGTCTTTAGTTGCAACAAGCAAACTCTTAGTAGCATGTGAGATCTAATTCCTTGACCAGGGATTGAATCCAGGTCACCTGCATTGGGAGTGCAGAGTCTTAGCCACTGGACCACTAAGGAACTTCCTGTTCCTAAATCTTAAGTATCCTACCCTATGTTCTTAAAGTAACTAACTCCAATTTTCCTTCAAAACTCAGCATCACCTTCTCCAAGAAGACTTTTTGGGCTCTCAAGTGCAATATAAATGCTTATCCTTTGAACAGAACCCTCCATGTATTCATCAACAGTAAAGATTTATCACTCTGAAATAACTGCAGAAAGTATTATTCCCAAGTGATTTAGCACAGCACCTACTGAATAAAAAAAATGAATGAATGAACAACATTGACATCCCCATAAGTTAAATAAACAGTAGGCCTTTGTCCTTTCTTTCATTTAAACGATTGGCCCTTTGACTAGAACAGTTAAGCCAACTAGGTGATTTGATGTCTTAAGAAAGGTTACAGTTATTCATGTAAACTCAATCCATTAATTTAAATAGTAGTATTTATTAACTGAGGCTTCCCAGGGGGATCAGTGGTAAAGAATCTGCCTGCCAAGCAAGAGACTCGAGTCCAATCTCTGAGTTAGGAAGATCCCACAGAGAATGAAAGGGCAACCCACACCAGTATTCTTGCCTGGGAAACCCCATGGACAGAGGAGCCTGGTGGGCTGCAGTCCTTGAGGTCACAAAGACTTAGTGATTAAACAGCAGCAACAGCATTTATTGAGTAAACATCAATTCATGGCACTGTGTCAGGCACTGGAACATAGAAAGGAGAGACACTGCTTCTTCTCTCAACAAACAGACTAGCGGAGACAGGAGGTACATCAACAGTTACAGCAGAGGTTGCTGAGTGTTGTACTGAGGCAGGCACTTTCCGCAGCAGTAGCAAAAAGGGGGGGGCGGGGTGCGGATGGCTGGGGTGTGGGAACAAGACTTCCTTGTTCCAATAACACATAAAATTCAAATGCAGCTATGTCTACAATACAAAGCAAAATAGAAATTAGACTGGACAATTACCTGACTAACATCATCAGGGTAAACACTCAATGTTACATAATGGACAGAGGAAACAGCAAAAGCTCACTGTTACAAGCACTGGCCCACAGACAAAGATTGGAAGACGTGCTGTCACTCACTATAGGAAGTCTAGATCTGAAAAAGGGAATTTCATGAAGGTTTTATAAATATTTAAATCTGGCATCAATATTATTATTTACCAAACCTAGAGAATCCCATGGACAGAGGAGCCTGGTGGGCTACAGTCCATAGAGTCGCAAAGAGTTGAACACGACTGAAATGACTTAGCACAAGCATGAGTATGATTCCTAGATCCAAACTCGGGCAGGGTGGTGGGGAGGAGATAATAAATTTCTCCTTAAACTGTACCACCACAGGGAGAAATTCTTTCAGATCAAATTATCGCAGAAGATCAGAGTCACTTTCGGCCATCTCATCTTTGAGCATTACTGTCCTTTCTACCTACCAAAGAAACAAAGTTGTTTCTATATTAATAACTTAGTAAGCATGAATAGTCTTTTTGTCTGCAATGCTTTCTGCTTCCAAGCAATTCAGAGTCCCCAGATGGATATGAACCCTATATCTCTTTTACCTCAGCCAACGTTCTTCCATGACATTCCAAAAATATGAAGTTGAATGGACACAGACTCAATTTCCAAGAGGATAGTGAAAAACTTTCCACTTGATTCAGAATCAAAAGCCAGATTTCTAACTAATTCGACATCAGTCAGTTCAGTCACTCAGTCATGTTTGACTCATTGCGACCCCATGGACAGCAGCACACCAGGCTTCCAGGTCCATCACCATCCCCTGGAGCCTGCTCAAACTGATGTCCATCGAGTCGGTGATGCCATCCAACCATCTCATCCTCTGTCGTCCCCTTCTCCTCCTGCCTTCAATCTCTCCCAGCATCAAGGTCTTTTCCAGTGAGTCAGTTCTTCCCATCAGGTGGCCAAAGTATTGGAGCTTTAGCTTCAACATCAGTCCTTCCAAAGAATATTCAGGACTGATTTCTTTTAGGATTGACTGGTTTGATCTTCTTGCAGTCCAAGGGACTTTCAAGAGTCTTCTCCAACATCACAGTTCAAAAGCATCAATTATTCACCATTCAGCCTTCTTTGGCAACCCACTCCAGTGTTCTTGCCTGGAGAATCCCAGGGACGGGGGAGCCTTGTGGGCTGCCATCTATGGGGTCGCACAGAGTTGGACACGACTGAAGCGACTTAGCAGCAGCAGCAGCAGCAGCCTTCTTTACGGTCCAACTCTCATATTCATACATGACTACTAGAAAAACCATAGCTTTGACTAAATGGACCTTTATTGGCAAAATAATGTCTCTGCTTTTTAATATGCTATCTAGTTTTCAACATCAGACTATTTCAAACATTTTTCCTAAAATTACTACTTCAAACCAAAGAATACTGTCATTTATACATAACAACGTGAAGACAGGAGGCTGTGGTTGCTTCAGTTGTTCAGTGGTTGCTGAAATTACCACATAGAATTACCACATGTATCAGATATTTACTCCAAAACTTAAGGAATAAAATATACCTAGAATTTATAACCATAATCCTAAATAATCTTTCTAGTATATCCCAGACATAGTACCCAGATTAGGCTTCTTGAAATACAGCTCAAAAATGTGTCCTTGATTTAAAGTGTATAATTTCTGTTTATTATTTGTAGAACAAAGTCCAAACCTTGAGTCTAGAATTCAAGCTCTTCACAAGCTGGCTCCAACCTGCCTCCTTCACTGGTAAACCACATACCTTTTGTAAAAATCTATACTTCATCTCCAGAAGGTTTTGTGGTATTCTCGTAGCATTCAGAGAACTCGCCTTCAACCCTACATCTGTGCTCTCCTCTTTTTTTTCAATTGGATTAACATTCCTTCCATTCTGTCTATTCAAACCCAACTCATCCAAACCTCTCCTCCATGAGTCTGCACATATGAGGGTAACATCTCTGTCCTCTACACTCTCAATCTTTTGACTTATATCTCTCTTGACACCTCTAACATATCTTACTCATTTTTATGGCCTTTCACAGCAGTGAGGACAGAGTAGGCATACAACTTCAGAACTATAAGTGAATGACTGGATCTTTCAAAATAATTATTCATAAGACATTCCAGGATTACTTTATTTTTCCACATAATCCACACATATCTACTACCATTCCTTAATAGATTCAGGTATTGTAAGATGTTAGTCATTCTATGTCCACTCTATAACTGATACCAGAAGTTTGTTTTAGAAAATATACATAGCGGCTTATCTGTCACTTGTTTATATTTCATGTCAATAAAGTTAATGAAAAATAGTCTGATGGTTGAATAACCTACTTATAAAAATGAAAGTAAAAAAGAGCTTATTATACTACCACCCTGAATTGAATTGTCAGCTGCATGAATTCTCCTTTACAGGTGAACTAAACCTTGATGCTAGGCAACCCCTCAGATGTTCCTTAAGTTCCAACCTCAGAAAACTTGAAGGTCTTTATGGCATTAAATAATAAACACCAACATGACTACTATTGATGGTGTTAGTTCTGGAAATCCTACTGACAGTAGAGCAGCAAGTATTCTTTCTACACAGTCATAGTGTCAGTGGCCCTACTTTTTTCTAACAAACATTCTATGAAATGTAAGATAAAGATAGTCAGTCAGTTCAGTCACTCAGTCGTATCCAACCTCTTGCAACCCCATAAACCGCAGAATGCCAGGCCTCTCCCCGTACATCACCAACTCCAAGACTTTACTCAAACTCATGTCCATCGAGTCCGTGATACCATCCAACTATCTGATCCTCTGTCATCCCCTTCTCCTCCTGCCTTCAGTCTTTCCCACTATCAGGGTCTTTTCCAAGAAGTCAGTTCATTGCATCAGGTGGCCAAAGTATTGGAGCTTCACCTTCAGCGTCTTTGGAATACTCCAAAGAATATTCAGGACTGATTTCCATCAGGATGGACTGGTTAGATCTCTTTGCAGTCCAAG
Source organism: Bubalus bubalis (assembly GCF_019923935.1). Taxonomy (NCBI): domain Eukaryota; kingdom Metazoa; phylum Chordata; class Mammalia; order Artiodactyla; family Bovidae; genus Bubalus; species Bubalus bubalis. The sequence goes on from NC_059161.1 coordinate 45,675,841, forward strand.
GGATTTTCAAGTTCAGTTCAGTCACTCAGTCATGTCCAACTCTTTGCGACCCCATGAATCACAGCACGCCAAGCCTCCCTGTCCATCACCAACTCCCAGAGTCCACCCAAACTCATGTCCATTGAGTCGGTGATGCCATCCAACCATCTCATCCTCTGTCATCCCCTTCTCCTCCTGCCCTCAATCTTTCCCAGCATCGGGGTCTTTTCCAATGAGTCAGCTCTTCATATCAGGTGGCCAAAGTATTGGAGTTTCAGCTTCAACATGAGTCCTTCCAATGAACACCCAGGACTCATCTCCTTTAGGATGGACTAGTTGGATCTCCTTGCAGTCCAAGGGACTCTCAAGAGTCTTCTCCAAAACCACAGTTCAAAAGCATCAATTCTTTGGCGCTCAGCTTTCTTCACAGTCGAACTCTCACACCCATACATGACCACTGGAAAAACGATAGCCTTGACAAGACAGACCTTTGTTGGCAAAGTAATGTCTCTGCTTTTTGATATGCTGTCTAGGTTAGTCATAACCTTCCTTCCAAGGAGTAAGCGTCTTTTAATTTCATGGCTGCAGTCACCATCTGCAGTGATTTTGGAGCCCAGAAAAATAAAGTCTGCTACTGTTTCCACTGTTTCCCCATCTATTTCCCATGAAGTGATGGGACCAGATGCCATGATCTTCGTTTTCTGAATGTTGAGCTTTAAGCCAACTTTTTCACTCTCCTCTTTCACTTTCATCAACACACTTTTAGTTCCTCTTCACTTTCTGCCATAAGGGTGGTGGCATCTGCATATCTGAGGTCACTGCTATTTCTCCCAGAAATCTTGATTCCAGCTTGTGCTTCTTCCAGCCCAGCGTTTTTCATGATGTACTCTGCATAGAAGTTAAATAAGTAGGGTGACAATATACAGCCTTGACATACTCCTTTTCCTATTTGGAACCAGTCTGTTGTTCCATGTCCAGTTCTAACTGTTGCTTCCTGACCTGCATACAGATTTCTCAAGAGGCAGGTCAGGTGGTCTGGTATTCCCGTCTCTTTCAGAATTTTCCACAGTTTATTGTGATCCACACAGTCAAAGGCTTTGGCATAGTCAACAAAACAGAAATAGATGTTTTTTTCTGGAACTCTCTAGCTTTTTCGATGATCCAGCAGATGTTGGCAACTTGATCTCTGGTTCCTCTGCCGTTTCTAAAACCAGCTTGAACATCTGGAAGTTCACAGTTCACGTCCTGGCTTGGAGAATTTTAAGCATTACTTTACTAGCGTGTGAGATAAGTGCAATTGTGCGGTAGTTTGAGCATTCTTTGGCATTGCCTTTCTTTGGGATTGGAATGAAAACTGACCTTTTCCAGTCCTGTGGCCACTGCTGACTTTTCCAAATTTGCTGGCATATTGAGTGCGGCACTTTCACAGCATCATCTTCCAGGATTTGAAATAACTCCACTGGAATTCCATCACCTCCACTAGCTTTGTTCATAGTGATGCTTCCTAAGGCCCACTTGACTTCACATTCCAGGATGTCTGGCTCTAGGTGAGTGATCTTTCTTTATGGTCCAACTCTCACATCCATACATGACTACTGGAAAAACCATAGCTTTGACTAGATAGACCTTTGCCGGCAAAGTAATGTCTCTGCCTTTTTTTTTTTTTTTTTTTTTTAAACTTTACATAATTGTATTAGTTTTGCCAAATATCAAAATGAATCCGCCACAGGTATACATGTGTTAATATGCTGTTTAGATTGGTCACAGTAAGAGTCTTTTGATTTCATGGCTGAAGTCACCATCTTCAGGGATTTTGGAGCCCCTCCAAAATAAAGTCCCTCACTGTTTCCATTATTTCCCCATCTATTTGCCATGAAGTGATGGGACTGAATGCCATGACCCTCGTTTTTTGAATGCTGAGTTTTAAGCAAACTTTTTCACTTTCCTCTTTCACTTTCATCAAGAGGCTCTTTAGTTCTTCTTCACTTTCTGCCATAAGGGTGATGTCATCTGCATATGTGAGGTTATTGATATTTCTCCCAGCAATCTTGATTCCAGCTTGTGCTTCATCCAGCCCAGCCTTTTGCATGAGGTACTCTGCATATAAGTTAAATAAGCAGGGTGACAATATACAGCCTTGAAGTTCTCCTTTCCAACATGGAACCAGTCCATTGTTCCATGTCCAGTTCTAACTGTTGCTTCTTGACCTGCATACAGGTTTCTCAGGAGGCAGGTAAGGTGGTCTGGTATTCCCATCTCCTGAAGAATTTTCCAGTTTGTTGTGATCCCCACAATCAAAGGCTTTAGCATAGTCAATGAAGCACAAGTAGATGTTTTTCTGGAACTCTCTTGCTTTTTCTATGATCCAGCGGATATTGGCAATTAGATCCCTGGTTCCTCTGCCTTTTCTAAATCCAGCTTGAACATCTGGAAGTTCTCAGTTCATGTAGTGTTGAAGCCTCGCTTGGAGAATTTTGAGCATTACTTTGCTAGCATGTGAAATGAGTACAATTGTGCAGTAATTTGAACATTCTTTGGCACTGCCTTTCTTTGAGATTGGAATGAAAACTGACCTTTTCCAGATAATTCCAATAATAAAGATATTATAATTCATGAATTCCCACATGAGGAACAAACAAAAACAGAATCACAAGAATATTGCCCAGACCTTGAATGTTTATCTGCAATCTTAGAATACTCCAAAGGACAGAAATCAATTTGGTAGGGCTGGTAAATAAAATGATTTCTAAATTCTTCTGACAGTTAAGAAACACAGACATAAATTTTATCAAAGTAGAAAACAAAAACCAAGGATTTTTTTAACTTAACTTAATCATTTAAATATTTATTCTCATATGCTATAAATTACTCTGATATTTGTATCTGAAAATTAAAGAAATAAAAAGTGAGGCATTTGATTCTGTGGTAATATAAAATTTCTTGATAATATGTTTCTGTGGCTGTATTAAGTGTCAGTGAATACACCAAACTCTAGCTCATACCTGGTGTTACCAATAGATGATATGACAATTTATTTTACTTAAATAGTGATGTATTTGCAACACACACCATTTACTTCTTCTAAACCAAAGAAATACCTGTCAGAGCCTGTGTTACTGCTCACCTTCACAAAAGGGGTAGGCCTAGGGGAGCACAGTCTTCTCCTTCTCCCAGATCCCGTTTTGAGAACAAAAATTTGGCTCTCACTGAAGGACAGCCAGTGCACACATTAGGCATTGGCAAACCTACACCCCAATGTCAAAAGATAAATCAGGCAATCAGATTCTAAACTCAAAAACTTGGAATTAGAAATCAGAAGAGTGAGCCAATGTAATTTAATGTTATGAGGGAAGACAAAAGCTATAGTATGGAGTCTAACTAGTAGAAAAAAGGACAAATGAAGATGCCAGGACCTCCCTGGTAGCCCAGTGGTAAAGAATCCACCTGCCAATGCAGGAGACACAGGTTCAGTCCCTGATGGAGGAAGATCCCACATGCTGCAGAGCAACTAAGCCCGTGAACCTCAACTACTGAGTCTGCACTCTGGAGTCCAGGAGCAGCAACTGCTGAGCCCACTTGCCTCAACTACTGAAACCCATGTGCCCTAGAGCCTGTGCTCCACCTGCAAGAAAACCCACCGCAATGAGAAGCCCAAGTTACCGCAACTAGAGAGTAGTCCCCACTCACTGCAACTACGGAAAAGCCCATGTGTCAACAAAGACCCAGTACAACCAAAAATAAATAAATAAATAGAATTATTTGTAAAAGATGCCATCCCTCTGGATCATCTCAGTTCACCAGCCCCAAGCATCCAGTATCATGCATCAAACCTGGACTGGCGACTCGTTTCATATATGGCAAAACCAATACAATATTGTAAAGTAATTAACCTCCAATTAAAATAAATAAATGTATATTAAAAAAATTTTTTTAATTAAAAATAAAAAAATAAAAGATGCCAGACCAAAGCAGTTGCCATTAGAGAGCTGTCTGAGGTCCTGATACCTGAAGAATCTGATTTCAGTCAACCCACTGGGTTACGATTATTCTGAAATATAACCCAAACTCCAACACAACAGATTCATAATATGTCCAAATAATTTGAATAAATTCCGGAAGTTCATAAATAAAAGAATTTAAACTTTTCTTGATAAACTGCTGCAGCAAAGAGGCACAAAGGCAAATAGTGTCATTTTTTAAAGCCAACGCTGCCTGAACCCAAAGTCCAGCTCTGCCACTTACATGTGGCCCTATGGCAGAAAGTGAAAAAGAACTAAAGAGCCTCTTGATGAAACTGAAAGAGGAGAGTGAAAAAGTATGCTTAAAACCCAACATTAAAAAAACTAAGATCATGGCATCCGGTCCTATCACTTCATGGCAAATAGATGGGGAATCAATAGAAACAGTGACAGACTTCATTTTCTTGGGCTCCAAAATCACTGCAGATGGTGACTGCAGCCATGAAACTAAAAGACGCTTGTACCTTGGAAGAAAAGCTATGACCAACCTAGACAGCATGTTAAAAAGCAGAGACATTACTTTGCCAACAAAGGTCTGTCTTGTCAAAGCTATGGTTTTTCCAGTAGAAATGTATGGATGTGAGAGTTTTACCATAAGAAAACTGAGCGCCGAAGAACTGATGCTTTGAAGTATGGTGTTGGAGAAGACTCTTGAGAGTCCCCTGGACTGCAAGGAGATCCAACGGGTCCATTCTAAAGGAAATGAGTCCTGAATATTCATTGGAAGGACTGATGCTGAGGCTGAGGCTCCAATTCTTTGGCCAGCTGATGCAAAGAACTGACTCCCTGGAAAAGACCTTGATGCTGGGAAAGACTGAAGGCAAGAGGAGAAGGAGAAGACAGATGGTTGGTTGGATGGCATCACCGACTCGATGGACATGAATGTGAGCAAGCCCCAGGAGTTGGTGATGGACAGGGAAGCCTGGTGTGCTGCTGTCCATGCAGTTGCAAAGAGTCGGACATGACTAAGCAACTGAACTGAACTGAAGCTGTTTAATCTCTTTAAGCCTAGTGTATCTCATGTGTAAAATGGGTATAATAAGAGGGCCTCAAAGGGCTATTATAAGCAATAAGTGAAATTATGAACAATAGTGCTGAGCACAAATAGCCTTCAATGTTGTTAGATGATGATCACTATTGTGATAATGACAATAATAATGAGGATTTTCTTTTGTAGTCAATAGAGGAATAAATGAGCTTTAAATTTAAACTATCTAACTGCTTATCACTATCTTATCACTTCAAATAGTTAGATATTATAGTGAATATTTTAAATCCACAATGCATTGTCATGGAGAAAATTTGTAAAGAAAAAGAATAGAGATGGAAGCAGAAACCCGGAACATTTTTTGCCTTATAACCTAGATGATGGTTGCTTATCCATCACTACCTACTGATGCTATATTTCATATATAACCAATGCCCTTTTCCCCATTTTCTCTACAAACAGCACAACTTATGCCCTCATTACCCTCCTGGGGATTTTATGAGGACCTCATCATAGAGTCTCCTGTCTTCTCACACATGCAATCTTTGCATTGCTTCAAAAGACCTCCTAATTCACAGTCATCTTCAATTAAAAACTCTCCTATAGAGCACCACCATCTGCTGCATAAAGGCTAAATTCTATTATAATGATTATGATGACCTTCTACAAACTGATCTCATTTCTTGGCATCATTCTCTACTGCTGCCCACCAACTTTTCATGGCTCATTCTCATATCGATGAATTTTCCCTGGCTAAATACCCCTTCTAACTTACGTGTCTACATAAAAATCTGACCTATTTTAAGGCTCAGAATATTGCTCTTTCCTTATGAAATATATTTAATACTTATATTCAGAATTTAAAATGTCCTTTTCTGTGGTCAGAGCAATCTGTATTTTTACTATAACACTTCACATTCTGTTATAAACTTATAATTATACATTTTCCTAAAAATGTGCAGCCACGGGACTTCCCTGGTGGTCCAGTGGTTAAGAATCTGCCTGCCAATGCAACACGAGTTGGATCCCTGGCCCAGGAAGGTCCCACATGCCCTGGAGCAACTGAGCCCGTGCACCACAACTGCCAGAAGCCCGCACTCTGGCGCCTACCTGGGCGCCACAATAGGGTAGCTCGGACTCACCGCAGCTGGAAAAAGCCCGCTTGCAGCAACAAAAGACCAATGCAGCCAAACATAGATAAATAAAGCTTTAAAAATCTGCAGCTACATTTCAAATGAAGAGGAATGGAAAAATAAAGTGAATGTAAAATTCATAAGCAAGGTAACCTTGATATGAGAAAAATACTGGCAAATGTATTCAAAGCTAGTCGACATAATGTATTTCAACGTCCACACTTCCCCATCAACACGTCCCCATCAACAATTGGACTCTAAGGAGATTTCAAGGATCCTAATGACTGAAAACTAAACAATCATTTACACAACAAAGATTTTCTCTATATCAATGTGACAAACTTTTTACTCACTACAATGGCAGGCCTTCCTGGTGGTGTTAAGCACAACAAAGTGAAACCAGACATGAAGGAGCTACGCAACCCTTTTCACCAAATTTTTTATGAATGATCACTATGATCCACACTAGCAGGGGATCCTCATATCTACCAGTTACGTGGAAGGCATACAATCCTGAATGGGTCTTTTTCCAAAGAAGATATTCAGGTGGCCAGCACGTGCACGGAATTAGTAAGACAGTCAGAGCAGGACGGCAGTGAGGTGTCACCTCACAACTGATGAAACGGCTGAGGGATGGTCAGTGCTGGCGGGGGTGAGGGTGGGCCTCATGCATTCTTGGGGAGAGTACAGACTGATGCAGCCGTTGAGGACAATGGTGAAGAGGTTCCTCAGGGAACTGGAAATAGATCTTTCATATGGTGAAGTGGTTCAGCTTCTGGATGTGTGTCTGAAGGAAACAGGAACACCACCCCAGAGGATGTCTGCACCCCCATTTGCAATGATACTGGTGAACCATAAAGGTGGGTGGTGCCAGTGGTAAAGAATCAGCCTGCCGATGCCAGAGACTCCAGAGACATGGGTTTCATCCCTGGGTTGGGACTATCCCTTGGAGAAGGAAATGGCAACCCACTCCAGTGTTCTTGCCTGGGAAATCCCATGGACAGAGGAGCCTGGCAGGCTACAGTCCATGGGGTTGCAAAGAGTCAGACACAACTGAGCACACACACACCGCACCAAGAGGATTACTCGAGGAGAAGTGGTTCAGACAGAGAAAAACAAATACTATATGCTCTCACTTATACGTGGAATCTAAAAAAAAACAAAACTTCTAATTAAAAAAAATATATATGCAACAAGCAACAAAGATTTACTATATAGCATAGGGAACTATAGCCAATATCTTGTAACAACCTATAATGGAGAATAATCTGAAAAATAATACATGTGTATCTGTGTAACTGAATCTGTTATACTGTGCACCTGAAACACTGTAAGTCAACTATACTTCAATAAAATACATGTATTAAGAAAATAAATAAATGAACCAAGCTCATAGGAGCAGAAATCATATGTGTAGTTTCCAGAGGCCAGCGAGGTGGGTGGGGTGGGTGAAGGTGGTCAAAAGGTACAAATTCTAGTTATAAGTTTGGGGGATGTAATATACAGCATGATGAGTAAAGTTAACAATATTGTATATTTGAGAGTTGCTACGAAAGCAGATCTTAAAAGTTCTCATCAAAAAGGAAAAAATGTATAACTATGTGATGAATGTTAACTCAATGTGGTAATCATCTCATGATATATAGAAATATCAAGTCATTATGTTATACACTTGAAACTTAAACAATGTTATATGTCAATTATATCTCAATAAAACTGGAAAAATTAAAAGGCAAAAATAATCATACAATAAGTACTACTGCACTCATCCATCTCCAGTAACTCCCATAAAGCTGTAAATACAAAACTGCATTATGACCACACAATGGTAAAAGGGATATTTATGTTGCTAACATGAGACTTGGAATTAGGAGAAAATTAAAGGATCTGAATAGCTTCATGTATGCATAATCCACTGTGAGACATGGATACACAAACCTACTTGCTTCCCAAATAAATCTTGTTTGACATTCACTTCATTACTATACAAGAGTAACAGGATATGCCTATTGGCAAGAGAAATGGTGACCCCTTTGGGTCACTCCAATATTTCTTATAGAGATCATTCTTCAAACTCCAAGGCATCAAGTGCAGATTTTAGACCTGATATCTGTTGTGCATGTGTCTGTTGGGTTGTAGGATAACATGCTCAGAAGCTATGTACTTTTTTAAGTAAGTACAAATCAAGTACTGAGCCACAAAGAGAGGGTGAGGGAGAGAAAGAAAGAGGAAGGGGGAAGGAGAGAGAGGGGGAGGGAGGGAAGAAGGAAAGGAAGGAAAGAGCAAGGGAATATCTGTAAGCTGATCAAAGGAAAATGTAATTTTCCTCACTTCTCCAGGTAAACAGGACGACTTGGAACAACCATTAGCTTTTTAGTCTTCCTTTTTTTTACTTTATCACAAGTACTTTCTTCTCTAGAGACTACACTGTTAAATAAACTCAAGTACAGGGTAACAGAATCTACTGATAAAACAATGGGACTCCTTTGCCACCTCTCCCAGCAAAGGTCAGCTTCCCCAGGAGCTATTAGCCTTCTCAGAAAAGTCATAACACTGTTCAAGCACTAATGACTTCAATTTTCCTCCCTCAGGATTCATATCCAGACAGAGGTACCTTTAAGAGCTACATCTCCAGCTTCACCATTAATGGAAAAAGACTAAGGAAAAGAAGAAATCCCTCGACATCCAACTTAGGGGACCCCAGTTGTCCTATGACATCAACTCCTGAGTGAGGAGCAGAGGAAACCACTCTTGGTCTGGCTTTCTCTCAGGTCACTCCAGGAGGGATGGCTTATTGCCACAGACTGTCTGTTGTGCATATCTGGCCTCCTCATTTGCACCATCACTTATCCAATGTAGAGAATCCTTCAGCTAACACCTTCCTTTCTTCAATCCCTACGAGAGTGTTTCTCTGTGTATGTGTTGGAAGAAAGTATGGAGAGGATAGGACTGCAGGTCGACTCTTGAGCTGCCTCTAGGCATTCAGAAACTCCCCACCTGGACCCTGTCCTTGGAGTACATATTCCATGCAGGGCTCTCCAGCAGGAGCCATATGACAGATGCAGATTTCAGAGAGCAGTGTGGTGTTGAGACCATCTGAAGTGAATACACGACTGAACCCTATTGAGGCCTCCAGATAAATTTTCTTTCAGAGATTCTCAAACTTAGCTTTATTATTATTTTTTACTGAGGTACAGTTGATACAACTAGATAAACTTTTAAGATTCTGGAGGGCAGGTGTGGAGACCTATTTGTCTTACAGTCACCCAAGGCAAGTCTCATATGTATGTTTCCTGCTTATTCCACCTGCCACCTGGAATCTGGAATATTTATTGGAAGGACTGATGCTGAAAGTGAAGGTCCAATACTCAGGCCACCTAATGCAAATAGCTGACTCACTGGAAAAGACCCTGATGCTGGGAAAGACTGAAGGCGGGAAGAGAAGGGGGCAACAGAGGATGAGATGGTTGGATGGCATCATCGACTCAATGGACAGGAGTTTGAACCAACTCCGGGAGATAATGAAGGACAGGAAGGCCTGGCATGCTGTAGTCCATGGGGCCGCAAAGAGTTGGACACATCTGAGCTACTGAACAACAACAACCTGGAACCAGGAATGTCTGCCTCTTCCATTTCCTATTCCCCTCCATCTTTGGAGCAGGTTTCAGATTTCACCCAGGAAGTCCCTGAGGTTGTGAACCAACATTATCCGTAGGTCTGCCAACAAGAGCTGTACCAAATTTTGCATATATTTGTTTGTACTTCATCTTGTTCTTTAAAAAATGTATTTGAAGTTTATCTACATTATTATTTATGTCATGCCTTATTTTTAAAATATATATAAGGTCAATTATGAAGATACATTAAATTTCAATGATTAGAAAATCCCAAGGAAGCAAAATGACAGAAGAAAAAGTACAATCACACCATAAGCACTGTTAGGTAATTTTAATACTTGCTTCTCATCCTTACACTCTATTCAAGGCAGGCTACAGATATGACCTCTAAACATACTAATGTTTGAAGGAAAATGCAGTTGGTTATAGGATATACAGTATCATAAATAAGCTTCATAAGACTGGCTTGGCATGGGTATTTTTCTATTATAATGTTAAAGGAGATGAATTAAACAGCCTGAAAAATAAAAATGCATTTGTATGAGATTCCATAATAAGCAATACATAGTAAGCAAGAAGAAAACACTGTAGCATAAGTTTTCATAATTGAGCCTAGGAAATGGACATCAATTGTTTTCTGAGTTCCACTATGTGAGTCAGTATTATAAGACTAGACACTCACAATAAGGCTGTCATTCAATGGGAAATGTGACAAGAATGTCAAACAATGCTGTGCTGATGATAGTGATGGAAAGAAAAGAAAGGTTATTGCTCTTGAGCAAAAGTCAGAAGTAATCAAGAATCAATCAATTTATATGTTTAGGTCTTACAGTTACACATATAAAGGTATTTTTGAAGTTCTTTTTTTTTTTTTTTTTTTTTACTGACCCATGAAGGTCACAGGAAAGATAATGCTTTATTTGGCAGTAAAAAGAGAATCATATTGAAACAGAGCCCCTCTTATATTTTTAACAGCAACAAGAATGATAAAATAAAAAGACTGTTTCCCATTAATTAAGTGATCAGGTTGATCTCTAAAAACAACATCATGTGCCTCGAGATAATGATGTATCAAGAAGAACGCAAGATTACTTCTTTGGTTTTCCTGACAAAAATGAATAATCTGAATCTAATCATGAGGGAACATCAGGTAAATTCAACCCATGAGACATTCTACAAAATAACTAGCTTGTGCTTTTCATAAATATCAAGGCCAAAAAACAAATAAATGAGAACTAATATTAAAGAAGAATAAAGAAACATGAAAACTAATGCAATGTGTGATACAGAATTAGATCCTAGACTGGGAAAAATCAAAGAGTTATGAAACTGTTTTCAGAAAATTGATGAAAAATTACTATGGAAGGTACTCCATATTCTATATCATCAGGGAAATGTAAATTAAGAGAACAATGAGATGGTGCATGGATGCTAAGTTGCTTCAGTCGTGTGAGACCCTGTGGACTGTAATCTGCCAGGCTCCTTTGTCAATGGAATTCTCCAGGCAAGAATACTGGAGTGGGTTGCCATGTCCTTCTCCAAGGAACGAGATATTACCACACACCTATTAGAATGGCCAAAATCCAGAACACTGACAACATCAGTGCTGGGGAGTATGTGGAACAACAGGAACTCTCCTACACTGTTGAGAATACAAGATGGTGTAGCCACTGTGTAAAGCAGATTGGTGGTTTCTTATAAAACTAAACATGCTCTTACCATACAATCCAGTAGTTATGCTCCTTTATCTTTACCTAAAAGAGCTAAAAATGTATGTCTACACAAGAACCTGCAAAATGATGTTTCAGTTCAGTTCGGTCTTCTCCAACACCAAAAGCATCAATTCTTGGGCACTCAGCCTTCTTCACAGTCCAACTCTCACATCTATACATGACCACAGGAAAAACCATAGCCTTGACTAGACGGACCTTTGTTGGCAAAGTAATGTCTCTGCTTTTAAATATGCTATCTAGGTTGGTTATAACTTTCCTTCCAAGTAGTAAGTGTCTTTTTTTTTTTCTTTTTTTTTTTAATTTTATTTTATTTTTTAAACTTTACATAATTGTATTAGTTTTGCCAAATATCAAAATGAATCCGCCACAGGTATACATGTGTTTCCCCATCCTGAACCCTCCTCCCTCCTCCCTCCCCACACCATCCCTCTGGGTCGTCCCAGTGCACCAGCCCCAAGCATCCAGTATCGTGCATCGAACCTGGACTGGCAACTCGTTTCATACATGATATTATACATGTTTCAATGCCATTCTCCCAAATCTCACCACCCTCTCCCTCTCTCTCAGAGTCCATAAGACTGTTCTATGTCTTTATCTATGTCTTATCAGTGTCTCTTTTGCTGTCTCGTACACAGGGTTATTGTTACCATCTTTCTAAATTCCATATATATGCGTTAGTATACTGTATCGGTGTTTTTCTTTCTGGCTTACTTCACTCTGTATAATAGGCTCCAGTTTCATCCACCTCATTAAAACTGATTCAAATGTATTCTTTTTAATGGCTGAGTAATACTCCATTGTGTATATGTACCACAGCTTTCTTATCCATTCATCTGCTGATTATTGAAATTCCTACAGAAAAAAATAACTGTATAGAAATCTGAAACTCTTTAATTTCATTTTCCCAATAAAATAATTACTCTAACTTGGGGGGCTTTTTTTGACACATTCATATTTACTATTTCAATTCAGTTCAGTCACTCAGTCCTGTCTGACTCTTTGCAACCCCATGGACTGCAATCCAGGCTTCCCTGTCCATCACCAACTTCCATAGGTTACTCAAACTCACATCCATCAAGTCGATGATGCCATTCACCATCTCATCCTCTGTTGTCCACTTCTCCTCCTGCCTTCCATTTTTCCCAGCATCAGGGTCTTTTCCAATGAGTCAGTTCTTCACATCAGGTGGCCAAAGGATTGCAGCTTCAACTTCAGCATCTGTCCTTCCAATGAATATTCAGGGCTGATTTCCTTTAGGATGGACTGGTTGAATCTCCTGGCAGTCCAAGGGACTCTCGAGTCTTCTCCAACACCACAGTTCAAAAGCATCAATTCTTCAGTGCTCAGCTTTCTTATACTCCAACTCTCACACCTATACACAATTACTGGAAAAACCATAGCTTTGATTAGACAGACCTTTGTTGGCAAAGTAATGTCTCTGCTTTTTAATATGCTGTTGGTCATAGCTTTTCTTCCAAGGAGCAAGTGTCTTTTAATTTCATGGCTGCAGTCACAATCTGCAGTAATTGTGGAGCCCAAGAAAAGAAGTTCATGGTTCACATACTGTTGAAGTCTGGCTTGGAGAATTTGGGCATTACTTTGTTAGCATGTGAGATGAGCACAATTGTGCTGTAGTTTGAACATTCTTTGGCATTGCCCTTCTTTGGGATTGGAATGAAAACTGACCTTTTCCAGTCCTGTGGCCACTGCTGAGTTTTCCAAATTTGCTGGCATATTGAGTGCAGCACTTTCACAGCATCATCTTTCAGGATTTGAAATAGCTCAGCTGGAATTCCATCACCTCCACTAGCTTTGTTCATAGTGAAGCTTCCTAAGGCCCACTTGACTTCACATTCCAAGATGTCTGGCTCTAGGTGAGTGATCATACCATCGTGGTCATCTGGGTCATGAAGTTCTGTTTTGTATAGTTTTCTGTATTCTTGCCACCTCTTCTTAATACCTTCTGCTTCTGTTAGGTCCATACCATTTCTGTCCTTTATTGTGCCCATCTTTGCATGAAATGTTCACTTGGTATCTCTAATTTCCTTGAATTCTCTAGTCTTTCCCATTCTATTGTTTTCCTCTATTTCTTTGCACTGAACACTGAGAAAGCCTTTCTTATCTCTCCTTGCTATTCTTGGGAACTCTGCATTCAAATGGGTATATCTTTCCTTTTCTCCTTTGCCTTTCATTTCTCTTCTTTTCTCAGCTATTTGTAAGGCCTCCTCAGACAATCATTTTGCCTTTTTGCATTTCTTTTTCTTGGGGATGGTCTTGATCACTGCCTCCTATACCTTGTCACAAACATCCATCCATAGTTCTTTAGGCACTCTATCAGATCTAATCCCTTGAATCTATTTTCACTTCCACTGTATAATCATAAGGGATTTGATTTAGGTCATGCCTGAATGGTCTAGTGGTTTTCCCTACTTTCTTCAATTTAAGTCTGAATTTAGCAATAAGGAGTTCATGATCTGAGCCACAGTCAGCTCCTGGTCTTGTTTTTGCTGACTGGATAGAGCTTCTCCATCTTTGGCTGCAAAGAATATAATCAGTCTGATTTTGGTATTGACCATCTGGTAATGTCCATGTGTAGAGTCTTCTCTTGTGTTGTTGGAAAAGGGTATTTACTATGACCAGTATGTTCTCGTGGGAAAACTCTGTTAGCCTTTGACCTACTTCATTTTGTATTCCACGGCCAAATTTCCCTCTTACTCCAGGTGTTTCCTGACTTCTTACTTTTGCATTCTAGTCCCCTATAATGAAAAGGACATCTTTTTTGGATGTTAGTTCTAGAAGGTCTTGTAGGTCTTCCTAGAACCATTCAACTTCAGCTTCTTCAGCATTACTGGTCAGGGCCTAGACTTGGATTACTGTGATATTGAGTGATTTGCCTTGGAAACGAACAAAGATCATTCTGTCGTTTTTGAGATTACATCCAAGTACTGCATTTTGGATTTATTATTTATTATTGAGTAAATGACAGCACAAGGACAAAAGTTCACCATTTTACCACATAAGCAACTAAATCAGTCATTAAATAATACAATTTAAGTACAAAAACACACCTTTACACTGCTGTTTGTCATTTATGAAAAAGAAACCCAAAAAAATCTAACAACCGACTAACCTAAAAGTTAAAGAATTCATTCTGTGGCTAAAGTCTAACTCAGGGTTTTGATTTAAAATTGTTCCTAACAGAACAACTGTCACATTATAATACAGCTAAAGTGACCAAAGTTTTCAAAACAGAAATAAGGAGATATGACTTTAAAAAGGTATTGGATTGGGGGGGACAGCATTTGTATAAAAGATTACAATTTATATACATTTTAAATTTGATCTTACATCTAATGGCTCTTTGAAAATTTTTATGAAGTCAGAACTGCCACAGAAAAGTCTGGAATGTGCATTTGGCTAAAAACAGATCCACTTACAAGCTGTTAAAAATGAAAGCCCAGGGGGAAAATAAGTGAAATCCTACCCCAGTTTTTCACAGAAGTCTCCTCATGTTACCATCTTTTGATATGTGGTAGGTAGCATGTTCAGAGCCTTACAGCTCCTAGCGAGCAACCCTGGACAAATGACTTAGCTTCCATAAAGTGTCATCTTCTCATATATAAACTAAAACTGTTGTACTGCCTGGTCCATTGAATCCTCAATATTTTGTCGACTGTAGACTTTTGAAGAGAGCACTAACTGCTCACCAACTCCAGCTGCCCGGGTAACATCTAATACAGAATTAATATCTATCCTCACAGGTTTTAAATCAAGTTTTTATGCCAGTGTGAGATCATATAACCATACTCTAGTGGCTAGCACTTTCATTTAGTTTTCAACATAGATTAATTTAACCTGTCTGAATTTCAAACCTCTCACCTGCTCTGGCCTCTAATTTCCGTATGCCCCACTGACGTCATGGCTATCTGTTCTGACCTCCGACAGCTAAACTCTCCAGCGTGCTTCTTCATCTCCTGTGTGTGTGCTTGCTTAGTTACACAGTCATGTCCAACTCTTTGTGACGCCATGGACTACAGCCCACCAGGTTCCTCTGCCCATGCAACTTTCTAGGCAAAAATACTGGAGTGGGTTGCCATTTCCTACTCCAGAGGATCTTCCCAACCCACAGATACAACCTGAGTCTCCTGTGTCTCCTGCACTGGCAGGCGGATTCTTTACCACTGCACCCCTTGGAAGCCCTTTTCATCTCCTAGGTTTGGCTAACGTCTGGGATGCTTGCATTAATACCTTATGATGTCTTCCTGCAACCCTGTTTATTAAATCTTAGGTCTCTATAATAACATTTTAGAAAAGTCCATCTTATCTTTTGTTAAATATCTGAAAATAAATCTATAGTGGGGTGATTTCTTTTGTGGAAGCATCCTGAAAACAAAGCTGATGCTCAGGCAAGTGGTCTACTGAGGATACAAAGATTTTTTTCCTTCCTCCAGAACACAGATTCACATCAAAAAATCAACAATAAATGTGAAATAGAGGCCAACATGACTTATCTTTGTAAACAATACTTTCTCTCATTTCCCTTATGGACAACATAAAGGAATGAAAAGAATCATTTTTGTTAGATAGTTGATATATTTCCGTTTAATAAAAAAGCATTCTGTAAAATGTTAGTAGCAACATCTATCATCCCCACTTATCCCCTAAATTTCTCAGGGCAAATTTGACTATAACCCATATCTATACCAAAACCTCCCATACCAAGGTCCACTGATGAGTTACATATATAATCAATAGGTATCAAAAGAATTGCACAATCATTTCCAATCTTACCTTGACAAGATAGAAAGATAATATCATTAGAAAGAGAGAACCTACCTGGTGGCCCAGTAAAGAATCTGCCTGCCAATTCAGGGGACACGGATTTGAGCCCTCATCTGGGAAGATTCCATGAAGCCCACATGCTGCAACTACTGAGCCCGTGTGCTGTTAACTACTGAAGCCCACACACCTAGAGAATGCACTCTACAAGAGAAACCCCTGCAATGAGAAGCCCACGCACTACTAGAGAGAAGCCCTCGCTCATCACAGTAGACAAAGCCCGCTTGCAGCAATGAAGACCCAGTGCAGTCATAAATAAATAAGTAAACAATAAAATGTAAAAAGAGAGAGGCCTGATGCAAAGAGCCGACTCACTGGAAAAGACCCTGACGCTGGGAAAGATTGAAGGCAGGAGAAGGGGGCGACAGAGGATGAAATGGTTGGATGGCATCACCAACTCAATAGACATGAGTAAACTCCAGGAGATACTGAAGGACAGGGAAGCCTGGCTTGCTGCAGTCCATGCAGTTGCAAAGAGTTGGACATGATTTAGGGACTGAATAACAACAATGAAGATCAGAAAGCATACAAAATGCACTCAATTGTTTAAGGGTATTTAAATGTCCAAATGATTGTGAATCCAGTTACAGTTGCTTGGAACTGTTCACAGATGGTACATCCATCACTAAAGGTGAAATATCAGTATCTTTACTGTATCATGCTACACAAAATGGTTCACAAGAGACTTTACGGTTGTGAAAATCCAATGAAGAGTTAATCTTCTACACAAGGCTTGGTGATATCAGCTGACCATGCATTCCAATTAATGCTGTTCCGTAAGGCAGCTAAGTCAACAGCAACCACTTAAGGGGCAGATTCCCATGGGTTCTTAACTGCTGAACAGTGTGGTGATGTCCCTCATACTCGATAAAATGACAATGTTCTTTAGCTCTAGGAACTTAAGTGAAATCTTGAAAGATATATCAAAAAATTCCTTATATGCTCCTGGTGGGTAATATATAGGTACAAGATATATATGATGTTTTCAAATTAGAGTCTACAGAAAATACTGGTAAATATATCAGTGAAAACTTGGTGGCAAATTGTTAACTAAAGCGAGGCTTTATGGCTCTGTCTTCTGATATGATCAGCTTTAAATGGCCTATGTCACACATCTGATAGTGAAATGGAATAGAATATACAATCTTTCAGACCAAAAAAAAACCCAACATGATGGAAAGCTGAATTGAATTTAATAAAATGTAAGCAGACAAATTTCAACATAAAGCCAGCATTTAGGTTTAAATAATCATCAAAGTAGGACTTGAAGAGGGCCTTGCTATATAATAGACTTCTCTGAAAAATACCTGGAGTCTTCCTTTGATTGCAAGTTCAATGTAAACTAAACTGTAAGGGGGTTGACAAAACAAAGAGCTGTTGAAAACACTCATGCAAAAACAGAATTATAATGTCCAGAGCTCTCTACTAATCAAGCTACTCTGTGGTTGAATTTTTTTATGTAAACTATTTATTCACTGTAGAATCTAAAGGCATACTCTTTCACACTACAAAGCAAAATAAAACCCTGTTTCTATTTGGATGCAGTAAGTGTCTTCATCACTCATCCTTTCATCCCTATTTAGTATAGCTTATACATAATTCCTATATTAATTCCCCTTTAGTGGATTTTTCCTTCTAAAACTGCTCTGTCAGATATCAAAAACCAACTAAAGAGGCACTTAAATATACATACTATTTTATTGCCAACTTCAGATCCTCTCTATCAAAAATGACAGAAAAACTCTAATTTTAGTGAATATTATCACTTATCCACTGTGCTTTTTTTTACTGAACTTAAAGTCATCACTAAGGTTGCAAAACCACTTAGCTTCACTTTGAGGGTGAAAAACTGTTAATGAAACCTCATTGAGAATCTATTTAATTTACTGCATTATAATAATAAAATAGTGGAAAGAACATTTTTTTAAAAAATGTGGGCTTGAATCCTGGCTCTGCCAAATGTAGCTTATGGGTAGAACTCTGGGTGATTTTATTAACCAGCTAGCAGTTTTCCCAGTGATGTTTTATAGAAAAAAAAAAAGAGAGAGAGAAATACAGCTTATATTCACATATTCCAAGTTAGAGGGTCACATGGTAATTTTTCATTCACATACACGCAAATACAAAGATACACGGTAAGGCAGAGATGAAAAGTTATTAGTATTATAAAAGAAACATCAATCAAATGTTGGAAGAGTTCAGCAGATAGAGAAGGAGTTTTGTTGTTCCAGGAAGGTTAAAATTGTTCATAGACTGAGAGCACAGTCTAATTTCCAAAACTGTTCTTATACTTTCACAATGAATCTTCCTTTCACCCACTGCACCATCAGCCTCCACTCCAGTCCTTTTATCTAGACATTTATTCCAAAAAGTACCATTCAAATTTAAAAAGTAATTTTTTACTTCATAAACTGCCAATGAAATATCAAAAACAATGAGGCACTCCCCTTTTAGAGAAAACCTAATTAACTGTGTAAACTCTTGAAAAGTTGATTGTGGTGCATTTCCTGGTTGTACACTATAAACAAATGAGAAGCAGAAACTTACTGGCAACTTGACCTTCCTTGGAGAATTTAGTTGGAATGTGGATAAAATAAAGCCTTTGAATCCTCCCCACTAACTGACATGAACAGAAAAATTAACATTTCAACTTCTGAACCACATTCAGACATTATAGGAATGCAACAGATAGTCCTATTTCCCCACCAGCCTTTGTTTTCACTGCTTCTTGCAAGGGGTGGAGAGTTTTATTCCAAAATGGTGAACAGTCATGACTGAGTTTGTCTCAACTCACTCTCACCTGGGAAGAAAAGGATAACAAATCAAGGTTTTGTTCTGAAGAGTCTCTCACAGAGAGGAAATTCAGTAGTGGGAGTTTAGAAAGAGTTTCCAAACAGATCAATAGAGAGGCAGACCCAGTCACTCCTTAAAGGCATCAACCACTACAACACTGTCATTTGCCTCCCCTAGCTTTCTCCACCACTAACTTTTGAAGTCCTGCTAGCTTACTGCGGATTGACAGAAAAACAGTTGCTGAGATGAGGTTACTGAGGTACAGCAACTTCATAAAGTCTGTTTATTCACAGGTGAAAATTTGCTGTGAGTCATCCAGTAGTGACTGGATACATCTCAGCCAGATCATTCCAATCTTTACTTTGAGGCCATTATAACAGATGCGTTCAAAATGGCATCTAGATGACTAAGGAAAGACTTAGGTTAGAAGAACAACAACCACTTTCTGAGTTAGAAAACCCTGGTTTGTGTCCTCATATCTATAATCTTGGCTAAGTCTATGACTGCACTTTCTCATCTGCCATACTCAATAAGGAAAATAACTTCCACAGGATGACTATAAGGACTAAAAAGAAATAGCATCTTTAAAAGTACTCTGTAAAGTTCAAAATACTGCTTAGATGTTAGCTATAGCAATCTTTCGGGAGAAGGCAATGGCATCCCACTCCAGTACTCTTGCCTGGAAAATCCCATGGACAGAGGAGCCTGGTAGGCTGCAGTCCATGAGGTCGCTAATAGTCGGACACGACTGAGCGACTTCACTTTCACTTTTCACTTTCATGCATTGGAGAAGGAAATGGCAACCCACTCCAGTGTTCTTGCCTGGAGAATCCCAGGGACGAGGGAGCCTGCTGGGCTGCTGTCTATGGGGTCGCACAGAGTTGGACACGACTGAAGCAATGCAGCAGCAGCAGCAGCAGCAGCAGCAGCAGCAGCAGCATAGCAATCTTTCACTGAGCCTAATAGTCATGTTGTGACTCCTTAAATTCAATAATTTAACAATGATTTAAAGGAATACACCATATTTTCCTTTTTATATATTTGTTCACTTCTTTATTTTTGGCTGCTCTGGGTCTTTGGTTGCTGCTCAAGGGCTTTCTCTAGTTGGGGAGAGTGGGGGCTATTCTCTAGTTGGGAGGGCACTATTCTCTTGTTATGGTGTGGTGCACGGGCTTCTCATTGCATTGGCTTCTCTTCTTGCAGAACATGGGCTCTAGGCAATGGGCTCCAGTGGTTGCAGCTCACAGGCTCAGGAGTTGCAACACATGGCATTAGAGTGTGGGCTCAGTAGTTGTGACACATAGGCTTAGCTGCTCCAAGGCATGTGGAATCTTCCCAGACCAGGAATTGAACCCGTGTCCCCTGCATCAGCAGGTAGATTCTTATATGCTGTGCCACCAGGCAAGTCCTATAGTTTATTAATTTTTGTAAGATCAAAACTATTTGTATAGGTAGTATGATCTATTAGCAAGATCAAAAAGTCATTTTGACTTTTAGATTTCTTTATTAATATAAAAATGTTCTATTTATTTTACATCTGTGTTATTTTTAGCAGAAAAAAATAGTGCTTTGTATTTCTCTATTTTAATAAATTTCTGTGGAAGTTCTACATACATAGCAATTATAATTTTGTGAACACTGTTTGGTTTCATTATATTTAAGTAAAACAAAAGCCATAACCACAGGAAACTTTCTCAGAAATCTATTAGCAGAATAATTCAATGTAATATATATCAAAAATGTTTTATTTCCTTCAAAAAGAGAGTAAACCAGAAATAAAATCATCTAGAATAAGCAAATGATAGAAGAGAAAAAGTAAAAGCTTTTCAGAATTCTCAGCTTCTAGACATTATGAACATAGTAGTTAACTGGTAGCTTAAAATAGTTTTCCCTTTAAAGAGTAATTAAGGTTTCCACTAAGAACAAGGGCAATGGTTGAAATAGCAGAGTTCATTCTTAGTTAGAGATTGTCTGGGTCATAAAGATCTCTAAGATCATTCTAGACCACAGAATGCTTTAATAACCTCAATGACACTCAGTCTCACTGAACTAATGCACCTCTTAGAGAAAGAGACTTCCTATCCTGAAGGGACTCATTCTCTAGTTGAATGGCTGTTAAAAGTCCTTTCGTATTATCACAGGGCAATATAGTGAGGAGGGGGCAAACTAAGCATTCCTCCCAAGAAGCAGGACCCACTCAGTTGACAAAAGTCTCCTTCTTTACTGTATTTTTTAAAAAGTAACATTAAGTCCATGGATTTAACTTTCTTGGGCTCCAAAATTACTGTGGATGGAGGTGAGAGGTGGACCACAAAGAAAGCTGAGAGCTGAAGAATTAATGCTTTTGAACTGTTGGAGAAGACTCTTGAGAGCCCCTTGGAATGCAAGGTGATCAAACTGGTCAATCCTAAAGGAAATCAATCCCAAATATTCATTGGAAGGATTGATTCTGAAGCTCCAAAACTGGCCACCTGATGCAAAGAGCTGACTCATTGGAAAAGACTCTGATTGTGGGAAAGATTGAAGGCAAAAGGAAGAAGGGGGTGGCAGAGAATAAGATGGTTAGATAGCATCACCAACTCAATGGACATGAATTTGAACAAACTCCAGGAGATAACGAAGGACAGAGGAGACTGGTGTGCTGCAGTCTCTGGGGTCACAAAGAGTCAGACATGACTTAGCAACTGAACAACAACAACAACAATGGATTTTTCATTTTTTTTAATATTATGACCACTATGTATTTTTATAAAAAGAAGGAATTGCAATGAAAAATGCCATGTCTTGACAAAAAATCCTATCACTAGTCCTAGCTATAAAATCACTTCAAGAATAATCAGTTGAAATGAAAGAAATCAAATATGAAACAAATAGATGGAGAAATATACCATGTTCATATATCAGAAGAATCAATATAGCAAAAATGAGTATACTACCCAAGGCAATCTATAGATTCAATGCAATCCCTATCAAGCCACCAACGGTATTTTTCACAGAACTAGAACAAATAATTTCATAATCTGTATGCAAATACAAAAAAACCTCGAATATCCAAAGCAATCTTAAGAAAGAAGAATGGAACTGGAGGAATCAACCTGCCTGACTTCAGACTGTACTACAAAGCTACAGTCATCAAGACAGTATGGTACTGGCACAAAGACAGAAATATAGATCAATGGAACAAAATAGAAAGCCCAGAGATAAATCCATGCACCTATGGACACCTTATCTTTGACAAAGGAGGCAAAAATATACAATGGAGAAAAGACCATTTCTTTAACAAGTGGTGCTGGGAAAACTGCTCAGCCACCTCTTAAAGAATGAAACTAGAACACTTTCTAACATCATACACAAAATAAACTCAAAATGGATTAAAGATCTAAATGTAAGACCAGAAAATATAAAACTCCTAGAGGAAAACATAGGCAAAACACTCTCTGACATAAATCACAGCAAGATCCTCTAAGACCCACCCCTCAGAGTAATGGAAATAAAAGCAAAAATAAACAAATGGGACATAATCAAACTTAAAAGGTTTTGCACAATGAAGGAAACTATAAACAAGGTGAAAAGACAGACTTCAGAATGAGAGAAAATAATAGCAAATGAAGCAATTAACAAAGAATGAATCTCAAAAATATACAAGCAGCTCATGCAGCTCAATTCCAGAAAAATAAATGACTCAATCAAAAAATGGGCCAAAGAACTAAATAGACATTTCTCCAAAGAAGACATACATTTGGTTAACAACCACAGGAAAAGATGCTCAACATCACTCATTATCAGAGAAATGCAAATCAAAACCACAATGAGGTACCATCTCACGCTGGTCAGAATGGCTGCTATCCAAAAGTCTACAAACAATAAATGCTGGAGAGGGTGTGGATAAAAGGGAATCATCTTACACTGTTGGTAGGAATGCAAACTAGTACAGTCACTATGGAGAACAGTGTGAAGATTCCTTAAAAACTGGAAATAGAACTGCCATACGACCCAGTAATCCCACTGCTGGGCAAACACACCAAGGAAACACACTCAGTCGTGTTGACTCTTTGCGACCCCATGGACTGCAGCCCACCAGGCTCCAGAATTGAAAGAGACACATGTACCCCAGTGTGCATCACAGCAC
Organism: Bubalus bubalis; assembly: GCF_019923935.1. NCBI lineage: Eukaryota > Metazoa > Chordata > Mammalia > Artiodactyla > Bovidae > Bubalus > Bubalus bubalis. The sequence goes on from NC_059161.1 coordinate 45,699,071, forward strand.
TCTTTGCAATAGCCAGAACATGGAAGCAACATAGATGTCCATCATCAGGCAAATGGATAAGAAAGCTGTGGTACATATATACAATGAAATATTACTCAGCTATTAAAAAGAACACATGTGAATCAGTTCCAGTGAGGTGGATGAAACTGGAGCCTATTATACAGAGTGAAGTAAGTCAGAAAGAAAAACACTGATATAGTATATTAATGCATATAAATGGAATTTAGAAAGATGGTAATGATGACCCTATATGTGAGACAACAGAAGAGACATAGATATAAAGAACAGACTTTTGAACTTTGTGGGAGAAGGCAAGGGTGGGATGATTTGAGAGAACAGCATTGAAACATGTATATTACCATATGTGAAATAGATCGCCAGTCCAGATTCAGTGCATGAAACAATGCACTCAAAGCCAGTGCACTAGGACAATCTAGAGGGATGGGATGGGGAGGGAGGTGGAAGGGGGGTTCAGGATGGGGGACACATGTACACCCGTGGCCAATTTATGTCAGTGTATGGCAAAAACCACCACAATATTGTAAAGTAATTAGCCGCCAATTAAAATAAATTAATTAATTAACAAATAATAATCATTGATTATGAAAAGACTCTTAATATACACAAACACAAAAGAAAGCAAACATTTATTTCATAAGCATTATTAAATTATGACATATTAGGAGTCATTAACAATCAGCAGGCAGGGATACTGGGTTTTGCCGGTCTAATGTTCCAAACAATCAAAAATAATATCCATGAGACAATTAATTTCCTGCACATTGATTATTCCAATCTCCACACTAATAAGAAGCCTAAACTGGATAAAGCACCCCACTCCAGTACTCTTGCCTGGAAAATCCCATGGACAGAGGAGCCTGGTGGGCTGCAGTCCATGGGGTCGCAAAGAGTCAACACGACTGAGCGACTTGACTTTCACTTTTCACTTTCATGCATTGGAGAAGGAAATGGCAACCCACTCCAGTGAATCCCAGGGACGGGGGAGCCTGGTGGGCTGCCATATATGGGGTGGCACAGAGTCGGACACGACTGAAGCAACTTAGCAGCAGCAGCGGCAAACCGGATAAAATGAAACAGTGCAGCAAGAAACTAAAGACTGAGTGCACTTGTAAGGGGGAAATGGACTGGGAGATGTATTACATCTCTCAGGTTACTAGGAGAGTACAGGAAGTTACTCTGGCACCTTGAATCATGCCTTGAAAGCTCTGCACTGCTTGGAAAGCATCTTTGCATCAGCTATGCCCCTCTGACATGCACCAATACATACAAGTTCCACAAATCAAAGAATTAAGATCCAGACAGACTGTCAAAACCAAAAAGCCAGTAAAGATGAGCAAAGTCAGGACCAGGGACTTCACATCAGTCCAACGTACTTTCTACTCTGTGAAGGCTTAAATGGTTGTTTAAACAACCTTGGGATTGGAGCATTAACACCACTCCTATCAATTCAACAACTTACACAGCAAACTGCAGAAATGCTATTTTCATTTTAGTCTATGGAATTACTTTTTAATCAAATTGTAGAAACAAATATATTGAATCTGTTGTAAAAATTGTAAACTACATTCTCTTTCTTAAATTTTTCAGACAGTTATTGTGTGTGCCTGTTTAGTTGTGTCCAGCTATTTGCGACCACATGGACTGTAGCCTGCCAGGCTCCTCTGTCTGTGGAGATTCACCAGGCAAGAATACTGGAGTGAGTTGCCATGCCCTCCTCCAGGGTATCTTCCCAACACAGGGATGGAACCCAGGTCTCCTGCATTGCAGGCGGATTCTTTACCAGCTGAGCTACCAGGGTAATATTAAATATTCACTAACTCTGCCAGGTGATACGTTACTTTCTCTAGGGACACAAAAGGAAACCAGAACCAGATCCTCTTTTTAAATACCTAAAAAGATTAAAACACACACACACACACACATACACACACACATGCACAAATGGGCACACACACACACATGGGCACACAACACACACACCATGATGTCCTAGTAAATGTTTAACATTTAAGAAGAGGAAGAGGGTAAAAGAACCCTGATTTTATAGCATTTGCCAATTCCCACTACGGCAGATTTCAAACTGTACACAGGCTGTATGTGAGCATGGTGTTAGGGAGCGATGTGCACTAAGCTGGCTCCAGTGCATTACTACTATATTTATGTTTATATTTATATAATTTTTATACATGTGCATATATATATATATATATATAGTGTTAGTGTGTCAGTCATTCAGACGTGTTCTACTGTTTGTGACCCCATGGACTGTAGCCCTGCAGGCTCCCCTGTCCACGGTATTCTCCAGGCAAGAATACTGGAGTGGGTAGCCATTCCCTTCTCCAGAGGATCTTCCCAACCCAGGGATCGAACCAAGGTCTCCCGCACTGCAGGCAGATTCTTTACCATCTGAGCCACCAGAGAAGCCTGAAGGCATCACAAGATTTCATTTAGCACTAAGCTTTCCTGAGCTCCACCTTCATAACCACAGGACTTCCTATAACCTACAGACTATATGTATAAAGCATGCCCCCCACCACACATCCTTAATCATTTCAAATATCCAGTCATACAATGATTAAGTCATACATCCTTAATCATTTCAAACATCCAGGGAAGTGGGAACAAGCCAAAAGGTGATCTCTAAAGCACAGGATACAGGCAAGAATACTATTGCTTCTGCCAAAGCCCCCAGAAAAGCTGCAGTGATATGCCATCCATTTAGTTTTGAGATTTATTTTCAACAGTATCTGCAGCTGGAAACAATCGTTCCTCCTTCAGTTTACATAACATACAGAAGCATTGTGCTTTGAAACCAAACTTTCCAGAGACCTTCCTCTTTGTTTTCAACCCACTCCAGTACTCCTGCCTGGAAAATTCCATGGACTGAGGAGCCTGGTAGGCTACAGTCCACAGGGTCACAAAGAGTCACACACGACTGAATGACTTCACTATACAATCTACTAAACCTCTAATCTTAAAAAAAAAAAAAAAATTATAAACATTTTAATGAAAGAAACATTTAAATTTTAATTTAAAAGTTTTGTGGAGAGAAAATAAGATGCTTTATTGCTTCCATAACATTTAAGCATTTGCAAAGCACTTCTACATGTGTTATCATATATAATTGCCACAATAATCCTCTGAAGTGGCTATGCCTAGCACCACTGTGTGTGAAGAGAGGCTCAGGCAGTTTAAAAGTTTCCCTAAATTGACAAAGTCACAGAAGTGTAGCCCACTGCTTTTAAGACAAGGGCTACAGAGCGCATACTCCAAGCCAATAGGGAAGTAGCACCCAACTGCTATGTTATGGAAAACACACAATTTGGAATTACACAGACTTGATTTCGAATCCTGATGCCACCATTTTCGGTGTGATCTTGAGCCCAGTCTTCACCTTCTCTGGGCCTCATTTCCCTCATATGTAGAATAAAGGAATAGAATCTTCTTCATATGATTATCATGAAAATCAAATAAAACCATACAAAGGAAACAGGAGATTTCTCAAAACATTCACCTTCCTTTGTCTACCCTTCTCTACATCATTGTTCATCTCCTTTGCCTCCTTTCTTTGCAACCCCCTTAGTTGGAACACAGTTGCTTTTTTCTCGCCTGGACTGGGCAGGTCTCCCTAGCTCAACAGTGAGGATTTTAACAATCATTTGACATGGTGTGTTTCACACGGAGTGTATTTCCATAGCAAGAATTAGCCCATTGCTAAATCAGGGAATTTTATCAAACCAACATAGAAGCCCCATGGGTTCATGCACAATTTTTCTTTGTTGTTGTTGAGTCGTAAAGTCGTATCTGATTCTCTGCAACCCCATGGACTGTAGCCTACCAAGCTCTTCAGTCCATGGGATTTCCCAGGTAAGAATACTGGAGTGGGTTGTCATTTCCTCCTCCAAGGGATCTTCATGACCCAGGGATCGAACTCGTGTCTCCTGTTTCATGGGTAGATTCTTTACCACTGAGCCACCTGGGAAGCCTCACAATTTTTCTGAGCACATCACATTTTATGCCACCATTATACAGCAGCCCAACTCAAAGTACACACACAAGTGGGTGCAGCAAGCTCTGGAGGAATGTAACACTGCTCATGTGACCCGTTCTTCCTCTTGGCTCAATCATTAGGTGTCAAAAGGGTTTACTCCACATTTCTCTCAGATATCTGTACAAAACAAACAAGCAAACACTAGATAACAGGCTAGGACTATTTCATGGTAAGCCTGTCACTGTTTCTCCACCTGGTAATGTCCTTCTGTTCTCCTTTCCATAATTCAGCACACAATACTCCCCTATATACTCTTCCATCAAGCCACCCTCTCCTTTACTTTCTAAAGGCAATGGCTCGTATCACTGTGTTATTGCTTTACTTATAAGGAAGTTAGCATGTTTTTACAGCTGTGCTAGAATTTTTAATAAGATTGTTTTGGTTATTGCTTAATTATAACATTAAATGTTTGGGGTGAGTAAAACATTTCAAGTGATCTATTCCTATTCTATTTCCTTCAAAATGTCAGTTATTTTTAGCATGTGATTTTGCAGAGTGTGGGGTTTCTTTAATGGAATGTATTATGCCACAGCAGAAATGCCTATATTTTGCTTTCTTGTGTGGATATTTCTGATATACTCGGGCACCACAGATTGATGGAATAGCTGGTGTAAATAAATTGTTTTCATTGCACTTATTTGACTCACTTTGTTAAAATTCAACTCAGGACCTCATCTACATGGTTAAGAATGTACAATTTCCAACAAAGATGCTACCAAGAAGGGAAATTCATACTATTTTTCATAAATAATTTCAACAAAATGCTTCCAGATATAAAATAAAGTTCAAATATACTGTTCAAATAAATTTAAGCAGTACTGGCCTAGGTCCACAACTTTAAGTGGTTTGTGTTTTATTATGTAAAATGATTCCATTTTCAAATCAGTTAAACTTACAAGCAACAAAGGCACTCTAAGAACATCTTCAGCTATAAAAACTGTCCTATGAGTAACTAATTTCTAAGGTAAAGAAATATATTCAAAATTTTATGAAGTTTTTCCTCTTATATCCCTGGGTTTGGAAGATCCCCCAGAGAAGGGAATGGCAACCCACTCCAATAATCTTGCCTGGAGAATTCCATAGACAGAGGAGCCTGTCAGGGTCCATGGGGTTGCAAACAATCAGACACGACTGAGCGACTAAGATACAAAATGAAACATATGGTTTTAATGTGCATTTTTTGACATGGACAAATAATATTTCCAGGCCTTAGTTTTCTCAAAAGAAAACAAGAGCCTTTTTTGTTAACTGAATAAGTGGACCATCAATTTTATGAGGTTCTACAAATACACATATACATACATGAAATTAATTGCAAAAATGTTGATTCTCCTATCTTGGGACTGTAAAGTGCTCAGATAAAGAATATATTATTGTCATCACTGATTCTTTATCCCCCGACACTTCTAGCAAATTAACTTGCACAAAATAACTGTTCAACAAATATTTACTAATTAAATTGAACCATTTACATAATTATGTGTCAGAATTTCCAAATTATATTGCTTAAAAGAAATTAGATTTATTCCTAGAAAACAAATAGATGTTTGTTTAAATAAAACAACAAACATATATTCAAAAAAAAAAAGCTTCTTCCCAATTACTATCTTACAGATTAAAAATAAAAGGTTTTGGATATAGCTGTTGAGTTGGTTAGAATTTGATTTGTTTGCAAGTTACAAAAAATTCAAACCATAATATCTAGAAGACATAAAGATGGCAATAAAAATATTCTGAGAGATATTATAACAATGGATACATTTTATGTATTTGTTAAAACCACAGAATGTACAACATCAATAGTGAATCCTGGGGCTTCTCTAGTGGCTCAGTGGTGAAGAATCCACCTGCCAATGCAGAAGGCATGTGTTCAAATCCTGGTCCAGGAAGATCCCACATGCCTTGGAGCAACTGAGCCTAGGCACCACATCTATTGAACGTGGGCTCCAGACCCTGGGAGCTGCAAGTACTGAAGTCCTCGAACCCTAGAGCCTATGCTCCAAAACAGGAGAAGCCACCTCAATGAGAAGCCCAAGCACTGCAACAAAAGAGTAGCCCCTGCTCACTGCAACTAGAGAAAAGCCCACAAAGTAACGAAGACCCGGCACAATCAAAAATAAAATAAATAAAATAATTTTTTTATAAAAATAGCAAACCCTATGGTAAACTATGAACTTTGGGTGATAATGATGTATCAATATAGGTACATCTTTGGCAAAAAGCTACCACTCTGATGAACAGTATTGATAAGGTTAATTAAGTAGGGTAGGGAATATTTGGGGAATCTCTGTTCCTTCCTCTCAATTTCCAGGCTTTTACCAGGCTTCTCTGGTAGCTCAGCTGATAAAGAATCCACCTGCAATGCAGGACACCCCAGTTCAATTCCTGGGTTGGGACAATATGCTGGAGAAGGGATAGGCTACCCACTCCAGTATTCATGGGCTTCCCTGATGGCTCAGCAGGTAAAGAATCCACCTGCCTTGCAGGAGACCTGGGTTCAAACCCTGGGTTGGGAAGATCCCCTGGAGAAGGGAAGGGCTACCCACTCCAGTATTCTGGCCTAGAGAATTCCATGGACTGGGGTCCATGGGGTCACAAAGAGTCAGACACAACCAAGTGACTTACACCTTCCTCTCAATTTTGTTGTAAACCTAGAACTACTCCAAAAAAAAACTTAAAAAAAACCAGAAGATACATAAGTTACTTTTTCTCCAATACAATTACATAGGCAGATCAAGTTGCTATGCTGCCTCTATAACCATCAAGGAAACAGGTTCATTCCCTTTTCACTCTGCTATCCACAGCTCAGTTTTCACCTCCTGGCTAAGATGACTGCTTTCCAGACAGAAAGAGCAAGAAAAGAAAAAAAGAAAGGTATATTCCCTTTCTTTAAGGGCACTTCCCAGATACTATATACATCTATTCTGTTTACATCTCATTGGCCAGGATATATCACAGGGCTACACCTAGCTGCCTGAGAACCTGGGAAATGCAGTCTTTATTCTAGAGGCCATATGCCTTGATAAAAAAGCAGGGTGCTATTACTATGGAAGAAGAAAAGAAGTATCAACGGCAGACAGGTCTACATAGTTTTATAAAGTGATAATGAGCTTTGAGTCAAACAAATCAATAGGGTACAAGTCAAACAAATCACAGTGTACAGCAAATTAATTAATTCTAGTAAACTTTCAGAGTAAGACAGTAATGAGGAATCCTGGAACACATTTCCAACAGATAAATGATTTTGATTGAAGCCACTGAAAGTTCCATCCCAACACCTTCACATCAGTTAATCAGTTCAAATCAGTTAAAAGAAATGTTATGAAAAGAATATATAACTGCATAAAAACAAGGTTTAAGATGAAAGGAGAAATTAATTTACAATTATCTTTCTACCCTAATCTAAATGAATAGTAACTTTTCTGGTTAAAATCAATTATATCTCTATTCTGAAAGAGACACATGTACCCCAATGTTCATCACAGCACTGTTTATAATAGCCAGGACACGGAAGCAACCTAGATGTCCATCAGCAGATGAATGGATAAGAAAGCTGTGGTACATATACACAATGGAGTATTACTCAGCCATTAAAAAGAATACATTTGAATCAGTTCTAATGAGGCAGATGAAACTGGAGCCTATTATACAGAGTGAAGTAAGCCAGAAAGAAAAACACCAATACAGTAAACTAACGCATATATATGGAATTTAGAAAGATGGTAACGATAACCCTGTATGTGAGACAGCAAAAGAGACACAGATGTATAGAACAGTCTTTTGGACTCTGTGGGAGAGGGAGAGGGTGGGATGATTTGGGGGAATGGCACTGAAACATGTATAATGTCATATATGAAACGAATCACCAGTCCAGGTTCGATACAGGATGCTCAGGGCTGGTGCACTGGGATGACCCAGAGGGATGGTATGGGGAGGGAGGTGGGAGGGGGGTTCAGGATGCGGAACATGTATACACCCGTGGCAGATTCATGTTGATGTCTGGCAGAACCAATACAATATTGTAAAGTAATTAGCCTTCAATTAAAACAAATAAATTAACAACAACAACAACAAAAACAATAGAGTGAATACTCTATATTCACTAGCACTGTCCTAGTACATTTAAATGTGCCAGGAATAAAAAGGTGGAGAGACTAAATAAAAATTAAAGAAAGACAATATACAATTTCAGAGTCTGGGATATTCTTTCAAACATTTACAAGATTCTTTAAGAGATGTGGACTGCCTGTCCTACCTCAATGCCCCCAAAGCAGTTATTTCATAGATTCAAAATAAACAAAACTAAATTTATCTTTAAGTGTGCTATTTTTTAATTTTTGTATTCATTAAGTTTTATCCCTACCATCACCTGAAAGAGTCAAATATGGAAGTTACACTTTAACCGTATAAACTTGGAACCTAAGGATAGAAAGTATTTTGAAAATCTCCCCATTATTAAAAAGGTAGCTCAGAAATCCAAACAAAAATAACAGAATTCTGGTTAGACATATGATCATATAGTTCATATAACCATTTCTAGATGTGGACAATCTAGTCTGTCTTTAAAAGTTCACAAATTTCCCTAAGAAGATATGAAAATAGCCAATCACGCACAGGAGAAGATGCTCAATTATTACAGAAATGCAGATCAAAATCACAAAGAGATGCCACTTCATACCCATTAGGAAACTATTATCAAAAGTAACAAGTCTTGGTGAGAATGTGAAGAAGTTCAAATCTCTGTGCATTGCTAATGAGAATGTAAAATGTGGTGCAACCACTATGAAAAACAATATGGCAGTTCTTTAAAAAGTTAGAAATACAATAACCATATGATCCAGCAATTCTAACTCTGGGAATTAAAAGCACGGTCTCGGTCAGATATTTATGCACCAGTGTTCACTGCAGCATGACACACACTGTCAAAAGAGAAAGTAACCCAAATGCCCGTTGATGTATGAAAGGATAAGCAAAATGCGGTACATACATACAATGGAGCATTTTTCAGCCTTAGAAAGGAAGGAAATTCTGACACATGTGATAACATGGGTGAACTTTGAGGACATTATACTAAGTTAAAAAAGCCAATCACAAAAGGATAAGCACTGCATAATTCCACTTAGATGAGGTACCAAGAGCAGTAAAATTCATAGAGTCAGGAAGTAGAAGGGTGACTGTCAGGGGTGGAGGGAGAGGATAATGAAGAGTTGTTTTTTAATAAGTACAGAGTTTCAGCTTAGGAAGATGAAAAAAGTTCTGGAGACGGATGGTGGTAATAGTTGCTGAACACTGTGAATGTACTTTATGCCACTGAACTGTATACTTCAGTTAAGTTCAGTCACTCAGTCGTGTCCAACTCTCTGTGACCCCATGGACTGCAGCATGCCAGGCCTCCCTGTCCATCACCAACTCCCAGGGTTTACTCAAATTCATGTTCATTGAGTCGGTGATGACATCCAACCATCTCACCCTCTGTCGTCCCCTTCTCCATCCGCCTTCAATCTTTCCCAGCATCAGGGTCTTTTCCAACGAGTTAGTTCTTCACATCAGGTGGCCAAAGTATTGGAGTTTCAGCTTCAGCATCAGTCCTTCCAATGAATATTCAGGACTGACTTCCTTTAGGATGGACTGGTTGGATATCCCTGCAGTCCAAGGGACTCTCAAGAGGCTTTTCCAACACCACAGTTCAAAAGCATCAATTCTTTGGTGCTCAGCTTTCTTTATAGTCCAACTCTCACATCCATATATGACTACTGAAAAAAACACAGCTTTGACTAGATAGACCTTTGCCGGCAAAGTAATGTCTCTGCTTTTTAATATGCTGTTAGGTTGGTCATAACTTTTCTTCCAAGGAGCAAGTGTCTTTTAACTTCATGGCTGCAGTCACCATCTGCAGTGATTTTGGAGCCCAAAAAAATAAGTCTGTCACTGTTTCCACTGTTTCCCCATCTATTTGCCATGAAGTAATAGGACCACATGCCATGATCTTAGTTTTCTGAATGTTGAGCTTTAAGCCAACTTTTTCACTCTCACTTTCACTTTCATCAAGAGGCTCTTTAGATCTTATTTACTTTCTGCCATAAGGGTGGTGTCATCTGCATATCTGAGGTTATTGATATTTCTCCCAGCAATCTTGATTCCAGCAGTGCTTCATCCACTGAAAACTTAAATATGTTTAAAATGGTAAATTTTATGTTGTGTGTATTTTACCAAAAAGAAACAGAAACAAACTTCCCTGGTGGTCCAGTGGTAAAGAAGTGAAAGTCACTCAATCGTGTACAACTCTTTGCAACCCAATGGACTGTACGGTCCACGGAATTCTCCCGGCCAGAATACTGGAGTGGGTGGCCTTTCCCTTCTCCAGAGCATCTTCCCAACCCAGGGATAAAACCCAGGTCTCCCACATTGTGGGGGGATTCTTTACTGAGCCACAAGAGAAGCCCAAAGGAAAGGTTCCATTGGGAAAGGTTCCATTCCTGGTCAGGGAAAATCCCACATGCTGTGGAGCAACTAATCCCATAAGCCACAACTACTGAGCCCTCGAGCCTAGAGCCTGTGAGCCACAACACGAAGACCCATAGCAGCCAATAAATAAGTACATAAAAAAAGTTGTGCTTCTTTTTTTGGAAAAAAATGGAAAGAATGATAGACTCATTTGAGCAATATGAAAGAATTTAAAAGCTTATGGAGTAAAATATATCATTGTTTTAAGGATGCAGGACAAGTAATAATCATTTTAGTTACCTTTATCTTCCTTAAAAGTACTTATACACACTAAAGAACTTATATCTTAAGTCATATATTTTCTGAGATTTGCTTCAAAACAACCAACTAGGGGAACTCCAAAGTGAGGAAATATAAATGAAACAGGATTTACCAACAGTTAAGGACTGTTGACCCTATAGGATGGGCACATGAAGATTCTTTATATTATTTTTCTCTACTTTTGCACTTGTTTGAATTGTGCTATAATGAAAATTTTTAATATTGTTTATCGTACATTTACCATATGAAAAAGTTTTAAACAAAATTATCAAAAGCCAATGAAGGGCAGCAAATTCTAAATTCTAAAATAAGCATAAGAAAGAAAAATTTTAAATGGACATGCTCCTTATAAGGGGCTTCCTTAGTGCCTCACATGGTAAAGAATCTGCCTGCGACCTGGGAGACCCGGGTTGGATCTCTGCATCGGGAAGATTCCCTGGAGAAGGGAATGACTACCACTCCAGTATTCTTGCCTGGAGAATTCCATATGTCATTTCTTCCACTTATAAAGAAACCCTTTGGGGCAGCATTTATAAGTAACAGTTAACATATATTAAATGTTTCCTACTTATCCAAGCTTTACATATACTATTTATGTAATCCTTATAGTAATCTGTCATCATCATCATCATTATTATTACTATCTCCATTTTATAGATGAGGAAACTGGGACTCAAAGAGGCAAAATAATTTTATTCAAGTTCACAAGTATTGAGTAAATTTTAAGTCTATGGAAGGAGAGATTTGATCTTCTATCATAAGATATAAGGGATCAGATCAACACTCTTGCCTCATCTGTCTCTGTAAATCTCTGAAGACTTTCAACATTAGCTCAGCTCAATTTACTTCATCTATTGAGCACTTACTAAGTGTCAGAAGCTGGGCACTGTGATAAGCACTTAGAACTGCAAACAGAAGACACGGATCAACATAATACTTATGTTAGAAACCAGATGACCCAATATAAATTTATTTTCCTAACACTCGGTTCTTCCTTTTTCCCGGCAGTAATCAGATCAGATCAGATCAGATCAGTCGCTCAGTCGTGTCTGACTCTTTGAGACCCCATGAATCACAGCACACCAGGCCTCCCTGTCCATCATCAACTCCCGGAGTTCACTGAGACCCATGTCCATCGACACAGTGATGCCATCCAGCGATCTCATCCTCTGTAGTCCCCTTCTCTTCTTGCCCCCAATCCCTCCCAGCATCAGAGTTTTTTCCAATGAGTCAACTCTTCGCATGAGATGGCCAAAGTACTGGAGTTTCAGCTTTAGCATCATTCCTTCCAAAGAAATCCCAGGGCTGATCTCCTTCAGAATGGACTGGTTGGATCTCCTTGCAGTCCAAGGGACTCTCAAGAGTCTTCTCCAACACCACAGTTCAAAAGCATCAATTCTTCAGTGCTTAGCTTTCTTTACAGTCCAACTCTCACATCCATACATGACCACCGGAAAAACCATAGCCTTGACTAGACGGACCTTTGTTGGCAAAGTAAATGTCTGCTTTTGAATATGCTATCTAGGTTGGTCATAACTTTCCTTCCAAGGAGTAAGCGTCTTTTAATTTCATGGCTGCAATCACCATCTGCAGTGATTTTGGAGCCCCCAAAATAAAGTCTGACACTGTTTCCACTGTTTCCCCATCTATTTCCCATGAAGTGGTGGACCAGATGCCATGATCTTCGTTTTCTGAATGCTGAGCTTTAAGCCAACTTTTTCACTCTCCGCTTTCACTTTCATTAAGAGGCTTTTGAGTTCCTCTTCACTTTCTGCCATAAGGTGGTGTCATCTGCATATCTGAGGTTATTGATATTTCTCCTGGCAATCTTGATTCCAGCTTGTGTTTCTTCCAGTCCAGTGTTTCTCATGATGTACTCTGCATATAAGCTAAATAAGCAGGGTGACAATATACAGCCTTGACGTACTCCTTTTCCTATTTGGAACCAGTCTGTTGTTCCATGTCCAGTTCTAACTGTTGCTTCCTGACCTGCATACAAATTTCTCAAGAGGCAGATCAGGTAGTCTGGTATTCCCATCTCTTTCAGAATTTTCCACAGTTTATTGTGATCCACACAGTCAAAGGCTTTGGCATAATGAATAAAGCAGAAATAGATGTTTTTCTGGAACTCTCTTGCATTTTCCATGATCCAGCAGATGTTGGCAATTTGATCTCTGGTTCCTCTGCCTTTTCTAAAACCAGCTTGAACATCAGGAAGTTCACGGTTCACATATTGCTGAAGCCTGGCTTGGAGAATTTTGAGCATTACTTTACTAGCATGTGAGATAAGTGCAATTGTGTGGTAGTTTGAGCATTCTTTGGCATTGCCTTTCTTTGGGATTGGAATGAAAACTGACCTTTTCCAATCCTGTGGCCACTGCTGAGTTTTCCAAATTTGCTGGCATATTGAGTGCAGCACTTTCACAGCATCATCTTTCAGGATTTGGAGTAGCTCAACTGGAAATCCATCACCTCCACTAGCTTTGTTCACAGTGATGCTTTCTAAGGCCCACTTGACTTCACATTCCAGGATGTCTGACTCTAGGTCAGTGATCACACCATCCTGATTATCTTGGTCGTGAAGATCTTTTTTGTACAGTTCTTCTGTGTATTCTTGCCATCTCTTCTTAATAAATCTGCTTCTGTTAGGTCCATACCATTTCTGTCCTTTATCAAGCCCATCTTTGCATGAAATGTTCCTTTGGTAGCTCTGATTTTCTTGAAAAGATCTCTAGTCTTTCCCATTCTGTTGTTTTCCTCTATTTCTTTGCATTGCCCGCGTCCGAGGTCAGGGGCGGCAGCCGGGAGGAGATACCCCACGCCCCTGAGCCTGAGGCCAGGGGCGGCGGCCAGGAGGAGCAACCCCACGCCCGAGGCCAAGGGTGGTGGCCAGGAGGACCAACCCCACGTCCAAGGAGCCATGGCTGTGGGGAACAGGAGGGTCTAGAGGCGCTATCCCACGTTGAAGGTCAGGAAGGGCGGCAGTGAGGATATACCCCTCGTCCAAGGTAAGGAGCAATGGCTGCGCTTTGCTGGAGTAGCCGTGAAGGGATACCCCACACCCAAGGTAAGAGAAACCCAAGTGAGACGGTAGGTGTTGCAAGAGGGCATCAGAGGGCAGACACACTGAAACCATACTCACAGAAAACTAGTCAATCTAATCACACTAGGACCACAGCCTTGTCTAACTCAATGAAACTAAGCCATGCCCATGGGGCAAGATGGGCGGGTCATGGTGGAGAGATCTGACAGAATGTGGTCCCCTGGAGAATGGCAGTAATCACTCTTCAGTAAGTTATCTGACATCTGACCTCACCACTGTAAAGTAAGCTCAGTGAGGATTCAAACCCTATCTGTCTAGTTCACAACTCTATTCCGAAGGCCTACCACACAGTTCAATCATAGCTGAGGCTCAATGTATATATGGTGTACAGAATTGAATTTTGAACATGCTATCCATTCACTAATCTAAATGAAAGCAACACAGTGAAGAGGCAAGAATGCAGACTTTGGGCCAAGCATTCATTCATTTGTGCAGTCATTCATTTGTTCATTCACTGATCATGTGCTTAGGTACTCAATATTCAGGAACATCTACTTTACCATTTCTCTGGGTGCTGTGAACATAGCACTAAAGATAGGAGTCTCCATCCTCATGGAGCTCACCAGCTTTGTTACTAATCCCTGAGCAATCTTGGACAGCCACTTAGTCTGCATATGTCAGTTTCAGCTTTCTTATTAGAAAAACAGGATGGTAATAATCAACAGGCAACATATTTTAAGGAAATTAGATAGTATACATGAAGGCCTTGACACATGGTAAGCACTCAATAAAAGACAACTCTTCTAATTAACAATAAACTGAAAGTCAAAACCCAAAATACTAAATATAAACCTTGGAGCAAGTGACAAATAGCCCTGATTTCCAGGAAAAAAAATGTATTTTAAAAAGTTTAGCAAGAGAAATATGAGTAATAATATGTTCTATATGATACTTAATTTCCTTCAAAATGCTTTGATATACATCATTTTAAATACTAAAGTTGAACACTTTCCCTAGATTCTGTACTAGAGAAAAACCTTCTACTGAACCAATTTGCCTGACATTTCAAAAGGTTTTGTATGGCCAAAGATGGTCATGTAGATATATATCAATCTTGACAACTTCCATCAATAGCCAACTGGGGGGAAGCTGGGCTTCTAAATGACCTATGGCCATAGGGACACTCAGCAAACTGGGAAGACTGGTCAAGGAGAGTATAGCAAAGTTTATTCTTGCAAGGAACCTCAGTATCTTTCACAATTCCCAAAGAGTCTGTAGCATAACCTGTCAGTCACTTTCAGTCAAACATTCTCACTTACAATTCATCTTTTCAATGATTCTGTAAAGTAGTCTCTAGGAGAAGTTAACAAACTTGTCCAGACTTATGCAGCCAATCAGGGGCAGAGCAGGGGTTCACATCTAGCTCTTCTGACTTGGAGACTCTGTCACTTCATCATGAATTAACTATTTTCCCTAGACTACTGCCTTCCTTTCAACATTCTGAGGTATATGAAAAAGAAGTAAGCTTTAAAAAAAATTATACCCCAATTTTAAATTCTCAACAAGGATTACAACCACTTTAACTCCCTTGTACCCAGAACTTCTGGTTTTCCCCTCAGTCTTAACAGGAATTGGAATGGCTACAATGCATGTCTGAGACTCCATAAGATACACAGGTTAATTAGAATGCTTTCAACATTAGTAAATCACCTGAGATGCTGCAAGTGCACTTCCTGGGATATTCATGGTGCATGCAGATTTTAGTCTTGCTGCAAAACAACCTCTATCATCTGACCTTTGGAGGGCCACCCTCTGCAGACCACTTCCACTTTCCACATGGTGGGAAAAAAACCAAAACATAAACCTTTGGTGTAATTTATTACAATATCTCCTAATATTTCCTTAGCAGACCATGGTTCTCCTTTAAAGCTTTACATCTGTACTATAATTTTTAAAAATTGTTTGTTGAACAGTTTTTTTGTTGCAACGTTGTTGCAAGCACTGCACGCCAAGTCTCAAGCTAAGTACAGCCTTCTCTTTTCTCTTTTCTCTTTGACACCGCTTTTTCTATGGGCTTTATTCCATAATCACTGTGCTATCAAATATAATAGCCACCAGCCACAGGGGACTATTTAAATTTAAATTATAATTAATTAAAATTAAATATAATTTACAATTCAAGTCCTTGGTCACATTAGCCACATTTCAAGTGTTCAACTGCCCTCTGTGGCTAGTGGCTACTATATTAGACAGTACGTAGCACATTTCCATCATGATAGAAAGCTCTATTGGGCAGTGCTGCCACAGAACATCAAATTCTGGGTTTTCATCAGCCTAGAACTTCCAGTCAGGATTAAATCAAGAAAAAACTACTACCAGAGTAGGTCAAACTAGTTCTCAATCTTATTCCCGGGGCTTCAAATGCTAAACTATAGTTGAAAGGAAAAGGGAATCTAGTCGTCTACTATAGTGGTGATTAAATATCCTGGAATAATCCATGGATGCCACAGCGTAACCAAGACACTGATTTCTTACTGAAACTAAACCATAAACACAAGACTTATTGCATTTATTTTAAGAGAAAGATAGAGAAACACACATAACACAGAAAGACAAATAAATAAAGACCTGAATTCATCCTGTGTGACTTAGACCAATCATGTTACTCCTCTGATCTTAAATTTCATAATCTGCAAAATTAAAAAGTAGATAAATTCTTAGTTTCTTTTCACCTCTGAAATTCCAGAGGCAAAGACTTTATTTAGTTTATGTAATATCTAAAAAACTGTGCAGACTTCAAATATATATTAGATAATAATTCAAAGACTTTATTAAAATTAGAAGAAGCTAGCTATATAGAATGTAAGTTAGGACACTCACTGTGTCATAAAAATGGTATTACCCCAGCATCCTACAGAATCTGCCTTTAACTACCAGAAAGACATGACTGGGAGTGGTTAAAATGTTCACATTTTTACCAATATCAAAAAATATAGCAACATACTGGACCCTATGGCATATACAATGTGTTTCATTAAATAGGAATAGGGAAAGAATAATTATTAGAATTATAATATATAATGTAACTATGACATATTACACATTGTTATAATTATAATTGCATAATTATATTATTATTATTATTGCATTTATTGAAACATTTATTGAGGTTGTTTAACAGAAAAACATCTATTTCTGCTTTGTTGACTATGCCAAAGCCTTTGACTGTGTGGATCACAATAAACTGTGGAAAATTCTGAAAGAGATGGGAATACCAGACCACCTGACCTGCCTCTTGAGAAATATGTATGCAGGTCAGGAAGCAACAGTTAGAACTGGACATGGAACAACAGACTGGTTCCAAATAGGAAAAGGAGTACGTCAAGGCTGTATATTGTCACCCTGCTTATTTAACTTATATGCAGAGTACATCATGAGAAAGGCTGGGCTGGAAGAAACACAAGCTGGAATCAAGATTGCCGGGAGAAATATCAATAACCTCAAATATGCAGATGACACCACCCTTATGGCAGAAAGTGAAGAGGAACTCAAAAGCCTCTGATGAAAGTGAAAGTGGAGAGTGAAAAAGTTGGCTTAAAGCTCAGCATTCAGAAAACGAAGATCATGGCATCTGGTCCCATCACTTCATGGGAAATAGATGGGGGAACAGTGGAAACAGTGGCAGACTTTATTTTTGGGGGCTCCAAAATCACTGCAGATGGTGATTGCAGCCATGAAATTTAAAGAAGCTTACTACTTGGAAGGAAAGTTATGACCAACCTAGATAGCATATTCAAAAGCAGAGACATTTACCATTGCCAACAAAGGTCCGTCTAGTCAAGGCTATGGTTTTTCTGGTGGTCATGTATGGATGTGAGAGTTGGACTGTAAAGAAAGCTAAGCGCTGAAGAATTGATGCTTCTGAACTGTGGTGTTGGAGAAGACTCTTGAGAGTCCCTTGGACTGCAAGGAGATCCAACCAGTCCATTCTGAAGGAGATCAGCCCTGGGATTTCTTTGGAAGGAATGATGCTAAAGCTGAAACTCCAGTACTTTGGCCACCTCATGCAGAGAGTTGACTCATTGGAAAAGACTCTGATGCTGGGAGGGATTGGGGGCAGGAGGAAAAGGGGACGACAGAGGATGAGATGGTTGGATGGCATCACTGACTCGATGGACATGAGTCTGAGTGAACTCCGGGAGTTGGTGATAGACGGGGAGGCCTGGCGTGCTGGGATTCATGGGGTCGCAGAGAGTCGGACCCGACTGAGCGATTGAACTGAACTGAACTGAACTGAACAGGCGAACTCATTTTATCATCAAACAGCTCTATGAAGGAAACTTTTTTTTATTTTTTATCATTTTACATTTTACATGTTAGAAAACTGAAATGAAGGGAGTTAGGTTGCTAACCCACCCACTCCAATGTTCTTGCCTGGAGAATCCCAGGGACGGGGGAGCCTGGTGGGCTGCTATCTATGGGGTCGCACAGAGTCAGACACAACTTAAGCAACTTAGCAGCAGCAGCAGCAGCAGGTTGCTAACCCACAGCTGCAGAGCTAAACAAGGGCAGAGTCATGATTTAAAACGAAAACCACTCAGCTGCAGTGCACATGCTTCTACTTTAGCACACTGACTCCTAAAGAGAATTTTACATGCTAATCATTAGAAAGGACCTAAATAAGAAGGCTCCTAGGCTACTGTTAAGAACCCAGCTAATATCACAAAGCTACCATTTTCCTATATATTTTTCCAGAAGACAGAACAACAACTTATTTCCCTGGATAGGCCCCTCAGCCAAAATTCTTCCTAGCCTAGGCCAAGCGGCAATTTTAATGGAACTGGAATCAAGTTCATGATTGTCTATTAGAGTTCCAATGTCCTGAGACCTTTGTTAATTGAATTAGACACAAGACAAAGGGAATTAAAAGGAGGGTAAGTTAAATTTTCATATTGCCTTGGGCAAATGTCAGAGAAGTGGGTCTTTTTTTCCCTGAGGAACTGCGTACCCACTTTAACATTTACAATTATTTTATAATTAGATTGATATTTTGTAAGATAGAAGCCTCCATAACACTGACATTCAAATGCCTCCTTTGCACAGGGAGAAAGGGAGAGCAAGGGCCAATTACTTGTGCTGCAATATCGTTTTCAAGGAGACTTAACATTTATTAAGTCGCTAAATATCCAAATCCAAAATAATTTCATATTCTCTGCAGTGATCCCATTCCATCAACCATACTACCTAAATATACCCTGCTTCCATCACTCAACAAAGCCACAAAGACTATTATAAGGCATTAAAAACCTCTATATAGTTTCTCCTTTCTGCATCTGCACTTTCCTCTGATCAATTAAGATTTCAGTTAGGCTGGAGGTGAGAAAGGAAGGAAATAAAACTCAAGCCACAAATCCTTATCTTAATCCCACAAATAGCACTGACAAGCAACAACTGGTGAGGAAAAAAGCTCAATGGAAGGCTTCCTTGCTCCAAGCTTATGTTAATTATTATCCAAAATTCATGATTAAATTATTACTCATAAAACATCTCTGTCTACTTCTCAGAAGTATCACAGATGATGGTCCTATTCTATCTCAGGGAGCATTAGTATCACTGAGGGAAAAAACAGGTCTGCATCTGATTCAAACAGATTAAACTTATATTTATAGCAGACACATCCTTTAGGAAGGAGCTTTCAAGTCATATATTCAGAAGACACTTCATTCTGGAATTTTCTAGAAATGGCGTAGATGCCTGCCTTCCCTCTGAGCCCCTAGTTTAGAAATCTGAGGACCTAAATGCCTTTTGTGATTATCCATTTGCAAACATTCCTTTGTTTTCTAACAGACCTTTCTCTTTTTATCACCTATGAATATTCTACACTAACATGCAGCAGCACTCTATACACAGACAGATCAAGATAACGAAAGTGCAAAAATGTCAAAGCCTATTTTTCATAAAGGAGCTTGAGGAGGGAGAAACGTGACAACTTCAAGGTTGACCAGACTGGACAATCCTGAAAAGACAAATGCACCGAGTTAATGCTGAAAATGTCAGCTAACTCGCCACTAAGAAACTAGTGATGTCTGTGACTCACTCTTTTCCAAGAGGAAAACAAGTCACTCCCCTCTCTTGCAGATATATCTGTTTTCACAGAACAGACTGACTACAGCAAGAGCTTCCCAAGGCAATGTCTAGGTCAAAGCAATCAGCAGAGGTGATCTTCTGACTGGGCTGAGAGCTCCCCTACACCTTTTATGTAAGAAAGGCCAATTGTCCCATCTTACTCTTCAAAAATAGAGCCATCTCAGTCCTTCAATAAAGCATCACTACAAACAAAGTTAGTGGAGGTGATGGAATTCCAACTGAGCTATTTCAAATCCGAAAAGATGATGTTGTGAAAGTGCTGCACTCAATATGCCAGCAAATTTGGAAAACTCAGCAATGGACACAGGACTGGAAAAGGTCAGTTTTTGTTCCAATCCCAAAGAATGGCAACGCCAAAGAATGTTCAAACTACTGCACAATTGCACTCATCTCACACGCTAGCAAAGTAATGCTCAAAATTCTCCAAGCTAGGCTTCAACAGTATGTGAACAGAGAACTTCCAGATGTTCAAGCTGGAATTAGGAAAGGCAGAAGAACCAGAGATCAAATTGCCAATCTCCGTTGGATCACAGAAAAAGCAAAGGAATTTCAGAAAAACATTTACTTCTGCTTCATTGACTACGCTAACGCCTTTGACTGTGTGCATCACAAAAAACTGTGGAAAATTCTTAAAAGAGATGGGAATACCAGACCACCTTACCTGCCTCCTGAGAAACCTGTATGTAGGTCAAGAAGCAACAGTTAGAACCGGCCATACACCAAGAGACTGGTTAAAAATTGGGAAAGGTGTACATTGAGGCTGTATATCGTCACCCTGCTTATTTAACCTATATGAAGAATATATCATGAGAAATGCTGGGCTGGATAAAGCACACGCTGGAATCAAGATTGCTGGGAGAAATGTCAATATAACCTCAGATATGCAGATGACACCACCCGTATGGCAGAAAGCGAAGAGGAAGAGCCTCTTGATGAAAATGAAAGAAGAGAGTGAAAAAGCTGGCTTAAAACTCAGTATTCAAAAAACGAAGATCATGGCATCTAGTCCCATTATTTCATGGCAAATAGATGGGGAAACAATGGAAACAGTGGCAGACTTTATTTTCTTGCACTCCAAAATCACTGCAAATGGTGACTACAGCCATGAAATTATAAAACGCTTGCTCCTTGGAAGAAAAATTATAACCAACCTAGACAGCATATTAAAAAACAGAGACACTGCCAGCAAAGGTCCATCTAACCAAAGCTATGGTTTTTCCAATAGTCACGTATAAAGAAAGCTGAGCACCAAAGAATTGATGCTTTTGAACTGTGGTGTTGGAGAAGACTCTTGAGAGTCCTTTGGACTGCAAGGAGATCAAACGAGGCAATCCTAAAGGAAATCAGTCCTGAATATTCACTGGAAGGACTGACACTGAAGCTGAAGCTGCAGTACTTTGGCCACCGATGCTAAGAACTGACTCATTGGAAAAGACCCTGATGCTGGGAAAGATTGAAGGCAGGAGGAGAAGGGGATGACAGAAGATGAGATGGTTGGATGGCATCACCAACTCAACCAACATGAGTTTGAGCAAGCCCTGGGAGTTGGTGATGGACAGGGAAGCCTAGCGTGCTGCAGTCCATGGGGTCACATAGACTCAGACACAACTGAGCGATTGAACTGAATTGAGTCCTTCAAGACTAACCCTTTGCCACAACCACAATATGATACCAAGTTTAAAAGCACCCATCTGAGTGTCTGTGCCTAAGAGGTAGTCAAAACAAGGCTGGTACCTGCTCTCACCTCCAAAACATAACTTTCTGTTTCACAATTAAAATGAGCAGCATCTTAGGGAAAATTATATCTTCACCCTTAGGTCTTTTTTTAAAAGAAAAATTAAAAGGAAGAAACAAATGGAAAGAGAGTGACTAGATGGACAACAAAGAGAGAAGAAGGGAAGAGAGAATGGGTGAGGGAAAAGGTCAGGGTGCTTGCGGAGGCGAGAGGCATAGTGAACTTTATACATTTGCTCTTTCCAAAAGATGTGTTCATTCCACTAAAACAGTGAATGAGGAAAATATTTTCCTTTTCTTTTCTGACAGCTGGAGCATAAATGGTTGTTGCAATAACACCAGAAATTATTGGTCATTCTGAACATTCCTGCTAGTATGAAGCCAGCATGCCAGCCAATTTGAAATACTGGCCCACAAGGTGCCCTAGATATTTTGTTTTTCAAGCGCAGGAATGTCAGCTTCTGGATGAAAAGTGATGTATGCTGTCTAGTGGGCAGCATACTGGCCAGACACCAAATTTAGAATGTGTCTCCCTATAATCTCGGGTTCTAGCTCAGCAATCCTTCACAGCCAGTACCACCCCCAGGAATGAGAAGACCAAGAAAGAGAGCAGTGTTTGACATGTGAGTTGTCACCTCTACATACATTTCAAGAAGCTAGTCTGAATCCAGGGTGAGTTGGAGCTAGGTGGGTCTCTTCTTCAGGAAGTTGATTTATTTCTATTCCATTCTAGTTAAGGCCTACCAAAGGGAACTTAGGAAGCCCCACTACTAAAAGTGGTTAAGCCTCACATTTTATACATTTTTAATGTTTTCATATATATAAAATGACATAACCACTCTAGTTTCATCAACTTGCCTGTGGAAAAAGCAACATTATAAATTGAAAAATTGCTAAGGATAATATTTTGTCCATATGATTTTTTTTAATGTACCTCTGCTATCAAACAAAGCCTACAAAGAGTCCTCATATTAAGTCAAAAAGGTACCAGCAAATATCCGAGACTGATTTGCAGGTACCAACCCTGATTGTGAAGCAGTGTTGAGACCGGCTGGGCCTGGGACCTGGGACCCTTTGTTGTAATGCTTGGACCTGCACATCTCCTCATCTGCTCATCTCAAGCAACAGAATATAAAGAAACTGTAAGACACTAAAAATAACTGCGTACATATGCAGTTGGCAAATTATGAACAAGATACAAAAAGACCAAAAACCCAGCTGCCACTTCTGAGGCATCCCGGGTACTGTGCATGATCCCTGCACACAGCCCCACCAAGGGGGCTGGCAGACCACCCAAGGCATCTGTCCAGTCCAAACCACACGTTCATCCTTACCCTCATCCCATTTAATGGGCTACCTTGCTCCACCTCGGGAAGTAAGCAATAAAGCCTTAAAGCCAATAAAATCTTGCCTGAATTTCTCATCTGGAATCTTATCAATTTCTATTGATTAAGGAGTCCAAGAACCCTGGTCAGTAACAGTGTTAGTAATGCCTGCAGCTTTTACAAAGGTATCACTCACTCTACCTGGAAGATCATAGTTCTACCCATTGTACATTTTCCCCATAATATCACAAAGGAATTCTCCATGGAAAAAAAGATTCCTGGAATGTTCCCATTATTTGCAGGAACCACAATAATCCGTATGAGGGCAATCATGGTGGAGGGGCATCAGACCAACACAAGAAATTCACAAACCCCAGCTTTTTTGTGTATTCCACTTTGACAACCATTCACTGTTTCCTATCCCACATGAGAACATTCCTAAACCTCATACATAACTTACCAAGAGAACACGGAATTAGTGCATGCATATCTTTAGTAGGTATAAGCCATCTGAATCCTGGGAGGCTTGCAGGGAGGGGAAATAGTGAGAACACCATGAACACTTCTAGTTCAGAGCCCACTTTAAATGTTATGTTTCCACAATTAACCAGAAGTGGAAAATTGGCATAAATCAATAAAACAGCAATTTCTCCAAGCATTCTCCTCACTGATACTAAGCAAGGCACTGTGAGGTTTAAATTCTTCCCTTACCTTTGATTTAGGATTTGTAACATGTCACTTATTCTTTTATGCAAGTCCACCAGTTGAAATATTCTAATACATGAAGTTAACCTACAACCCTCCTCCAACTACTCTGCTGTTCTTCACATTAAAATTTTGTCGCTACTGAGAAGATATTTAATGTCAAAGCCCACATAAGATACAAAAAAACAGAAGTTAAATGGTCACATGATGTCATGATGTATATCTGCCTACAGAGGCAGACCATGAGACTTGGTAACCAGCAAATGATAACCAAGACCGTTGTGTTTCTTTATATAAATTATCTGGTATTTATATATTAATATTATTATTTGTGTCACAAACAAAAACAAAAAATATATACATTCAGAAAATAAAAGGATAGACAAGCAACCCATAATTAAGCATTATGAGTAAAATTTACTGGAGTTACATTTTTCTAATAAGGATTTCTCAGGGAAATCTTTTCTAGAAATTAATTATATGTGTCACTACCCTAAACAAAGGAGGGCAAAAGAAGTAGCACAAGCAGTTCCAAGCTTACACAACAGAACAGCAAGGCTTAAAAGAATGAAAAAGAATTACATTCTCTCCCCAGGCTATGAAGTCATCATAGCCTGTTCACTTTTAAGTAACCATAATGACAGTTTGATACTAAACAACAACTTAGTGTTTCAAAATTAGCAGTACGAACCTTAGGTACACTAAATAATCCAATAACTATCTATAAAACTCCTAGCCTCAGTTTTCACTTATTCTCATAATAACTGACTAAATGAGACACACAGATTGATATCATATTGTTTATTTCTAATCAAGATTAACTGTTAGGTGTCCAATCAATTTAGCCTCGGATCATTTATAGGGAAATGGAGAATAACAGTGTTTGACCTAACAAAAATAGCTAACTTAGTAATTTTACAAAAGTCCAACTCTCAACACTGCACAAACCTACAAGATAGAATTTACAATTCTCATATCTTTCATATTACAATTTTCGAAGTCATACAAAAAAATAAGGAATATTACAACCTCTTTAGAAATACATAACTTGCCCCAAAATAGGTCTTCTCCTAACTGAATTTATATAGAATGGGCAAATACCCAATAATTTCAATCAGTATAGGAATAGAATAGTAATAATTAAGCTCAAGGGGATTATTTCCTTGATTTATCCAGCAGGGATGCTTTAAGACTAAAATAGGCAATTTTGTTCCCTGTGAAGAAAAAGTTTTACTGTGCTGTCACACACACACACACACACACACACACACACACACCCCTGCATTCACAGGTACACAACGTCCTATAGTCTACAAGATTAGCACCGTCAGGATATCCATGCATATTCACATAGAAACAATAACAAGATTTCCGCAAACACGTATCATCAGCACCTGTTAATGACATTGGGCCACAATGAAGGAAAGTCTGGATTTAGTACAGGTCAAGGTGGAAAGCATTTCATCTTTCCCCATAACCAGTTCTGATCCTCTAGTAAACTCATCCTAGACTCTTCAATGGGCTCACACTAATTAAAATCTTTAACAGTTTTCTTGGTTTCCAGGCCCAATTTCCTTTTTACCTCTGCTAGTGTTAACTAAAGAAATCCTACCCCAATAAGCACTACAAATAATATGCTAAAGAAAAATAATCCCTCAGAAAAGGCAGTAACTTCTGTACCAGAATTTAAATGAAGAATGCTGCTTCCTTAATTTTAGTAAGATTATTGATTCTAACCAGAAAGAATTTACCTAAGCAACCACTCTGAAGCACATACAATATTCAAATACATCTTTATTATGGTGGCTCAATATCTAGAAATTTGGTGTTGACAGCATCGTTATAAAATGCATAAAGCTGTCAGATCAGTTTGGAGGAAAAAAAAGCTTCTAAAATATAAAGATTTATTTAATGGGCATATGGCACTAGAACATAAATACCCATAAGTAAAATTATAAAAATAACACAAAGTAAAAAATACCTTAAGCTAAGATTAAAAAAAAGAAACTGGAATTATTTAGTTAGAAGCAAAGTTATTAAATCACCCATACATACATAGCCACATTCACTCTTGCCCCAGGAATGCAATGTAGTCTTCATTCATTTCTAAAATGTTATACATCTGTATGATCATTACAACCCAAAAGCTTAGGAAGAGTATTAGAAAAAGCTTTTAAAAACTATTACAGATACTATAAAATCCTGTATGTGACAAACAAAATATGTGGGATGTCCAAATTTGCTGCTGCTGCTGCTGACTGCAGATTCATCCATGTAGGATCCACAGAGAAAGTGTGAGAACGGAGTATCAGTAGCCTCATGAACTTCACTATGTCTCTATACATATGCATTACTTGAGAATGTCAGCTCATCCTCAAGTATAGTATGCAGTCATCAAGGATTTGGAGAATTTTTAAGGTCACAAAATTGATAGATACTCTGATCTGAGGGGGGAAAGAAAAATTCAAAGAAGCCAGAAGTTTCCCTTTTTCCAGGAAAGTGAAGAAATCCTTACCTTTCTGTACACCAGCATGTTGGGTGATTCATCTGCCACCCCATTGCTGGTCTGTCCATAATTATTCCCCTGGGCCATGGCACCACACACCCGGTGGTCCACTCTCAGATACAGGAATTGTCAGTCTACCCTGCAAGAGACAGAGACTTCAGTGAGTTCTTAATGGTAATACTTAAGAAGGTTGACTCTTATTTTTCCAAACTTTAAACTTTTTACTTTGTATGGGAGTACAGCCGATTAACCATGTTGTGGTACTTACAGGTGAACAGTGAAGCTCTTCAGTCATATATATACATGTATCCGTTCTCCCCCAAGTACCCCTCCCATCCAGGCAGGCACATAACATTGAGCAGAGTTCCGTGTACTGTACAATAGGTCCTTGTTGGTTATCTATTTTAAATACAGCAGTGTGTACATGACCATCCCAAACTCCCTAACTATCCAAGCAGGTTGACTCTTGATTCATCTCCCCCATTCAACATTGGAGCATGCTTACATGCTGGGGCTGGCTTGTAGAAAGTAGCACAGAAATAGATTAAAAAAAAAATGTACACCTACAGTACTCCCAGGAAATTGTAAGAAATGACAATCTTTTAGTTAAAATTGTCATTTGACTAGGGTTTTAATTGACTTGATTTTCTGGATACTCATTTTTAAAAGTGTTTGAGGTTCACTGGAAAAAAGAAAAAAAAAAAAAAAAAAAACACGGTTACCATTTCCATCCTACAGAGTTCTCTTCTCTCCCAATACTTGCATCCCCACCGGATGGTGTTTCCCCCCTCCCTCCGCGAATGGTTAAAAAGGCAACACCCTGTGGCAGCACTTTCTCCCAGGTGTCTGTCTAGTTTCCCCGCATGCAAGCGCATCAGAGGCCCATTCCTGGGCCATTCTCCAGTCATGTGTTTCCTCTTCATTCCCCTAGGTCTCCCGCACAGAGTCAAGGCAGCTTCCTCGACTTTCACCTGCCTGCACTGCCCGGCCACTGCTGCCTCTCCCCTCGGCCCAACTCGGCTTCGGAAGTCGCGGCGTAACCCTGACCAACCCCGGCCAGAAGGCACAGAAGGTGTCCTAGCAACAAGACCAGGTGGGAGGTCGGCCCTTCAGGCAATTACCTGGGTCACCGTGAGCAGCGCCAACTGCGGAAGCCTCGGAGCGACAAGGCAGAGAGAGAGGGGAAAACAAGCAAGCCCGGCTCGCCTGCGGCGGCAGCAAATGGCAGGCGAGCCCGAGCCGCGCACTGGAGCCGGGCCGGCGGCGGTGTCAGCCCCGCGGACCCGGGCGCGGGGCTCCGGGGCACCGCCTCCGACCTCCGCCTCCACCCCAGCCCACACCCATCGCCGTGCCCAGCCTCGTACCTCCTCCTCAAGGTCGCGGCCCGAGGCGCCTGCTTCCCGGCGGCTGGGTGCGGCGGTGTCAGCGCGCGGCCAGCTTCATCACCTCCGCGCGGGCACAGGGCTCTGACGGCCCGCGCTCCACCGCTCCCTCCTTCGCTTGGCTCCCGGGCTCCCGGACCACGAGCGCGCGCGGGACCGAGACGCCCGGCCCGTGCGCGCGACTGGGGAGGGAGGAGGGGACTGTCACGTGGGACCCGGCGTCCCTAGGTGCCGGCTCGGGGAGGGGAGCCGGGCGGGGTTCGGGGGGCTCGGCTCCGCGCGGCCTCGCTGCCCCGTCTCCTCCGCCGCCCCGCCTTCTCGGGCAGGGAAAGTGGCGCCCTGCCCCCAAGCGCGTGCAACCCGGGCCCTTGCACACCCGGCTCGCCGGTGTGCGCGCCGCTGAAGGCCCGGAGATGGGAGTGTTAAGCCGGAGAACAGAAAGGGCGATGGGTGGGTGGGTGGATGGATGGATGAAGGCATGCAGGAATGGAGGTAGCCCCTTGCGGCGGGCCACTTTGGTCACGTGCCCGGTGACTACGCCGACACTGCGAGGGTAGCAGATGACTGATTATCGTTATGCTTTAAAAACGGGAGTAGAGGGATATTGAGACATCTGGGAGTGAAGGAAATGTCCAGGATCGAATGAGTCATTCAGCCCGTTTGCCTGCAAATTTCACAGCTTCCTCCTAAGTTAGAGAAATGGAAAACGATTTGGAGACTGCCAACTCGAAGTGCACATCTTGCCACCTGTTACAATAAAGGTATAGTTGCAATATCTGGTTTCTCTTTTAGACAGGAGATGCTCAGAGGACCTGTCACCCACTTAACTCTCACCCTCCAGCAGTTTTCAAAGAATGAGCGTGGGGTGATGATTCCCCCATAATTATTCTTCAGGTGGCTGTCATTAGTTCTTCTGTAAGGATTAGAGTGACATTAAGAAGAAAAATCACTTTTGTCCCAATTATAGTAAAGAAAGTTGTGTGTCTGGCTTTCAGGGGCAGGGTCGTGAAGTTAAAAATATCTGAAGGTTTCCTTCCACAGCTGGGCCAGGTGTTGGGGAGAAACAGAAAATAATCAAGCTAGCCTCTTCCTAACATCCTAGATAAGAATGGAAGTTACAACTGGTCAGGAGAGCCCATCAAAGTAAACCCAGGGCGGTGTCCTCAAGTGCATTTCCTCAGTCCCGCCTAGCTCCTGTCAGGTTTTAACCAGGGAACATGTATTTTTTCAACCTACCCTCTTTTCTGAATAATACAGGACAGATATTCCTAGCCCAAACTATGTTACACACACCCTAGTCTGACCATCTCCCTCTCTTCCCTAGTTCCCAAATCTTTCCATAGTGTGCTCTGGAAATTGTGATCTTTTCCAGCAAAATTGTCACTTTTTCAACTTCCTCTCTAAATATGTGCTTAACTTTCTTACTGTAGCCAAAACCTGCCTTGTTCCCTTCAGCCCCTCTCTCTTGCCATTCGTTTAGTCAATTCCGGGAGGTTGTGATGAATTGGATTAATAAGTTTGGAAAGAGTAATTGGGCATATTCACTTCATGGCAAATAGATGGGGAAACAGTGGACACAGTGGCTGACTTTATTTTTCTGGGCTCCAAAATCACTGCAGATGGTGATTGCAGCCATGAAATTAAAAGATGCTTGCTCCTTGGAAAGAAAGTTATGACCAACCTAGACAGCATATTAAAAAGCAAAGACATTACTTTGCCAACCAAGGTCTGTCTAGTCAAGGCTATGGTTTTTCCAGTGGTCACGTATGGATGTGTGAGCTGGACTACAAAGAAGGCTGAGCGCCGAAGAATTGATGCTTTTGAACTGTGATATTGGAGAAGACTCTTGAGAGTCCCCTGGACTACAAGGAGATCCAACCAGTCCATCTTTAAGGAGATCAGTCCTGGGTGTTCATTGGAGGGACTGATGTTGAAGCTGAAACTCCAATACTGTGGCCACCTGATGTGAAGAGCTGACTCATTTGAACAGACCCTGATGCTGGGAAAGATTGAGGGCAGGAGGAAAAGGGGACGACAGATGATGAGATGGTTGGATGACATCACCGACTCGAAGAACATGGGTTTGTGTTGACTCCGGGAGTTGGTGATGGACAGGGAGGCCTGGCGTGCTGCGATTCATGGGGTCACAAAGTGTCGGACATGACTGAGTGACTGAACTGAACTGAACTCAGTTTGAACATTTTTCTCTTAACTCATTATTGACTGTAGGATATTTGCAGAAACTAACACCTGTGGCTGGCGATTTGTTATGTAAGAGATATTAATACGTCTCTGGTCAATAAAGTTCTGGTAACAAAAGATGTATTAATATGTCTCTGGTTAATACTGTGTTAAGGAGGACTGCCTGAAAGAAGCAGTCTTTCTCCCTCACATCCCAAGATAGAGATTTTATCCCAAAAGTGGGGTCTCACCCAAGCTTAGCACTGACGGAACATTCCCATCAATCAGCAAACTAACAGAATAGAGCTAACATTTTATATTTTATGAATGAGGTGTGAAATATGCACCAGATGTATGCATAGAGTATAAAATATACCCATCCATATATCTACCCATTATATGTCAATATCTATATGTAGACTATCTCACATAAGATATATACATAAGGCATCTATACATAGATACAGATATAGGCATGTGTAAACTCTCCCTTGTCACACTTCCCACTTACTCTTGTCCTATTTTTCTGCTTTTACACCAAAAACTTCCTCTTCCCTCATTCTGCCTTGAACCCATTCTATTCTGACAATAATCTCCTTGTTACTATATCAATGGTCACTTCTCAATATGTGAATCGACTTATAAGTTAAAGTTTATGCCTCTCACTTTCTCAAGAACTTTCTACATTTGGTTATCAGGGTACCACTGGCTGTTATTTCTTTTTTTTTCTAGTTTTATTAAGACATAATTGACATACAGCACTATATAGGCTTAAGGTGTACACCATAATGATTTTATTTCCGTACATTGTAAAATGATTACCACAGTAAACTTAGTGAATGAACATCTATTATCGCATAGATGCAAAGGGAAAGAAAAAAAAATATTTTTTCCTTGTGGTGAAAGCTCTTAGGATTTACTCTCTTAACAACTTTCATATACCACGTACAGTAGTGTTAATTATATTTACCCTGTTGTACATTACCTTTCTAGTACTTATTTATCTTGTGGCTGAAATTTGTACATTTAGGCTACCTTCATCTGCTTCCCTTTCCCCACCCCCAACATCTGGTAACCACAAATCTGATCTGTTTTTCTTTGAATGTGTCCGTGTGCTAGTTTGTTTCTGAGGTATAACTGATCTACAAGGCTGTGTAGTTCCTGTTGCAACATAGTGATTCAATATTTCTATACATTTCAAAATGATCACCACAGTCAGACTAGTCACTATTTCTCACCATATGAAGATATTAAATAATTATTGACTACATGTCCCACACTGTACATTTTATACCCGTGACATCCCCTGGAGAAGGAAATAGCACCCCACTCCAGTGTTCTTGCCTGGAGAATCCCATAGACAGAGGAGCCTGGTAGGCTACAGTCCATGGCATGGCAAGAGTCGGACACAACTAAACCACCATACTACTCTAAATGGAAAGTAAGTACCTCTTAATCTCCCTCACCTATTTCTCTCATTTCCTCTACCCCTTTTTATTTCTTTTCTGCATTACTGGTTGCTGTTTCTCAGCCTTATTGCTTGTTCCTCTTTATCTTTTTCGCCTCTAAATTTTAAAATGCCTCATATCCCAATCTTTGCGCCTCTACTTCTCTCATTTTATGAGTACTCCCTAGGTGAGATAAATCAGACTCAGACCTTTAAATGCTTCCTAAATACTAATAACTCCCAAATGTATTCCTTTCATGTAGAGTCATGCTCTGAAATCCAGTCTGTCAACTGCCATCTTAACATCTCTATTTGAATGTCTAATTGGTGTCTGATCAGCTTCATGATAGGCGGGATACTGTCTGTTTATCTCACTGCTGTGTAACATCCCAGGCATAGTACAGTTTCTGGCACACAGTAGATGCACGTTAACTAAATGAATTGATGCATCTAATAATAATAATAATATGATAAGTAATTTTTATATTTAGCAATACAGTGTTTAAGTTATCTCGTTTAATCCTTAGTAAAACCCTGCATGCA
This sequence comes from Bubalus bubalis, assembly GCF_019923935.1. NCBI lineage: Eukaryota > Metazoa > Chordata > Mammalia > Artiodactyla > Bovidae > Bubalus > Bubalus bubalis. The sequence goes on from NC_059161.1 coordinate 45,730,921, forward strand.
TGCATGCACGCCAAGTCGCTTCAATCATGTCCAGCTCTGTGTGACCCTATGGACTGTAGCCCTCCAGGCTCCTCTGTCCATGGGATTCTCCAGGCAAAGAATACTGGAGTGGATTGCCATGCCCTCCTCCAGGGCATCTTCCAAACCCAGGGATGGAACCCATCTCTCTTTACGTTTCCTGCATCGGCAGGCAGGTTCTTTACCACTAGCGCCACATGAGACAGTGGTTATAATTGTCATCTCTCTTACACTGATATACCAGTGGGGAAGGGGAGGATTAGAAAGCTTACATAAACTGCTGGATACAACCTACATAACCAATAAGTGGCTGTGTTGATTTGTACTGTGCCAGTTTGCTGAGCTAAAACTACATTTTTCAGGATTGCCTTCTCTGTATGCATGTGAGTGGAATTTGCCAAAGGAGGAATTTGTGCAAAAGTAGGAAAATAGAGTGAGATAACACTTATTCTTCTCCGAAGGACTTTGTAGTGTGACTACAGTGAGACACTCAGAGTCCCAGAATGTTCTAGCATGTCTAGCTCTCACTTCACATTCAGATATTCCTAATTCCCAACCCTTATGAGCAACAGTCACCCCATGCACATATCAAAAGCCTGAATGTGGACCTAAAGGAGCAATAGCCATGCAAAGACCACAGCTTTCCACTGACTTTCTACCAGCTCCCTCAGGTACCTTCCAGTACCTGGCTATGTCTGGCTTCCCAGCTATCCCTGGGAAGGGATAAGCTTCAGCAAGTAAGCTTCAACTTACCCACTCACAAAATGGCTTCAGAGGGTCTGGTAATGACTTTTCTCAGATATTTCAGTTGCTCCTTCTAGAAAGTAGCTTCCCCAGCTTCCATCACAATTGTATAAACTATTGTTCCTGTAGTACACCTCTTATTCCATTATACTCATACTGGTTCTATTTCCCTGAGTGGCTTGTTATTGTTGTTCGTTGTTCCGTCACTAAGTCATGTCCGACTCTTTGTAACCCCATGGACTGAAGCATGCCAGGCTTCCATGTCCTTCACTATCTCCTGGAGTTTGCTCAAATTCAAACTGAGTGGCTGGCAGAGTTCAAATCCAAGTCTTTCTAGTGCTGTTCACTATTCTACAAGAAATCCAAGTTAGGGAGATAAAACCCTGAAACCAATAACTATGTGAAAGTGCAAAACTGGATGATCGCGGGGAGGTGAACTGACTGAAGGAAATGGGATGACATTAAGCCTGAACTCATCACGGACTGAGAGCATATCTCCATGTAGAGATGATAAGAGGGAAAGGGTTTCCAGTAAGGCACAAGAGGTTCTGAAACACGTTAGGAAAATTACTGTAATAAGACTAAAATTTACTGGATTCCTACCTATATCTATATTTATATATAGAAACCATTTGTATCTATATTCCTTCTCAACAGTTTTTAGAATTTCTGACAAAATTTATCCCACAAGCTATGTAAAGGAACGGGTTCAAGTTAGGAAACCTGACCGTGGTCATATACCTTGTATTAGAAATTGGATTCAAATATGCCTGTGTGTGTCTCCAAAGTCCTGTGGAAAATAATGTGCAAAAACGCCTCCAGCAACAATATGAGTTCAAAAAAATCAGGGGTTTCCCACCAAGATGCCTTTCATTCTATTGTCTGTCTCATCTCTCATCTCTCTGTCATCCCTCCATGTACCTGACTTATACCTCTCTCTCTCTGTGTTTATGCCTCAAGAATTCTTCTGACCACTTACCCTTGCAAGGTAAATATCAAGGAGGAAGATTCAAGGAACAGCACATTTCACTATTTCTTCTACTGTTATTATTAAGCCTCATTAGGCAATTCATAATTTTTGTAACAGGGTGCTGGAAACAAAATCATGTCCATCATCTCAACATTTCTAAGACTCACATTTTGCATATGTATACTTAGGGAATTAGACTAGATTATCCCTCAAAGTCCATCTGGATCTTATAACATGAGGCTTTAATATGTTCATGTTGTATTTCTGGCCCGTGTAATGACTTTTTATGTTGCAAGCACCAAAACAACATGGTTACTCTAAGATGTTTTTCTGTATCTTTCCAAAACCATGTAAATATGTGATTCTTAGCTATCATCACTCAAAATCACTTATCTTTTTCCTCATGAACCCTATATTTTGAGATATTTTTCTCAAACAAATTAAATTGTAAGGTGTGATAATGTATCCCTTTGTCCAGTTGTAGAGAACTTACAGTGCAATTGACGAGTTTGTTGTCTCTCTCCCTCTGAAAGAATTTAAGTTGTGAGGTTAGGCATTTTTCCTCTCCTGTTCATTATATCCCCAGGGTCTAGAACAGGATATCGTGGTGTTGTTGTTTAGTTGCTAAGTCTTGTTCGAGTCTTTTGAAACCCCATGGAATATCCATGGGATTTCCCAGGCAAGAATACTGGAGTGGGTTGCCATTTCCTTCTGCAGGGGAACTTTCCAACCCAGAGATCTTGCTTGGCAGGAGATTCTTTACCACTGAGCTACCAGGGAAGCCTGACATATAGTGAGCACCCAGTAATTATTCCATGATTTATTGAGTGAATAAATCCATGAACATGATTCTGTTTGAAAGACTAGGTGTGCTAGAAGACCATGGTCTATGAGTTTGAACAAAACTGAAATAACATCAAGTTTCACAGTATATAGAAATGATTTGCTCTTCAAACCTGTTTCCTGTGTCATAAAGGAAAAGAAAATTCCTCTTCCCACTCCACTCCCACTCCACAGAGAAATGCTTTGAGAATTAATTAAACAGTAACATGGAGAAAGCATTTTGAATTTCTAGAAGAAAGCACTTTATTAATTCGAGGCTTTTATTGTGTGAAGAAACTGTAAGTGACACAGGGGCAAGGATAAAGATGAGGACATGTTAAATGGATTAAACTGTTCAGAATATTACATTGGCATTTTAAGGGATAATTGATTTGAGATTGATATAGGCAGAGTGAAAAACACAAAGCAGTTTAAGAAATCTTCTCCCAAATAACAGATTTTTAAGAAATACTTTCTTCTTTGTAGTCAATTCTCAATTATTTATGGCACAATACTCTCATTAATGAATTATTCCCCATGTTTACCATTCTTTTGTCTATTTTATGGGTATCTTCTTGCTAATTAGAACTCCCATACCAATGTCAGAGGGTTGGCATTAAAAAAAAAAAAGTTTAAGCTAAAATTTGTCCTTATCAGGAGTACATTCCTCTCTCCTTGTTTATTAGGGTCCAGCCATGAAGCCAGGTAAGTGTCGCAGAATTAGAGACATATGAATTGTACCCAATTCAATGCACAAGTCACTAGGTATATGGCACAGAATAATTGCACAACATGAGTTAGTCAACATGGGGAGATGGGAAGGGGTAATGAAAAGCCCCAAGGAGAAGCCTGGGCAGAAGGAGTCTCAAGTTCAGCAGCAAGGCTCACTGCAAGCGACAGTATGAGTGGAAAGTCATCTGAAGCTCTGAGGGAGCCCCCAGCGGTATCCCTGGAACAACTCTCACCAGCTCAGAGTTGGGTCCTCCAGTAAAGAGCCTTACAATTACTCAGCTCTATGGTCTCATTTTAAGAAGTCTGTCTGTCAGTAGGCGTAACAGTAACATCCCAGGGGATCTTGTCTCTATTGGTTGCTCTTTCAGTTCCAGTGACATAAATCCTAATTTGCCTAGTAAATCGCTTATCTAAATTAGCACTGTTAGTCTATTACTCAAAGACACTTGAACTCTTACAGCAGACATGTCAAATCAACTAATATGAAAGCACATTGGCCACTGTGACTCCATTTTGAACTACTTAGCGTGGCTTAACATAGCATAAATCCTATAACTTTCACTCAGGATAAGTAGGAATCATCACACAAAAGAAATCATATCATAACCCTCCTTCTTGTTAAAATGTTTAATTTCTGATATAGATTACTTTCAAAACGACACAATTTTAAAATGCTATATACACTGTTAAATTAGTTGAGCACATATTATGAGTGAGATGCTGTATAAAGTTTGGGAAGGAATACAGAAATGTTGCAACTTTGTTCCTGCCCTTTTGGCATGTTGGAACAGGACTAGAGAGGGCATGAGAATGCTTGAGTTTTAACTGACTCCTCTGCTTAAAATCTATGTCACGTGGGTGACTTGACCATTCTAAGCCTCAGTGTCCTTAACAATAAAACAAAACTCATATTATCTGCTTTGTTTTGCTGTGAAAATCTTTTTATTAAAAGGTAAATAAAGTATTTAGAATGACAATCTCATAGCAGTCATATTGATCAGATCAGAAACCTAGCAATAGATCCCCATTTCTGTTGGTCAGACACCAGGAGCGGATGTAACTGCAGTCATTGAAACAGTTCATCCAACAGGCAAGGTAGGATGTCTAGAAAGTACTGAAAACCAAATGACAAGATCAGAATGGAATAATGACAGATAGAAGGCAGAGCCCCCGAAGGAGGGCTAAGCATAGCAAGAACAGGCCATGTCTGCAGCTTTCAACAGGGCTGGTTTTGGGATGCATGGGTGCAGAGACCAGCAGTTGGAAAAGGGTAAGTGGGGTCATGGCCTCAGAAGGTAGGAAAACACAGAGCAACTCACTTCCTGTTTAGTTTCCAAATTCTTAGCCAAGAACAGTCTTCAAATTAGAAATGATAGTAGATGTGATTAGAATATTAAAATAATAAAAATGCAAGGGACTGGGGCTTCCCTGGTGACTCAGTGGTGAAGAATCCACCTGCCAATGCAGGAGACATGGGGTCAATCTCTAGACCTGGAAAATCCCACACGCCCCAGAGCAACTAAGCCCTTGCACCACAACAATGAGCCTGAAGCTGCAACTGCTGAGCCCACATGTGGCAACTATTAACGACTGTGTACCGTAGAGCCCGTGCTCCACAGAAGAGAAGCCACTTCAACGATAAGTCCACGTATTACAATGAAGAGTAGCCCCCGCTCACCACAACTAAAGAAAAGCTGGCACAGCAATGAAGACTCAGCACAGCCAAAAATAAACAAATTTTAAAAATTATTTTTTTAATGGAAGGGGTAACCCTCAAAAACCAAATGAAGAAATTGGGCTTCAATTACTTGCACTTACTTTCTCAAGGTCACACAGCTCAGCAGAGTAAGAGTCAGGACTTAAATCTTAAGTTTCCAAATCTAATGATTCTTACATTATGTGATAATGCCTCTAAGAGGCAACTTCCCTTCCCAGGATAAAGGAAGAAAAAAGCGGGCACTCAGTTGTCTTAATAAATTTATCTCTAGAGTCAGAGAAATTCTGGTCACTGGCACCGAGAGATTTGGAAAAGAAATCCTCAGGAACCTACAAAGCATGGTAGAGGAAAGATGATAGTAAAATAGAGCCAATTTGCCCCAAATAAGGGAGAAAATACACAAGCTGGTACCTAGAGCCTGCCCATATGAAATTTCTACAATAGAATTCAACACATGTTTATTAAGTCCTTTACAACATACCAGACATTACGCTAGTCCATGATGATGAATTGACCTTTTCCAAAACAAAGTCCAAAAGAAGAGAGATGGGCAAATCACTATAATGTAATGTATTCAACACATGTGTCGACAGAGTGGTACGAAAGCATAGAATTTAAAGTCAAAGACATTTTATCAGTCTCTAAAAGTGATAGAAATTTTCCAGAGGGTCAAAGGGGAGAAATAGCACAGCAGCATTTCAGTTGGGTGGAATGACATGTGCTGAATTACATAAATAGAGACAAATGTTTGATGAATAGCAAGAAGTTTGATATGGATGGTTTCAAATAGAAGGAATGATTTTGATGGAGATGAAGATGGTATGTAAACTGGGGCCAGATTTTGAAGAACTTACAGCTCACACTGGGAAGTTTGGGATTTAAGTAATCAGAAAGTGGATGGGGTTTGAAAATTTGAAGAGAAGAGCAGGGATGACGAAGAGCCAAATGAGCGTACACCCACCACAACCTCAAGCGGACGAGCTGCATTTTGTCTGTAGGTATGGTCTCTAGACTGGCAAATGAGGACTGCATGAAGGTAAAATGTACTGTTCAACAGGGCATTTGACAGTTTCTTTTGTGAGAGCTTTGTAAACATGAAGATTAAGTAAGGACTTGAAGAACGGTTCATTCGATTCATAACAGACTGAATAAAACCCGAAAAAAGAGCTGATCAACAGATTAGGACACACCAGAAAGGAGGACTTCATGGAGAAGATTCAGAGGTTTGACATTAGAATTTCCCTGTTCTATCTGGGCTTATGCTATGACTCAAAAGTGTAAGTAGCCCACTTAATCAAATTTATAAATGGCACAAAGCTATGAAGAATAGTTTGCTGCCACTGGATAATGGCAGCAAAACCCAGGGAGATCAAGGCAGGCTGGTTGAATCTGCATTGCTATAGACATAGTGACAGAGAAGCATAGATGAAATGAATGGAGTTAGAAACAGGGCCTGCCACAGCACTGCTCTCTATAGACACATATGATTCCACATACCAAAGACAGAGAACTCCACACTCCATCGTTTGTTAAAACTCTGCCTCCCCCTTTGCTATTTAAAATCCATGAGCACAGAGATTTTGTTCTGTTTTTACTACTTATTGCACTCTATTGTACACCCAGTGCCTACACCTGTGCCTACCCCTGTGCCAGGCACATAGCAGGGAACATGTTGAAGGAGTGATGAAATTAATCTGGAGGTAAGTAATAAGGATGTGAAAGTGCTCAAAGCCACTCTGATGATGAGGAGAAACAGAGATACTTTGTCCGAAAAAGAAAAGGCATGGGTGATTTGTGATGACCGTCTTAAAACATTAAAGGACTCTCTTGTGGAAAAAGAATCAAACACAATCTTTCAAGCCCCACAGGACAAATTTAAATCTAAAAGGTAGATGTTTCAGGCAGGTGGATTTCAGTTTGATGCAAGGAAGTAATTTCTAACAATTAGGGCTGTTCAGAACGGCCTTACTGAGGAGGTGAGTTGCATGTCCCTGGAGGTGTCTGAGGACCTGATGAATGGTCATTAGGGATTATTGTTCCACTGAGACTCCTGGGGTAGGTGACCATAATGGTCACTTCTAATCTACGTTGTCCAACTACAAAATGAGATGGCATATGAGAAAATGATTTGGAACTTAACCCTGAAAACTGAACACCATTTTCCTAGGAAGACTTAAAATAATTTTCATCTAAACTGAGGCAAGATTGACCTGAAATATTAAAAATGACAGACGAAGAATACTAATAATAAAACATCTCTTTGATTTTATTTGGGGCTTTCTTGGTGTCAGGGAAGACCTCATGTAGGAGAGGGGACTTGCTTAGCTTTAAATATTGGGTACAGAAGGGGTGGGCTGGTTGTTGCTGAAGTGTGACTGTGAGAGAAGCTGCACACCCAGAAACACGTGTTATCTGATATCAAGAAGTTGGTCTTCACTACACAGTTGTCTTATATGTATCTTTTCATCAGCAGTTTGTAGTTTCTCAGAAGTTGCTAATTTATCACTCTCAGGACAAAGAGCACCTGTTCACCCCAATATTCAAAACCTCATTTGTAATTCTCTTATTCTCCTTTTCTTTGATTCTCTGTTTTCTTTACTTATAAATATTTCCTAGCTCTTCTAACTAGCCAAGCATTAACACTACTGAATTTCTGCAGGCCTAAAGGAGTCTTAAAGTCCTACAGTTCATGAGGTTGTAAAGAGTCAGACACGACTTAGCAATTGAACAACAACACCAAATTTGTTTTTAAGAAAAAACAGCAATGGGGGGGAAAAGAGTGAACTGAAGACTCAAATTACGGACTACACTTTTGTAATTTATAGAAAAGCATTTTTTTTATTGATCAGATGATTTTAATATATGTATTTTATATGAACATGTATACACCCATTGGGCTTCCCAGGTGGCTCAGTGGTAAAGAATCCGCCTGCTAATGAAGTTGACCTTAAATTAGTTATGTTTATCAACTTCAAAAACTATACAAAGAATAATGCTGTAACTGAAAGATGACCAAGCAGTCTACAGAAAGAACTTAGCACCAGTATTAATATTCTCCCTGTGCTGTGTAACTTTTGCTCTTATGGTACTTTAACCATAAGAGTTCTACTCTGCAGTTTTCAATCTACTTGACAATCCTTATGGCATTTTCCACTCTCCTTAAATATTAGACCCCTAGAAAGAGTTATTTTTCTTTCCTATCATTGGTTACTCCAGTGATAATTTTTCAAGGTGCAAAAGTCAATGTTATTTGTTTTTGACTAATAAAGCCCAAATTTGGAAAACGAGGCTTTTCCGAGTTTCCCAGTGTAGCTTGTGGACACCTGGGAGAGAAAGGCCCTAAACAGCAGAGCAAGGCCCTGGGAGCCATCTCTTTTGGTCCTCTGGGACTGATAAACATGTTCTTGAGTGCTCCAAATACTGCAGTTCTTAAATCTAGCATCTGTCTATTCCTTGATCGGCAATGAAGGTTTTGCTTAGATGCTTTGAGCTCTGCTCGATGAGAAAGAGGTGATCATTTGTGGGATCAGCAGAAAGAATGCTATGACTGATTAACAATCCTGCCCTGACCCAAGAATGTGTCATTCCAGGCCTTCAGGAAAGATCCTGGCTTAAGGGTCTCCCTCTCTTCTGAGACCCATTTGTGAAAAGTCCAGTTAAATTCAACTATCTGGCTGACACAGTTCTACGCTGACTGAAAGCAGATCATTTATTCTAGATCTTTGAGGGAGGGCCTGAAGTTCTCTATCAAGCCACTGCAGGTGGGGGAAGGCCCAGGAAGTCACTGTAACGACTCCTGTGGATTCCCAAGCATCTCCCCCAGAAATAACTGTGTCTTTTCTGAATCATTAAATCTTTATTCATTAAGCACTTACACTGCGTCTGACAAGTTTCTAAATGAATATCACAGACCAAATAGATGGAGAATCACCCAGACCCAAATTAGGAATACCAGAGCGCTAGTCAAGTACCCTAGAGAATGTCTCTTCCCAGCTCACTTTCTTTGCTTGCCCCCAGTACTCTTTCTGGTGACCTCATCCACTCACTGGCTACAAATGCCCTCATGCTGATGACACTCCAATTTACACCCCAATCCTGATTTCTACCCCATCCCCAGAACTCCAAACTCACATTCCCAACTGTTTACATCTTCACTGTGACACCGTAGCCATTTCTATTTAAAGAGGTCCAAGACAGAAATTCTATTTTCCTAGCCTACATCCCAAGTTATTCCTTTTCCAGAATTCCCCATGTGAGTAAGTAGAATACTCTTTTCCCAAGTATACAAGCAAAAATCTAAGAATCATTCAAGGAAACCATAATCCTTCCCCTTTACTCATTCCTTTATACAATACATTAGTAAGTCCTTTCGTACATATCAAAATAAATATCATATCAAGATAATTCTATTCTCCCACCTCCTCTGCCACCTCCTAGACTAAGCCACCATCATCTTCCACGCAGACTACTCAAGTAGCCTTCTAACTATTCTTTCTGCTTCCATTCTTAGCTATATTCACACAGTCTTCAAATAAAGCCAGAGTGATATATTTAAAATATGTAATAGATCATGATGATATTTTGCAGCTTATATCTTTCAATAGCTTCCTAATTCCCTTAGAATAAAATTCAAGCTTCTTACTGTGGCCTACAAAATCTTTAATCATTTGGCCCCTCATCACCTCTCCAAGTTCATCTTATGGTACATTTATCCTTGCTCAAAATTCAAGAGATGATCATCTCTATCTTACACAAGCTGTTTCAGGAAATAGAAAAAGAGGAAAAGCTAGCCAATGTAGTGAAATCTAATGTCAAAAGTGGACAAGGACAGGGTAAGAAGAACACACAATAGAATCATCTCACTTGTGATCCTAGGGTCAGGAAAGAGACAAAATAATTTTATTAAATGTAGTATATATCAAATAGGCCTTGTCAGTATACTATACCATAATCTGGGAGTTACCTCAAGAATGCAAGGATAAGTCAATATCAAAATCTTTTAACATTACCTTTCAATAAATATATGAAGAGAGAAAACAGTGCAATCAACTCAATAGAGGAATATATTATTCAGGACAGGCAGGCTATGCTGTGGTAACAGACAGATAACAAAATCTCTGTAGACTACAATAAGAGGGGCTTATTGTTTTCTCAAGAAAATTCCATCTTATTAAATTAAGTGTACCAGGTTCAGTCCCTGGCTTGGGAAGATCCCCTGGAGGAGAGCATGGCAACCCACTCCAGGATTCCCTTGCCTGGAGAATCCTCATGGACAGAAGAGCCTGGTGGGTACAGTCCATAGGGTCACAAAGAGTCAGACATGACTGAAGTGATTGAGCACACGCACTGTATATAAAATGCATCATATATCAGATTAAATACATAAAAATTATAAGTCATGTATTATTTCATAGCCTTCAAGTAATTGCTGTGTCATGGGATGGTATTGGACTAAGTGTGGAGACTCACATTGCTAACTTTGGGCAGGTCACTTAATCTCCATGTAGCTCAAGTTTTTCATCTGAAAAAATGAGTAGATTAAACTGAATGATCTGCTTTCTTACAGTTCTGACATCCCTGATAGATCAGCCTTAGCATTGTCAGTGGAGTTGACATGATATGGCCATCAATTCCCAGGCATATTTAGCTTATTTATTTTTTCTATTTTGGTCTAAGCTACTTCCATATTCCTTTTCCTCCCATTTTCTGGACATACATATATAGTAAAAGAAAGCACAACTTCTCCACAAATGAGCCTTTTCTTTAATTGAAATATAGTTGATTTACAATATTATATTAGTTTCAAGTATACAACATAGTGATTCAATATTTTTACAGGTTATACTCTATTTAAAGGATGTGAGAGTTGGTCTATAAAGAAAGCTGAGAGCAGAAGAATTGATGCTTTTGAACTGTGGTGTTGGAGAAGACTCTTGAGAGTCCCTTGAAGTGCAAGGACATCCAACCAGTGCATCCTAAAGGAAATCAGTCCTGAATATTCATTGGAAGGACTGATGCTGATGCTGAAGCTGAAGCTCCAATACTCTGGCCACCTGATGCAAAGGACTGACTCATTGGAAAAGACCCTAATGCTGGGAAAGATTGAAGGCAGGAAAAGAAGGGGACAACAGAGGATGAGATGGTTGGATGGCACCAGCTCAAGGGACATGAGTGTGGGTAAACTCCAGGAGTTGGTGATGGACAGGAAGGCCTGGCATGCTGCAGTCCATGGGTTTGCAAACAGTCAGAAACAACTGAGCGACTGAAATGAACTGAAATGAAAGTTATTAAAAAATAATGTTATATTCCTCTGTGTTGTACAATATATCCCTGTTGCTTCCACAAGTGAACATTCTGATTTTGAATTCATTTGCAGAGAGTGAAGCGGCCCCCAGCTGCCATTCATAAACAATCCTTGAAAAAGCTAACTTGCAATAGGCTTCTATCTTGCTTAGCCTCTTCTGAGAAAAGTCCCATTTTCAGTGAACTTGGCTAGGAGTGTGATGCATAGCCCTTATCCTACAGGAATTGAAAACATCTTCTAAAACTTCATAGGAAAAAACACACACTTTGAAATATAATAGAAATGTAATTGTATGGAACACGAGGGATTTAGAGTCTCTTAGGCCAGGGAGACTCTAAACTACTTCTTTTGTATCCTGAGCACAGGCCCTTCATGCACCCTCCTTGGTGGTGGGATAGTGTATATGGAAGAGGACGTTCAGGTTGTGGAGTTAAACTAGGATTCAGAGCCCTCTTCTGTAGTGTTAACCCTCAGTCTTCTCATCTGAAATGGGCAGATAATAAATGCTACCTCAGGCTTCCATGGCGGCTCAGAGGTTAAAGTGTCTGCCTGTGATGTGGGAGACCTGGGTTCGATCCCTGTGTCGAGAAGATCCCCTGGAGAAGGAAATGGCAACCCACTTCAGTATTCTTGCCTGGAGAATCCCATGGACGGAGGAGCCTGGTGGGCTACAGTCCACAGGGTTGCAAAGAGTTGGACACGACTGAGCGACTTCACTTTCACTTTCATAAGTCTGTGGTAGGACCAAATGTGGTAACATCTCTTGGTCATTTAGCATGGTCTCTGGCACATGACCCCTTGTGGCTCAGCTGGTAAAGAATCCACCTGCAATGCAGGAGACCTGGGTTGGGAAGATCCCCTGGAGAAAGGAAAGTTTACCCACTCCAGTACTGTGGCCTGGAGAATTCCACGGACTACACAGTCCATGGGGTTGCGGAGTCAGGCACAACTGAGTGACTTTCATTTTCACTTTCCGGCACATGAAGACCTACATAGAGGTTAGTTCCTCTCTTTCCTCAATTTCTTGATAAAATAGCTTTAGTTGGACTAAAGAAAATCTTGTCCTCTGAAACAACTAAATTGAAAAAAACCTAGAGAACACAGTTAACTGAAAATAGCAAATTATCAGTGTTTTCTGTTAATACTAGTGCCATGAAAACTCTGTGAATTTGGCACCACTTGCAAATAATGCAAAGATGATTCACAGTCACATTTATAAAGTGTTTTGACCTCCTTAGGAGAAAGATGTTAAATAGATAGAAGCAAAATTCTGTTCGTATCATTCTTCACTGGAAATGCCATGCTTAACCACATTAAAACTCTAACATATTCTTCTTCTTTTTCTATGCTATGAACTCAGGTCAATGTTTAGAAAAACTGTGTCTGTCACCAAGAAGAATGATGAGATAGCATACAGGACAATTTACAATTAAGAAGTGAGAAAGACTGGACAGATAGAGAACATTAGCTGCTCCCAGAAACAAATTTGAAAAGATACAGAACTGAGCTCTTAGAGAAAACTGCCTTAAAACACATGGTCATCTTTGCTGGTGATTTAAATTTAGTTATGTTATAATTTCCCTGCTTATTTGTCCCTCTAATGTGCTGTCAAGAACAGTCAGAGCCATTTAGGAATTCATGGAGCTGTTTAGTGATCTAGAATTGATTAATGCCCATTGACATTGAGAGTTGGTTTGGAGTGAATGAAAATGCATCCTTTCAGCACTCTGCTGCTGCTGCTAAGTTGCTTCGGTCATGTCCGACTCTGCGACCCCATAGACAGCAGCCCACCAGGCTACCCCATCCCTGGGATTCTCCAGGCAAGAACACTGGAGTGGATTGCCATTTCCTTCTCCAATGCATGAAAGTGAAAAGTGAAAGTGAAGCCGCTCAGTCGTATCCAACTCTTTGCAACTCCACAGACTCTAGCCTACCAGGCTCCTCCATCCATGGGATTTACCAAGCAAGAGTACTGGAGTGGGGTGCCATTGCCTTCTCCATTTCAGCACTCTAGAGGAATAGAATAAGAGGCCTTCCTATTTGAAACAAAAGCTCTCAAACACCTGTGTTTATAAGCTAATTCCTAGCATAGTGGAGAGAACAGCAAAACCACTGACCACTGACCCCCGGTCACTATGTTGATGTTTCTTATCTCTCCATCATTGGACATAACGTGGTTGACATTGGATATCTGGCCTTGAAACATCTGGGAGCTATTTTTCTCACTAACCAAGACATAGCTATACACCTAAGCCTTTTTCTTCCAAGGATCATGACTTGGCTAAATTTAAGACCTTCAAATTACAGTCAGAAAACTGAAAAATACAAAAGAACCATAAGTCATTACTAGCCCACACCAGGTAAGGGGAAGATAAGAGAAAAATAACATACACAGAACTCAGGGGGAAATCCTTCAAAACAGAAAGAGGGCAAGAATTCCACACGTTCTTTCCATGGACAGCAATGAAATAAAACATCTGAAGAAAAAGACACTAATTTAAAAACCACTAATAATAAATTGATGTGTCTTGTGAAACAACTTTCTTCAGAGTATGAGTTGTCTAGCCATTTTGATGAAAAGTCATTTTGGAATTTTTAATTCATGGACATAATAATAAATACACTTGGTCTTCTGAGGAAAGAAAAAAAAGAACAGGCTTTCCCTTGATAATTGAAATATGGGCTTGGTTATTTTAATCAGAAATATCCTGGGGCTTCCCTGTTGGCTCAGTGGTAAAGAATCCACCTGCCAATGCAGGAGACACAGGTTCAATCCCTGATCCAGGAAGATCCCACATGCTGCGGAGCAACTAAGCCCATGCACCACAACTACTGAGCCTGGTTGTAGAACATGGGAGCTGCAACCACTGAGCCCACGGGTCACAACCACTGAAAGCCGCGTGCCCTGGAGCCCATGCTCCACAACAAGAAAAGCCACTGCAGTGAGAAGCCTACCTATATGCCAGTGTAGCTGTGAAACATGCCCATCCCTCCAGTCTTGTTCTCAAACATGATTTGAGTATTATAAGAATAGAACTGGAACTGACACTCAAACAAGAAAAGAGTCAGATACGGGCTCTTATTTCAGAAAAAGAAATACAAATGGACTTTCAAATATGAAAAATATGTTCTCCTGATTCATAAGATAAATGTAATTTAAAACTACACTGAAAATGCATTCAATGCAAGCCTTATAGAAATGCCTGCTTTTTTTTTGAGAAATGTATAAACTGATTCTAAAAATCATATAAAAATTCAAAACAATCTTGAAAAAGGAGGAAAAAATTGGAGAATCACACTTCCATACTTCCAAACTTATTACAAAGCTGTGGAAATAAAGATAGTCTGGTGCTGGAATAAGGATAGACACATAGATCAAAGAAATATAATTGAGTCCAAAATAAAACCCATATATCTATGGCCAGTTGATTTTTGATAAGGATGTCAAGACCATTCAATGGGGAAAGAATAGCTTCCCAATAATGTGCTGGGACAACTAGCACCCACACACAAAAGGAAGAAATTGGATTTCTACTCATACCACTTACAAAAAAATAACTCAAAACGGATAATAGACCTAAATGTCAACTCTAAAACTCTAAGAAAAAAATTAGGAATAAATCTTCATGGTCTTGAGCTAGGGAAAAAAAAATTCAGGTATAACAGCAAAAGCACAAGTGACAAAGGAAAAAAGGATATACATAGAGTTCATTAAAGTTAAAAACATTTGTCTTTCAAAGGGTGCCATAAAAAAAAATGAAAAGATAAATCACAGATTGGAAGAATATATTTTGATATTATATATCTGATAAGGAGCTTTTGTCTAGAACATATGTACTCTGTGCTAAGTCGCTTCAGTCACATCCAACTCTGTGCAACCCTGTGGGCTGTGGCCTGCCAGGCTCCTCTGTCCATGGGATTCTCTAGACATGAATACTGGAGCAGGTTGCCATTTCCTTCTCCAGGGGATCTTTCCAACTCAGGGATCGAACTACATCTCTTATGCTAGTGACACCTGTGTGTGTGTGTGTGTGTGTGTGTGTATGTGTGTGTACTTAGTCACTCAGTTGTATCTAACTCTTTTTGATACCACAGACTGCAGCCCATCAGGCTCCTCTGTCCATGGGGATTCTCCAGGCAAGAATACTGGAGTGGGTTGCCATTTCTTCCTCCAGGGGATCTTTCCAACCCAGGGATCGAACTACATCTCTTATGTCTAGTGACACCTGTGTGTGTGTGTGTGTGTGTGTGTGTGTACTTAGTCACTCAGTTGTATCTGACTCTTTTTGATACCACAGACTGCAGCCCATCAGGCTCCTCTGTCCATGGGGATTCTCCAGGCAAGAATACTGGAGTGGGTTGCCATTTCTTCCTCCAGGGGATCTTCCAGACCTAGAGATCAAACCCGTGTCTCCTATATCTCTTGCATTGGCAGGCCGGTTCTTTACCACTAGCACCACCTGGAAAGTCCCCAGAATGTATAAACAACTCTCAAAATTCAACAATAGAAAGATGAAAACCCAGTTTAAAAATGGACAAAAGATTTTTGCCAGGTACATCATAGAGAAGATAGACCTATGACCAATGAGCACATGAAAAGATGCTCAACATCATTAGTCACAGGGAAATGAAAACTGAATCCACAATGGCAGCTATTTTGTTACTGAGGGCAATTATTAATCCCAGTTCCAAACTGAGACTGATAATTTGGGCTTTTCCCAGGCAGGGGACCATAGCTGGAGGACAGTAACCAGAAAACACTATGTAAATCTCACAAGACTAGGGAGACAACATTGGAAATAAGGAGGCAACATTTCAGTGAGTAAAGAAGAATGAAAGTGAATCTGGTGGGGTTCCATTCTGCCCTCTAGGAATTTGCCTATTTCTAAAGCTGAATGTCTTGGGAAGATAGAAACCTGAGCAGAAATCTGAAATTCATAGCAGTGGGTTTTGTAGTCTCACTGTAATATTAATACAAAAATTAGAGTTCAGGATTTGCTAGGGGGGAGGCTCCCAGTGAACATATCAGGCTATCAGAAATGTGAAAAAGTAATAAACAGAAACCTCAATTAAATAGAGCTCAGAAACCAGAAAGGGAGCTCCCATGCCCTAGGGCAAAAGCAGAATCCAACAAGAAAAGGTTTCCTCTTCTTTCCTTGCAAGGACTCGGCCGGTGAAAAGTCATACTGCTGCTACTGCTAAGTCACTTCAGTCGTGTCCGACTCTGTGCGACCCCATAGACAGCAGCCCACCAGGCTCCACTGTCCCTGGGATTCTCCAGGCAAGAACACTGGAGTGGGTTGCCATTTCCTTCTCCAATGCATGAAAGTGAAAAGTGAAAGTGAAGTCGCTCAGTCGTGTCCGACTCTTAGCGACCCCATGGACTGCAGCCTACCAGGCTCCTCCATCTGAAAGGTTGTTGTTGAATCGCGCGAATACACCAGGATTCTTGGCCCCCGGAAGAGAAGAATTCAATCCGGGGCCAGAGACGAGGCTTGATCGCTCAGAGCTTTTGTGTAATAAAGTTTTATTAAAGTATAAAGGAGATAGAGAAAGCTTCTGACATAGGCATCAGAAGGGGGCAGAAAGAGTACCCCCTTGCTAGTCTTCAGCTGGATGTTATATAGTCACTAGCAGTCTGTTAATGAAAGAAAGGAATGTCTTATAATTCAGAATAGCACCAGGCCCCTCGCCCTTAAGATGCATTTTGGGATAATCTTGGGCCATAAAATAATTAACTTGAATCTTAAAGAAGGGCAGACCACCATACAAATAGTTTCATTTACATAGATTAGGGGAACAATATCTGAGTATAACATACTGGTTTGTCAAGTAGGTTTTGGGCCAAGAGGCGGAACCGACTTGGAGACAGAGTTTGGGGTAAAGGCGTAGTACATTAGCATAGCTTAAGACAAACATTTCCATAAGAAAAAGGCATTGGTTATCTCTAGGCTCAAGAATAGCTAACTTCAGGAGAAACCAGGTGTCATTATGGCAACACAGTATTTTAAGATAAACCTCTCTTTAAATTTGTATAGAGAAGGAAAAAAATATTGTTAGTTTGTTTCCTCCTGCCGCTTAAGAGAGATAAAAATGTCTGACACTTGCAGGCTATTTCCTCCATTTGGAGACCCCTGGCCTTCCTCCCTGTTACCCTCTCACATCCATGGGATTTTCCAGGCAAGAGCACTGGAGTGGGGTGCCATTGCCATGGACTCCGCTTATTGTAGCCCTCCCAAGTTCATTTTCCTCTCCATAAAAGCCTCCTCCTTCTCTTGCCATGTGGAGACTTGCATGTGGCTCACCATTGTACAATTCTCTGCTCATCCTGAATAAATCCATCTTGGCCGGAGAAATATCTAGCAGTTTCTTTGTTTCAGATCAACATTTTGGTGGCATGTGTGGGGACCAGAGACTACTCCCACAGCTCAGTGGCTGGTAAGCAAACAGGTGCAGTATCCACAGCTGAGCCCATTGTCACTCACTGCTTTTCTCCCTGACCCTGGCATTTGAAAGTACATCTTTCTCCTGGGTCCAGGCTCACACCCTCTTTGCATTTGAAGCTCTCTAGGTTTTATGTGGGGCTTCCCTGATGGCTTGGCTGGTAAAGAATCCACCTGCCAAGCAGGAGATACAGGTTAAATCCCTGGGTCAGGAAGATCCCCTGGAGGAAGAAATGGCAACCAACTCCAGTATTAGAGAATCCCCTAGACACAGCCTGGTGGGCTACGGTCCATAGCGTCACCAAGAATCAGACATGACTGAGCAACTGAGCACAGGCTTTTCTTGGGATCTATTTAAAGGTTTCATCCTTCTGGTTAGGCCTTGTTCTGTGTGAAGTCTGTGGATACTCAACCAAAGCTGGCTAAGAATACCTTCAGCTCAATTCCATTGGGAAGGAGCTGCTTCAAATGAAACTGTGCTGGTTTTTCAGCTCACAGTCCATCCCTTTAAAAGAGCTGTCTTCTGGAGACCTGACTCCTCCCAGACCAAGTTATCTTCCTAGGCTTGCAGACTGTTTGAATTGAGCCATTTGTGCTGTCAGCTGTTTAAGTTGTTTGAAAATTGTTCTTTAGAGAAAAAAAAAAGACCTCTAGAAAATGGGATCCCAGTTATCTAAGTATTTTGAGGATACCCCCCTCACAGGAACTCCAGTAGATTTTATGTTTAAACATCACAACCTGGGAATTTTTTGGTAGTCCAGTGGTTAAGACTCTGTGCTTTCACTGCGATAACTTGGATTTGATGCTGGGTCAGGGAACTAAGATCTTGCAAGCCACGCAGCACAACTGAAAAAACAAAAACACAGTCTTTCCTCATATGCATTTCTAATTAAATGGACTGATCTGATCAAAGGCAATTTAGAAGATAAATAGCCTTTCTGAGGAACTTTTGGAATCCCCAAACTTTATTCTCTTAAAACAGAATTAGACTATAATGGCTCAAAGTTTTTCGGAATACTGTGGAATGCTTATTTCAATTAGTATTCTGAAGCTTCCTAATGTTGTCAGGAGTCTGAAATTGCCTCACTAAAGAATAATATTTTGAGATTAACTGAGGCAAACAAATGATCAAAGAGATAAAATAGCTCCCAGAGCCCCAGGGTCTTCTTTTTTGGCTTCTCTGTTTCAGGCTCTGCCTCCAGTGCCATCTTGTCTACCTCAGCTCCTTGTGGTCAGACTTTGCCTCCTTCCAGTCTATGCCACCCATGCCTCCATAGTAGCCTCAATTCTCTGATACTAAGTATCTTGCCAAACTTCTCCCTTTCTCTGAAAATCTTTCCACTCCATCTTCCTCTGAACTGGTCAGAACCTGTCCATTTAAAATTAAGCCATTTGAGAATCCAAAGGTTAGACTTAATTTCTTATACTCCTGGGGCTAAAACTTCAAGCCATAGTCAAAGATGTTCCCAAACTAACTGAAGATCCTCACAGATTAGCTGAAGAATTTAATATAGTCATTCAGATTTATCAACCTAGCAATTCCTAGGACTTTTCTGGAGCTTATTGATTGAAACAAAATTCAGTCTTGCAATACAAAAATCTGAAAAACCGTTCATGATTATTACCAGCACCTTGAGGTTGTCTTCTGATCTTTCTTCAGACATTGATTCTACTCTGGTAGCTTTTGGTAAAAGTAAGTAAAGTGTTATTTTCTCAGTCCTGTCTGACTCTTTGCAGCTCCATAGATTTAGCCCACCAGGCTCTTCTGTCCACGGGATTTCCCAGGCAAGAATACTGGAGTGGGTTGCCATGCCCTTCTCCAGGGGATCTTCCTGACCCAGGGATCAAACTCTGATCTGCATTGCACGCAGATTCTTTACTGCCTGAGCCACCAGGGAAGCTCAGTAGCTTTTAACTATGTTTATTAATTTGATGAACCAGGACCTTTTTCTTTCAGTAAAAAAGAACAGGATAGGATGGAAATTATGTCCATACCTAATTTAGCTAAGCTGGCAATCAGCTCTTAATCTACACTCCATCAAATGAAGGTTCCTAATCAAACCAAAACTCTCCTGATTTCTGGTGTTATTGCAAAGAGTCAGGACATTGGAAAAGAGATTGTTACAAACTGAAATGACAGTTCTCTAACCAACCTTTCTAACTTACTCCCAATTCTCCAAAAGGGGGCTCCAAGGAACTGCAGGGCATCTTCCCCATCTTCTCTTTTAATTGGCTTGGAGAAACTTTTCTCCAGACTGGGGATGAATCTCTTTCAATCCTTAATGACACCAGAGCTACATTCTTGGTGTTCAACACCATTATTATAAAGCAGCCCCTGCCTCAGAATACTAAAACAGTTCAAATGCTGGACATCTCTAATGGACCTCAAGAGGTTCCTGTCTCTGAATTCATTCCCTTTTGTTTAGCCCTTTGAGAGATACTGACCCTTTCTTTTCTGATTAGTTCTTCCATATTCATTGAAAAAATAACTTAGCCACATTCATGAAATAATGACCAAAATTGAACACATTATTCAAGTTTTTGTCATGAAGAAATACAGATCTAGATGGTCTCATTAATGAATTATTCCAAATATTGAAAGAGGAGGTAATACCAATGTTAAACTCTTTCAGAAATTAGAAAGGGAAGGAACATTTCCCAATTTATTTCTTTTTAGTTTTTTTTGCTATTGATTATTTTTTTAATTGAAGTATAGTTGATTCAGGAATGCAACACAATGTTTAAGCTATACAGCAGGGTAATTCACTTATCCAAATACATATCAGTTCAGTTCAGTTCAGTTGCTCAGTCGTGTCCAACTCTGCGATCCCATAAATTACAGCATGCCAGGCCTCCCTGTCCATCACCATCTCCCGAAGTTCATTCAAACTCAAGTCCATCGAGTCGGTGATGCCATCCAGCCATCTCATCCTCTGTCATCCCCTTTTCCTCCTGCCCCCAATCCCTGCCAGCATCAGAGTCTTTTCCAATGAGTCAACTCTTCACATGAGGTGGCCAAAGTACTGAAGCTTCAGCTTCAGTATCATTCCCTCCAAAGAACACTCAGGGCTGATCTCCTTCAGAATGGACTGGTTGGATCTCCTTGCAGTCCAAGGGACTCTTAGGAATCTTCTCCAACGCCACAGTTCAAAAGCATCAATTCTTTGGTGCTCAGCTTTCTTCACAGTCCAAGGCTATGGAAAAACCATAGCCTTGACTAGACGGACCTTTGTTGGCAAAGTAATGTCTCTGCTTTTCAATATGTTATCTAGGTTGGTCATAACTTTTCTTCCAAGGAGTAAGCATCTTTTAATTTCATGGCTGCAGTCACCATCTGCAGTGATTTTGGAGCCCAGAAAAATAAAGTCTGACACTGTTTCCACTGTTTCCCTATCTATTTCCCCATCTATTTCCCATGAAGTGATGGAAGCAAATTTGAAAAACTCAGCAGTGGCCACAGGACTGGAAAAGGTCAGTTTTCATTCCAATCCCAAAGAAAGGCAATGCCAAAGAATGCTCAAACTACCACACAATTGCACTCATCTCACATGCTAGTAAAGAATGCTCAAAATTCTCCAAGCCAGACTTCAGCAATATGTGAACCATGAACTTCCAGATGTTCAAGCTGGTTTTAGAAAAGGCAGAGGAACCAGAGATCAAATTGCCAACATCCATTGGATCATCAAAAAAGCTAGAGAGTTCCAGAAAAACATCTATTTCTGCATTATTGACTATGCCAAAGCCTTTGACTGTGTGGATCACAATAAACTGTGGAAAATTCTGAAAGAGATGGGAATACCAGACCACCTGACCTGCCTCTTGAGAAATCTGTATGCAGATCAGGAAGCAACAGCTAGAACTGGACATGGAACAACAGACTGGTTCCAAATAGGAAAAGGAGTTTGTCAAGGCTGTATATTGTCACCCTGCTTATTTAACTTATATGCAGAGTACATCATGAGAAACACTGGACTGGAAGAAGCACAAGCTGGAATCAAGATTGCCGGGAGAAATCTCAATCACCTCAGATATGCAGATGACACCACCTTTATGGCAGAAAGTGAAGAGGAACTAAAAAGCCTCTTGATGAAAGTGACAGGTATATATATATATAGAGAGAGAATATATATAAGAATATATTTATATTCTAACGAATATTTTTATTCATAAATTTTATTCATGGTTTTTTATTCATGATTTATTAAAGGATATTGTATATAGTTTCCTATGCTATACTATAAAAGCTTCTTGTCTGTTTCATATATAGTATTGTGTATATGTTAATCTCAAATCCCTAAATTACCCTTTCCCTCACCCCCTTTCCCCTTTGGTAAACATAAATTTTTTTTCTATGTCTGCAAATCTTTTTCTGTTTTGTAAATAAGTTCATTTATATCTTTATTTTGGATTACACATACAAGTGATATAGTATGATATTTGTCTTTGACTCACTTCACTTATTAGTATGATAATCTCTAGATCCATCCATGTTGCTGCAAATGGCATTATTTCATTTTTTTATGGCTGAGAAATATTCCATTGCCTATATATACCACATCTTTATCCGTTTGTCAATGAACATTTAGGTTTCTTCCACGTCTTAGCTATTGTAAACAGTGCTGCTTTGAATATTGGAGTGCCTGTATCTTTTCAAATTAGAGTTTTAGTCTTTTCCAGATATACGCCTAGGAGTAGAATTGCTGGATCAAGTGGCAACTCTATCTTTAGTTTTTTAATGAACCTCCATCCTGTTCTCCATAGTGGCTGCACAAATTTACATTCCCATCAATAGTGTATGAGGGTTGCCTTTTCTCTACATCTTCTCCAGCATTTATTATTTGTATTTATATTATACACTTGTTAATGACGACCAATCTGAGCAGTGTGAGATATCTCATTAGAGGTTTGATTTGCATTGCATTTCTCTGATAATTAGCAATGTTGAGCATCTTTTCATGTGCCTATTAGCCATCTGTATACCTTCTTTAGAGAAATGTCTATTTAGGTCTTCTGTCCATTTTTTGATTCAATTATTTTTGTTGTTGTTGAACGGTATAAGCTGTTCATACATTTTGGAAATTAATCTCTTGGTTGCATCATTTGCAGATATTTTATCCCATTCCATGGGCTGTCTTTTCATTTTGTTGATGATTTCCTTTGGTGTGCCAAATCTTTTAAGTTTAATTAGGTCCTTTTTTGTTTTGCTTTTGCTTTTGTTTCCATTACTTTAGGAGATGGATCCCAAAAAATATTACTGTGGCTTTTGTCAAACACCTTTCTGACTATATTTTCCTCTAGAATTTTTCTAGTATCTGATCTTACCTGTAGGTCTTTAATCTATTTTGAGTATATTTTTGTATATCGTGCTAGAGAATGTTCTAGTTTCATTCATTTAGATATAACTGTCTCATTTTCCCAACACCACTTAATGAAAAGTCAGTCTTTTTTCCACTGTATATTCTTGCCTTCTTTGTTCCGTAAGAACAAGGACTTGTTTCTAGGCCTTATACCTGTTTCATTAATCTATGTGCCTGTTTTTTGTGCCAGTACCATACTGTTTTGATGACTCTGAAATCAAGGCACATGATTCCTCCAGCTCTTTCTTCTTTCTGAAAATTGTTTTGGCTATTCAGAGTCTTTTGTATTTTTATACAAATTTAAAAATTTTTTTGCACCAGTTTAGTGAAAAAGGGTCTTCCCTAATGGCTCAGACAGTAAAGAATCTGCCTACAATGCAGGAAACCTGGATCTGATCCCTGGGTCAGGAAGATCCCCCTGGAGAAGGAAATGGCTACCCATTCCAGTACTGTTGCCTGCAGAATTCCATGGACTGAGGAGTCTGACAGGCTATAGTCCATGGGGTTGCAAAGAGTGGACATGACTGAGCAACTAACACTTTCTGTGAAAAATGCCACTGATAATTTGATAGGAATTGCATTGAGTGTGTAGAGTGCTTTGGGTAATATGGTCTTTCAGCAATATTGATTCTTCCACCCAATTCATTTTGAAGATAGTATTAACAAAATACCAAGATGTGACAAAGACATTACTAGAAAGGAAAGTTAAGATCAATGTTTTTCATGGGAAGATGTCAAATCTTAAGCTAAAAAAGCAAATGAAACCCAGTGATACAAAACAGGAATACAACACAAAAATATTGATTTTATTCCACAAACGTTTTAACATTTAAGAACAATGAAGGTAATTCACCACATTAACAAAAGGAGACAAATAATGTTAATAAATTCAGAAAAAAAGTTTAAAAATTTAACATCAATAAATAATAATAAAGAAAACTTTTAGCAAACTTGGAAGACAATGGAACTTTCTTAACCTAGGCATCAGATCAGATCAGTCGCTCAGTCGTGTCTGACTCTTTGCGACCCCATGAATCGCAGCACGCCAGGCCTCCCTGTCCATCACCAACTCCCGGAGTTCACTCAGATTCACGTCCATCGAGTCAGTGATGCCATCCAGCCATCTCATTCTCTGTCGTCCCCTTCTCCTCTTGCCCCCAATCCCTCCCAGCACCAGAGTCTTTTCCAATGAGTCAACTCTTCTCATGAGGTGGCCAAAGTACTGGAGTTTCAGCTTTAGCATCATTCCTTCCAAAGAAATCCCAGGGCTGACTTCCTTCAGAATGGACTGGTTGGATCTCCTTGCAGTCCAAGGGACTCTCAAGAGTCTCCTCCAACACCACAGTTCAAAAGCATCAATTCTTCAGTGCTCAGCCTTCTTCACAGTCCAATTCTCACATCCATACATGACCAATGGAAAAACCACAGCCTTGACTAGACGAACCTTTGTTGGCAAAGTAAATGTCTCTGCTTTTGAATATGCTATCTAGGTTGGTCATAACTTTCCTTCCAAGGAGTAAGTGTCTTTTAATTTCATGGCTGCGGTCACCATCTGCAGTGATCTTGGAGCCCAGAAAAATAAAGTCTGACACTGTTTCCACTGTTTCCCCATCTATTTCCCATGAAGTGATGGGACCGGATGCCATGATATAGATACCTACAAAAAAAAATCAATAGCAAACATCATATTTAATTGTGAAACATTGAAATATTTTCCTGTGATCAAGGATGAGATAAAGATCTTAGCAGTGTGAGAAAGGTGAAATATTAAGCCAAATCAATACAACAACAAAAGGAAATAAAAGATAATGAGATCTGGAAAGGAGGTAATACGATGCTCCATTTTTATACAGGAAAGATGATTTTATGCAAAGAATCTGCTGATATACTGTTAGAATTAATAAATCCACTTAGCAATATATAAGCAACACATATGTCTGCTTGCTTTCTGAGACTTAATATTATATCTGGCCTCTGACTTTCTAGAACCCCATCATACCCATTGTTAAAAGGGAACGTAGTATTTTAATCATAGCTCTGCCAATATCTTTATCTAGGGGCCTGTTGCCATTTTTGTCTTCTCTGAAATTTTTGTTGCCAAGAAAGGCAGGATTTCATTTTTTTCCTTCCAGATTGACTTGGTGTAGTGTATTCTTGGTTATCAAAATACTCAAAACTTTGGGACTTTGAAATGGTAAATATTCATGATCTGTGAAACAGCATGATACATAACTGTATGATCTTAATTATATAAAAATGGATTCTTAGTTGTGAAAATATACAAATGAGACCTAGAAGTACATATCAAATGGTAAACTTCTTGTGATTATGAATGGCTGTTTTATGCTTCTTGTGTTTTTTGGTTTCCTATTATGCACAAGCTAACTTTTAAGAAATAAATGTTATTTTTAAAACCTCTTAAAAGAGACAGGGGGAGTCCAGTTCCATGGTAGCATTACCCTTCTGTCAATCCTCATAATAGAACGCTACCAAGCCTCTTAAAGACTCTATCCTTCTTGATTGCCTTGGTGAAGCAACCATCTCCTCCTGGCCGCTCCTGCAGTAGCACCGCCAAGTGATGGCTTCAGGGTTTTACATGCAAATCCCCTGGACAGGTGACCCCTTCCTCAATCTTGGGCCAAGGAGATTTTGTTCTCTATATTTTATCTCTTTGAGGCCAATGTCATGTCTAGGCTTCAAGGAGTCATCCCACCAAAATATAAGAATCAGCTTTAGGCAAGGGTTTTTGCTTGAAAACTTCACCAACATGCCAGTCCCTTGAAATTGACATACTTAGCACACATATGTCTTTCTAGGGAAGAAGATTAAATCCCAAGTCATGAGTGACTTTGCCCCATGTCAGTAAATTCTTGCCTATTCATCCTATGCCAGTTTGCTCCATACCACAATATAATACCCTAAATATCTCCTTTCACAAATATTTTCCCCTTTCCTACTGGTACATAGTAGTCATGCCCTTTGAATATTTTGATATGTTTGGCTATGAAACAGGCTGCATTTCCCTGCTCAGACTCTGCTGATGTCTGGCCCTGTTTCTTGGCCTGAAGCCAATTAGGAGTGGATAGGATGAAAGTAACTTCATTCAGATGAGGTTTTTGTACAATTTCCAGGCAATTAAAATTTGTTTTTCTAAGCAATGGAAAAAAGGTTATTTTCCTTGCTAGAAGGATCTATGGGAATTTACAAGTATATATATATAAGATGCTCAGATTAGTCCAACCAAAACATCTTCATCCCAGATCGCAAGGTCTACTGTTTCCCTGGAAAGGCCCTGACTTTGATGTAGAAAACCTATCAATCAGTCTATACATCAAGCCTTGTTTATAACTCAACTGCACTTATAATTTGATCCAATTATATATGATATATATGAAATATATGACTTGATATTCCAGCCGAGCATGCCCGGAGGCCATAGTTGAATCTTTCAAAATTGCCACAAAGGTAACCTAACTGTCACAGTATTCCTTAAGATGGCAATTACCTACTCTGGACTTACTATTTGTACTTCTTGCAAGGTCTTTATTGCTCTCAAAAAGCACTTACTTCATAGCACAACTTGCAATTATTCTTGCCCTTATACCAATCTAGAGACTACTTGATCTCTTTTCTTCTTCCCTTCCACCTGCATCTTGTGCCAATTAAATGCATGTGAAGGCTTTAGTATTTATGTTCTATGTGCCAGAGGGGTTTTGCCATCACACTTGCTCCAGCAGTAACTTCTTATTGAGTTCAGAGAGGAGAGAGAAACACTGTCAAAACCTCATGCCACATGTCTGCTTTCTAGAGCCACTT
Source organism: Bubalus bubalis (assembly GCF_019923935.1). Classification (NCBI taxonomy): domain Eukaryota; kingdom Metazoa; phylum Chordata; class Mammalia; order Artiodactyla; family Bovidae; genus Bubalus; species Bubalus bubalis. Next base: position 45,757,844 of record NC_059161.1, read on the forward strand.
CTCATACCAACTGTTGTAACCCAAGCTCCCCAAATGGCTCAGCGGTAAAGAATCCATCAGCAATGCAGGAGATGCAGGTTCAATCCCTGGGTCAGGAAGATTCCCTGGAGAGGGAAATGGCAACTAGCTCCAATGTTCTTGCCTGGAAAATCTCATGGACAGAGGACACTGGTGGTCTAGAGTCCAAAGAATGTCATGGAGTCAGATACAACTGAGTGACTGAGCATGCACGCCCCGGAAAACAGAGGCAAAGGCAAAGCTTACAAGCTAATATTAGTACTTTATTCAGGGAAGAAATACAATCCAGGAAATCAAGAGTGAGGGGAAAAGAAAAAGAAAGAAAAATACAATGTGGTACATGGCCAAGTTGCTACAGCCTCCAAACAAGCACCGTTGCTTTCCTTTTCTACAGGGGATGTTTCCAGATAAGATGTTGGAAACTTTGTGCGATGAAACAGTTGTCATAGGAAAGTAGGAAGAACAAGGTACCTGCTGGCTCTCTCTGTTTTTTGTCTCTTATAAGCCAGATTTCAATACCTGGAACATTTATTTTCTATACCTCCAGGCTATGGGAAGCTGTTGAGAAACCAACCTCCCAGGGTAGTACTTCATCTATGTCCAGAGTGGTAAGAGAAGTCAACATCTCTGATCCATTCAGGCTAGGTTTGGAGGCTAGAACTGCAGCTCCCACAGTCCTGGGGACAGTGGAGACTGTGAGAGCCTGGCCTTACCCAGCAGTGACTAGAAAACCAGCAATGTTGACAGTCAAAGTGGCAACAGTCCAAGTTCTCCACTGAGCATGTGTTCAAGTGCTTGGAAAGCAGGAGAAGCCAAGAAAATCTTGAGACATGTAAAAATTGGGACTGAGATACATAACATTTGGGCTTCCGTGGTGGCTCAGACTGTAAAGAATCCTCCTGCAACGTGGGAGACCTTGATTGGAAAGATCCCCTGGAGGAGGGTATGGTAACCCATTACAATATTCTTGCCTGGAGAATCCCCAGGGACAGAGGAGCCAGATGGGCTATGGTCCATGGGGTTGCAAAGAGTCAGACATGACTGAGCAACTGAGCACAGCACATATAATATTTAGATATTTACTGAACATCTTCACAGGAATAGAGATACAATTGATGTGTTCAAAACTGAACTTGTTATCTGTACTCAAGCTTATCTCGTCTCCTCTTGTGCTCCCTATCTAAGTGAATAACACCATCATTTATTCACTGACCAGGAGGCAAAGAGGGATGTCATTTATCTCAACTCTCTCTCCCCTGCAAATTAATCTAACTTCTACCTTTTTAATGTTGTAATCTACTCCCTTCTACAGTATTACTCCTATTTTAATTCAACTGTGTATCCCTTCTTACCTAGGGAATTACATTAGTCTCTTAACTGGTCTCATTTTCTTCATTCTTGATTCTATCAAATCCATTCTCCAAATCACAGTTGGGGAAGTTGTGTTAATTACAGTAGGGGTTAAAAGCACACACTCTGTTGTCAGACTGTTAACTTTGAACCTGGCTCCTTTACTTATTGACTGGGTGACCTTGGACAAGTTAATTAACCTTAGTTTTCTTTAGCTCCCTGTTGCTTTTAACATTCAGCCATGGGCATATAAACAGGATCTCTACTGTGAAGGCATGTGAGCCATATCAGATTGTTGTGGGGTTACTGAGAAGCAAAGTGTTTTAGGGATAGAAATCTACTTTTGCATTGTTTTAGCTTTGTCACTCCCATAATGAAGAGGTATTGGTCACAATTTTGTCTTGCAGAGGTTTAAGTAAGGAAGGCCATTTACATGGGCTTTATCTATCCTGTATTTAATAGTCTTTAGCCCTTTTAGGTTAGATATAAGCATCTGAATGCAGAGTTCCAAAGAATAGCAAGAAGAGATAAGAAAGCCTTCTTCAGTGATCAATGCAAAGAAATAGAGGAAAACAACAGAATGGGAAAGACTAGAGATCACTTCAAGAAAATTAGAGATACCAAGGGAACATTTCATGCAAAGATGGGCTTGATAAAGGACAGAAATGGTATGGACCTAACGGAAGCAGAAGATATTAAGAAGAGATGGCAAGAATACACAGAAGAACTGTACAAAAAAAGATCTTCACGACCAAGATAATCACGATGGTGTGATCACTCACCTAGAGCCAGACATCCTGGAATGTGAAGTCAAGTGGGCCTTAGAAAGCATCACTACGAACAAAGCTGGTGGAGGTGATGGAATTCCAGTTGAACTATTTCAAATCCTGAAAGATGATGCTGTGCAAGTGCTGCACTCAATATGCCAGCCAGTTTGGAAAACTCAGCAGTGGCCACAGGACTGGAAAAGGTCAGTTTTCATTCCAATCCCAAAGAAAGGCAATGCCAAAGAATGCTCAAACTACCGCACAATTGCACTCATCTCACATGCTAGTAAAGAATGCTCTAAATTCTCCAAGCCAGGCTTCAGCAATATGTGAACCGTGAACTTCCTGATGTTCAAGCTGGTTTTAGAAAAGGCAGAGGAACCAGAGATCAAATTGCCAACATCCACTGGATCATGGAAAAAGCAAGAGAGTTCCAGAAAAACATCTATTTCTGCTTTATTGATTATGCCAAAGCCTTTGACTGTGTGGATCACAATCAACTGTGGAAAATTCTGAAAGAGATGGGAATACCAGACCACCAGATCTGCCCCTTGAGAAATATGTATGCAGGTCAGGAAGCAACAGTTAGAACTGGCCATGGAACAACAGACTGGTTCCAAATAGGAAAGGGAGTACGTCAAGGCTGTATATTATCACCCTGCTTATTTAACTTATACGCAGAGTACCTCATGAGAAATGCTGGGCTGGAAGAAGCACAAGCTGGAATCAAGATTGCCAGGAGAAATATCAATAACCTCAGATATGCAGATGACACCACCCTTATGGCAGAAAGTGAAGAGGAACTCCAAAGCCTCTTGATGAAAGCGAAAGTGGAGAGTGAACAAGTTGGCTTAAAGCTCAACATTCAGAAAACGAAGATCATGGCATCTGGTCCCATCACTTCATGGGAAATAGATGGGGAAACAGTGGAAACAGTGTCAGACTTTATTTTTTTGGGCTCCAAGATCACTGCAGATGGTGACTGCAGCCATGAAATTAAAAGATGCTTACTCCTTGGAAGGAAAGTTATGACCAACCTAGATAGCATATTCAAAAGCAGAGACATTACTTTGCCAACAAAGGTCCATCTAGTCAAGGCTATGGTTTTTCCTGTGGTCATGTATGGATGTGAGAGTTGGACTGTGAAGAAGGCTGAGCGCCAAAGAATTGATGCTTTTGAACTGTGGTGTTGGAGAAGACTCTTGAGAGTCCCTTGGCCTGCAAGGAGATCCAACCAGTCCATTCTGAAGGAGATCAGCCCTGGGATTTCTTTGGAAGGAATGATGCTAAAGCTGAAACTCCAGTACTTTGGCCACCTCATGTGAAGAGTTGACTCACTGGAAAAGACTCTGATGCTGGGAGGGATTGGGGGCAGGAGGAGAAGGGGACGACAGAGGATGAGATGGCTGGATGGCATCACTGACTCAATGGACATGAGTCTGGGTGAACTCTGGGAGTTGGTGATGGACAGGGAAGCCTGGCGTGCTGCGATTCTTGGGGTCGCAAAGAGTCAGAGACAACTGAGCGACTGAACTGATCTACTTCTGGGAGTCAATTCTCTCCAGAACCTAATCATTACTGACATAGCCCATTGAAAAGCGACAAATTCAGGCAAATTGAAATGTTTGCATTAATTTTTGATGCTGTCATCTGTGCTAAAATTGTCTGTATTAGGAAGTGAAGAGGTCACAAGGACAAATGAAGAGTATTTTCAAAACTGAGTTCATTTCAGATTATATTTAAGAGACTTGTAGAAGAAAAGCCATGCTAAATATATATAATATAATAATATATATATATTTTAAAAATCTAGACAGATAGGTACTGATGAACTTATCTACATGGCAGCAATGGAGATGCCAACATGTAGAACAGACTTTTGGACTTAATGGGAGAGAGAGAAGGTGGGATGATTTGAGAGAGTAGCATTAAAACATATACTTTACCATATGTAAAGTAGATAGCCATTGGGAATTTGCTGTATGACTCAGGGAACCCAAAGTTGGTGCTCTGTGACAACTTAGAGAGTGGAATGGGGAGAAAGGTGGGAGGAAATTTTAAGAGGGAGAGGACATATGTACACCTATGGGTGATTCATGTTGGTATATGGCAGAAACCATTACAATATTGTAAAGCAATTACCCTCCAATTAAAAATAAAATAAAAATTTAAAATGTATAGTGAAGGATGTGAGTAACTGTGATATAAAATGGCTGATGCTAAGGTTATGCTAGGGAAAGGCAAGATTTAGGATCATACACTACAAAGATGTGGGGGATTCTAGAGGTCATTTAAAACAAACTCTTCATTTTATAGAAGAATAAGTTGGTGCCAATGGTTCCCAGTTTAGGTCTGTTTCTGTTATATCACAGATCAGTTTCCTAGGGATGACATAATTACACAAATTTGCTGGCTTAAGACACCAGAAATTTACTCTTGCACAGTTCTGGAACACAGATATATGAAATCAAAGTACCAGAAGAGCCACATTTTCTCGGAAGATTTTAGGGAAGAATCCTACCTTGCTTATTCTAGTTTCTGGTGGCTCCAGGCATTCCTTGGCTTGTGACCACATTAATCCAATCTCTGCCTCTGTTTTCTCATGGACTTTCCTTCTGTGTGTGTGTGTCATTTTGGTGTCCTCTTCAGTTGGTGGCTCAGACGGTAAAGCATCTGCCTACCGTGGGAGACCCGGGTTCGAGCCCTGGGTTGGGAAGATCCCCCGGAGAAGGAAATGGCAATCCATTCCAGTACTATTGCCTGGAAAATCCCATGGACAGAAGAGCCTGGTAGGCTACAGTCTATGGGGTTGCAAAGAGTCGGAAACGACTGAGCAACTTCACTTTCACTTTCTTTCTTTCACTTTCAGTTCAGTTCAGTAGCTCAGTCATGTCCGACTCTTTGTGACCCCATGAACCGAAGCACACCAGGCCTCCCTATCCATCACCAACTCTCGAAGTCTACCCAAACCCATGTCCATTGAGTCCGTGATGCCATCCAACCATCTCATCCTCTGTCGTCCCCTTCTCCTCTTGCCCTTAATCTTTTTCAGCATCAGGGTCTTTTCAAATGAGTCAGCTCTTCTCATCAGGTGGCCAAAGTACTGGAGTTTCAGCTTCAACATCAGTCCTTCCAATGAACACCCAGGACTGATCTTCTTTAGGATGGACTGGTTGGATCTCCTTGCAGTCCAAGGGACTCTCAAGAGTCTCCTCCAACAACACAGTTCAAAAGCATCAATTCATCAGCTCTCAGCTTTCTTTATAGTCCAACTCTCACATCCATACATGACCACTGGAAAAACCATAGCCTTGACTAGACGAATCTTGGTTGACAAAGTAATGTCTCTGCTTTTGAATATGCTGTCTAGGTTAGTCATAACTTTCCTTCCAAGGAGTAAGTGTCTTTTAATTTCATGGCTGCAAGCACCATCTGCAGTGATTTTGGAGCCCAGAAAAATAAAGTCTGACACTGTTTCTACTGTTTCCCCATCTATTTGCCATGAAGTGATGGGACCAGATGCCGTGATCTTCGTTTTCTGAATGTTGAGCTTTAAGCCAACTTTTTCACTCTCCTCTTTCACTTTCATCAAGAGGCTCTTTAGTTCCTCTTCCCTTTCTGCCATAAGGGTGGTGTCATCTGCATATCTGAAGTTATTGATATTTCTCACGGCAATCTTGATTCCAGCTTGTGCTTCTTCCAGCCCAGCGTTTCTCATAATGTACTCTGCATATAAGTTAAATAATCAGGGTGACAATATACAGCCTTGACATACTCTTTCTCATCTTCTAATGACATGTCTTTGGATTTGGGGACCACCCTAAACCCAGGATGATTTTATCTTCAGATCTTTAGCTAATTTTAACTATAAAGACCCTGTTCCCAAAGAAGATTATATTCAAAATTTTGGTTAGACATGAATTTTGGTGGGCATACCATTCAACCCACTATATACCATGTTTCCCCTTGATATAAAGAGATCCTTCCTGGATCTAAGGGAGAAGACTCTGTATTCTGCACATCTAATGTTTTAAGCCATAATTCCCACATAGATGTTGACAGTCAGACTACCTAGATTCAAATCACATTGACCCTAGACAAGTAAATTCATGCTAAGCCTCAATTTCCTAGGATACAAAATGGAGACACTAGTCCTCCCCTCCTCACAGGAATTCCACACAGTTACAGCGAGGATAAAATGAGATAACACACGTGACCCATGGGAAGGGCTCAATAAATATTAGCTGCCATTAATCAAAGCCAGCACTGATGCTTTGGAGGGTTCGCATAATATACAAACTAAAACACATTCAGCCCCAGGGCATGTGAGAAGGGTGCCATCTGGCAGCTGGCTAGCTATTCCCAACCAGATCACTTTTTCTTCTGACCCTATTATGGGAAAAGGCCTGACCTCCATGCAAATGCGTTCAGTGGAGCTTGTTTTGTTGATCCCTACCTGATTTTCTGGCTAGCGTCAGGCTAGGCAGTTTTTTCGTGCTGACTTGTGCCAGGTGCATGTTCGGAAATTAAACTCAAGTATGTGGAGTAAAGCAAAGATGAGCAGAAATATGCGAAGACCCTCAAGATAAACAGCTCCAGGATCTAGGCTTTCCAAGGTGGTAGCCCTCAGGAACATCTCAAAGATAGTCTCTGACTTGAATGACTGGGTCTCACCTAAAAGGCATGCTGTCACCTCAGGTAAAGAAGCTGAAACTGGGGCCAGGAAGACGGGCAATTCCTCGAGTGGACTCCAACGGCGGCAGCTCAAAGTGCCAACTGGAATGTCTTAAGGAAACACACAGTGAGACTCTGGGGAGGAGAGTTAAGGTGAAGAGGCTTCTGCTGAGTCGTGGGACTGGGGCTTTACCTACTCTAGTGGATACTGTGGGCCCCTACCTAGGCGCCCCCTTCACAATGGAAGCACTCATTCTGCCATCCCTGAAGCATGTCAGTTCTTGGGTAATCTGCTTAAGCTAAAGAGAGACCCCTAGAACAAGGTCGTAAGCTCCCCATTGGAAACAACCCATATCCAATGTGTGGTCCACAGGGTGGGGGGTATAAAAACCTGGCCCTTTGCTTTAGGCAGGACAACTCTTAAGAGTCCTCTCAGCTCCAGAGCTCCTGTAGGATCAGCTGAGATTTCTGCTGCAATAGCCCTCAGCTTCTTGCTCAGCCCAGACTTGCTTCCTTTGCTCCCCACCAGGTGGTGATCCTGAACACAGCCCAATACAACTCTTGCATGCAAATTATTATTTCATTATGTTTGCCAAGGAAACAAACCCAGACACCTACCTCCATAAAATTCCAGGAACACCAGGCTTTTTATCAGTTTCATTTTTCAGATGAGAAAATTGAGTCATAGAGAGAGAAAGTAACTTCCCCAAAGACATAGAGCTGGTGAGCAGCCAAGTTCTGGTATTAAGCCCAAATATGCGCAGCCCCAAAGTCTTGGGTCCTCTCACTCCAGTATCTACCTTCAGCAAACCAGCAGTAGTAAAACAGAGATTAAATATTCTCAGCATGGGCAAATGGGAAGCTAGTCACGTTGCTCTATGGAGAACATTCCCTTTATGCTCTCCCTGGCTTGCTGTTCTTTATTATTATGGTGCAGTTCTTTTTCTTGTTATCTCATCCAACACTGGTTAGTAAATGTTTGTTTTCTTTATTAGTCCACTGTATGCTCAGAAAAGGCTCCAGTTTTCTAGTTGTGTTTGCTTAGCTCCTTGTAAGCTTGAGCCATCTGTTCCTCTCGAGGTGAATGACATTTTCCCCCAGAGATTTTCCTACTTTTTCTTTTATAAGGGAAGCCAGACTAGGTGATTCACTGTCATCCTCATCTCTATCCTCCTTCTCTGCCTCTTCATTATCATATGAAAACACTGAGAAAAAAATCTTAGGAAACACGTTGAAAATTATGTCATATTATATCAGCAGCAAATTTATCATGTTTGAATTTAGAACTACAATCAACATAAAGCAGTTGAGCTTTGTAAATAATTAAAAATATCTGAGTTTCATTTTCTGTTTCAATTCATACTAGTTACATAACCTTGAGTAAATTACTAAACAGCTACGTACAATCTTCTTATCTGTAAAATACAGCTAACAATAGTAAATATTTTGTGTGTATGAGAGAGAGAATTTGTTGATTCACATAAAAAGGGTTAAGCACTCTGCTGTAACATAGCAAATGCATTCCAAACTTACCTATTGTGTAGAAGCTGCTGCTGCTGCTGCTGCTAAGTCACTTCAGTTGTGTCCGACTCTTTGCGACCCCATAGACTGGACTATGCAGCTCACCAGTCTAGGGGTGAATAAATTTGAGCTACTCAGTAAAAACATACTATATGATATTTAGAGAAATTCAACAAAGGGATAAGTTGAGGGTAGACAGCTCTTTAAAAAAAATCTTGGAAGAATGCTTTTGATATTGGAGTTTAAAGAAAGTAGAAAGTGAAGTCGCTCAGTCGTGTCCAACTCTTTGCGACCGCTTGGACTGTAGACTACCAGGCTCCTCCGACCATGGGATTTTCCAGGCAAGAGTCCTGGACTGGGTTGCCATTTCCTTCTCCAGGGGATCTTCCCAACCCATGGATCGAACCTGGGTCTCCTGCATTGCAAACAGATGTTTTAGCATCTGAGCCACCAGGGAAGCCTATTGGAGTTTAAGGATAAATTATTGATAAATAATTTAAGGACAAACTATTGGCCTCTGATGCAGACAACTGGTTGTACAGTTCCATGGGACTGACTAAGACTATACAGCATGCTTTCAGGATGTTTGTCCAGGTGAGATAAAAAGAGAAACCATTAACCCCTCAACTTTTGTCCCTGCTGGTCCAATTTGTATGCTAAAAGGTGATATAACTCCCTATACTTCCAGGTTGCTTAAGTAAGGACACACTGCAGTATTGAAAGAGATGTCCTGGGTCTGGATGCAAATGCAAAATGTATAGAGAAATCCTATAAATGAATAAGCAAACAAACCCTATAGAAAATTGGACGAGATGCCTCATCAAGTACTTCACAAAAGAGGATATTCAAGGGCTGGTAAGCGTATGAAAACGTGTTTATAATTGTTAATCATTATAAGAATGGAAACCAAAAGCATGAAGAGATAATGATGACACAACCATCATAATGGGCAAAATTTTGAAAACTGAAGAAAAACATGTTCATGTGTTGTAATTGGAACTCTCCTACACTGGTGGTAGGAATGTAAATTGGTAAATTCCTGTGGATAAATTGTAAATAAAATAAATTATAAATCCCAACAGAAAACTTGTCCTACATTCTAAAGCTGAGCACGTGCCTACCCTCAGTTCAGTTTAGTCACTTAGTCATGCCCAGCTCTTTGCGACCCCATGGACTGCAGCATGTCAGGCTTCCCTGTCCATCACCAACTCCTGGAGCTTATTCAAACAGTTTCAGAAAACTGTTCATACATTCTAAAGCTGAGCATGTGCCTACCCTATAACCCAAGAATTACATTTCTAAGTGTTTGTTATTGCTGTGTTGTTCAGTTGCTAAGTCATGTCCAACTCTTTGCAACCCCATGGACTGCAGCACGCCAGGCTTCCCTGTCTTTCACCATCTCCCAGAGGTTGCTCAAATTCATGTCCATGGAGTGATGTCATCCAACTATCTTATTCTCTGTTGCCCCTTTGCCCTCAATCTTTCCCAGCATTAGGATCTTTTCCAAGTGTTTTACCCAAGAGAAATGCAATATAAATTCACCAAAAGACCCACACAATTAGAGTTGATCTTTGTGCTACTGTGATAATCCTATGAATGCTCTGGCTTCTCTTTCATGTGAAGGCACTAATCTCGTTTGTGAGGACTCCACTCTCATGACCTAATCACCTCCCAAAGGCCCCACATCCTAGGGTCATCACCTTAGGCATTAGGTTTCAGGGGGACACAGACATCCAGTCTATACATCCAGTCTATAGTATATGTATTTTTCTTTTTTTTCCAAGTGGTTCAATATTTGGATAGAGGGGGAAGACAACAGATTTGTACAACATCTACTGGTTTGGGCCAGAAATCTGAGAATCAGACCAAAATAACATGTGGTGAGTCTTTAGCCAAGGCTAGGGCACAGGAATTTAGGTGTGGGCTTTGGTAAGCACACAGCTTGAAATGAAATTCTTGAGTAATAGGGTAGGCACATGCTTACCTTTAGAATGTATGAACAGTTTTCAGAAAGGATTTATAATTTATTTTATTTATAATTTATACAAAGGGATTTACCAATTTACATTCCCACCACCAGTGTAGGAGAGTTTCGATTACTTTACATCCATATGAACATTTTTTTTTCTTTTTAGTTTTTAAAATACTGAAATAGAGAGGCCATTCTGAGCCATGGAGCTATGTCTTAACAACTGCACCTTTATTTAGTTTTTAGCTTTTATCACCAAGGCATGTGCCTTTGGGCCTGAGGCTCAGCCATGTTGGGTTTTTCACCTTAGCGGTTCATATGAGTTTATGGCAACTTTGCCACAGTGAACTGCTGTTTCTATGGAGACAAAGCTGCAGGCACCAGCACGCTGGAAAATAGTGCAAAGTGTCAGCATGCAGTGAGGCGCCAGCCTCCACAGGCTGACCTTGGACTAAATAGCATAATTTCTCTGCGTACTTGTAGCTGAGGTAAAGATTCAACTTTCAAACAAAGAGAATCTCCCTATATACCTTTGAGGTATTGTTGAGCAGAAAGTTTTGCTTTTAAATTTCAAGGCAATGACATTCCAAGTATTGTAAGGACACTGGGGAGAATTACCTTTAAATTATTAATTTAAAGCCTAGGTGGAAAATGCTAGAATCACTGCCCAAACTGCATTCTGTTCTCGGGGTGAAGGAGCAAACTCTGAATGGATAACCTTGAATAGAGGTAGCTTTTCAAAAGGCTGGGGTTTCCCTGGTGGCTCAGCGGTAAAGAATCCGCCTGCAGTGCAGGAGACGCAGGTTAGATCCCTGGTCGGGAAGATCCCCTGGAGGAGGAAATAACAACCCACTCCAGTATTCCTGCCTGAAAAATCCCACAGACAGGAGCCTGGTGGGTCACAGTCCATGGGGTCGCAAAGAGTCCAACACGACTGAAGCGACTGAGCATGCACGTGTCAAAAGGCTGAACTTTTTCTTTCTTTTTTTTCTTTTAGGCTGAACATTTTAAAATACTTCCAGAGTGGCTGAATGAACTTCAGGAACATGTAAGGCCTGAAGCCAACAGGCCCCTGCAAGTTTTAGAGAAAGAAAAGAATGAATAAAATCAATAAATTAAACACAACATATCAGTTCTAAAAAGTGCAACTGCAGAGCTGTATCCCACACCTGCAGAAAAGGTGGAGCAGAAGGAATTGTGCTTAGAGTCTAAAATCTGGAGGAAACACAGGCGAAAATTTCGGTCCCCACTGGGCTCCAAAGCTTCAAAAACATCCACAGAAGCTGCTGACTCTCGAGTGGAGACAAAAGTGGGGAAGAGGGAAAGCTGTTCCACAGGAGGTGGGTTTCACGGCTCAAATAACTGCACAGAAAGAGAAGTGGCAGTAGCCATCTGACGTGTGGCCAAAAGACAGCCCAAAGAGACAGCAGAGCCCACCAAGCAGAGCCTACCTTTAAGTTAGCATTCCATCAAGAGCCAAGGACTTCCAAGATGAAATTAAAATGAAGATATATGAAGTATGCGGAATAGTTAAAAGCGCTTTGGATAATATCTGTCACTTGGTAGTAACCATGACAAATCACTCTACTTTGCATAAATGCAGCAATGCCCTCAAATACTACTCTTTCTCAGAGAACAACATGGTATGCAGGAGGGACTTCTTGCCCCGACCCCAGTCAGAGTATATGCATGGTGCCAAAATTAACCACTTGGGAGGTAATTTCACTAATAAACTGATACTATAAAAAAGACTGGCAGCTAAAATATTGCTTGCATCTGGTTGTGGAGGAAAGCAGTCACTAGCCACTGCAGTCGCCAACCTTCGACACACTCTGAAAGGAGTTCAAGGCTGAGATCAGGAATGGCTCACTCCATGATCTGGGAAAACCAGATGAACTTCAGATAGGTATTTTCAGAAGACAATTTTATGAGCCCAGTTTCTTGCATCTCCTCATATCTAGAAAAGCACTAAAACTGCTAAAGATATCTTTTCCTCGAGACTAGCAGCAACCTTCTGCCAAAATGTGAGCTTGATTACACTTTTGCCCCTTCAGCAGAATCCACCTTGCAATGCAGAGGACAAGGGTTGGTTCGAGCCCTGGTCCGGGACGTTCCCACATGCCCCACGGGGGCAGCTGAATCTGTGTGCCACAATTAATGAGCTCTTGCTCTGGAGTCTGTGAGCTGCAATGACTGAGCCCGTGTGCAGCAACTACTGAAGCCCACACTCCCTAGAGCCCGGGCTCCCTAACAAAAGAAGCCACCGCAATGAGAAACTCAAGCACCACAACTAGAGAGTAGCCGCCAATTGCCACAACTACAGAAAAGTCTGCATAGCAACGAAGATCCAGACAGCCCAAAATAAATAAATAAATAAAATATATAAAAGGTTTTCTGAAGAGTCAAAAAGATCCCTAGAATTCATTTACTCCCTTTTTATATGCATTTTGTCTCTATTTTCTAAAGAAAATACCCTCTTCAAACATATTTTTCATCATCTCAAAACCATTCATGTGACCAGAGCATTCTTGACACCCCAGGGCCCCAGAGGACAAATACTCTGTTATTCTTTTGTGCTTCCCTGGACCTATCTCATGACCTCCACATCTTATTTCTGTAACTTGTCAGATATCAGAAAAAATATGAGAATAAAGTCTTGATTTGTGCCTGGAATTGAGAGAGAATCACCTTAAACTCCCTTTATAATGTTCCAGCCTTGAAAATATTCCTCACCCTTTAACAGTTCTGACAAGTTTGGATGTTTCTTGTTTGTTTTAGGAAATGCTGACCATATGTTGAAGTTATCCTGAAAGCTTTTAAAAAGTATCCAGCTCCAGTTTCAGAAATTTGGAACAAGGTCTCAGCACTGGCATTCTGTTAGAGGTCTCCAAGTGAACCCCATGACAGAGAGCTTTGAAAGCCAATGAGCTAATTCCTCTGGCTGTTCTTTAAATTTCATCATCTGCTGCCTCCGATTTGCTCCATGAATCCTCTCACAGTCCCTTAGGAGCTTACTCTCTATGGCTGTACCTTGTGTATATGGAAATACATTCAGTTCTTTCCCAACTGGAATAAAACAAACAGTAACCAAGCAAACTAACAAACAAAAAGTTAGCCTCTGCCCTGGGAATTTCTCTAGTTATCATCCTTTTCTCTGTAATAGCCAAATTGTTGGGAAAAAGCAACATACCTCCACTACTTCTTCATCTCCCATTCATTCCTCAACTCTTGTGACTTTTTAAACTTACCCCTAACCTATACCCAAAGCTATTACAGACATCAAGGTGCCAAATCTAAAGTTTACTTCTCGCTTTTATTTTACTTCATCTGTTCTACAACAGTTGGCATTATGGTCTACACATTCCTTTCATAAATACTTCTTTCCTATATAAAAAAAATCACACTCTTTTTACCTGTCACTCTGCTCCCATGGTTTCTCTTTGCTCAACTACATTCAAAATTTTCCCAGACACCAACCTAATCTCCCTCTAAACACTCTCCCTGAGTAATTCTAACTTCTTTTTTTATTAATTAAATTTGTTTGTTTGGTTGGTTGGTTGGTTGGTTGTGCTGGGTCTTTGTTACCATGCATGAGCTTTCTCTAGTTACCACAAGCAGGGGCTACTCTTCATTATGGTGCATGGGCTTCTTGCAGTGGCTTCTCCTGTTGTAGAGCATGGGCTTAGTTACTTCATGGCATATGAGATCTTCCCAGACCAGGGATCGAACTCATGTCCCCTGTATTGGCAAGTGGATTCTTAACCACTGGACTACCAAGGGAGTCACCTAACTTCTTGTTTTCAATTCCCTGTTATAGATAAACCTAAATTTCTTCCAGTTTCCTGAGTTTCAGACCCACACATTGAATTGCTTTCTAGCATGTATCAATAACCTCAGATATGCAGATGACACCACTCTTATGGCAGAAAGGGAAGAGGAACTAAAAAGCCTCTTGATGAAAGTGAAAGAGGAGAGTGAAAAAGTTGGCCTAAAGCTCAACATTCAGAAAACAAAGATCATGGCATCCGGTCCCATCACTTCATGGGAAATAGATGGGGAAACAGTGGAAACAGTGTCAGACTTTATTTTTCTGGGCTCCAAAATCACTACAGATGGTGACTGCAGCCATGAAATTAAAAGACGCTTACTCCTTGGAAGGAAAGTTATGACCAACCTAGATAGCATATTCAAAAGCAGAGACATTACTTTGCCAACAAAGATTCATCTAGTCAAGGCTATGGTTTTTCCTATGGTCATGTATGGATGTGAGAGTTGGACTGTGAAGAAGGCTGAGCACCAAAGAATTGATGCTTTTGAACTGTGGTGTTGGAGAAGACTCTTGAGAGTCCCTTGGACTGCAAGGAGATCCAACCAGTCCATTCTGAAGGAGATCAGCCCTGGGATTTCTTTGGAAGGAATGATGCTAAAGCTGAAACTCCAGTACTTTGGCCACCTCATGCGAAGAGTTGACTCATTGGAAAAGACTCTGATGCTGGGAGGGATTGGGGGCAGGAGGAGAAGGGGACAACAGAGGATGAGATGGCTGGATGGCATCACTGACTCGATGGACTTGAGTCTCAGTGAACTCTGGGAGTTGGTGATGGACAGGGAGGCCTGGCATGCTGCGATTCATGAGGTCACAGAGTCAGACACAACTGAGCAACTGATCTGATCTGATCTGATGTATAATATCGGGCCACTACTTCAAACTGAGTATCTTCAAGGTGGAATTCGTTGTCGTCCCCTCCTCACACCATCCACCTGTCTTCTGTTCCTTTCTTGCTTTAGTTAATGGCACCACTAATCACCAAGATGCCAAAGGGCAAAACCTAAGAATCATTTCAACCTTCATTTGTGGACTTGCCTCATTTCAAATAATGCTACTTCTAGAATATCTCTTAAAATTTCCCTCGACTGCTCATCCCTTAGTCCAAACCCTAAACTCAAAAATTAACTTATATCTCTAATTGGTCTTCCTTCTTCCTATCTCAGCTTTCTCCAATCCATTTCCACATCAATGCTAGAATTATCCTCATAACATAGGAATTTGATTACACTACTACCCTAATGAAAAGACTTCAAGTGCTTCTCATTTTTACAATGTACAATTCATTTACTCAGAGGCTTTTGGGATATAGTTTTCCTTTCTCCTTATTTTCACCTTCTGCCCCTTTCCCAGGCACATTGAATTTCTAAACAAGCCATGTCTTCATATCTCAGCACTAATATCTATTATTTCCATTGCTAGGAATGCCACTAACAATCTTTCATCTGACAAATTCCTCCTCATCTTTTAAGGATGGTAGGTATGTGAGGGTTTTCTTATCTCCACTGTGACCCCATCCCTCTGCATAGCATCTGAACAGCGTAAGTGATCAAGGACTGCTTACTGTATGTAACCTTCCCTGCCCACCCACACCCTCCTCAGGCAGAGCTGGATCTGATAGCTATGGTCTCTTAGCATCATATACATATAGGTAAGATAGCATTCATCCCACTAGACTGTGACTATTTGCTAATTTGTCTAAATCTTCTAATGAACTATGAACTCTTTGAAGGAAGAAAATGTGGCATTGCTATATGGTGTAGCATACAATGCTGATTTTTTAATGAGATTTGTTGATTTCTTCACAAAAGGGATGCAATGGATTGATCAAATTGAGAAATTTTTAAAAAATGAATGTTCAGCTTTCAAAAAGAAGAGTCAAATATTAAACTGTGTTTGTAGTTTAATATATATTTGCCATTATCATGCCAAGCTTGAGAGGGAAGCCAAAATAAAGAAAACTAGATGAGAAATGGAAAAGACTGTATCCACAGATGGCTCTATTTATGTGCCTAGATTGGGCTGTACAGACAAATATTCCCCTTGCCTTTTTAGTTATGTGAGTCAATAGATTCTTTTCATTAAAGCCAGTATGAGTGAGATTATTCTATCACATATTCAACAGTCCTACTGATGTACAAGTTTTAAGTATTTTATGGGATTTAACTTGCTTTAAAGATGTGTTTTAGCTACTGCCTTTAAAATTCAACATATACCAGCTGAACCATTTAGAGACTGATCAATCAGTTGAAATATGATATATGACGCTTTGAGGCTCTCATCTTATTTTCCTAAAGGTACGATAGGCCAAATTTAATGCATAGTGATTTAGTTAAATAATGGTAAATACTTTTATTTTCTGGAGGAGGGAAGGCAACCCACTCCAGCATTCTTGCCTGGGAAATCCCATGGACAGAGGAGCCTGGCAGGCTGCCGTCCTTGGGGCTGCAAAAAGTGGGACATGACTGAGCGACTAAACAACAACAACAACTTTAAACTGAAAATTCTGAAAGAGATGGGAATACCAGACCATCTGACCTGCCTCTTGAGAAAGCTATATGCAGGTCAGGAAGCAACAATTAGAACTGGACATGGGACAACAGACTGGTTCCAAATAGGAAAAGGAGTACGTCAAGGCTGTATATTGTCACCCTGCTTATTTAACTTATACACAGAGTACATCATGAGAAATGCTGGGCTGGACGAAGCACAAGCTGGAATCAAGATTGCCGGGAGAAACATCAATAACCTCAGATATGCAGATGACAACACCCTTATGGCAGAAAGTGAAGAGGAACTAAAAAGCCTCTTGATGAAAGTGAAAGAGGAGAGTGAAAAAGTTGGCTTAAAGCTCAACATTCAGAAAACAAGATCATGGCATCCGGTCCCATCACTTCATGGGAAATAGATGGGGAAACAGTGGAAACAGTGTCAGGCTTTATTTTTTTGGACTCCAAAATCACTGCAGATGGTGACTGCAGCCATGAAATTAAAAGACGCTTACTCCTTGGAAGGAAAGTTATGACCAACCTAGATGGCATATTGAAAAGCAGAGACATTACTTTGCCAACAAAGGTCCATCTTGTCAAGGCTATGGTTTTTCCAATAGTCATGTATGGATGCGAGAGTTGGACTGTGAAGAAAGCTGAGCACCGAAGAATTGATGCTTTTGAACTGTGGTGTTGGAGAAGACTCTTGAGAGTCCCTTGGCCTGCAAGGAGATCCAACCAGTCCATTCTAAAGGAGATCAGCCCTGGGTGTTCTTTGGAAGAAATGATGCTAAAGCTGAAACTCCAGTACTTTGGCCACCTGATGCGAAGAGTTGACTCACTGGAAAAGACTCTGGTGCTGGGAGGGATTGGGGGCAGGAAGAAAAGGGGACGACAGAAGATGAGATGCCTGGATGGCATCACTGACTCGATGGACATGAGTTTAAGTGAACTCTGGGAGTTGGTGATGGACAGGGAGGCCTGGCGTGCTGCGATTCATGGGGTTGCAAAGAGTCAGACATGACTTAGCGACTGAACTGAACTGAAGATATTTTGAGAATTGAACATTTTCATTGTTTAAAAATGTTTAAAAAAACATTTTAATGTTTTTAAAAAATGTTTAAAAAACATTGTTTAAAAATCCTAGGCCATTACAAAACAGAAGTTAGCTAATTATCTAGACTGGAGGTTAAAATCCCTATGTCTATAAAGTTAAGGAAAATAACATAAAAGAATAAAGCACGCATGGTAAACATTAAGAAGTGTGTGGAGATTGTGGCAAACTGGATATAAAATAGCCAGTTAGTGTCATCTAGAAATAAAGACCAACAATGTCCAATATTTTCATCTTTTTTCAAAAGAAGACACATTCAGATTAAGTGAAAATCTCTTGGTCTTTAAATATTAATAATGAGAAAGTAAAACAATGACCCTGTTGATAACCAAACCACAATGTTCCCCCCAAATTATAATACTCAAAACAAACCAAATAAGGCAACTCCAAGACCATGTTCAGAGCAAGTCAGATGAGGTTACCCCATGACAGAAAAATGGCTAAAACCTCTCCTCTTCTGGCTAACATCGCCTATTTCTGAATAGATACTGCTTCTTTAACAAACCAATCTTTAGATTCTTTTAATGCTCCCACATCATACGTACAAATTATTAAGATACTCAATGTCTGAATTTTCCTAGCTTCTTGGTAGCCTGAAATCCAGAACTAGTCTCTGCTTCCCAATTCTTCCTCAAAATATAATACACAAGCCCAGCCTCTAAAAGAAAACTCTTTCAATAACCCTTTGCCAGAAACTTCCCAGTGGTTTCCCCAGAGTACAATCACCCTTGTGGCAACAATATAAGGAAATATAATGTCCTCAACTACAGATGTATTCTTAACAGTCTCTGATCCATTGGCTTAACAAGTACTTAGAAAATCTCTTAAAATACTGGGCCAAATATAGCTGGTGTATGAGCCAGGTCTGACTGGTAAACCACTATGACCTTATAATCTCTGTTAAAAGTAATAATGGAAGCAAAAGGAGAGACAAGCAGATTTTCTCATTATTTTATGCCATTTCTTATTTGCTTTATCAGTATGTTAAAGGGAGATGCATAATCACAACATCTAGTACACGTTTCTTGAGGATTATGATTGATTTTATTCATTCCAGTAGTGAAGATAATATTCTGCTTGATTTGAGCAAATCCATTAAGTGCTTTCAATTTCAGGCCTTCCAAGTTAAGGTTCGGAGAAGGCAATGACACCCAACTCCAGTACTCTTGCCTGGAAAATCCCATGGATGGAGGAGCCTGGTGGGCTACAGTCCATGGGGTCGCTGAGAGTCGGACACGACTGAGCGACTTCACTTTCACTTTTCAGTCTTATGCATCAGAGAAGGAAATGGCAACCCACTCCAGTGTTCTTGCCTGGAGAATCCCAGGGACAGCAGAGCCTGGTGGGCTGCCGTCTATGGGGTCGCACAGAGTCGGACACTACTGAAGCGACTTAGCAGCAGTAGCAGCAAGTTAAGGTTTGCTTGGAGTTTGGAAGACTGCTATCTCTTACAGGGCTTTTTCCTTTGTAATTGCTTAAAAATCCAGAAACAGAGATCAGGAAAAATTAGAGAGACCAATGAAATCATTCAGATGCTTATTATATAGGTAACTAAGATGTAATCACTTTTCATGACTAGAATTCAGTTATATATTCATTAGACAAGGAGACTCTATGCCTAATATTACATCTCATGAAATTAGTGGGGAAAAAATATATATTAAAAGCAAATAAATGTCGTCCCAGGCAATTAGAGTCAAACAGGATTAACTGAGGGTGGCTTGGAGGCCTGAATGATAGCTCCCCTTGCCTACCTAGCCCCAGCTTTCCTCCAGAAAAGCTAGATGCCAGAAAGCAGCAAACCCAGACAACTCCCCTAAACAGCCAGCACAAAACCTAAACCCAGCCTCTGTAGTTCTGTGAATGACTGTTCTCCTGCTTAAACCATAAAAAGACAGAAGAGCAGAAGACCCATGATACAACTCAAACACGCCTTTTCACAGAATGTCCAGAATTTGGGGAGATCATCCTGCCAATTCTTCCACCTGAGTCCCAGAAGGTACTAGCAAAGCTTGATGCAATGTCCGGAGACCCAGGTAGGGTAACCCTGTTTGATGCAGGCCCAAGCCTGGCAGGCTACAGTCCATAGCATAGCAAAGTGTCGGACATAACTGAGCGACTAACACTTTCATTTCACTTCGGACATGATATTTAGCCAGAAGATTCCTTTCTTTCACCCACTGATTTCTTGGCTCTTGCAAGTCCTCTATTCCATAACTTAATGGCCATGCTTTGAGATAATTTACAATATAATAGGCTTTAGTGAGGAGATAACAAGTGTAGTGTGATCTTAGTTAATTAGCATTTGACTGAAGAAAATGCTTAGGGAACTGTGTACAAGAGAACTCCTAAGGTACTGATCTACTAAATCTTCAGCCTTGCTGTCACTCTCCTTATCTGTTGTCTCAGTTTGGTAAGATACATTTATTTTAAAAGCTTATTTTTAAAATATAGGCTTCTCAGTGAATTTAGAATGCAGGCCACAGATAAAGAATACCTCTCCCATCTCTGCTTACAGATTAGCTAACTCTAGTCTGAGTACAGACCTCTCCTTCAGGGAAAAAAAAATGTGTAACCATATGCCAGGATTCTGAATTTCTCCTACTACTTATGCTAATGGCAAAGCTGCCATGGCACATGGTCTATATTCCGAACAGCAGGTGGCAATCTGACCAAATGTTTTTCCACCAAGTAATGAGGGTCACCAGATTTGTAGCCTGAAATATCTGAGTCCTCACTGACCAAAGTCCCACCTCTTTCACTCAGCCAATTCCACATTTTAGAATCTTACTTGCAGCATCCCTTTCCAGATAGAAATTTCTATTTCAGGTGAAATGAATTCATCTGCAGCTACTGAATAAATCAGCAGGAAAATGGTTGCCTACCACCCCACTCACAGAAGCAGCTCTGGAGACAGATTTCCCACTAGTAATAAATAGTGTTTCTTACACTCTAGATATGTCAATTTCCTTGAAGAGCAGCTTAAATGCATGATATAATGTATTCCTCAAAATAAGGCAGTGAGTGGTAAGTTAGTATTCCCATTTCACTGATGAGTAAATTGAGGCTCAGAGCCTAGATGACTTGCTCAGTTTTACTCATTTGCTAAGTATTGGAGCTGGGATTTGAATCTAGATTTGAGTGATGCAAAAACCTGGTGCTTCTTAGCATTTGATCATTTTAATCATCAAATCTGTGTTTAGGGTATAAGTACATCACAGAAGAAGAAAAGGAGAGCTACAGTACAAGTCGATGTGCCTGTAGCCACATGAGGCACTTTGTGGAAAGCCCAGAACAGAGCCTGCACTCCTGTCCTGAGCTGCATTCGCACATGGACACCACCACACAATGGGTGATATTTTTAATCTGAGGACACTGCTCAGGATGAAAACATTATCAGAAAATAACGAGTCAGGCTCTGCCAAGCATATGCTTCGTTCCTGAGCCAAGTGTATGTAATCACTGCCAAAAGCTCCTTCAGGCCACTAAATCACCAAAATAAGACCCCAGATTCAGGGCACAGCACCCAGGCTCCTGAACCAGATGCCTGAGACAGTCTCCATGAGCAGGCCTATGTGTTTTCACTTTCCCCACCAGCCTTGGGGGCCATCCAGCTATGCCTTCTGCAGGGGCCTGAAAGACAGAGTCCTCTCAACTGTGACTCTTGCTCCCTTGGGAAATAAGATACGCTTTCTTGGCTTGAATTGTTGTTATTGCTTCTCATATCCACAACTCTCTTTGATCAAAAGATAGCATGGCAGCTGTTGCCCTCCTGGACACCAAGAGAGACATGAGCTGCCCTCTAGGGCTCCAGGAGTGCTCACAAGCTGCCACTGCTGCCAGGAACCCAGGAGTGGACACCAGCCACTGCATCCACACACCTTTATCAAGGGAATAATGGCCAGTACATGCTGAGGAAAGAGGCAGCAAGCATCCATACTAAAAACAGCCCTCACGCCAAAAATATTAAACCCACACAAGCTACACAGGGCTGCTTGCATATATAAATAGCCCTCCAAGACCACAGTAGATAATTGTTTCTTCTAAACTCACAGAGTAAAAGAAATAGAAGTAAAATGAAAAAGCAGGGGAATCACTCCCAGTTAAAAAACCAAGAGAATTCCCCTCAAAGAACAAACAATGAAACAGATCTCTCCAGTCTATTAGATCCCAAGTTCAATAAAGGAGGTAATAAAAATACTGAAGGCTATTGACAGAAATGCAGAGTACTATACAAAGGATCTAGAAACTATAAAGAAGAGCCAAGGAAAATCAGAAAACACATTTGCAGAGAGAAAACAGACCGTAAGGCAATGAATAGCATAATGAATAATACAGAAGAATGAATAAGTAATTGGGAGGATAGAACAATGGAAATCATCAAATCAGAACAGCAAACAGAAAGCCAAATGAAAAAAATGAAAGCAATATAAGAGACCTATGAGATAATATAAAGCATGACAGTGTACACTTAATAGGGATCCTGGTAGAGAAAGAAAGAGAAAAGGGGACCAAAAATACACCTGAAGAAATTATGGCTGATAAACTTCCTGAACCCGAATAAGGAAACAGAAATCCAGGTACAGGAGGCACATAGGGTTCCAAACAAGATAAATCCAAACAGACCTACACCAAAACATATTATAATAAAAATGGCAAGATTTAAAGAGAGGATTCTAAAGCCAGCAAGAGGAAAAACAAACAGTTAATTAAAAAGGAACCCTTATACGGTTATCAGCTGATTTCTGTACAGAAACATTTTAGGACAGAAGGGAGAAACAAGATATATTCAAACTCCTGAAATGGAAAAAAATGGCAACCCAGAATACTCTACCCACAAGATTATCATTTAGAATAGAAGGAGAGATAAAGAAATTCTTAGACATGTAAAAGTTAAAAGAATACTAAACCTATTCTAAAAGAAATATTGGAAGGTCTTCTCTAAAGAGAAAAGAAGCAAGAATCTATAGGAAAGAGAAAATTACACTTGAAAAGTAAATCATTTAAACTAGTACAGATTTTTTTTAATCAAAACATTTTTGTGAAAATGATAACCACAATGAATAGTAAAGGATAAACAAAAAGATGTAAGAGGACATCGAAATTATGAAATGTGGAGAAGGAGTGTAGGAAAAAGGTAGATTTTAAAAAATTATTTTTAAAGAATACATTTGAGTCTACATGACTATCAGTCTAAAACAAGTAGATATAGGAAGAGGTTAACCCACTCAAAAAAACAAGGTAGCCACAAATAAAAACATACAGTAAGTAAAAAAAACACAAGGAAAAAATAAAAAGAAATCATCAAACCACACAAACAAGAAACACAAAATCAACTGGAAAACTAGTTTAAAATGCCAGTGAATACTTATATGTAAAGAATTACCTTAAATATCAGTTGACAAAATACTCCAGTCAAAAGACACAGAGTGGCAGATTGGACAATAAAACAAGAACCCACAATATGCTACCTGCAAGAGATCCACTGTAAGGCACCCGACACACACATAGATTGAAAGTAAGGGGATGGAAAATGATATTTCATGTAAATGGAAATAAGAAGAAAGCAGGAGTTGCAGTACTCAGATCAAATACTCAGACAAAATAAAAATTTTAACAAAGGCCAAGGCAAATTGGAAGTGGTCAAACAAGAGATGGCAAGAGTGAATGTCGACATTCTAGGAATCAGCGAACTGAAATGGACGGGAATGGGTGAATTTAACTCAGATGACCATTATATCTACTACTGCGGGCAGGAATCCCTCAGAAGAAATGGAGTGGCCATCATGGTCAACAAAAGAGTCCAAAATGCAGTACTTGGATGCAATCTCAAAAATGACAGAATGATCTCTGTTCGTTTCCAAGGCAAACCATTCAACATCACAGTTATCCAAGTCTATGCCCCAACCAGTAACGCTGAAGAAGCTGAAGTTGAACGGTTCTATGAAGACCTACAACACCTTTTAGAACTAACACCCAAAAATGATGTCCTTTTCATTATAGGGGACTGGAATGCAAAAGTAGGAAGTCAACAAACACCTGGAATAACAGGAAAATTTGGCTTTGGAATACGGAATGAAGCAGGACAAAGACTAATAGAGTTTTGCCAAGAAAATGCACTGGTCATAACAAACACCCTCTTCCAACAACACAAGAGAAGACTCTATACATGGACATGGAGAAGCCCTATACAGTCAGCAAAAACAAGACCGGGAGCTGATTGTGGCTCACCATGAAATCCCTATTGCCAAATTCAGACTTAAATTGAAGAAAGAACGGAAAACCACTAAACCATTCAGGTATGACCTAAATCAAATCCTTTATGATTATACAGTGGAAGTGAGAAATAGATTTAAGGGACTAGATCTGATAGATAGAGTGCCTGATGAACTATGGCCAGAGGTTCGTGACATTGTACAGGAGACAGGGATCAAGACCATTCCCATAGAAAATAAATGCAAAAAAGCAAAATGGCTGTCTGGGGAGGTCTTACAAATAGCTGTTAAAAGAAGAGAAGTGAAAAGCAAAGGAGAAAAGGAAAGATATAAGCATCTGAATGCAGAGTTCCAAAGAATAGCAAGAGGAGATAAGAAAGCCTTCCTCAGCCATCAATGCAAAGAAATAGAGGAAAACAACAGAATGGGGAAGACTAGGGATCTCTTCAAGAAAATCACAGATACCAAAGGAACATTTCATGCAAAGATGAGCTTGATAAAGGACAGAAATGGTATGGACCTAACAGAAGCAGAAGATATTAAGAAGAGGTGGCAAGAATACACAGAAGAACTGTACAAAAAAGATCTTCACGACCCAGATAATAACGATGGTATGATCACTAACCTAGAGCCAGACATCCTGGAATGTGAAGTCCAGTGGGCCTTAGAAAGCATCACTACGAACAAAGCTAGTGGAGGTGATGGAACTCCAGTTGAGCTCTTTCAAATCCTGAAAGATGATGCTGTGAAAGTGCTGCACTCAATATGCCAGCCAGTTTGGAAAACTCAGCAGTGGCCACAGGACTGGAAAAGGTCAGTTTTCATTCCAATCCCAAAGAAAGGCAATGCCAAAGAATGCTCAAACTACCACATAATTGCACTCATCTCACATGCTAGGAAAGTAATGCTCAAAATTCTCCAAGCCAGGCTTCAGCAATATGTGAACCGTGAACTTCCTGATGTTCAAGCTGGTTTTAGAAAAGGCAGAGGAACCAGAGATCAAATTGCCAACATCTGCTGGATCATGGAAAAAGCAAGAGAGTTCCAGAAAAACATCTATTTCTGCTTTATTGACTATGCCAAAGCCTTTGACTGTGTGGATCACAATAAACTGTGGAAAATTCTGAAAGAGATGGGAATACCAGACCACCTGATCTGCCCCTTGAGAAATTTGTATGCAGGTCAGGAAGCAACAGTTAGAACTGGCCATGGAACAACAGACTGGTTCCAAATAGGAAAAGGAGTTCGTCAAGGCTGTATATTGTCACCCTCTTTATTTAACTTCTATGCAGAGTACATCATGAGAAATGCTGGGCTGGAAGAAGTACAAACTGGAATCAAGATTGCCGAGAGAAATATCAATAACCTCAGATATGCAGATGACACCACCCTTATGGCAGAAAGGGAAGAGGAACTAAAAAGCCTCTTGATGAAAGTGAAAGAGGAGAGTGAACAAGTTGGCTTAAAGCTCAACATTCAGAAAACGAAGATCATGGCATCCGGTCCCACCACTTCATGGGAAATAGATGGGGAAACAGTGGAAACAGTGTCAGACTTTATTTTCCTGGGCTCCAAAATCACTGCAGATGGTGACTGCAGCCATGAAATTAAAAGACGCTCACTCCTTGGAAGGAAAGTTATGGCCAATCTAGATAGCATATTCAAAAGCAGAGATATTACTTTGCCAACAAAGATTCATCTAGTCAAGGCTATGGTTTTTCCTGTGGTCATGTATGGATGTGAGAGTTGGACTGTGAAGAAGGCTGAGCACTGAAGAATTGATGCTTTTGAACTGTGGTGTTGGAGAAGACTCTTGAGAGTCCTTTGGACTGCAAGGAGATCCAACCAGTCCATTCTGAAGGAGATCAGCCCTGGGATTTCTTTGGAAGGAATGATGCTAAAGCTGAAACTCCAGGACTTTGGCCACCTCATACGAAGAGTTGACTCATTGGAAAAGACTTTGATGCTGGGAGGGATTGGGGGCAAGAGGAGAAGGGGACGACAGAGGATGAGATGGCTGGATGGCATCACTGACTCGATGGACGTGAGTCTGGGTGAACTCTGGGAGTTGGTGATGGACAGGGAGGCCTGGCGTGCTGTGATTCATGGGGTTGCTAAGAGTTGGACACGACTGAGTGACTGATCTGACCTGATCTGAAATAAAGATAAAGAGGGACACTAATGGCAAAATGATCAATATAAAAAGAGGACTTTACACTCATCAATATATATGCACCAAACATAGGAGCACCCAAATACATAAATACTCAAATACCAAAGAAGTAAACAGATATAAAGGGATAAATTGATAGGAATACAATGATAGTAGGAAACATCAACACCCCACCCATATAAACAGACATATCTTCTAGACAGAAAATCAATAAAGCAACAGAGATCCTAAATGATCAAATATAACAGTTAGACTTGATTGATTTTTCAGGACATTGCATCCAAAAACA
Organism: Bubalus bubalis; assembly: GCF_019923935.1. NCBI lineage: Eukaryota > Metazoa > Chordata > Mammalia > Artiodactyla > Bovidae > Bubalus > Bubalus bubalis. The sequence continues at coordinate 45,784,249 of NC_059161.1, forward strand.
AAAACAGAATATACATTCTTTTCAAGTGCACATGGAACATTCTATAGGACTGACCACATACTAGGGCTCAATACAAGGTTCAAAAAATTTAAGAGTATAGAAATTATTTTAAGCATCTTTTCTGACCAAAACAGCACGACCTAGAAATCAACAACTAGAAAATGAGCGAGGAAAAATTGATTACATGGAGACTAAATACTACGTCACTAAAAACCAATAGTCAACAATGAAGTCAAAGGGGAAATAAAAAAATACCTTGAGACAAATGACAATGAAAGCACAACCATACAAAATCTATCAGACGCAGCAAAAGAAGTCCTTAGAGGGAAGATCATAGCAATACAGACCTTCCTCAAAAACCAAGAAAAATCTCAAACAAACAACCTAACCTCATCTCAATCAATTCTTCTAATGCTTAAAAGAATTAGAAAGAACAAGTGAAACATAAAGTCAGTAGAAGGAAGGAAATAATAAGGATCAGAAAGCAAATAAGATTTGCAAAAAAAGAAAAGAGGCAGGAACACTCTCAAAGACATTTTAGGAAGGCACCATCATCCAGATATCAAAACCAGAAAAAGATACCACCAAAAAAGAAAATTATGGATCGATATTCTTTCATAAATATATTAATAGATGCAGGCTTCCCTAGTGGCTCAGACAGTAAAGAATCTGCCTGTAATGTGGGAGATTCAGGTTCAATTCCTGGGTTGAGAAGATTCCCTGGAGAAAGGAAAGGCAACCTAATCCAATATTCTTGCCTGGAGAATCCCATGGACAGAGGGGCCGGGTGGGCTACAGTCACAAAGAGTCAGACACAACTGAGCGACTAACACTTCCACTTCATTAATAGAGGCAAAAATTCTCAACAAAATATCAGAAAACCAAATCCAACAACACACAAAAAAAGATCATACACCACAACCAAGTGGGATTCATCCCAGGTTCACAAGGATGGTTCAACAACACAAACCAATCATGTAATGTACCACATCAAAAAAAAAGAAAAGACAAAAGCTGTATGGTCATCTCAATAGATGCAGAAAAGAATTTGATAAAATTCCACATCTACTCATGATAAACTCTTACCAAAGTGGGTATGTCTACATAACAAAAGGTATTTATTATTGAGACAAACCTGGTGCCAACATAACACTCAATGGTGAAAAGTTGAAAGCCTTCCCACTAAAATCTGGAGCAAGACAAGGATGCCCACTCTCACTACCTCTATTTAACATAGTGTTGGAAGTCCTAGCCATAGCAATCAAACAAATAAAAAGGAATTAAAAGTATCCAAAGTGGAAGAAAAGTGGTAAAACTCATTATATGCAGTTGATATGATATTATATATAGAATATCCTAAAGACTCCACACAAAACTACTAGAATTAAAAAAAGAATTCAGCAAGATAGCAGGATACAAGATTAACATACAGAAATTAGTTGCATTTCTTTACACTAACAATAAAATATAAGAAATGGAATGTAAAAAATAAAAATTTTAAAAATTGTAAGCCCCAAAATGAAATACTTAGTAATAACTTGACCAAGGAGGTGAAAGACTTATACATAAGAATTATACATTAATACAGGAAATGGAAGAGGATTCAAGGAAACAGAAAGGTACTCCTTGCTTTTAGATTGAAAGAATTAATATTGTTAAAATGTCCATACTACCCAAAACAATCTAAAGATTTAATGTAAATCCCCTGGAGAAGGCGATGGCTACTCACTCCTGTATTCTTACCTGGAGAATTCCATGGACAGAGGAGCCTCTTGGGCTACAGTGCAGGGGGTTGCAAAGAGAGCAACTAACACTTTGACTTTTTCACGATCAATTACCTATGATATTTTTCACAGAACTAGAAAAAATAATCCTAAAATTTATATGGAACCATAAAAGACCTAGACTTGCCAAAGAAATCCTGAGGAAAAAGAACAAAGCAAGAAGCATAATCCTACCAGGCTTCAAACAATATTACAAAGCTACAGTAATCAAAACAGTATGGTACTGGCACAAACAGACATAAGGATAAATGGCAAAGAATACAGAGTTTAGAAGTAAACCCACACACCTATGGTGAAGTATTCTTCCACAAAGGAGGCAACAGTATACAATGAGACAAACATAGTCTGTTCAGCATATGGCATTGGGAAAGTTGGACAGCTACATATAAATCAATGAAGTCGGAACACAGTCTCAAACCATAAACAAAAATAAACTTAAAATAGCTTAAAGACTTAAATATAAGACATGACACTGTAAAACTCCTAGAAGAGAACATAACCAAAACATTCTCTGACATAAATCGTACCAATGTTTTCTTAGGTTAGTCTCCAAAGGCAATGGAAATAAAAACAAAAACAAACAAATGGGACCTAATCAAACTTAGAAGTTTTAATACAGCAAATGTAACCTTAAGCAAAATGAAAAGACAACCTACAGAATGAGAGAAAACAACCAACAAGAGCTTAATTTCCAAGATATACGAATAGTTCATACAACTGAACAACAAAAAACCAAAAAACTCAATCAAAAAATGGGCAGGATATCTAAATATAATGTTCTTTCTCCAAAGAAGATATACAAATGGCCAATAAGCACATGAAAAGATGCTCAACATTGCTAATTATCAGAGAAATGCAAATCAAAACTACAGTGAGGTACCACCACTCACCAGTCAAAAATGTCTACAAATAGCCACCAAAAAAAGTACAAAATAATGCCATTTGCAGCCACATGGAAGCAACTAGAGATCATAAAACCAAGTGAAGTAAGTCAGAAAGAGTAAGACAAACACTATATGATAGCACTTATTTGTGGAATATAAAATGTGACACAGATGAAACTATCTATGATGCAGAAACAGACTCACAGATATAGAGAACAAACTTTTGGTTGCCAAGGGGGAGAGGGGTGGGAGAGGGAAGAATTGCAAGTTTGGGATCAGTGGATGCAAACTAGTATACATAGGATGGATAAACAACAAGGTCCTAATGTATAGCAAAGGGAACTATATTCAATATTCATAAGCCATAAAGGCAAAGAATATTTTTAAAAATAATATATATATCAGATCAGTCTCTCAGTCGTCTCTGACTCTTTGTGACCCCATGAATCGCAGCACGCCAGGCCTCCCTGTCCATCACCAACTCCCGGAGTTCACTGAGACTCACGTCCATCGAGTCAGTGATGCCATCCAGCCACCTCATCCTCTGTTGTCCCCTTCTCCTCCTGCCCGCAATCCCTCCCAGAATCAGGGTCTTTTCCAGTGAGTCAAGTCTTCGCATGAGGTGGCCAAAGTATTGGAGTTTCAACTTCAACATCAGTCCTTCCAGTGAACACCCAGGACTGATCTACTTTAGGATGGACTGGTTGGACCTCCTTGCAGTCCAAAGTACTCTCAAGAGGCTTCTCCAACACTACAGTTCAAAAGCATCAGTTCTTCGGTGCTCAGCTTTCTTCACAGTCCAACTCTCACATCCATACATGACCACAGGAAAAACCATAGCCTTAACTAGATGGACCTTTGTTGGCAAAGTAATGTCTCTGCTTTTCAAAATGCTGTCTAGGTTGGTAATAACTTTTCTTCCAAGGAGTAAGCGTCTTTTAATTTCATGGCTGCAATCACCATCTGCAGTGATTTTGGAGCCCCCCAAAATAAAGTCTGACACTGTTAACACTGTTTCCCCATCTGTTTCCCATGAAGTGATGGGACCAGATGCCATGATCTTCGTTTTCTGAATGTTGAGCTTTAAGCCAACTTTTTCACTCTCCTCTTTCACTTTCATCAAGAGGCTTTTGAGTTCCTCTTCACTTTCTGCCATAAGGGTGGTGTCATCTGCATATCTGAGGTTATTGATATTTCTCCTGGCAATCATCTTAATTCCAGCTTGTGCTTCTTCCAGCCCAGTGTTTCTCATGATGTACTCTGCATAGAAGTTAAATAAGCGGGGTGACAATATACAGCCTTAACGTACTCCCTTTCCTATTTGGAACCAGTCTGTTGTTCCATGTCCAGTTCTAACTGTTGCTTCCTGACCTGTATACAGGTTTCTCAAGAGGCAGATCAGATGGTCTGGTATTCCCATCTCTTGAAGAATTTTCCACAGTTTATTGTGATCCACACAGTCAAAGGCTTTGGCATAGTCAATAAAGCAGAAATAGATGTTTTTCTGGAACTCTCTTGCTTTTTCCATGATCCAGAGAATGTTGGCAATTTGATCTCTGGTTCCTCTGCCTTTTCTAAAACCAGCTTGAACATCTGGAAGTTCACGGTTCATGTATTGCTGAAGCCTGGCTTGGAGAATTTTGAGCATTACTTTACTAGCGTGTGAGATGAATACAATTGCGCAGTAGTTTGAGTATTCTTTGGCATTGCCTTTCTTTGGGATTGGAATGAAAACTGACCTTTTCCAGTCCTGTGTCCACTGCTGAGTTTTCCAAATTTGCTGGCATACTGAGTGCAGCGCTTGCACAGCATCATCTTCCAGGATTTGAAAGAGCTCAACTGGAATTTTATCACCTCCACTAGCTTTGTTCATAGTGGTGTTTTCTAAGGCCCACTTCACTTCACATTCCAGGGTGTCTGGCTTTAGATGAATGATCACACCATTGTGATTATCTGGGTCATGAAGCTCTTTTTTGTACAGTTCTTCTGTGTATTCTTGCCATCTCCTTTTAATATCTTCTGCTTCTGTTAGGTCCATACCATTCTGTCCTTTATTGAGCCCATCTCTGCATGAAATGTTCCCTTGTTATCTCTAATTTTCTTGAAGAGATCTCTAGTCTTTCCCATTCTATTGTTTTCCTCTATTTCTTTGCATTGATCGCTGAGAAAGGCTTATCTCTCCTTGCTATTCTTTGGAACTCTGCATTCAGATGCTTATATCTTTCCTTTTCTCCTTTGCTTTTCACTTCTCTTCTTTTCACAGCTATTTGTAAGACCTCCTCAGATAGCCATTTTGCTTTTTTGCATTTCTTTTCCATGGGGATGGTCTTGATCCCTGTCTCCTGTACAATGTCACGAACCTCATTCCATAGTTCATCAGGCACTCTATCTATCCAATCTAGTCCCTTAAATCTATTTCTCACTTCCATTGTATAATCATAAGGGATTTGATTTAGGTCATACCTGAATGGTCTAGTGGTTTTCCACACTTTCTTCAATTTAAGTCTGAATTTGGCAATAAGGAGTTCATGGTCTGAGCCACAGTCAGCTCCCGGTCTTGTTTTTGCTGACTGTATAGAGCTTCTCCATCTTTGGCTGCAAAGAATATACATATATATGTATAACTGAATCAGTTTGCTGTACAACAGAAATTAAGAAAACATTGTAAATCAACTGTACTCCAATCTTTTTAAAAAGGCAGTATATGGCACACATCAGATGAATTCCATTGACATACTGTGGGCAATTCATGGCCTCTCACAACCTGGACTTCCTGGCACTGGGACTAGTAGTCCACGGGAAGGACATTTGGCCATGAGCTATATACTGGTTACCAGTTGCCTGGAGCCAAATATGCTAAAGATCCAGACCCAGAGGCACCAGCCCCCAGAAGACTAGGCCTACCTACAGTTCTTTCAGAAGAGAGCTAGGCAGGGTTGTTTTTCTCAAAATGAATTGAAAACATGAAAAAGAGTGAGGAATGTTTATGTCTTGATTCTACCGAATAAATGAGTTTGAGGTGTGCTCCTCAGCTTGCATGTAAAGGATGCAGAGTGTTCTAGGTGCAAGCTCCCTTGCCTGCCCTGGGTCTTCCATTTTTGGTAGCAGAAAATGATTTTCAGGGACTGGATCACATGTTGGGTTTCTCTCTCTTCAGCAGTGATAAATTCAAAGAAGAAACAGTCATGGGGTATGTGTGTGGTTACTCCCCATAGCTTCTAAAGTAGCAATGACTACCTTGCCATTTGACTTGTTGAATGCCCTGAAATGTGATACACTGAAGAGAAGCAAAGACTGACAATAATCTTTTCCTTTTGAAGCTATCTTTATGACTAGATTCCAGAGTGGGCTAGAATTAGAAATGGAAAGATTTTCTTGCAAAATTTATTTATCTTTTGCAGAAATTTTTATGCTGGATGAGTAGAAGGATAGATGGCTATATAGATAGTTGACAGGTAGATAGATAGAGTGTGTGTGTGTGTGTGTGTGCGCGCGTGCATGCACGTGCTCAGTCACTCAATCATGTCTGACTCTTTGTGACCCTATGGACTGTAGCCCACTGGGTTCCTCTGTCCATGGGATTTCCCAGGCAAGAATACTAGATGTGGGTTGCCATTTTCTCCTCCAGGGGATCTTCCCAACTCAGGGATCGAACCCGCATCTCTCAACCTTCCTTCATTGCAGGCAGATTCTTTCCTGCTGACCCGTTGGGGAATTCTAGATAGACAAATCTGGTAAAGGTGATAAGTAGAATACAATGGTACTATATACATCACATGGTTATGTTTACCAAAAGTATAGTTTTTAAAAAAAAATACACATACATACACTAACAGGAACACAAATAGAAAATAGAAAGGCATTTTAAAAATACAACATCATTTAAAAGCTTTCCCTGTGGTAGTAGGGAACCTGAAAAGTACATCTCCTTTTTCCTTCTACTTGGTCTGCTCTTCAGCAAATGACAAATGCATTCCTCCCTCCCTCCTTCCTTCCCTTCCTCCCTTTGGTGTAAATAACAGCCTTCAGTTTCGATACAGATTTTTATCTTCATGGAATCCCCAGTCCCAATACTGTTATCTTTTCACTTCACAGAAAATTAATAGGAGTTATTACTGTTGCCAAGGTAAAATTATATCTCTCTATGTATGAAACACTTGTATGCCTAAAGAGCAGTATGTCAACTATGAATAATGCATTTTATCATAGTTTTAAATGCATTAGAGGGGGCTTCCCTGGTAGTGGCTCAGTGGTAAAGAATCTGCCTGCCAACGCAGGAGACACAGGTTTGATTTGTGATCTAGGAAGGTCCCACGTACCGCAGAGCGCTACTAAGCCCATGCACCACAACTAAGCCTGTGCTCTAGAGCTTGGGAGCCACAACTACTGAGCCCCTGTGCTCCACAGCAAGAGAAACCACTGCAATGAAAAGCCTGCACACCACAGCTAGAGAGTAGCCATGGCTTGCCACAACTAGAGAACAGCCCTTGCAACAGTGAAGATCAAGTATAGCCAAAAATAGATAAATAAAATATAATGCATCAGAAGAGCTTGCCTCTTAAAGAAATTAGTTATGAGCCTTTTGGTAAAATGAATAACTAGTAACTAACATTTAAATTTAGACCTGTGAGTACTGGATTTATTTACAAATCTTTGAAATATAACATATAAGTTATTCCTTTAAGTCTGAGTCCCAATAGTAATTTTTTAAAATTACTAATTGTGTATTGAAAGCAGTAAGAGGTTTCACAACACCAAATAAACCAGTGTTGAGGTTTCCCCCAACATAAAGTTTAACAGCTCCAACTTCTTCAGAGTTTATCAAGATACAAAAGAACAAAGTAGAGGTTATCATTTTCGATGGTCAGTCTGACCCTTGCAGGCTGAGGGGATGCGAGCACATGTAGACAGGGGCTTTGAGGGGCTGTGGCTCAAGAGTGACCATCTGCACTCTAGCTGATGAGACCCTAGCCTGGAGCAGGCTACAAGGGGACTGCAGGGCTCCTGCTCCAGCCAGAGCATTCCAACTGAAGTGTCCATGCTGATTCAAGCGAAAGCCGAGGTTCCTCCAAGGTGTCTGAGAGTGATGGCTGCAGCTTCCACCCTGTCTTCTGGGCAGCCATGTAAGCACAAATACAAGCAAAGTACTACGGGGTGTGGAATGACCCAAGACAGAGCAGATCACATGGTCACCCTATTGTGACCTTGCAGAGTGGATAATGGCTGGTTCTAACCCTGTTTCATGTCCAGGAAACAGACCACCAGTGGACTGGACTCAGGCCATTACTGCAGAACCTACACTAGGCATATCTCTCCCTTCTGTGTGTTCCAGTGTCCTCCTTACCTTGTATTTGTTAACTATTTTTTAAAATGCACTGAATTTGGGTTAAAGACCAACCACCAAAATGGATCTCAACACAGATCTAAAGCCTGGGGGAGGAGCATCAGGCTCATCTGACACGGCCATTCCTGGATGACCTGTGTGCCTAAAATCTCTTCTCAGTACTAAACAGTGGGTTGATTTTCTTTTTACAATTAAAAAAAAAATGAGTAGTATTGCATTAGAGTACCTGAAACTGCTTCATTGGAAACAAAAACTATTTACATTAAATAAAAATCCAGTTGCTGGCTGCATCTGCACATTTATTTTTTTTTTCTTTTGCAAAATGTTATTTTATTTCTTTTTATGTAAATAACATCATTCTATCACCAAACACATTTTTTTTTAAATATTTGAGGCTATTTTATTGGGTAAATTACCCCAGTCCTTAGACTCATGGTCATTCTCTTAGAGGTAAAAAAGAACATCTTGATTCCACTCTGTAAAGGAAGGCACTTCTTTGCAAGTATTTTTTTCTCTTTGTCTATAGCATGGTGAAGCACACTGTGACTGATAGTGCAGAGGGCTTCTGGCACGCACACCACAGGGATAGGAAGAAGGGGGAAGAGGGGAGGAGCAGAGAGTACAGTTCATTTCTGGTTCCAGAGCTGATCGGACAGCCAGTCCGGTTCCTCGTAGAGCCCGTCCCTGCTGGTGGCACAGGTGGCCTGAATGTACCAGTGCCCGTGGCACAGAGTGTAGACCCAGCTTGTCTGTGATCTCGACTGCATTCGTGGCATTGGGGAGGTCCTATTTGTTAGCAAACACGAGCAGAAAAGGCGTCCCAGGGTTCATCTTCTGCCAGCATCCTCAAGTGCGCCTCACAGGCCTCTCACACACTGTCATTGCTGTCAACCACAAAGATGAGACTTTGTGTGTTCTGAAAGTAGTGGCACCATAGACGCCGGATCTTGTCCTGGCCACCCATGTCCCACAGAGTGAAGCTGATGTTCTTGTATTCCACCATCTCCGTGATGAAGCCTGTAGTGGGAATAGTGATCACAATTTCACCCAACTTCACTTTGTACAGGGTGAGGGTCTTTCCCACAGCATCTAGGCCCACAGTGAGAATACACATTTCTTTTTTGACAAAAAGGCCCTTGAAGAGGTTTGAAAAGATATTTCCTGGCGCAGCTGTTGCTCGGAGGCAGGCGTTGGTTTCACTCCCACACAATTCCAACAGTGATTTTACAAGACCAGAATAAACAAGGAAGGTCACCAAGAGTGTAAGGAGACTGGGCTGTAAAGTAGCTAGCAAGAATTTCTAACATCTCATGTGACCCATTCCTTAATACTAGAGCAGGCAGAAGAGTTCTTCATGGCCTCAGTCATAATCAGTTAATTCTGCACACTGTGTAGAATTAAAATATTAGAAAATGCTTTTAAAAATGGTCCCATAACAAAGTTTCCACTGGAATGAAAGCCACTAGCTTTTGCACTGCTGGAACCCAGAGGGTTTGCCAGCCCATGTTCATATTTCAATTTCCAGCCTGGGGCTTTGACTTTTTTCTCTTTTTTATATTCTTTTCCATTATGGTTTATCCCAGGACATTGAGCATAGTTCCCTGTGCTACACAGTAGGACCTGTTGTCCATCCATTCTTTTTTAAAAATTTTTATTTATTATAATTGGAGGCTAATTACTTTACAATGTTGTGGTTTTTGCCATACATTCTATATGAAATAGTTTGCATCTACTAACCCCAAACTCCCAATCTACCCCTCCACCACCTTCTTCTCTCCCTTGGCAACCACAAGTCTGTTCTCTATGTCTGTAAATCTGTTTCTACATCATAGATAGGTTCGTTTGTGTCATATTTTAGATTCTATATGTAAGTGATGCCATACAGCATTTGTCTTTCTCTTTCTGACTTACTTCACTTAGTATGATCATCTACAGTTGCATCCGTATTGCTGCAAATGGCATTATTTCATACTTTTTTATGACTGAGTAATATTCTATTGTATATACACACCACATCTTCATCTATTTATCTACCAATGGACATTTAGGTTGTTTCCATGTCTCGGTTATTGTAAACAGTGCTGCTATGAACATTGGGATGCACATAACTTTTTGAATTATAGCTTTGTCTGGAATGAACTGCTGGATCTTATCGTAAGTGGATCTTTAGTTTTCTGAGGAACCTCCACACTGTTTTCCACACTGCCTTCACCAACTTACATTCCCATCAACAGTGTAGAAGGGTTCCCTTTTCTCCACACCCTCTTCAGCATTTATTATTTGTAGACTTTTTAATAATGGCTATTCTGACCTGTGTAAAGTGGTACTTCATTGTAGTTCTGATTTGTATCTCTCTAATAATTAGCATCTTTTTATATGCTTATTGGCCATTTGTATGTCTCCTTTGGAGAAATGTCTGTTTAAGACTTCTGCCCAGTTTTTGATTGGATTGTTTGATTTTGTTGTTGAGTTGTATAAGCTCTTTGTATATCTTGGAAATTAAGACCTTGTTGGTTTCATCATTTGCAAATATTTTCTCTCATTCTGAAGGCTGCCTTTTCATCTTGCTTATGGTTTTCTTTGCTATGTTAAAGTTTGTAAATTTAATTAAGTCACATTTGTTTGTTATTATTTTTATTGCTTTGGGAGCCTGACCTAAGAAAACATTGGTATGATTTATGTCAAGAGAATGCTTTGCCTATGTTATCTTCTAGGAGTTTTATGGTGTCTTAATATGGGAAATAGATGGGGAAACAGTGTCAGACTTTATTTTTCTGGGCTCCAAAATCACTGCAGATGGTGAGTGCAGCCATGAAATTAAAAGACGCTTACTCCTTGGAAGGAAAGTTATGACCAACCTAGACAGCATATTCAAAAGTAGAGACATTACTTTGCCAACAAAGGTTCGTCTAGTCAAGACTATGGTTTTTCCTGTGGTCATGTATGGATGTGAGAATTGGACTGTGAAGAAGGTTCAGCACCAAAGAATTGATGCTTTTGAACTGTGGTGTTGGAGAAGACGCTTGAGAGTCCCTTGGACTGCAAGGAGATCCAACCAGTCCATTCTGAAGATCAGCCCTGGGATTTCTTTGGAAGGAATGATGCTGAAGCTGAAACTCCAGTACTTTGGCCACCTCAGGCGAAGAGTTGACTCATTGGAAAAGACTCTGATGCTGGGAGGGATTGGGGGCAGGAGGAGAAGGGGAGGAGAAGGGGATGACAGAGGATGAGATGGTTGGATGGCATCACTGACTCAATGGATGTGAGTCTCAGTGAACTCCGGGAGTTTGTGATGGACAGGGAGGCCTGGTGTTCTGTGATTCATGGGGTCACAAAGAGTCGGACACGACTGAGTGACTGATCTGATCTGATCTGAATGTTTAAATCTTTAAGCCATGTTGAGTTTTTTTGTGTATGGTGTAAGGGTATGTTCCAACTTCACTGATGCAGCTGTCCAACTTTCCCCACACCATGTGCTAGAAACTTTCTCCCATTGTATATGCTTGCTTGCTTTGTCAAAGAATAATTGACCACAGGTACGTGGGTTTATTTCTAGATTATTCTTTGCCATTTATCCATATGTCTGTTTTTGTGCCAGTACCACACTGTTTTGATTACTGTAGATTTGTATTACCGTCTGAAGTCTGGGAGGGTTACTGGTGCTTTGAATTTAAATGGTGCTTGGCAAATGTGTTTTTAACTTATATTTAATACATATAAATACAACTCAAGCTTCAGATGAGAGGGAGAGGAGTATGAAAAAAATACAAATGGCTATTTGAGAGTAGGAATATCTCTTGTCTCACATTCTAAATTCTAAGTTGGGGAAGAGAGAAGTCATAAAAACAAAGGAGGATGACAGACCATATTCTCACATTTATTTGGAAAGCTATTCTATTCATCTTGTCTTGGATTCTTTAAGGGAAGTGGGCAAAAAAGGAAGAAAAACAGAGAATATGAAAGAATCAATTAAGAGGTATTAAAGGAATTTCATGTAGCTACTGGCATATATTCAAAAAATTTGAAAAAAATATGAATTGTGCCCAAAGTCTTGTGGGTTTTGGCACTTGTTGAAATTAAGTTTTATCTATACCTGAGAATAAGATCTTTCAGGGAAAATTCAATTTCTGAAACTGAAATATTTTCACAAAATGGAGAAAAGAAAGATGCACATCAAAGAGATCAAACTTGGAAATAAGCCTGATGTTATAAATTGAGATTCTTAAATCACAGACCATGTTTTTCTTTTCTTGACCCCATGTCTCTTACACATCTCTTATTACTGTTATCACTCTAGCCTTGACTTACAGCCAGCTCTTCTCAGTGGCTTATCTTTGTCTAATGAAATGAAGATTTGCCATGAATTTGATCTTGTTAAGTAAGATCCAGTCTTAACCTACATGCTGTTGCTGCTGCTAAGTCACTTCAGTCCTGTCCAACTCTATGCAACCCCATAGATGGCAACCCACTAGGCTCCCCTCTCCCTGGGATTCTCCAGGCAAGAACACTGGAGTGGGTTGCCATTTCCTTCTCCAATGCATGAAAGTGAAAAGTGAAAGTGAAGTTGCTCAGTCGTGTCTGACTCTTTGAGACCCCATGGACTGCAGCTTACCAGGCTCCTCTGTCCATGGGATTTTCCAGACAAGAGTACTGAAGTGGGGTGCCATTGCCTTCTCCACTTAACCTACATAAGATGTGGTAAATGCACAATGATAAATTAGACATTTAAGTTATCTCAGTCTATTTTCAACTGAGTACTCTTTTAAGCTTAAATCAATCACTTTTATATTCAAACACTTCAGTGGGTCCCTATTTCAAAAAACATAAAGAAAAAGACCTTCCAAAAACCTTTGAATGCCATCTCTGTATTTCTCTCCTTCCCTCCCCCCGACTCCAATATTGCTCACTCTGCTTCAGTCACATCAGTGTCTTTGGAAATTCTTCTACCGTCCGGTTGCTCTCTTGACTCCTTCAAGTCTTAGCTCTAGTGTCATACTGTCAATCACCACTGTTTGAAAATGTAAACCTCCCTCCAAACCACATACCACGTGGTTCCCCTTATCTTGCTCTATTTCTTTTCTCCAGTTTATTCACACATTTGAATATACTATAAAATTTCTTTTTTTTTTTGAAGCGACTTAAATTTTATTTTATTTTTAAACTTTACATAATTGTATTAGTTTTGCTTATTTATTATTATACTTATTGCTTATTTTCTATCTCTGACCCACTAGAATGTAAACTGTACAAGGACTCTTGTCATTTTAGTTCACTGATGTATCCCAAATGCTTAGAACACTGCCTGACATAGAATTATCCAATAAGTATTTTTGGAATAAAGGGAAGAATATGTTCAGTATTCATTATCATTTATTAAGTGGTATTGGAAAATAATGTGAAACTCAAACTTCATTATATCTGATTCTCTAAACATTAGGCCATATGTCCTTAAATAGATGTTCAAGTGAGACATTGAGAGGGAACGGAAAAAAATAGGCATAGGGATCAAATCATAATTCAGTTTTTTACCAGCTATGGCAAAGTAAATTTGTGTGAACTTTAGTTATCCCCTTTGTGAAATGACTGTGATGGAGACATTAAGTGGGCAACTAGATCAGTTCCTGGTGTCGTAGGCACATGATAGATGTGTTTCTCCATTTTTTTCCCTCTAACTTTTCAGTAGACTCCACATGGTAGGAGGAAAAAGGAGAAATTTAAGGCACCTGCAAAGATCTACAGTGTGTCCACAGACTCTCATCATAAGAAACTGTGCAGGAAATTGGGAGAAAGGTGAAAAGGCAGTTATCAGATCTTATCTAGTCCTTCTTGAATGGAGGGCCTCGTCAATGGGGACACTGAGAACAAGGATAGACAAGAGTGCCTCTTACTCATGGCTGTGGAGGGAGAAACTGGTGACCTAACGTGGACAAAATGGTGAATGAAAATGGTCATGCAGAGGCAAAGCAACCTGACCAAACATATTATCAAAGCAAAACAGTCACCAACCAGGTGCTAAGTCAAAGGGTCAGAGTGGTAAAGGGGTCAAGAATAAGGCTTAATCGACATTTCTCCAAAAAGAACATACATATAGCCAATAGGCACATGAACAGACACTCATCATCACTAAATAACAAAAAATGCAAATCAAAACTACAATGAGGCATCACCTCACACAGGTCAGAACAGCCATCATTAAAACGTCTACAAACAACAAATGCTGAAGAGGGTGTGGAGAAAAGGAAACCCTCCTACACTCTTGGTGGGAATGTAAGTTGGTGCAGCCTGTATTAAAAGCAGTATGGAAGCTCATAAAAAAAACTAAAAATAAAGTTTTCATATGATCTAGCAATCCCACTCCTAGGCATATCCCCAGATAAAACTATAATTCAAAAAGATAAGTATCTCCTGTGTTCATAGCAGCACTATTATAGTCAATATATGGAAACAATCTAAATCAACAGATGAATGATATTTATCCAATCAACAGATGAATGGATAAATAAGATGTGGTACATATATACAATGAAATACTACTCAACTATTAAAAGCAATGAAATAATGCCATCTGCAGCAACAAATCCTCAAGATTATTATACTAAGTGAAGTCAGTCAGAAAGAGAAAGACAAATACAATACGATATCACTTATATATGTGAAATCTAAAATACGACACAGACAAACATATCTAGAAACAAAAAAGACTTGCAGAATACAAAGAACCGACTTGTGGTTGCCAAGGGGAAGGAGATTTGGTATTAGCAGAGGCAAACTATTACATATAGGATGGATAAACAACAAGTCCTACTGTATAACATAGGAAACTATATTCAGTGTCCTGGGATAAATTATAATGGAGAAGAATATGAAAAAAGAATATATATGTATGTGTGTGTGTGTGTGTGTGTGTGTGTGTATAACTGAGTCACTTTGCTCTACATTGGAAATTAAACACCTTGTAAGTCAAGTATACTAAAATAAAAAATTTTAAAAAAGAATAAGAAGGTTGAGAGTGACTATAGGAAATATGGACTCAGTGAATGTCATTGCAAATGGCCATGTCCTGAAGCCAGATTGAGAGGCCTGGATGAATAAGGGCATGAGATGGCACAGTCCTTTAGAAAGTCCTGCACAGGATGGACAGCAACCTTTTTGACAGTCTAGGAATCTGTCTTCACTGATACTCATCTGACATTTCTAAATAAGGCTTTCACCTTCAGGAAACTAGAAAAAAGCAGGACTGAGGAATAGCATTCCCCTTCCTCAGGTCAGAGTGAGTAGTACTTCATACTCTGAAGTCAGAAAGAAAATTAAAGTGAAAATATATTTTTAAAAAATAGAGTAAGTTTTAATGAATGTTCATGGACTCAATGAACAAACAATGGCAAGACAGTAAACAAGTGGATCAGTAAATGTGGATGTCCAGTTGTTCTTGCAGATTGAGCACATTTCTAGGACTTTCATTCTGAGGGGGACAATTGGGGAAACTTTCCCCAATAAAACAATCTTTTGTTGTACAAGAGAAGATATTGAAACTCAGAAAAGTAAATTGATTTTCTCAAAGTCACACAATTATTACTGGCTACATTAAGACTAAACACTGATTTACAAAACAAAATTCCAGTTTCCACAGGAAGCTATGTTTTCAGTGACCAAAATACTTGTTTTGGTGTCTGATGCCTTTCAATTTGGAAAGTGTTTCCATATAGAGTAAATAATCAGACTGTTGAAACAGTAAAAACATTTCATTAGACTGTGGTGTAGTCTATATATTTTTTCCTATTTTACTCTGTAGTCACCTTTCCTAGGGATAGAAATTCTTGCATCTCTCAGAGATGGTGTCGTATTTTTCTTAGTTGTAATATACACATATTAAAGAAAATTAAAATTAAAAGAGTATATGTATGTGTACATGTACACTTTATATATGTATAGTATATATAAAGTTATCAAATATATATATTCTTTAATTTTCTTTGTATATTATTTAATTTTCCTTGAGTATATATACCACAATACTTATATACTGTTACCACTTGAGGCATAACATCATTAATAGTTTTATAAATTATCTTTCATTAGTCATTATTAGTGCTGATAAATAACATTCAGTTTTGCTCTTGTTTACTGAGTTCCTGCTTTTTGACAGGCCCAATAACAGGTGTGGAGATTTCAGAAAATGAGGGGGTTTTTTTGTTTGTTTGTTTTTGGGGTTTTTTTTTAATAAATATTTTAGAGATTCTCCCATGTCTTTAATGAGCTTTTGAAACCTTCCATAATCTTATTCTTTACATTAGCTACACAAAGTTACCTCTACTGAGAGTTAATATGTTTAATTTGTGTTGGCTTTCCTGACATTGTACTCAAATTCTAGAAGTTCAGACAGTTCAGGGCCTGATCATACTTAGGGATATCAATCTTTTGGCTCTAACCATTGCCCGAAAATAAAGACCTTATAAGGTTTGTGAATGCAGTATCTCATATATCCCATTATGGGTGATTCTTTTTTCAGAGTAAGCAAGGAATAAAAGACATTCTAAAACTGTTCCTCATCCTCTTATTCATTCTGAGATTTTCAAATAGGTGAAGCTTAGAATTATTACTGGCTACTTCATCTGAGTACATTACCCTTTGATGGAGAAATTCACCTATTCTGTTTCTATATAAAGTAAATCAGTTTTACAAACTGAGATCTTGTTGCCACTCAGAGTATGGCTCTGAATTAGTCTCTGCTGGACTTCACCTGAGGGGGCTAGTTACTTCTTTTAAAACATAATTATCTTCAGTTCAGTCACTCAGTCGTGTCCGACTGTTTGCGACCCCATGAATCACAGCACGCCAGGCCTCCCTGTCCATCAACAACTCCCGGAGTTCACTCAGACTCACGTCCATCGAGTCAGTGATGCCATCCAGCCATCTCATCTTCTGTCGTCCCCTTATCTTCCTGCCCCCAATCCTTCCCAGCATCAGAGTCTTTTCCAATGAGTCAACTCTTCGCATGAGGTGGCCAAAGTACTGGAGTTTCAGCTTCAGCATCATTCCTTCCAAAGAAATCCCAAGGCTGATCTCCTTCAGAATGGACTGGTTGGATCTCCTTGCAGTCCAAGGGACTCTCAAGAGTCTTCTCCAACACCACAGTTCAAAAGCATCAATTCTTCGGCGCTCAGCCTTCTTCACAGTCCAACTCTCACATCCATACATGACTATTGGGAAAACCATAGCCTTGACTAGACGGACCTTTGTTGGCAAAGTAATGTCTCTGCATTTGAGTATGCTATTTAGGTTGGTCATAACTTTCTTTCCAAGGAGTAAGCATCTTTTAATTTCATGGCTGCACTCACCATCTGCAGTGATTTTGGAGCCCAGAAAAATAAAGTCTGACACTGTTTCCACTGTTTCCCCATCTATTTCCCATGAAGTGATGGGACTAGATGCCATGATCTTCGTTTTCTGAATGTTGAGCTTTAAGCCAACTTTTTCACTCTCCACTTTCACTTTCATCAAAAGGCTTTTGAGTTCCTCTTCACTTTCTGCCATAAGGGTGGTGTCATCTGCATATCTGAGGTTATTAATATTTCTCCCAGCAATCTTGATTCCAGCTTGTACTTCTTCCAGCCCAGCATTTCTCATGATGTACTCTGCATAGAAGCTAAATAAGCAGGGTGACAATATACAGCCTTGACGTACTCCTTTTCCTTATTTGGAACCAGTCTATTGTTCCATGTCCAGTTCTAACTGTTGCTTCCTGACCTGCATATAGGTTTCTCAAGAGGCAGGTCAGGTGGTCTGGTATGCCCATCTCTTTCAGAATTTTCCACAGTTTATTGTGACCCACACAGTCAAAGGCTTTGGCATAGTCAATAAAGCAGAAATAGATGTTTTTCTGGAACTCTCTGGCTTTTCCATGATCCAGAGGATGTTGGCAATTTGATCTGTGATTCCTCTGCCTTTTCTAAAACCAGCCTTGAACATCTGGAAGTTCACAGTTCACATATTGCTGAAGCCTGGCTTGGAGAATTTTGAGCATTACTTTACTAGCGTGTGAGATGAGTGCAATTGTGTGGTAGTTTGAACATTCCTTGGCATTGCCTTTCTTTGGGATTGGAATGAAAACTGACCTTTTCCAGTTCCTGTGGCCACTGCTGAGTTTTCCAAATTGGCTGGCATATTGAGTGCAGCACTTTCACAGCATCATCTTTCAGGATTTGAAAGAGCTCAACTGGAATTCCATCACCTCCACTAGCTTTGTTCGTAGTGATGCTTTCTAAGGCCCACTTGACTTCACATTCTAGGATGTCTGGCTCTAGGTCCGTGATCACACCATCATGATTATCTTGGTTGTGAAGATGTTTTTTATACAGTTCTTCTGTGTATTCCTGCCACCTCTTTTTAATATCTTCTGCTTCTGTTAGGTCCATACCATAATTATCTTACCACATTGCAAAGTATTTTGCTTCATTGATTACATGTTTTGAGAAGGTAAAATCTCTATTATCTATAAGAAACCTCTCTTATCAATAGATAAAAAGACTATCTACAGAAAGATATAAAACAGAATGTTTCTAAGTTCATACCATTGACAATAATAAAGATTCTGTGAAAAAGAACAGAAAGCTCCAAATTTAAAAACAATGACATCGACTATCTGATTCAATCAGAAACTGGAGGGAAGAAAAAATAATACAATAAGCATCAACACAAAATCCTGCCTATAACTGATGTACAATCAAAATTTGTTAAACTTAATTGACAATTCATGGTTTAATTATCTGACAAGATGCTTGAGGATTGACACTGTTTAAAAGAGACAGTAAACTTTAGACACCAGAGGAGTGGAAAACTATTTATGTTTTATTAATTTTGATTTAATATTAACTTTACAAATACTTTATTATAAAAATATTCAAAATTAAAAATTAAACAATAAAAATAAGATAAAATAATTTAAAAAAGAAAAATATTTAAAGATAAAAAGATTCCCTGTTGCCTCCTCTATCACTGCCCTTGCCCCCATGGTGAGATGCATCCTACCCCTACCTCCCCAGTAGACATCCCAACACTTTTAGGTAGATCTTAGACACTGGAGCCCAGCGGGCTGGGGAGATGCTGGCCAAGTTCCGCTGCAATCCCCCATCCCCCGGAAGGCCCCTCTCCGTCCTGGCCAATCTCCTCCTGGTGAGTGGGCTACTGGGAGCGCGGGAGCCTCTCCTCTCCCCAGGAACCCCTTGTCCCGCCTCTACTTTTCCTTTCCCCCGCCCTCTCTCCCATGGCTTACCTGGCCCTGTGGGGATTCCTCCCATCTCCCCAGGTGTCTGGGTTCACCCACCAGCGCCTAAGAGATGCCCTAGTTGTAAGCAGACAAACTCTGCGTTCTCTTGCTCCTCCATTTTGGCTCCACCCCCTATGCTTACTCTTTCTTGCCTTTCCAGAGCCTAGGACAAAGACTGACACATTAAAGTAAAAGTAAAGTGTTTGTTAGTTACTCAGTTGTGCCCACTCTTTGTGACCCCATGGACTGTAGCCCACTAGGCTCTTCTGTCCATGGGATTTCCCAGGTAAGAATACTGGAGTTGTTTGCCATTGCCTTCTCCAGGGAATCTTTCCCACCCAGGGATATAACACAGGTCTCCTGTATTGCAGGCGGATTCTTTACTGTCTGAGCCAGCAGAGAAACCCAATGAACATTTGTATTGAATTTAAAATAAATATTATGTCTGAGGAGATATTTTAGATGACTGGAAAGGTTTATTTGAACATTTAAAAGGTCTATCCTTTACTCTGAAAATTGTAAAATTCTGTTCTAAACTGAAACATGGAAATGACAATTGCTTGAAAATTCCTTACAAATCTGCGGTCTATATAAGCCACGGCTGTCAATATTGAAAGGGTGGCAAATAGGGTCCACAGATTCATTCAGTTATACTTACACTGTTTTGAAAGATATTCTGCAATGAGAAGCCCTGGGTTTCCAATTTCCAAATAACCAGTTAAATAAAATTACCTGGTTCTATCTTTTTATTAAAAAACAACAACACTTATTCCCTTTTTTGGCTGCAGTGCATGGCTTGTGGTATCTTAGTTTCCCCATCAGGAATCAAACCTGGGCCCCCAACAGTGAAACCATGGACTCCCACTGGACTGCCAGGGAATTCCTTGATTTTAGCATCTTTGAAGCCAGGAAAACTAATCTTCAAATCCATCTGCTAACCAACTGACCATGGGCAAGTTACATTCCTTCTCTGAGCATTAGAATTCTTTTTTCTCTCTCTTGTAAAAAATAGATACAGCACATTAACCATTCATTATGAGCATTAATGAGATAACATATATGAACACTTGCAACACACAGAAGACTCTCAGTAAATGATAAGAACCTTTTCCTTCATGCTGCTGCTGCTAAGTCACTTCAGTCGTGTCCGACTCTGTGCGACCCCATAAATGGAAGTCCACCAGGCTCCCCCATCCCTGGAATTCTCCAGGCAAGAACACTGTAGTGGGTTGCCATTTCTGTCTCCAAGGCATGAAAGTGAAAAGTGAAAGTGAAGTCCCTCAGTCGTGTCCAACTCTTAGCTACCTGGTGGACTGCAGCCCATCAGGCTCCTCCATCATGGGATTTTCCAGGCAAGAGTACTGGAGTGGGGTGCCATTGCCTTCTCCTTTCCTGCATTATAGTATAAAAATCACCTACCCAGAATGTAAATTAGAGATACAGCAACATTTACCTAACTTTCAAGAAAGTCATTAAAGATTTTTTTGCAACATACCAGTCAGTTCAGTTCAGTCGCTCAGTCATGTCCGATTCTTTGCAAACCCATGAATCTCAGTACGCCAGGCCTCCCTGTCCATCACCAACTCCCAGAGTTTATTCAAACTCATGTCCATCTAGTTGGTGATGCCATCCAGCCATCTCATCCTCTATCGTCCCCTTCTCCTCTTGCCCTCAATCCCTCCCAGCATCAGGGTCTTTTCCAATGAGTCAGTTCTTCCCATCAGGTGGCCAAAGTATTGGAGTTTCAGCTTTAGCATCAGTCCTTCCAATGAACACCCAGGACTGATCTCCTTTAGAATGTACTGGTTGGATCTCCTTGCAGTCCAAGGGACTCTCAAGAGTCTTCTCCAACACCACAGTTCAAAAGCATCAATTCTTCGGCGCTCAGCCTTCTTCACAGTCCAACTCTCACATCCATACATGACCACAGGAAAAACCATAGCCTTGACTAGGCGGACCTTTGTTGGCAAAGTAATGTCTCTGCTTTTGAATATGCTATCTAGGCTGGTCATAAGTTTCCTTCCAAGGAGTAAGCGTCTTTTAATTTCATGGCTGCAGTCACCATCTGCAGTGATTTTGGAGCCCCCCAAAATAAAGTCTGACACTGCTTCCACTGTTTCCCCATCTACTTCCCATGAAGTGATGGGACCAGATGCCATGATCTTAGTTTTCTGACTGTTGAGCTTTAAGCCAACTTTTTCACTCTCCTCTTTCACTTTCATCAAGAGGCTCTTTAGTTCCTCTTCACTTTCTGCCATAAGGGTGGTGTCATCTGCATATCTGAGGTTATTGATATTTCTCCTGGCAATCTTGATTCCAGCCTGTGCTTCTTCCAGTCCAGCGTTTCTCATGATGTATTCTTATTTTTATACAGATAAATTATGCTTTATGCACTTGCAGGACTGTAATTTGAGCCAAAAATATCTCTTTTTGCTGAAACAGCAAATGTATAAATGAATGAGCCATCATAGTTTATGATACTATATCAGCTAGTATTTGCTATAAAACAAACAAAATTTTGTGGTTTAAAATAAATGTTTATTTAGTTCATGATTCTGTCGGTCAGCAATTTGGGTTGTTTGGGTCATCTGATGATCTCAGATGGGCTCACTAGTGTATCTAAAGTACAATTCTGGTTAGCTAGGAAGCTTTGCTTCTGGGGAAAATGTGCATAACCAGGACATATATATCTCATCCTTCAGCTGGATAGCCCAGGCTCTCTCACATAATAACCCAGGAAACTGCTGCTGCTGCTGCTGCTGCTGCTAAGTCACTTCAGTCATGTCTGACTCTGTGGACCCCATAGACGGCAGCCCACCAGGCTCCCCCGTCCCTGGGATTCTCCAGGCAAGAACACTGGAGTGGGTTGCCATTTCCTTCTCCACTGCATGAAAGTGAAAAGTGAAAGTGAAGTCACTTAGTCATGTCCGACTCTTCGCGACCCCATGGACTTCAGCCTACCAGGCTCCTCCATCCATGGGATTTTCAGGCAGGAGTACTGGAGTGGGTTGCCATTACCTTCTCCAAACCCAGGAAACTAAGAACAGCCAAATAGCAAGCTCAATGTGTGTATACTTTTCTAGTCTTTGTTTCATTTTTGCTGATATCCTGTTGGTGGTGGTGATCATTTAGTCACTAAGTCATGTCTGACTCTTGCAACCACATGGACTGTAGCCCACCAGGCTCCTCTGTCCATGGGATTTCCCAGGCAAGAATACTGGAGTGGGTTGCCATTTCCTTCTCCAATATCCCATTAGCCAACAACAACCCACATGGCCAATACAGACTCAAGGATTAGACAAAGAGGTTTCACTGCTTGAAGTGAGGGGAGCAAGTGGCGCTCATTTTTGTAATCTACCATATATAAAAATTTAGATAATATTGAAACCACAGCTACTACACAGAGGCTTGAAGGTTGTGATATCACTGACCAGCAGAACATGCCATTCCCCTACCCTCTACTTGCACCTTGGCAAATGTCTTATTTGAATCTCCCAGAAGTCTGAGAAGGTGAATCTTACACAGTGAGTTTTTGTGGAAGTGCTCTCAAAAGGAGCCTATTTTAAAAAAAAGAAAAAAGGAGAGAGATACAGGATTGGGCAGAGGAAGAAGTTAAGCAAAGACGCAGCTTTGTCTAATCCCACAGAGAGCTCAGGAGCATGAATGGCAGCAGCCTTGTCCCAACCTGAAGCAGCAATGCCAATCTTCTATTCCCCATCAGCACCAGCCCTGTCTCAGGCAGGGACTGCTGGCTTTCCCTAGGTCTCTCCAGGTAAGGCTGCCATTGCCAGGCGTGGCAGCTCTCCCAGGTTGAAGAAAATGTTTTGAAGACCTAACAAATGTGACCCGTTAGCCTCTCAGTCTTTGTTTATGGACTGAACTTTTGTGTCTCTCCAAAACTATCTGTTAAAGCCTTACCTCCAACTTATGGTATTAGGAGGCGGGGCCTTTGGCAAGTGGTTAGAACTAGATGAGGTCACAGGGACTCCTCTCTCCTGAATGGGATTAGTGCCCTTATGAGAGTCTCCTAAGAGCTTGGTTCTCCTCTTTGCTCTCCTCCCTGTGAGGATACAGGGAGAAACTGGCAGTCTGCAGCCTAGAAAAGCACTCTCCAGAAGAGAACCATGCCAGCACCCTGATCTCTGACTCCCAGCCTCCAGAGCTTAACTAAATTTCTGTTGTTTATAAGCCACCCAGTCTGTGGTACCTTGTTCAAACAGCCCCAGCTAAGATAGTCCTGGAAATTAAAATATATGCACACCTTAGCCTCAGGTTTAGGCTTCTCCCCACTTGAATATTTATATCCCAAGGCCCAGCCCTAGAGACCTTCAGTTCTGATCTTTCACTGAAAAATGGTCCTTTTACAGTGCATTTGCCACTCAGAACAATTTTGACTTTTCCAAGTATTTTCCTAAAGTAGACAATAGACTTTTCCAGCCTTTTATACTGGTTTGGATTGGCTTTTGTAGCTACCTATGTTCTCTTATGATTAATTACCAAAAAAGTTTAGATTAATATTAGCAATACATGCATTCATACCAAGTTGCTTCAGTTGTGTCTGACTCTTGCAACCCTATGGACTGTAGCCCTCCAGGCTCCTCTGTCCATGGGGATTCTCCAGGAAAGAATAATGGAGTGGGGTGCCATACCCTCCTCCAGGGAATCTTCCCTACCCAGGTATCGAACCTGCATCTCTTATGTCTCCTGCATTGGCGGGTGGGTTCTTTACCCCTAGTGCCACCTGGGAAGCCCAATATTAGCAATACAAAATAGAAAATACAATTGATAGGATAAGCTAAGGCAGGCTAGAGATCTTTTGTAGATGGATACATTATTTGGGGAATTTGAAATAGAGGACAGGAAAAAGTGTGAGGAGTTTATGGTCTACAGTGACTAAGTGGGAAGTTAACGGTAAGGGAGTGATCAAAAAAGAGAGACGTGGCCACTGCCATGTGGAAATCAACTTCAGATAAAGACTAGAAGCGAAATATTTTGTGCTATGTCCTTCTTTAGTTTCCTCCTTCAAATTTCCATAAAGCATTTTCAATACCTTGACAACATGTTGAAAATTAGGGAGTGGAGTTGAGAGGTGGGCAGTCAAGAAGGGACAGCTGTTAAACTTTGCATGGACTTCCCTGGTGGTCCAGTGGCTAGGAATCTGCCTGCCAAAACAGAGGAGGCAGATTAGATACCTGGTGCAGGAAGATCTCACATGCCCTGGGGCATCTAGGCCTGTATGCTCCAACTCCTGAACCCAAGCTCTAGAGCCCTCAAGCCACGAGTACTGAAGCCCAGGTCCCCTAGAGCCTGTGCTCCACAACAAGAGAAGCCCCGCAATGAGAAGCCCACGCACTGCAACTAGAGAGTAGCCCCTGCTCGGTGCAACTAGAGAAAGCCTGCACACAGCAACAGAGACCCAACACGGGCAAAAAATAAAAATAAAAAGCTTTGTGTATGTCAGGTACTGGAAAGAACAAGGGCAAGTGTAAATGCAAGAAGAGCCAGGCATATCTGGGTTACATACACACAGGAGGAATCCCCAAATCACCCTTTCTCATAGACTCAGCGCTCTCCACCCTCATTCTGATTTGTATGCTTCCTAATTTATTTCCTGACCAGAGTAAAATATAGTCTCAAAACAGGAGTGTCCATCATCTTTACTCCCCATTAGTGCCGCTAGCACCTCCAGAACCCCAGAGTAGATTCCCTGGGCTGACCTCTGAAAAGCTCCTTGTTCTAACTTAATAAGTAGGACAGTCTGATAAAGCCATAGGTGAGTTGGTTAGGAAAGCCACAGATCAAATCATCCTCACAGAAAGGTTCAAAGCTAACTACTCCAAAAGAAAATAAGGTTTGGGGGTCTTTAGGGGACAGGCATTATTTCTGTTTGGTTTTCTAGAGTCACTGAGTCAACTACCCAGAGGCACTCGAACAGGGCTCTCATTCTGTGGCCAGAGTACTCAGACTCTCAGCAAGAGATGCAAAAACTACCACACACGCTTCCACATGATTCTGAGCCACCAAGTCCAGAGCATATTTTTCATTTCCACTCACTTCTTAATAGCTGTCTTCTCAGGGAAACTTCCAAAGCACATCAATATGGCCCTTATAAAATCAATAGCTACCAACCACATGTCAGGCACGATGTTGGGCATCTGACAAACAGTCTTCTTTACTTCTCACAGCACCTTAAATTGCCTAATCGTATGCTCTCCCCTTATGTAGATGAGTTTTGCCCAGTGGTACCAGGGAGTAAGTGGCCAGGGAGGACCCAACCTCAAGTCTGTCTAAACCCAAAGCCCATGCTATTTCACTATACATTATGAGCTAAGGAAAAGATTTTCTTGTCAGTGCCTCTGACTCCACCTCCAAGAAGGGGAGAGAGAGGAAAGAAAGAAAGAAAAAGAGAGGAAGTAGAGGTGGGAGGGAGAGAGGGAGGGGAAGGAAAGAAAGAAAGAAAATTGAGAGAGAAAACATCTCCAAGGGAGTTTTAAAAAAATAGTGTCTCCAACACAGGAATAAAATTAGAGCTGAGGGTCTCGTACTAGGTAAGGGGAAGAGCTTTCTAAGATTCATTACTCCATGTATATGGCAAAGGAGTGATTCAACTGCATTAATCACATGAACTTAGCATCATTTCAGCCTTGTTTTTAGCCCAGGCCTAACTGAAGGCTAATAGTACTAAGCAGTTATAACACAAAGACCAAAGATTTGGAGTCCAAGCTGGATTCAAATACATATTCCAGCACTTCATGCATGGTAGTGCTTGGGCAGATTACTCAGTCTCTTTGAGAGACAGGCAACCTTTTAAAAATGTTATCTACATCATAAGAGTGTTGCTGGTACACAATGAAGTCTTATTTCATATGAAGCACCCCACATAGAGCGAGGAACATAGTATGTCTCCATACGTGTTTTCTTTCTCCACCATTTTTCTTCACAGGATGAAATAAGAAATGATATGTCTTCTGGGAAACTTCAGTCTTGGAAGCCTGAGGTGTTTCTCTTTCTGGATGTACTGCCTTACTCCTGGCAAACCTGTACTGATTAAAAGTTTCACAGAGGAGGAAAAATCTAACTTGGAAGGGGTAATCAAGATTTCCCATACTTTAAAAGGGATAATTTCTCGACTGTGTGTAGAACCAATAAAACTCCGTCCTGAAGACAAAAGTTAGTTTATGAAACTGTGTGATGTTTTCCAGAGGAAATGGGAAATTTCACAGAGCCTGGTGGTCATAGCTGTGCAGTGGAGCCAAGCAACCCAGAATTTGTGTTATCAAAGAATTGCTGGATTTTCTGCTAAAGAAATATGATCTGATTTAAATTCTTAAAATATGTGCATAGTAATCATTCATTGTACTTAAAATCACTGCAGGTATCTGACTTCAGCAAAAGCTCCTTCTTCCCATTGTACTGTGAAAACCACAGGGACCTCTCTCTTCTGTTCTCACTCTGTTTCTCCTCTGAGCTCAGGTCCTCCTGTTTTGTCTCCATATTGTAGTTGATATCTCCTCCCACTTTCTATTCTTTTCTCTACCTTAACCCACATCTTTTCTGTCCTTGTGAATATCATACTCAATGTTCCTCTTTCCTGTGGAAGTTGTTACTCTTGCCACCAGAAACAATGTGCTCGCTGAATATGCATGCGTGAGAGCTCAGTCGCTTCAGTCATGCCTGACTCTTTGAGACTTCATGGGCTGTAGCCCGTCAGGCTCCTCTCTCCATTGCATTCTCCAGGCAAGAAGACTGCAGTGGGTTGCTATGCCCTCCTCCAGGGGATCTTCCCAACCCAGGGATCGAACTCACATCTCCTGCATGTCCTGCATTGCAGGTGGATTCTTACCCACTGAGCCACCACCACGGGAAACAATGTGCTTACTGAGTAATCTCTTCCAAATAGGCTTACATTCAGCTCCCCATTCCCCATGATCTCTTTCTGCCTCTAGAACCTTAAGTTACAAGATGACTCCCCAAGGTTATGAGTAGAATCTGGTGTTCTGGAGCTGAACTGGACTTTTTCTCTGTGAAAAGTTGGGTAGCTATCTAAGGTTTAAATGCCAATTGCCAATTTGAAAGTCTCAGGTGATAAGCCAGGGGCAGTGTACCTGTGAAAAATATTTGCTGGCACACAGCCACTAAGAAAAGATACCTCCAAGCACAACCTCGGCCTTGGAGCAGGCCTCAGCACATACATAGAACAGGTGATCCAGTTTCACCCCTGGCCTTACAGATTGGACCAGGGACAGGCACTTTCCCCATGGACAGCCAGCTTGTAGGTTGATCACCATGTTCCAAAAGGAGACCTCACCAAATGACAGTCATTCTCCAAGGAATTTGAGTAAGAAAAAGGAAAATCAGTGAAGTAGCCTTAGGAGATAAAAGTGAAAGCTTTTTTGGGTGGGGGGAAGTAGAGGGGGGAGTAAGTAAAAGCAGAATCTTCTCCTGACCCAGAAAGCTTCTTCACAAAGTGCTAGAGAAAGAAAACGCTCTTGCTCATGAATAAGCATTAAACCAGGACGTGATGAGCACCACAGGCAATCTGCTCAGGGATTGCAAAGACAGAAAGAAACCCCACCATTTTACATAGCCAAGCAGACACAACTAGATACATGCATGTGTTCAAAATAAACTTCCCTGGTGGCTCATATGGTAAAGCATCTGTCTACAATGCGGAAGACCCAGGTTGAATCCCTGGGTTGGAAAGATCCTTGCAGAAGGAAATGGCAGCCCACTCCAGTACTATTGCCTGGAAAATCCCATGGATGGAGTAGCATGGTAGGCTACTGTCCATGGGGTCACAAAGAGTCGGACACGACTGAGTGACTCCACTCCACTTCAGTCTTCAATACAAGAACTTGACAGGACCATTTGTCACTCGCAATTCATCCTAACTTTACTTGGTAGTTGGGTCAACCATCTGTGTTAGCCAATTGGCTTTATCCAAAGGAAAATCAAGCCTGGAGGTAGTTTAACAATCCAGTGAAAACTTCTGCCCTGCTGCAGAAACTAGAAGGCAAGGTCACTAGCTTCTCTGATGTTTGCATTTCAGAAAGATGGCTCCTGGGTCCTTAAGAAAGACATTCCTCCTAATACAGCTGACCTAAGTTATGACCAACCTAGATAGCATATTGAAAAGCAGAGATATTACTTTGCCAACAAAGGTCCGTCTAGTCAAAGCTATGGTTTTTCCAGTGGTCATGTATGGATGTAAGAGTTGGACTGTGAAGAAAGCTGAACACTGAAGAATTGATGCTTTTGAACTGTGGTGTTGGAGAAGACTCTTGAGAGTCCCTTGGACTGCAAGGAGATCCAACCAGTCCATTCTGAAGGAGATCAGCCCTGGGATTTCTTTGGAAGGAATGATTCTAAAGCTGAAACTCCAGTACTTTGGCCACCTCATGCGAAGAGTTGACTCATTGGAAAAGACTCTGATGCTGGGAGGGATTGGGGGTAGGAGGAGAAGGGGATGACAGAGGATGAGATGGCTGGATGGCATCACTGACTCGATGGACATGAGTCTGGGTGAACTCCGGGAGTTGTTGATGGACAGGGAGGCCTGGTGTGCTGCAATTCATGGAGTCGCAAAGAGTCGGATACGACTGAGCTACTGAACTGAAATGAACTGAAGACCTATCTAGCATTCAAAAGGATTTATGTACATTGCAGAGAAGAGAAGGATTTCCCTGGTGGCTCAGATGGTAAAGCGTCTGCCTACAGTGTGGGAGACCTGGGTTCGATCCCTGGGTCAGGAAGATCCTCTGGAGAAGGCAATGGCAACCCACTCCAGTACTCTTGCCTGGAAAATCCCATGGACAGAGGAGCCTGGTAGCCTGCAGTCCCGTGAGGTCGCTAAGAGTCAGACATGACTGAGCGACTTCACTTTCAATTTTCACTTTCATGCATTGGAGAATCTCCAATGGCAAATTGGAGAATCCCAGGGAGGGGGGGAGCCTGGTGGGAGGTCATCTATGTGGTCGCACAGAGTCGGACACGACTGAAGCGACTTAGCAGCAGCAAGACCTATCTAGTGTTCAAAAGGATTTATATACATTTCAGAGAAGGATTCCCTGGTGGCTCAGATGGTAAAGCATCTGCCTACAGTGTGGGAGACCTGGGTTCGATCCCTGGGTCAGGAAGATCCTCTGGAGAAGGCAATGGCAACCCACTCCAGTACTCTTGCCTGGAAAATCCCATAGACAAAGGAGCCTGGTAGGCTGCAGTCCATGGGGTCGTGAAGAGTCAGACATGACTGAGCGACTTCACTTTCAGAGAAGAGAAAGCATTTATAATTAGATATTTTCTACAGTAAATGCTCAAAGAAAAAGGAGAAGAGGGAAATCTCTTTCCTCATATCTTTGTGTGTGTCCTTACAAAGACTGTGATGTAGAGGTAGTCTGGGGTGGGTTGGCGGAGGGTACCATTGTGGACCTGTGTGAGCCAAAGTGAAGTGGTAACAGAAAAATGAGTAAGCAAATGCTCTGAAGTAGACAGAAGACACCTGCTTCAATATTTATATTTATATCAATATCTATAATTGAGATTTCGTAGAGATAAGAGAGGGCTTTGGCTTCCCAGGTAGCGCTAGTGGTAAACAACTCGCCTGCCAATGCGGGTAAACCTAAGAGATACAGTATCGCTCTGTGGGTTGGGAAGATCCCATAGAGAAGGGCATGGCAACCCACTCCAGTATTCTTGTCTGGAGAATCCCATGGACAGAGGAGCCTTGTGGGCTACACTCCATGGAGTTGGAAAGAGTCAGACACGACTGAAATGACTTAGCACATGTGTACACACACACACAAAGATAAGAGAAACAGATGTGTGGCATGTAGCTAGACTACCTGAGTGAATCCACTATTTTTTGCTGGATCCAGAACTTTCATCCAGAACTACCATTTTCCGGAGGCCTAACTGTCCAGGTCCCCCTGCATTCTCCTGCATATATGCCATGCAATAACCACCACACTCTTCCTCCATACACACGCCATCACTAGGAGTAGCATGAAAGAGTCTTTGTTTCTTGGGTTAAAAGTGCTTGCTTAAAATATCCCTACTGTATATCACAGGGAATTCTACTCAGTACTCTGTATTGCCATATGAGAAAAGAATCTAAAATAAGTTATACATATGTGTATATATATAACTGATTCGCTTTGCTGTACAGCAAAAACTAATATAACATTATAAATTAACTATACTCAAATCAAAAATTTTTTAAAAACATGATAGAAAGATTTTTTTTCCTGAGGAACTATGCTGGGACTCTTGTGTGCAGAACACTCTATTATCTGGATATAATTCACTCCTCTTATGAAGACTTGACATCTGACGCATGTGAAAGTCATTCTATGAATTCAGTCAGTCAGACAACTCTAGCCAAGGGTCCACAAGGCTTTGTGGATATGTAAATTAATGCCCTCAAGTGAATGGAGGATCATAAATACTGGAGCTCTGGCTTGCGAAAGGCAAACCTTTGGTTTCCTTCAATGTAACAACTCTCCCTTGGCAAGAATCTAACAGAATTAGCCTTTGTGCAAAATATTTACAGAGCAAGATATGCACCTGTTTGTTCATTGTTTTGCTCATTCATTAAATCAATTAACAGTTAAAGGTCCAAGAAGGGTTCTGTGAATGGGAGACACAACAGGCCAGGGCACTGTGTCAAGTTGGTTACATTCCAGCTGGAGACCACAGAGCCCAGAAGCCTATGAAGATATCTTATCAGGGGCACAGTTCAGGGATATGTAAAGCACAAAGAGTTGGTACTACAGAGAGTTTAAATAGGTGGTCAGGAGGATCAGATATATTTTATTATCATTCTGGTATTTCTGTTATATCTGCCTTGTATTATAATTTGGTGAGAGTGGATTGTTTTTTAAAAAATGGCTAAAGCTGGAAAGTTTTCTAGTGATTCTTAGAGGTAAAAGTTTGGGGTCCTTGGAATGAGAAGCTTGATAAAGCAATTGCTCCCCTCACTGGCTTTCCAGAGTTCTGAGCTTCAGGATTCCTATTCCTGCTCCTGAGTTTGTGTGGTGAGCCCTGGGGACTCTTGTCCAGGATCCTTGTTGACAAGACACAGCTTATTTAGGCTCATACTCGCTCTGGGGAAAGACATGCTGGGCTTCTCAGGCTTCTCATTCTATCTCACTCCACATCCAGGGACTAATTCACTCTGCCACCTGGCAATGAGGGCTCTAACAAAACGGATCTTGTATGCTGAGGGCACCTGCAAAGCTAAGCCCAATTGCATTGTTTGGAATGTGTAGATGGCTAGAGCAAGAGTGTGTATTCTTCATATTAAAATGAACTCACAGAATCACTGGAAATTACCAAAAAGCACTCAAGTAAAGTGATGAATATTAAATTGAGGAGTGCTCAGCCCCCAAATAAGAGTACAGTCAGTGATATACAAGCTCTACTCCCCACCCCCTCAAAATAAATCTATGTTGAACCATGCTAAAGAGGAAGTCCTCCAGGGCATCAAGTAATGAGGAGAGGTTAGGAATTATTCAGTGAAAACAGATATTCTCTATCAAGAGAAATGGGCTTGAAGTGTACTTGGACCCGATTCATTCAAACTACTACAGTAGTTGGAGTGCTAACATTTCTTGCTCTTCACAGACTCTGAGGAGGTTCTCTTCTGAGACAGGTGGGTCTTTCTGTGTATATGTAGGGATGAGGGGAAGGTGAGGGAGGTGGCATCTGTAGGCTTCTGAGCACACAGCACAGAATATCACAGTCAGAGGCAGACCAAGAGGCAGTGAATGACTGGGAAGGCATGTGGAGTTAGAAGATAAGAGTTGAGACTCGAATGTCTTTTCCTGGATTGTTTGATGGGCACCTTACCAAGACAAAGTGGGCCTTAGTTATTTCATCCACACAGTCCATATAGAGTTCAGTTCAGTTCAGTTCAGTTGCTCAGTCATATCTGACTCTTTGCGACCCCATGAACCACAGCACACCAGGCTGCCCTGTCCATTGCCAGCTGCCAGAGTCTACCCAAACCCACGTCCATTGTGTCGGTAATCCTATCCAACCATCTCATCCTCTGTCGTCCCCTTCTCCTCCTGCCTTCAATCTTTTCCAGCATCAGGGTCTTTTCAAATGAGTCAGCTCTTCACATCAGGTGGCCAAAGTATTGGAGCTTCAGCTTCAGCATCAGTCCTTCCAATGAACACTCAGGACTGATATCCTTTAGGATTGACTAGTTGGATCTCCTTGCAGTCCAAGGGTCTCTCAAGAGTCTTCTCCAATACCACAGTTCAAAAGCATCAATTCTTCAGCTCTCAGCTTTCTTTATAGTCCAGCTCTCACATCCATACATGACCACTGGAAAAACCATAGCCTTGACTAGACTGACCTTTGTTGACAAAGTAATGTCTCTGCTTTTTAATATGCTGTCTAGGTTGGTCATAACTTTCCTTCCAAGGAGTAAGAGTCTTTTAATTTCAGGGCTGCAGTCACCATCTGCATTTTGGAGCCCCCCAAAATAAAGTCAGCCACTGTTTCCACTGTTTCCCCATCTATTTGCCATGAAGTGATGGGACCAGATGCCATGATTTTTGTTTTCTGAATGTTGAGCTTTAAGCCAACTTTTTCACTCTCCTCTTTCACTTTCATCAAGAGGCTTTTTAGTTCCTCTTCACTTTCTGCCATAAGGGTGGTGTCATCTGCATATCTGAGGTTATTGATATTTCTCCCGACAATCTTGATTCCAGCTTGTGCTTCCTCCAGCCCAGCATTTCTCACGATGTACTCTGCATATAAGTTAAATAAGCAGGGTGATGTACTCCTTTTCCTATTTGGAACCAGTCTGTTGTTCCATGTCCAGTTCTAACCGTTGCTTCCTGACCTGCATACAGGTTTCCCAAGAGGCAGGTCAGATGGTCTGGTATTCCCATCTCTTTCAGAATTTTCCACAGTTTATTGTGATCCACACAGTCAAAGACTTTGCCATAGTCAATAAAGCAGAAATAGATATTTTTCTGGAACTCTCTTGCTTTTTTGATGATCCAGCAGATGTTGGCAATTTGATAGAGTAATTATCTAGAAAAGTGGATTAATCAAGATTACATTCTGAGGTGTACAAGACATTCTACTAGGGTATAAGGAGAAACTAGAACTTCTATTTACATGTATCTTTAACTTAGTCTCTTTTAAATTGTCTATTTTGTGTGTTTAATGCACACTGTCAAAGACTAGTATATGTGCTCAGTGTATCAGTCATGTCTGACTCCTTGTGATCCCAGGGACTGTAGCCCATCAGGCTCCTCAGTCCATGGGATTTCCCAGGCAAGAATACTGGAATGGGTTGCCATTTCCTTCTCCAGGGGATCTTCCCAACCCAGGGGTATAATTCACATGCTCTGCATCTCTTTTCATTGGCAGGTGGATTTTTTTTTTACCACTGAGCCACCTGGGAAGCCCCCATAGTAGTACATAGATAAGTTTAAAGTTACATGGCCAAACTTGCATGAAGGCTGATGATTTAGAATGCTGTGAGTCAGAAAAACTTGAGTTAGAAAAGGGAGAATCTTCACTCAGCCACTTTCTAGTTGCCTGACCCTAGGCAATTTCCTTATTTTTTCTGAGCCTAACTTCCAATCTGTGTATTACCAGGATAATAATAGCACTTACGTCATAAGATTGTTGTGAGGATTAAACGAGTGCTTAGTATGGTGCGTGGCAAGAAATGTGTGAAATAGATAATAGCTCATATTACTCATCAACAAAATGGAGATAATTTCTTTCTTGCAAAATTGTTGTGAAATTTAATGACATGGTATATTTAAAAGTGCTCTGTAAAGCTTAAATTCTAGGTAACTGTAAAGTAATGTTTTCAATGCTTATTGAATGCTGGAGTTTTAATTCTTTAAATTGCCAGAGTCTGGGGCCACATCAGTTTAATCCTTCTTTTATGGAATATCTGAATTTTCTTCATATCTTGGAGTTATCATAGGGAAGCCTGGGAATAGGATTGGTACCCTGAGATTTCTCTCTATAAACAGAGAATTTGAGTATTACTTAACCTCAGATATGCAGATGGCACCACCTTTTTGGAAGAAAGCAAAAAGGAACTAAAGAGCCTCTTGATGAAAGTGAAAGCAGAGAGTGAAAAAGCTGGCTTAAAATTCAGCATTCAAAAAATGAAGATCATGGCATCCAGTCCCATCACTTCATGACAACTAGATGGGGAAACAATGGAAAAAGTGACAAACTTTATTTTCTTGGGCTTCAAAATCACTGCAGATGGTGACTGCAGCCATGAAATTAAAAGACCCTTGCTCCTTGGAAGAAAAGTTATGACCAACCTAGATAGCATGTTAAAAAGCAGAGACATTACATTGCCAACAAAGGTCCATCTGGTCAAGGCTATGGTTTTTCCAGTGGTCATGTATGGATGCAAGAGTTGGGCTGTGAAGAAAGCTGAGCGCCAAAAACTTGATACTTTTGAATTGTGGTGTTGGAGAAGACTCTTGAGAGTCCCTTGGACAGCAAGGAGATCCAGCCCATCCATCCTAAAGGAAATCGGTCCTGACTATTCATTGGAAGGACTGATGTTGAAGCTGAAACTCCAATACTTTGGCCACCTGATGGGAAGAACTGACTCATTGGAAAAGACCCTGATGCTGGGACAGATTGGAGGCAGGAGGAGAAGGGGACAACAGAGGATAAGATGGTTGGATGGCATCACCAATTCAATGGACGTGAGTTTGAGCAAGCTCCAGGTGTTGGTGATGGACAGGGAAGCCTGGCATGCTGCAGTCCATGGGGTCGTCATGACTGAGCCACTGAACTGAACTGAACTAGGTGGCTGGGTGTGGCCTCTCGAAAGCCATTCTTCTATGTCCATCCTTTAAATGTTAGAATTTTGTAGATAAGACCAATATGGCCCTAGTATCCCACAAAGTTCTTATCTCTTAAAAATTAGGGTAAGAATTTGAGATGCTTTGTTCATATAAAGCAGTGCTTTGGAAAACACAAGATTTATGTATTTAATAAAATCTATAGAATCCTGGGCATCACTGCCAAAGAGGATTTAGGAAACAGTTAGCTCCTTGAGTAAGCTATTTAAAATGAAGAAAGCAGAAGCAACTTAACTCCCACTTTTTGGGGGGATAGTTAACGATTTATAATTGAAATCATTGCTGTTTTAGCTCTAATAATATCATATCACACTGGTTGGCAGAGCAATGAACAAAATTGGACATTTATTTTGGCTTTCTCCATTGAATTACCTTTTAATTTCTTTCAGTGACCCAAAGGAAAGGTAGCAAAATGAGATTCAAGAATCTGTGAGCTGGATGGCAGGTGGAGACCCATTGCCTCTCTGAGTCCCGCGCTACATGTGGTAGGAGGAGGCCTGGCTGAGCGATGGCACCACAGCTGGCATTTTACAGTCGTGAAGACAGGGCAAAGCCTCACTGGGACCAAACTCCTTTGGGTTAATAATGTGGAGCTTTACCTGGCCCAGTGTTCCTGGAAAACGATGATGGGCAATAATCCTCCCCGGTTTGTGTTTTAGGAGACAGCTGGCTGCAGAAGGCCCTCTGCCCTCTGTGACTCGGACGGGGCTCATGGGTGGCTCCTGTGTGTACCCATGGCAGGCAGACAAAAGTTCCCCAAGTTCTGATTCTCTAACTCATGAATGATTAGCTGAATCGTTGGTCCCCACTAACCAATCTGAAAACTGTCCACTAACTTAACTCATTTAAATTTTATCAGGCTTCTTTCCCTCCCCCAGGCGGCAGAAGCTTGTCTCTTCCATAAGCTTAAGTTAGCTTAAGCAAGCACTAAAATGCAGAATATCTTCCCCTTAAAGGCCCTTTCCTGTTTGAAGTGCCTGTTCACATCACCTACTCATTCCACTCCTGCATACACAGTTCTCTTTAAACTTCATCGTATGACTAGTGACTAGTGAAGTCACTCAGTCATGTCCGACTCTTTGCGACCCCATGGACTGTAGCCTACCAAGCTCCTCTGTCCATGGGATTTTCCAGGGAAGAGTACTGGAGTGGGGTGCCATTTCCTTCTCCAGGGGATCTTCCCAATACAGGGATCGAACCCGGGTCTCCCGCATTGTAAGCAGACGCTTTTACCATCTGAGCCACCAGGGAAGACTAAACTTCATTAGCCTTTCTTAAAAGAGATAAAAGACTTTTCTACCTGAACTTTGAGACATTTGTACACATTATGCCTTCTCCCTACTACAATGGCATCTGGTCCCATCACTTCATGGCAAATAGATGAGGAAACAGTGGAAATAGTGACAGACTTTATTTTGGGGGGCTCCAAAATCACTGCAGATGGTGACTGCAGCCATGAAATTAAAAGACTCTTGCTCCTTGGGAGAAAAGTTATGATCAACCTAGACAGCATATTAAAAAGCAGAGACATTCCTTTACCAACAAAGGTTCATCTAGTCAAGGCTATGGTTTTTCCAGTAGTCATGTATGGATGTGAGAGTTGGACTATAAAAAAAGCTGAGCACCGAAGAATTGATGCTTTTGAACTGTGGTGTTGGAGAAGACTCCTGAGAGTCCCTTGGACAGCAAGAAGATCCAGCCCATCCATCCTAAAGGAAATCAGTCCTGAATATTCATTGGAAGGACTGATGTTGAAGCTGAAACTCCAATACTTTGGCCATCTGATGGGAAGAACTAACTCGTTGGAAAAGACCCTGATGCTGGGACAGATTGGAGGAAGGAGAAGAAGGGGAAGACAGAGGATGAGATGGTTGGATGGCATCACCAACTTAATGGACATGAGTTTGAGTGAACTCCGGGAGTTGGTGATGGACAGGGAGGCCTGGCGTGCTGCAGTCCATGGGGTCACAAAGAGTCGGACACGATTGAGCAACTGAACTGAACTGAACTGAACTACAACGGACACCCTCCCACTGTTGTAATAGTCCCCCAACTCCATTGCAATTGTCTCTCTACCCCTATTGCAATGATCCTTATAAATAGTTTTTCCATATCTACTTTTTATTTGACAGGAGAAAACTAGACTTTCTCTTCTACCTCTAGTCTTTTCTGTTAAATGTGCTTTTTCTTATTTTTATCTAATAAATGAATATATATATGTATCTAGATATATAAATCTATAGCTATGTATATTGAGTTCATTCTTAGTGCTACAGATAAAGACAACAAAGTCCTTCTCTCATGCCTATTGGAGTGGTTGAGAGACAGACAAGAAGAAACAAACATTAAATGATATGAAGTGTTTTGGAGATAAAACTAGTAAGTGAGAGAATGTCTTGCTTGGGGATGAGTCAAAATTGTATCTATGGTGTGTGTGTGTGTGCTCAGTCATGTCTGACTTTTTGCAATCCCATGGACTGTAGCCCACCAGGCTCCTTTGTCCATGGGATTTCCCAGCCAGGAATACTGGAGTGGGTTGCCATTTCCTACTCTAGGGGATCTTCCTGACCCAGGAATCAAATTCATGTCCCTTGTGTCTCCTGCTTGGCAGACAGATTCTTTACCGCTGTGCCACTAGGGAAGCCCTTTATATCTGCGGTTGTCAGATAAAATTTCACATATACAAGTAGTCCTAAGAGAAATGAGAAAAAGGGCTAAAAAGCAAAGATCCTGAGGTGAGCTGACTAACATTTTAAAAGAACTACTCTGGGTTCTAAGTGGTGAACAGGCTGGGGAGAGGGCGATGATAGAAGCATGGAGAACATAGGAATCTATGGCAAAAATACCTGCGTTAGAAGCTGGTGGACTCAACAAAGGTGATGACCATGGTTTGGGAAGGCAAGATATGAGGGACTGGAATCAGAACTTGAATTTGGAGCATGTTATGTTTTAGTGTTTATTACTCATAAATGGAGAGTTCTAATTGAAAATTATATATTGAATATATCGATATGAGTCATGAGTTCAGGCGAGAGATCTTTACAGATCTTGATATCTATGAAAGGAATATTATTAATTTAAATAATTAAGACAATCATTTAAGTTAAATGATTATTTTACTATTTAGTGTATTTAAGTCAAATATACTAATTTAGCTGTATTTACTCAATCTATCTACTTTGCCTAATATGCTAATTATGTTTTTGCCTCAGGCCTTTGTCCTTTGGAACAACAGACTGGTTCCAAATAGGAAAAGGAGTACATCAAGGCTGTATATTGTCACCCTGCTTATTTAACTTATATGCAGAGTATATCATAAGAAACGCTGGGCTGGAAGAAGCACAAGCTGGAATCAAGATTGCCAGGAGAAATATCAATAACCTCAGATATGCAGATGACACCATGCTTATGGCAGAAAGTGAAGAGGAACTAAAAAGCCTCTTGATGAAAGTGAAAGAGGAGAGTGAAAAAGTTGGCTTAAAGCTCAACATTCAGAAAACGAAGATCATGGCATCTGGTCCCACCACTTCATGGGAAGTAGATGGGGAAACAGTGGAAACAGTGTCAGACTTTATTTTTCTGGGCTCCAAAATCACTGCAGATGGTGACTTCAGCCATGAAATTAAAAGACGCTTACTCCTTGGAAGGAAAGTTATGGCCAACCTAGATAGCATATTGAAAAGCAGAGATATTACCTTGCCAACAAAGTCCATCTAGTCAAGGCTATGGTTTTTCCAGTAGTCATGTATGGATGTGAAACTTGGACTGTAAAGAAAGCTGAGCGCCAAAGAATTGATGCTTTTGAACTGTGGTGTTGAAGAAGACTCTTGAGAGTCCTTTGGACTGCAAGGAGATCCAACTAGTCCATCCTAGAGAAAATCAGTCCTGGGTATTCATTGGAAGGACTGATGCTAAAGCTGATACTCCAGTACTTTGGCCACCTCATGAGAAGAGTTGACTCATTGGAAAAGACTCTGATGCTGGGAGGGCTTGGGGGCAAGAGGAGAAGTGGACGACAGAGGATGAGATGGCTGGGTGGCATCACCGACTCGATAGACATGAGTTTGAGTGAACTCCGGGAGTTGGTGATGGACAGGGAGGCCTGGCGTGCTGCAATTCATGGGGTCGCAAAGAATCGGACACGACTGAGCAACTGAACTGAACTGAACTTTGTCCTTTCTTTCCTCTGTCTACCAGGGTTACTCAAAATGCAACAAGATAAAAAGCCAGAGATAATGAGCCAGAGTCCAAACTGACACACTGCTTTCTTCATCAAGAATGTCTTTCAATATGAAAGAAAAATGTTAGCAGGACTGAACAGCATTCCGTAATGAAGTTGGTTTGCATTCTAGGACATTCTCCTTATCTTACCATCAATCAAAAATAGACATTTCATACACCATGCTGTTCTAGACCACTGAAGTACCCCCAAATAACTACTCCACAGCTCCTCATTTCATTCAGGCCCTGGAACAAATGTCACTTCCCCAAAGAAGCCTTCTCTTCTAAACTGCTGCTTCTCTCACTGTCCCCATTTTCCTTGCTTTAGTTCCTATGTAGCATTTATCCGTATTTTACTTTATATTATGTAATTATTTGTTTAGATTGTGTCCCCCCTACAAAGCAAGCTCAAGTAGGACATGAGCTTTGTTTTATTCGGTTGTATCTCCTGTGCCTAGGCAATTACCTGGCTGGCACATACAAGGTTACATAAAAAGGAAAATGAATGAATAGCAATGTAATTAACACATCAATATCCTATATTTTGCATTTGTATAATAAATCTTTGCACTTCTTTTTTAATGTTCATTTTCCATATTTTAGGTATATTCTTTGCAAATGACATTGTTGGGGAGGGGAAATTTTCCACCCCTACTCCCCTTGAGTTCTTGTGGCTGGATTAGCCATAAAATTGACACAAGACAGATTAGCAGCAGAAAAAAAAAAATTGCTTTTCTCATTTTTTTTAGTTGATTTTTATTGGCGTATAGTTGCTTTACAATGCTGTTTCAGTCTCTGCTCTTTAGCAAAGTGCATCAGCCTTACATATACATCTATCCCCTCTTTTTTGGATTTCTTTTCCAT
Organism: Bubalus bubalis; assembly: GCF_019923935.1. NCBI lineage: Eukaryota > Metazoa > Chordata > Mammalia > Artiodactyla > Bovidae > Bubalus > Bubalus bubalis. The sequence continues at coordinate 45,824,478 of NC_059161.1, forward strand.
TTAGGTCATCACAGAGCACTGAGTGGAGTTCACTGTGCTCTACAGCAGGTTCTCAGTTATCTATGTGATACACAGTATTATATATATATATATGTCAGTCCCACTCTTGCAATTCATCACACCCCCTTTTCCTGCCTTGGTAACCATAACTTTGTTCTCTACATCTGTGTCTCTGTTTCTGCTTTGCATATTAGTTCATCGCTAACATTCTTCTAGATTCCACATACAAGCGATATTATACAATATTTGTTTTTCTCTTTCTGACTTACTTCAGTCTGTATGACAATCGCTAGGTCCATCCACATCTCTGCAAATGGCATTATTTCATTACTTTATATGCCTGAGTAATATTCTATTGTATATATGAACCACATCTTCTTTATCTATCCTCTGTTGAAGGACATTTAGACTGCTTCCATGTCTTGGCTGTTTTAATTAGTGCTTCCAAGAATATCGCAGGGCATGCATCCTTTCAAATTATTGTTTTCTCCGGATAGATGGCTAGGTGTGGGATTGCTGGGTCATACGATCACTCTAATCTTAGTTTTTTCAGGAACTTCCACACTATTCTCCATAATGGCTGTACCAATTTATATTTCCACCAATAAATAGTGAAGGAGGGTTCCCTTTTCTTCACACCGTCTCCAGCATGTATTGTTTGTAGATTTTTGATGACGGTCATTCTGACTGATGTGAGGTGATACCTCGTTCTAGTTTTGGTTTGCATTTCTCTAATAATGAGCGATGTTGAGCATCTTTTCATGTGTTTGTTGGCCGTCTGTATGTCTTCTTGGGAGAAACGTCTATTTATGTCTTTGGCCCATTTGACTCCAGCCAGAAAGGGATAAGGCAGCCACAACTGGGGAGCCCATACTCACTCTGATGGGATCCCCCTCTAGTGCCCTCGGAGGCAGGGGCTGGCAGGAAGCTGAGTCAGATTGGGGTGCGCTCGCTCTAGTGGGAGTCTCTCCTAGTGCCTGCAGAGGCAAGGGCTGGCATATGGGGAGAGAGTCCATGATGGCGGCCCCACCTCTTGCATGCCTTTCAACAGTGGTGCCTTATTTCCAAGGCAGATCTGCTTCCTCCAGGATCATTCCCGGCTAGGGAGCTCCTTACTTCTGTCCCTTCAGGCCATCTCCGTGAAACCAACAGCAGTCCTCTCCCTGGTCCACTCTCCCACACTTTAGCATCCTGCTCCCTCCAGCATGGGCAAGACGCTTAACTCAGCCTGGGGTGCCCAGTGCCAACTCCCTAGGACACTTTGGCAAGGGTGGTGCGTGGGTCCCTGGAGCTTGTGTTGGCCAGAGAGGACTTGGCTTGAGGGGCAGGTGAGCCCTCTCAGACGAGCACCCCCCCCACCCCCGCCCGGAGTGCCCACGGAGGCAGGGGTCTGTGGGTGGGGATGGGGGTTACAATGGCCATCCCACCCCTTCCATGCCACTCAATAGCAGCACCTTTATTCTATGGTGACCAAGTTTTCACCCAGAAACTTTCCTGCTCATGGAGCTCCTTACTCCTGTCCCTTCAGTCTGTCTCTTCACATCCAACAGCTGTCCTCTCCCAGAGTTCACTGTTCAAACCCCATTTTCCAGCACGCAGCCCCTCTCTGTACCAGGAGACACATGGCTCAGGCTGGGGTGCATGGGGCTGCAGCATGGACTGTGAGCACAGATCTTACTCTGTCCTGCCTTCCACTGACCAGTTGCTGCATTCCCCTCTGACCCCCCAAAGCTCCCTCTGTGTCCCAGCTGATTTTCCCACTGTGAGGGGGCTTCTCTGAGTGCAGGAAGCTCTCCTCACCTTCAGCTCCCCTCAGGGGTGCTGGTCCCTTCTCATTTCCTCTTTTTGTTTTTCTTTCTTTAGTCCTACCTGGTTGTGTGGGGATTTTTCTTGTCCTTTTAGGTGTCCAAGGTCCTCCAATAGTATTCAGCATGTACTCTGTGAGATTTGTTCCATTTGTAGATGTATTCTTGATGTATTTGTGAAGAGAGGTGAATTCCATGTCCTCTTATTTTGCCATCTTGACTCTAGAAATAAATTTTAATTCATGTACCTAAGAGATCCCATAGAAATAGGACCACAGGGGCTTTCCTGGTAGTTCAGTGGATAAGAATCCATCTGCCAATGCAGGAGACATGAGTTTGAACCCTGATCCAGGAAGATCCCAAATGCCAGGGAACAACTAAGCTACTGCACCCTCTATTGAACCTGTGCTCTAGAGCTCAGGAGCCACAACTACTGAGTCCCTAGAGCCCACGCTCTGCAACAAGAGAAGCCACTGCAGTGATAAGCCTGTGCACCTCAACTAAAGGCTAGTCACCACTCACTGCAACAAGAGAAAAAGCCCTTGCAGCAACAAAGACTCAGGACAGCCAAAAATAAATAAAAATAAATTTAAAGAAAAAAGAGGGGAGGAGCTAAGATGGCGGAGGAGTAGGACGGGGAGAACACTTTCTCCCCCACAAATGCATCAAAAGAACATTTAAACGCCGAGTAAATTCCACAAAACAACTTCTGAATGCCGGCAGAGGACATCAGGCACCCAGAAAAGCAACCCAAGTCTTCGAAAGGAGGTAGGAAAAAAATATAAAAGACAAAAAAAGAGACAAAAGAGGGAGGGATGGAGTTCCGTCCCGGGAAGGGAGTCTTAAAAAGAGAGAAGTTTCCAAACACCAGGAAACCTTCTCACTGCTGAACCTGTGCCGAGCCTTGGAAGCACAGAGGGCAACATAACAGGGAGGAAAGATAAATAAACAATTAAAACCCGCACATTGCGAGCCCTATGGTAACTCCCCCAGCGGAGAAGCAGCGCAGATGCCTGCATCCACCATTAGCAAGCGGGGGCTGGGCAGGGAGGTGTGGCGTGGGCTGCATCGCAAGGATCTGGCCTGAATACCCTGAGCGCTATCTGAGCAAAATAACTTGGGCTAGCAAACCAGACTGTGGGATATCTACCACACGAAAAGCCAGCCCTAACCTAAGACACCGCCAGGCCCGCGCACGGAACAAAGGACTGAACAGAGATAGCCGGCGGCAGACCATCCCCCTCTGGTGATAGGCAGCCAGAGCCAGAAGGGGACAATCGCAGCCCCAGAGAGACATTATCTATAAAACTGTAAGCAGGCTTCTTTGCTAACTAAAACTTCTTGGGGGTCTGGACGGTCAACATCTGCCTGAGAAGGTGCGCCGGTTGCACTCCTAGAGAACTGAGCGGCGGGGAGGCGATAAGTCGCAGCAATCACGCGCGCCAAACACCTCATCACCTGAGCTGCTCGGATCTGGGAAGAGCACAAAACGCAGGCCCAACCCAGAGTCTGCGCCTCTGAGGACTATCCGAGTGCCTGAACCTGAGCGGCTTGGACCTGGGAAGTGCAGGCAGCCCAGGGCTGGCCACGGATGATTCCCTGCTGAGCAACCTAGAGCCTGAGCAGCGTGGGCAGGGAGGCTACATGCTCCGTGAACGGGTTGGGGGGTGGGGAGGGGCAGACCCAGTGTGGCTGAGGCACTGCGCGCGCACGCCAGTGTTATTTGTTTGCAGCATCCCTCCCTACCTCCCCTCAGCGCGACTGAACAAGTGAGCCTAAAAAAAAAAAAAAAAAAAAGTGTCCTCCACCGTCCCCTTTGTGTCAGGGCAGAAACCAAACACTGAAGAGACCAGCAAACAGAAGAAGCTATAACAGAGGGAACCGCCTTGGAAGCTACAGGCAATAGATTAAAACCCTGTGGTTAATACCAACTACATAGGAAGGGCCCTATAGATCTTGAGAAATATAAGTTGGACCAAGGAACTAGCCAAAAATGAACTGAACCCACAATACTCACAACAAAACTGGAGAAAGTCCTAGATATATTTTTACTATTTTTACGATCATTCTTTCTTTTATTTTTTTTTAATTTTAAAAAAAATTTTTAAGTCCTCTATTATTCCTTTAATTTTCACTTTTATAACCAATTACTTTGCAAAAAAAAAAAAAGACTCTATTTTTTTAAACAAACTTCATATATATATTTTTATAATTTTTGACCTTGTTTTTTTTTTTTTCCTTCTTTTCTTTAACATTCTTTAACATTTTTGAAATTCCAAACTCTACTCTAGATTTTTAATTTTAGCTTTTTGGTATTTGTTATCAATTTTGTACCTATAGTTTTTTTTTTTTTTTTTATAATTTCTGTGACCCTTTGTTATTTTTTCTTTTTCTTTTTCTCTGCTTCTTTCTCTTTTTCTTTTAAATAACATTGTATATCTGAAATTCCAAACTCTACTCTAGATTTTTAATTTATGCTTTTTGGTATTTGTTATTAATTTTGTACCTGTATTTTCTTTATAATTTAAGCGACTTTGTTCGTTCTTGTTTGTTTGTTGTTGTTGTTTTTTCCTCTCTCTTTCTTTTTCTTCTTCTTTTTTTAATATTGTATTTTTGAAACTCCAACTCTACTCTAGATTTTTAACTTTTGCTTTTTGGTATTAGTTATCAATTCTGTACCTATATTTTCTTTATAATTTTCACGACCTTGTTTGTTTTTGTTTGTTCGTTTTTTCTCTCTTTCTTTTCCTTCTTCTTTTCTTTAACATTGTATTTTTGAAATTCCAAACTCCACTCTAGATTTTTAATTTTTGCTTTTATGTATTTGTTACCAATTTTGTACCTTTAAGAACCCAATCTTCAGTACCCATTTTTCACTAGGGAGCGAGATTACTGGCTTGACTGCTCTCTCTCCCTTTGGACTCTCCTTTTTCTCCACCAGGTCGCCTGTGTCTCCTCCCTAACCTCTCTCTACTCTACCCAACTCTGTGAATTTCTGTGTGTTCCAGATGGTGGAGAACACTTAGGGAACTGATTACTGGCTGGATCTGTCTCCCTCCTTTTCATTCCCCCCTTTTATCCTCCTGGCCACCTCTGTCACCTTCCTCCTTCTTCTCTTCTCTGTATAATCCCGTGAACAACTCTGAGCGGTCCAGTTGTGGAGTGCACATAAGGAAGAGATTACTGGCTAGCCCACTCTCTCCACTATTGATTCCACCTCATCTCATTCGGGTCACCTCTAACTCCCTCCTCCCTCTTCTCTTCTCCATGTAACGCTGTGAACCTCTCTGGGTGACCCTCATGGTAGAGAAACTTTTCATCTTTAACGTAGATGTTTTATCAGTGGTGCTGTATAGAAGAAGAAGCTTTGAAACTACTGTAAAAATAAGACCGATAACTGGAAGCAGGAGGCTTAAGTCCAAACCCTGATTCCAGGGAGCTCCTAACTCCAAGGAACATTAATTGACAGGAGCTCATCAAATGCCTCCATACCTGCACTGAAACCAAGCACCACACAAGGGCCAACACGTTTCAGGGCAAGACATACCAAGCAAATTCTCCAGCAATAAGGAACACAGCCCTGAGCTCCAAGATACAGGCAGCCCGAAGTCACCCCAAAACCATAGACATCCCATAACTCATTACTGGACATTTCATTGCACTCCAGAGAGAAGAAATACATCTCCACCCACCAGAACACCGATACAAGCTTCCCTAACCAGGAAACCTTGACAAGCCACCTGTACAAACCCACACAGAGCAAGGAAATGCCACAATAAAGAGAACTCCACAAACTGCCAAAATACAGAAAGGACACCCCAAACTCAGCAATTTAAACAAGATGAAGAGACAGAGGAATACCCAGCAGATAAAGGAACAGGATAAATGCCCACCAAACCAAACAAAAGAGGAAGAGATAGGGAATCTATCTGATAAAGAATTCCAAATAATGATAGTGAAATTGATCCAAAATCTTGAAATCAAAATGGAATCACAGATAAATAGCCTGTAGACAAAGATTGAGAAGATGCAAGAAAGGTTTAACAAGGACCTAGAAGAAATAAAAGAGAGTCAAAATATAATGAATGATGCAATAAATGAAATTAAAAACACTCTGGAGGCAATAAACAGTAGAATAACAGAGGCAGAAGATAGGATTGGTGAATTAGAAGACAGAATGGTTGAAATAAATGAATCAGAGAGGATAAAAGAAAAACGAATTAAAAGAAATGACAATCTCAGAGACCTCCAGGACAATATTAAATGCCTCAACATTCGAATCATAGGGGTCCCAGAAGAAGAAGACAAAAAGAAAGACCATGAGAAAATACTTGAGGAGATAATAGTTGAAAACTTCCCTAAAATGGGGAAGGAAATAATCACCCAAGTCCAAGAAACCCAGAGAGTCCCAAACAGGATAAACCCAAGGCGAAACACCCCAAGACACATATTAATCAAATTAACAAAGATCAAACACAAAGAACAAATATTAAAAGCAGCAAGGGAAAAACAACAAATAACACACAAGCGAATTCCCATAAGGATAACAGTTTATCTTTCCATAGAAACTCTTCAGGCCAGGAGGGAATGGAAAGACACACTTAAAGTGATGAAAGAAAATAACCTACAGCCCAGATTATTGTACCAGCAAGGATCTCATTCAAATATGAAGGAGAAATCAAAAGCTTTTCAGACAAGCAAAAGCTGAGAGAATTCTGCACCACCAAACCAGCTCTCCAACAAATACTAAAGGATATTCTCTAGACGGGAAACACAAAAACGGTGTATAAAATCGAACCCAAAACAATAAAGTAAATGGCAACGGGATCATACTTATCAGTAATTACCTTAAATGTAAATGGGTTGAATGCCCCAACCAAAAGACAAAGACTGGCTGAATGGATACAAAAACAAGACCCCTACATATGTTGTCTACAAGAGACCCACCTCAAAACAGGGGACACATACAGACTGAAAGTGAAGGGCTGGAAAAAGATTTTCCATGCAAATAGGAACCAAAAGAAAGCAGGAGTAGCAATACTTATATCAGATAAAATAGACTTTAAAACAAAGGCTGTGAAAAGAGACAAAGATGGTCATACATAATGATCAAAGGATCAATCCAAGAAGAAGATATAACAATTATAAATATATATGCACCCAACACGGGAGCGCTGCAATATGTAAGACAAATGCTAACAAGTATGAAAGGAGAAATTAACAATAACACAATAATAGTGGGAGACCTTAATACCCCACTCACACCTATGCATAGATCAACTAAACAGAAAATTAACAAGGAAACACAAACTTTAAATGATACAATAGACCAGTTAGACCTAACTGATATCTATAGGACATTTCATCCCAAAACAATGAATTTCACCTTTTTCTCAAGTGCACATGGAACCTTCTCCAGGATAGAGCACATCCTGGGCCATAAATCTAGCCTTGGTAAATTCAAAAAAATAGAAATCATTCCAAGCATCTTTTCTGACCACAATGCAGTAAGATTAGATCTCAATTACAAGAGAAAAACTATTAAAAATTCCAACATATGGAGTCTGAACAACACGCTGCTGAATAACCAACAAATCACAGAAGAAATCAAAAAAGAAATCAAAATTTGCATAGAAACGAATGAAAATGAAAACACAACAACCCAAAACCTATGGGACACTTTAAAAGCAGTCCTAAGGGGAAAGTTCATAGCAATACAGGCATACCTCAAGAAACAAGAAAAAAGTCAAATAAATAACCTAACCCTACACCTAAAGCAACTAGAAAAGGAAGAAATGAAGGTTAGTAGAAGGAAAGAAATCTTAAAAATTAGGGCAGAAATAAATGCAAAAGAAACAAAAGAGACCATAGCAAAAATCAACAAAGCCAAAAGCTGGTTCTTTGAAAGGATAAATAAAATTGACAAACCATTAGCCAGATTCATCAAGAAACAAAGGGAGAAAAATCAAATCAGTAAAATTAGAAATGAAAATGGAGAGATCACAACAGACAACACAGAAATACAAAGGATCATAAGAGACTACTATCAACAATTATATGCCAATAAAATGGACAACGTGGATGAAATGGACAAATTCTTAGAAAAGTACAACTTTCCAAAACTCGACCCGGAAGAAATAGAAAATCTTAACAGACCCATCACAAGCCCGGAAATTGAAACTGTAATCAAAAATCTTCCAGCAAACAAAAGCCCAGGTCCAGACAGCTTCACAGCTGAATTCTACCAAAAATTTAGAGAAGAGCTAATACCTATCCTGCTCAAACTCTTCCAGAAAATTGCAGAGGAAGGTAAACTTCCAAACTCATTCTATGAGGCCACCATCACCCTAATACCAAAACCTGACAAAGTTCCCACAAAAAAAGAAAACTACAGGCCAATATCACTGATGAACATAGATGCAAAAATCTTTAACAAAATTCTAGCAATCAGAATCCAACAACACATTAAAAAGATCATACACCATGACCAAGTGGGCTTTATCCCAGGGATGCAAGGATTCTTCAATATCTGCAAATCAATCAATGTAATACACCACATTAACAAATTGAAAAATAAAAACCATATGATTATCTCAATAGATGCCGAGAAAGCCTTTGACAAAATTCAACATCCATTTATGATCAAAACTCTCCAGAAAGCAGGAATAGAAGGAACATACCTCAACATAATAAAAGCTATATATGACAAACCCACAGCAAACATTATCCTCAATGGTGAAAAATTGAAAGCATTTCCTCTAAAGTCAGGAACAAGACAAGGGTGCCCACTTTCACCATTACTATTCAACATAGTTTTGGAAGTTTTGGCCACAGCAATCAGAGCAGAAAAAGAAATAAAAGGAATCCAGATTGGAAAAGAAGAAGTAAAACTCTCACTATTTGCAGATGACATGATCCTCTACATAGAAAACCCTAAAGACTCCACCAGAAAATTACTAGAACTAATCAATGATTATAGTAAAGTTGCAGGGTATAAAGTCAACACACAGAAATCCCTTGCATTCCTATACACTAATAATGAGAAAATAGAAAGAGAAATTAAGGAAACAATTCCATTCACCATTGCAATGGAAAGAATAAAATACTTAGGAATATATCTACTTAAAGAAACTAAAGACCTATATATAGAAAACTATAAAACACTGGTGAAAGAAATCAAAGAGGACACTAACAGATGGAGAAATATACCATGTTCATGGATTGGAAGAATCAATATAGTGAAAATGAGTATACTACCCAAAGCAATTTATAGATTCAATGCAATCCCTATCAAGCTACCAACAGTATTCTTCACAGAGCTAGAACAAATAATTTCACAATTTGTATGGAAATACAAAAAACCTCGAATAGCCAAAGCTATCTTGAGAAAGAAGAATGGAACTGGAGGAATCAACCTACCTGACTTCAGGCTCTACTACAAAGCCACAGTTATCAAAACAGTATGGTATTGGCACAAAGACAGAAATATAGATCAATGGAACAAAATAGAAAGCCCAGAGATAAATCCACGCACATATGGACACCTTATCTTTGACAAAGAAGGCAAGAATATACAATGAATTAAAGACAATCTCTTTAACAAGTGGTGCTGGGAAAACTGGTCAACCACTTGTAAAAGAATGAAACTAGAACACTCTCTAACACCATACACAAAAATAAACTCAAAATGGATTAAAGATCTCAACGTAAGACCAGAAACTATAAAACTCCTAGAGGAGAACATAGGCAAAACACTCTCCAACATACATCACAGCAGGATCCTCTATGACCCACCTCCCAGAATATTGGAAATAAAAGCAAAAAGAAACAAATGGGACCTGATTAAAATTAAAAGCTTCTGCACAACAAAGGAAACTATTAGCAAGGTGAAAATGCAGCCTTCAGAATGGGAGAAAATAATAGCAAATGAAGCAACTGACAAACAACTAATCTCAAAAATATACAAGCGACTCCTACAGCTCAACTCCAGAAAAATAAATGACCCAATCAAAAAATGGGCCAAAGGACTAAATAGACATTTCTCCAAAGAAGACATACAGGTGGCTAACAAACACATGAAAAGATGCTCAACATCACTCATTATCAGAGAAATGCAAATCAAAACCACTATGAGGTACCATTTCACGCCAGTCAGAATGGCTGCGATCCAAAAGTCTACAAGTAATAAATGCTGGAGAGGGTGTGGAGAAAAGGGAACCCTCTTGCACTGTTGGTGGGAATGCAAACTAGTACAGCCACTATGGAGAACAGTGTGGAGATTCCTTAAAAAACTGGAAATAGAACTGCCTTATGACCCAGCAATCCCACTGCCGGGCATACACACTGAGGAAACCAGAAGGGAAAGAGACACGTGTACCCCAATGTTCATCGCAGCAGTTTATAATAGCCAGGACATGGAAGCAACCTAGATGTCCATCAGCAGATGAATGAATAAGAAAGCAGTGGTACATATACACAATGGAGTATTACTCAGCCATTAAAAAGAATACATTTGAATCAGTTCTAATGAGGTGGATGAAACTGGAACCTATTATACAGAGTGAAGTAAGCCAGAAAGAAAAACACCAATACAGTATACTAATGCATATATATGGAATTTAGAAAGATGGTAACAATAACCCTGTGTACGAGACAGCAAAAGAGACACTGATGTATAGATCAGTCTTATGGACTCTGTGGGAGAGGGAGTGGGTGGTGAGATTTGGGAGAATGGCATTGAAACATGTATAATATCATGTATGAAATGAGTCGCCAGTCCAGGTTTGATGCATGATACTGGATGCTTGGGGCTGGTGCACTGGGACGACCCAGAGGGAGGGAGGGTATGGGGAGGGAGGAGGGAGGAGGGTTCAGGATGCGGAACACAGGTATACCTGTGGCGGATTCATTTCGGTATTTGACAAAACTATTACAACATTGTAAAGTTTAAAAATAAAATTAAAAGAAAAAAGAAATAAGACCTCAGAAGTGACCAAAGTAGGCAGGTTTTATATTTTTTTAAACAAAGAAACAATACACGTGTGAGGAATTGATAGGACAAAGAAAGTTAGGGTTTGGGTGCTCAATTAGTGAAGAATCTAAATAGAGTTTGGACTTGGGGTAGTAACTTGAAGTAACAAGGTTTGTTTATTCAGGCTTCTCAGCCTGAACTTCCTAACTTTAGTGATAAGTGTGTCCTACCTCCTGAAGCAGGGAGCATATCTTTCACTTGGGAGATCTGCTTTACAGGGAAACAGAAAGGAGGGTCAATGTCCCCCCTGTTTTGACCACTTCTTAAGTAAGTTTAATTCAGAATAACCAATGTGCCATTGAGGCACATTTTGGTGTGACCTCTTCTGGGCCCCAACAATATATATTAGGGATTTGGGGTTATTTTGTTTTAAATCAATCTGAAGTTTTTTCTCTTTAATCGGGGATTTTAATCCACTTACGTTTTCAAACATATTGATATGCTTAACATATCAAATACCATACTTTCTTTCATTTTAAAAATTTCTATTCTCTTCTTGCATTTTCCTATTTGGCTCTATGAACTGTGTTTGAAAAGTTATCCTCCCCCTAAGTGTTCTGTACTTTTTTAATTCTTACATAAGGGAATGAAAGACTAACTTGATTTCTCCCAGCCTCCCTATCATTTATTATTATTAATTGTTAACTTTTTCTTTTCCTATGCCCTCTCCTAACCACCTTTGGTTTTCAATATATACTTTTTTCACCTCCCTATAATCTTTCTGTTCTAAAGTTGACTTCACTTCACAAATACTTATGATAAAACCATATGTATACAATGAACTAACCATTTCACTAGAAGTTAGAATTTCCTTAATCAGGCAGAAAATCCATTTCAGAATAAGGCAATGGATGTAATTATTTTTGAGTGATCCATTTTATGTGAACTGCAGTGTATTTTCATACATCCTACAATATGTAAGTCAACTCATCTCATTGTGAATTTTTGAGCCAAGCAAGAAATAGGATGAATATTTTTTATCTCAGGCCACACATTTTAAAGAAAAGTTTACAGTTATAAACCATTGTCATGATCTAACAGTCTAGGTCATGGAGAGGGAACACAAATCATAGATTTTTGCCTAATGAATACTTTTCTATATGATCATTATTGCTAGTTCACTAGAGAGAAGTCTCCTGCCACTTTTCTCCTCATAGCCTCACAAAAGTAAGGAGCAAACCGTAGCTGACTTTAGTTTTCTACTTTATAGGCTGATACAAGAATGATCATGTGGACCTATGAATTTATGGTGGAATACAAATCCTACTGATGGGAAAAGGCAAGAGGGAGTTATGGCTTCAGTTCTTGAACTTTATACCTTGTTAGAATAATTCTTCTAAGGTTTTGTATTTACTTTCTCTAGTGTATGGATGCTATTCATGTCTAGTTTTTAGTTATTTAAAAATATATTTGTATGTTTTACTGTTCATTTAAATAGTAATTTGGGAGCAGGAATAAAAATGCCTTTTTCTCATGCCACCATCTTGCTCAAAAGCATTTTCTTTGTATTTTGCTCAGTAGCAACCATGCTAGCAAAAGTCTGAGAAATAGTTCAGGTAGCCAGTTTACTAGTTGGTCAGCTAATTTTGATTGCTATGAACTCACAAATATAAAAATCTGTATACTTATACAAATCTAAGAAGTAATTATTGATATAGACTAGGTGATGAAGAAGAAAGAAGGGAGAAGTAAGTGATCATTTTTTTATTCTGCTTAACCTGTGAAAAGAGGATGAGAGATGTGAAAAGAGAAATAAAGGCTTTTCTTAAAATCTATTATCCTCCAAAAACCAAGATAACCAATAAACACAGAATGTATTGAAGGAGGAAATAGAACAGGCTCCATCTTGAAAGCAGGACTCCATCTTGGGCCAGACTGCGGACTTTGAGCTATATGCCCAGTATCCATGGAAACGACATACCAACTGGAAAATCAGACCCCCACCCCCGCCATTTTATGGAAGAGCCCCAGGGCTCATACCTAGACTCTCCATCATCTAAAAGAATACCCTAATTATCTGTGTAACCAAGTAGAATCCTAAATTCTATTATGCTTATTGGGGTATGCTGCTGCTGTTGCTGCTAAGTCGCTTCAGTCGTGTCCGACTCTGTGCGACCCCATAGACGGCAGCCCACCAGGCTCCCCAGTCCCTGGGATTCTCCAGGAAAGAACACTGGAGTGGGTTGCCATTTCCTTTTCCAATGCATGAAAGTGAAAAGTGAAAGTGAAGACGCTCAGTCGTTTCCGACTCTTAGCGACCCCATGAACTGTAGCCCACCAGGCTCCTCCATCCATGGGATTTTCCAGCAAGAGTACTGGAGTGGGCTGCCATTGCCTTCTCCGATTGGGGTATGACCACAGGCCTACTGATAATGGTCCACTGTTAACTACCTAGGCTTAAGGCATACAAATCACGGGTTAACTTTGATTGTATCTTTCTTTTCCTTTGTTCTCACTAGTTTCAGAGAATTTGGGGAGGTGGGTTTGAGCATGTACACTTAGGGTATATAAGGTTTTCACAAAAACTGGTTGGGGTCCTTGGCTAAGAGGAGACTCTGCCTTGGGCCCGCCAGTGTAATAAACTACATTCCACTATCTGCATTGTCCTTCTGAGTGAGTTTGTTTGCCAGAACGCATGTTTACAACAGTGTGAAAATAATAACTATCAATATGCTGAAGAAGAAGACAAATCTGTATATCTGTTCTCAAGTTCTGATTAAAATACTATTGGCTTTCATCACTCCAGTATTTAAAATCATGAATTAATTTCCCTATCACATTCTTTTTTTTTTTTTTTTTCCCTATTACATTCTATGTGGGCAATTCAGCAAAACAAATAATTTAATTTTAATTGTCCTAAATCTTCCCTTCTGATGCCTATTCATTACATTACTCATCTTTCTTTCTGACAGAACTGTCAGGAGACAGATTCTCAAGAAAATGATCAGTTTTCTGTCACGTAGACAGCTTTCGGGTTACAGGGGAGAGTGAAGTGGTTGATTTACATAGATACCTCTGGCCACTTCATTAATAGATTTAAGCAAGGCTCAAGGCTATAACTACGGTAATGCCCTTGTGGCATTAATTTGAAAGAACAATAGTTCATTACTATAATAAAACATCACTATCATTAACAAATAATATATTTATGTTATTAAAACCATGTTAATGTAAGCAAATAGCAAAGATTAACACCCTTTCTGAATTTGTTAATTTGCTCGCAAATCACAACTATAAGAAATATAAAATCCACAGTTTCATAGTCAACCCTAAAAGAGGCTCTCTAGCTTTTGATATTAGCTATGACATTTGGGATGTTGTTTGCAGACTTGCAGGGAGTGTTTGGAAGGATAGAGTCTTCACTCTAGAGTAGCCTTAGGAAGTGAAGGTAATTTGCAGAGTCTAGGTTTATAGCAGAAACTTGAGCCGTGGGAGATGCCTGGAGAAGTGTCCTGGGAACAATTCTCAGTGGCACTGGTGGTGGGGGTAGGCAGAAGGATATTGGGAATGCATGGGGTGAGCAGACAGATGGAGAGTTGGAGGGTGTCTTGGAGATTTAGTTAATTTCCCTTTACTTCTAAGTATAAATCAGAGGCAAATCAAATCTGAAACATTTTATTTTCAAAAACTAAAAACTTCTTTATTTTTATTCATATGAAAGCCCAAGGTAGTGCCAAATATATAAAATGTGTGATCGCATACTCCAAGTCTTGTGATTCTGCTGCTATTTCCTCACTAAGCTTGGCTACTTCTTGCTCACAACTATTACTAAGTGCATTTTCTATTTGGAAACAACCCAGGTGCTTCACAGGGAGAGAAGAATAATTCAATTTCATTTGTATCACTTTGGCACTTTGACGGTCTTGTTCTGCAGACTTCAGAGAGATAGCAGTGAGCAGCAGCTGGAAGCAAGATCAGACACTGACCACGACAGTAAAAATGCCAAATCCTAGCCAAGAGACCACGAGGGCCAGCGACTGAAGTTTGGGTCCCAGTTCTTGCCTGCCTTGGGAAAAAAAAATGCTTTTTGACAAGGAGACAGAAGGTAGAGAGGAAAGTAAGGCGTTTATTACAAAAGCAGAGTACATGCATGGGCAAGCTCAGATAAAAGTCGTGCCTTTGGGAAGTATGAGTCATTTATAAGGGGGTGATCTTCTGGGTATTTGTTTTCCTCTGGCCAATCTTGCTTTGTTCTTTGACTCAGGGCCCTCCCTTTTTGACCAGGAGGAGCCTTTCTACCATATGCGTACTTAAGGTCTCACTGACCCCAAGGATGAGAAATAAGTCTCTTGATCTTTTAACCAAGCAGTATTTAGCCTCTTTCTGCCCCTGCCATTGCTGCTATCTCAGAGTGTCCACCACAGGCAAAGACCAGCTATTTATCCTGTTCCTGGTGTTATTTCTACCTGGAAGTGTAAACAGGAAGCTAGCTGTAAATGTCTAGCCTATCTCACTACCAAGTGACCTAGATTCAAATGTTGAGTTAGCAAGAATGTTAAGGATCTTTTAACTTCTTCCATTTTATAGATGATGAAACCAGGGATCAGAAAAAGTAATGGACGTGGCCACAGTTGATACATAATTCATGACTGTGCCAACCTCAGAATCTGGTCTCCTAGACCTTTGAATCAGCTCTCTTTAAGTTTAGAAAGAAACTCTAAGAGGTTACAAAGTAACAGCTACCACATTTTACTGAATTCCAAGATCTCAAAAATTTTATGTATCACTGAGAAAAAAACAATTAACCAATTATAAAATGCCATCAATTGTAAGGAACATTCAATTTTAGAGATGCAGCCCTAAAAGCTTTTTTAAACCATCTTAGAATTGTTAAAATATGGTAACGTATTGGTGTTGCCTCCAAATTAGAAACTCATCCAGGTAGTATATGCTATTCTTACTTCTCAGGTGAAAACAAAGCATCAGTTCAGTTCAGTTCAGTCACTCAGTCGTATCCGACTCCTTGCGGCCCCATGAATCGCAGCACGCCAGGCCTCCCTGTCCATCACCAACTCCCGGAGTACACTGAGACTCACATCCATCGAGTCAGTGATGCCATCCAGCCATCTCATCTTCTGTCGTCCTTTCTCATCCTGCCCCCAATCCCTCTCAGCATCAGAGTCTTTTCCAATGAGTCAGCTCTTCGCATGAAGTGGCCAAAGTATTGGAGATTCAGCTTTAGCATAATTCCTTCCAAAGAAATCCCAGGGCTGATCTCCTTCAGAATGGACTGGTTGGATCTCCTTGCAGTCCAAGGGACTCTCAAGAGTCTTCTCCAACACCACAGTTCAAAAGCATCAATTCTTTGGCGCTCAGCCTTCTTCACAGTCCAACTCTCACATCCATACATGACCACTGGAAAAACCATAGCCTTGATTAGATGGACCTTTGTTGGCAAAGTAATGTCTCTGCTTTTCAATATGCTATCTAGGTTGGTCATAACTTTCCTTCCAAGGAGTAAGCATCTTTTAATTTCATGGCTGCAGTCACCATCTGCAGTGATTTTGGAGCCCCGAAAAATAAAGTCTGACACTGTTTCCACTGTTTCCCCATCTATTTCCCATGAAGTGATGGGACCAGATGCCATGATCTTTGTTTTCTGAATGTTGAGCTTTAAGCCAACTTTTTCACTCTCCACTTTCACTTTCATCAAGAGGCTTTTGAGTTCCTCTTCACCTTCTGCCATAAGGGTGGTGTCATCTGCATATCTGAGGTTATTGATATTTCTCCCGGCAATCTTGATTCCAGCTTGTGTTTCCTCCAGTCCGGCGTTTCTCATGATGTACTCTGCATATAAGTTAAATAAGCAGGGTGACAATATACAGCCTTGACGTACTCCTTTTCCTATTTGGAACCAGTCTGTTGTTCCATGTCCAGTTCTAACTGTTGCTTCCCGACCTGCATACAGATTTCTCAAGAGGCAGGTCAGGTGGTCTGAAGCACCACACTCAACAGCTTTGATTAGTTTTGTTTGTTGCTTTCTCTATAGTAAGTCTTCTCTAGTAAGCTTATTCTATATTAAGTATTCTATAGTATATGTATTTGATTCTATAGTATTTGTTTTGTAAAAATCCATTTATATTCTGTATACTTTTGCATATTTTTAATTAACTTAGCAGAAAGTACATTTGCTATGATTGATAAACCATATTGATAAACAATATATTGATACATTATTATTAACTGAAGTTCATATTTTGCATTAGAGTTTATTATTTGTGTTGTGTAATTCTGCAGGTTTTGACAAATGCATAGTGTCATGTATGTATCATTATTGCTTCGTACAGAATAGTTTCACTGCTCTAAAATTGCTCATGTTACCTCTGATAACAGCTCATTTTTTACTGTCTCCATAGTTTTGTTTTCCAGAATGTCATATGGTATCCAGCCTTTTTAGACTGGTTTTTCTTACTTTCATTTAGCACCTTTCACGAAATGTGCATTTAAGCTTCTACCATATCTTGTCATGGCTTGATAGCGAATTTCTTTTTATCATTGAATACTATTCCACTGTATGGATATACCAGACTAATTTTTGGAGTTTATGAGTAAAGCAGTGCATGTTTTTGTGTGGACATAAGCTTTCAACTCATTTGTATAAACAACAAACAGAGCAAAATATACAGAGCAATTGCTAGTTTTATGGTAAGTGTAGCTTTGTAAGAACGTGTCTAAGTGTCCTCCAAAATGGCTGTACCATTTTGCATTCTCACCAGCAATGAGTGTGAGCTCCTGGTGTTCCACATTCTCCCTGGTATTTGGTGTTATTAGTGTTTGATATTTTCACCATTTGAATAGGTGGTAATGGTATCTCATCATTATGATTGCAATTCCCTACTGACAATGATGGACTTCCCTGGTAGCTCAGCTGGTAAAGAATCTGCCTGCAGTGCAGGAGACCCCAGTTCAATTCCTAGGTTGGGAAGATCCCCTGGAGAAGAGATAGGCTACCCACTCAAGTATTCTTGGGCTTCCCTGGTGGCTCAGACAGTAAAGAATCTGCCTGCAATGGGGAGACCTGGGTTGGGAACATCCCCTGGAGGAGGGCAAGGCAACCCAGTCCAGTATTCTTGCCTGGAGAATCCTGTGAACAGAGGAGCCTGGTGGGCCACATTCCATGGGGTCGCAAAGAGTAGGACACAACTGAGTGACTAAGCATAGCACAGTGACAATGGTGTATGATGTTGGGCATCTTTTCATACACTCGTTTTCCATTTGTATATCTTCTTTGTTGAGGATCTTCTGCTAGATTCTTAGCCCGCTTTTTAATTGGGTTGTTTGTTTATTGTTAAATTTTTTAAGTTCTTTATATATTTTGCTTCTTTAATTTTTCAAAATAAAACATTTTACATAATTCACAAGTAAAATTATTTAAATAATTAACAAATTAAAAAAGCATGAGTAGTTTTCGTCAGAAATTTTCATTAGCAATAAAAATAAAAGTAACTTCTAAATAAAATAATAAATTTAGTTCTATGCACTGTTTAAAATATGTTGTTTTTGAGAAGATTTTTTTAAGCACCAAAAAAATTATTATAATGTTAAGTTGCTAACATCAGATAAATAGTTTTCCTCCTTCCAACCCTGATGAATAATGAAAGATTGACTATTAATTGGCTAATAGTCAGAACCAAGTAAAATAATTTTTGCTCATTCAACAATCAATTTACAGACAAGAAAGAAAGGAATTTGGAGAAATACATACAGGTAAGCAGACAGAAAGTCTCAGCTTATATATCATCATTGTATTTACAAATGGCAAAAACAATTTGCAGGTTTGGTCAATTTCTGGAAAACCAATTAAACATTAGTTCTGATCACCAAAACTGGATCAAATGGTCAGTTCTCTCTAGATATCCTGTGTTAGGGTATCTTTTTAAATCTCTTTGTATACAATTTGGGTTTCCCTGGTGACTCAGATGGCAAAGAATCTGTCTGCAATTCAGGAGACTTGGGTTGGATCCCTGCATCAGGAAGATCCCTTGAAGAAGGAAGGGCATGGCAACCAACTCCAGTATTCTTGCCTGGAGAATTCCATGGACAGAGGGGCCTGGTGGGCTACAGTCCATGGGGTCACAAAGAGATGGACACGACTGAGTGACTAACAACATGTATAAAATGTATGTAAAACAAGATTAACAGTATTTTTAATAACACTTCCATGAAAACTTATTTTGTTTCTAAAACTCTTTAGTTATTTAAAGTGTTAATTATGATGAAATAGAAAAACCAAAGTAAATCAATGCCTGAAGAACACAGAAACCATATCTCTTAATCCACTTACTAAAATGGTACAACAAAATAGTACCCAAAATAAGATCATTTCAAAGGCAATGTTCCTGCAGTCATCAGACCTAACTAATCTGTAGATATGAGGTTAGGAAGGTCGACTTTCTCTTTTATGGAAAGAAACTGAGGCCATAAGGTACATATACCTCCTCCTTCACACTGTCATACCTGTAGATGTGAATGGAGATCAGCAATGAGGTAAGGTTTAGTTTTACATGTATTTCTAGGTTATAAAATGAAACTAAAGGCAAATGATTTCTTTACTAGGATGCTTCAAGTGTTGAATCAAAATTCTGTGTATCAAATATGTGTATAAATTAGCAGTGCTGTTTGAGAAAATAATAGTAATTTTAAACTACTTAAAACTAAGTAAGGCCTATGAGGGGAAGTAAAAGAACAGAAATTATCATATTCTATTATTTAATGTTTTTTCTAAAGTCTTTTTTATAGTAGTTTTAACTTCACAGCATAACTGAGAGGAAAATACTGAGATTCTCCATATGCCTTTTCTCCCACATATGCATAGCCTCCTCCATTATCCATTCCCCCACCAAAGTGGTACATTTATTATTATAATTACTGAATCTGCATTGACACATCACTGTCACCTAAAGCCTATAGTTAAAGTTTACTAATCTTTTTTAAAAACTGGAATTCAAATAAATGATGGCAGGACCTGGCCCTCAGTCTATGACAACTGCCTTACTGGCTGCCCTCTGCCCACATGTGCCAAGCTATCTGCGAGAGATATTTTCCCATCACTGTCTGCCATGATGCCCTGAGAAGTCCTCTATCTTTCAGGTCAGTTCAGTTCAGTTCAGTGCAGTCGCTTAGTCATGTCCGACTCTTTGCGGCTCCATGAATCACAGCATGCCAAGCCTCCCTGTCCATCACCAACTTCTGGAGTTCACTCAAAATCACGTCCATCGAGTCGGTGATGCCATCCAGCCATCTCATCCTCTGTCGTCCCCTTCTCCTCCTGCCCCCAATCCCTCCCAGCATCAGAGTCTTTTCCAATGAGTCAACTCTTCGCATGAGGTGGCCAAAGTACTGGAGTTTCAGCTTTAGCATCATTCCTTCCAATAAACACCCAGGACTGATCTCCTTTAGGATGGACTGGTTGGATCTCCTTGCAGTCCAAGGGACCCTCAAGAGTCTTCTCCAACGCCACAGTTCAAAACCATCAATTCTTTGGCACTCAGCTTTCTTCACAGTCCAACTCTCACATCCATACATGACCACTGGAAAAACCATAGCCTTGACTAGATGGACGTTTGTTGGCAAAGTAATGTCTCTGCTTTTCAATATGCTATCTAGGTTGGTCATAACTTTCCTTCCAAGAAGCAAGTGTCTTTTAATTTCATGGCTGCAATCACCATCTGCAGTGATTTTGGAACCCAAAAAATAAAGTCTGACGCTGTTTCCATTGTTTCCCCATCTATTTCCCATGAAGTGATGGGACCGGATGCCATGATCTTCGTTTTCTGAATGTTGAGCTTTAAGCCAACTTTTTCACTCTCCTCTTTCACTTTCATCAAGAGGCTTTTGAGTTCCTCTTCACTTTCTGCCATAAGGGTGGTATCATCTGCATATCTGAGGTTATTAATATTTCTCCCAGCAATCTTGATTCCAGCTTGTAATTCTTCCAGCCCAGCGTTTCTCATGATGTACTCTGCATAGAAGTTAAATAAGCAGGGTGACAATATACAGCCTTGACGAACTCCTTTTCCTATTTGGAACCAGTCTGTTGTTCCATGTCCAGTTCTAACTGTTGCTTCCTGACCTGCATACAGGTTTCTCAAGAGGCAGGTCAGGTGGTCTGGTATTCTCATCTCTTGAAGAATTTTCCACAGTTGATTGTGATCCACACAGTCAAAGGCTTTGGCATGGTCAATAAAGCAGAAATAGATGTTTTTCTGGAACTCTCTTGTTTTTTCCATGATCCAGCAGATGTTGGCAATTTGATCTCTGGTTCCTCTGCCTTTTCTAAAACCAGCTTGAACATCAGGAAGTTCACAGTTCACGTATTGCTGAAGCCTGGCTTAGAGAATTTTGAGCATTACTTTACTAGTGTGTGAGATGAGTACAATTGTGTGGTAGTTTGAGTATTCTTTGGCATTGCCTTTCTTTGGGATTGGAATGAAAACTGACCTTTTCCAGTCCTGTGGCCACTGCTGAGTTTTCCAAATTGGCTGGCATATTGAGTGCAGCACTTTCACAGCATCGTCTTTCAGGATTTGAAAGAGCTCAACTGGAATTCCATCACCTCCACTAGCTTTGTTCATAGTGATGCTTTCTAAGGCCCACTTCACTTCACATTCCAGGATATCTGGTTCTAGGTGAGTGATCACACCATCGTGATTATCTGGGTTGTGAAGATCTTTTTTGTACAGTTCTTCTGTGTATTCTTGCCACCTCTTCTTAATATCTTCTGCTTCTATTAGGTCCATACCATTTTTGTCCTCTATTGTGCCCATCTTTGCATGAAATGTTCCCTTGGTATCTCTAATTTTCTTGAAGAGATCTCTAGTCTTTCCCATTCTGTTGTTTTCCTCTATTTCTTTGCATTGATCGCTGAGGAAGGCTTTCTTATCTCTTCTTGCTATTCTTTGGAACTCTGCATTCAGATGCTTTTATCTTTCCTTTTCTCCTTTGCTTTTACTTCTCTTCTTTTCACAACTATTTGTAAGGCCTCCCCAGACAGCCATTTTGCTTTTTTGCATTTCTTTTCCATGGGGATGGTCTTGATCCCTGTCTCCTGTACAATGTCACGAATCTCCGTCCATAGTTCATCAGGCACTCTATCTATCAGATCTAGTCCCTTAAATCTATTTCTCACTTCCACTGTATAATCATAAAGGATTTGATTTAGGTCATACCTGAATGGTCTTTCAGGTCAAGACTACCTTATTTATCTTTTTAAAATTTACATCCAATCAAAGATATAGTCAATGTTAAAGACCAACTGTTGAAAAATATTAAATGACATTAAATATCCATGCCAGTTTCTTTGAGTTTGAATTTGTTTTTTTTTTTTTTAAAAAGGAGACAAGTTACAGCATTTACCATTCAGACCTTGGCTATCATCACATCCCTGAACATCCAGCTTGGAGGTGCATTGAAAAACAAAGTCAATACTACTTGATGTTCCACTTGTAATTCATTTTCCCTGAAAACCCAAAAGGCTCGATATTATGTTATATTTATAATTAGGAAAACAACCTGTTTTAATTCTTACAGAACTATTTGATCTATTTATCATGTTTGAAAAAAAGCTCTTCTGTTTAGATTTTTCAACAAATGCAATGCTTTGCTAATTTACCAACATTTGGTGTTCATCTCCTCTGTATGAAAGTTTATCAGAGCCTTGTTACTATGAGTTTCATGCTTAATAAGGAACCAAAGCAGATAGTCTGTAGGTGTGTTCCAGCTTTGTTCTTCGTGGGGCATAACAGGGCAAAAGAGGACACATCAAGGCTTACATTCATTCTATCTAGTAATTGAATGCAGTCTTTCTGTAGGATAATCTGCCCAAACCCCATTATCATGATGATGAAAAGAAAATTGAATTATGAGCTATAGCATCCAAACTGCATAGCCTTGAAACCCAGGACTTCATGGACATGGAGATAGCATGATAATAGGGTGAAAGTTGGTGAGTGGAGATGTGTTCCCTCCCTACTATTTACCTGGGGCTAAACTATGGTGGAGGTAATGAAGATAATGACAACCCCCTTCAAAAGATTGCATGTGTGTACTGCTACACTCACTGCTCCCAACCCTGAAGCAGGCCACCACCGATCCATGCCTCCACTGGAGACTCAAGACACTCCCGGGCAAGTCTGGGTCAGTCTTTTGTGGGATCACTGCTCCTTTCTCCTAGGTCCTGGTGAACACAAGGTTCTGTTTGTGCCCTCCAAGAGTCTATTTCCGAGTCCTTTGTAAGTTCTGGCAGCTTACATGGTGGGGTTAATGGCGACCTCTTCCAAGGGGGGTTATGCCATACACAACTCTGCTGCACCCAGAGTCCCTGTCTCTGCGGCAGTCCACTGCTGACCCGTACCTCCACAGGAGATGCTCAAACACAGTTTGTGCTGATCACACAGTCAAAGGCTTTCCATTTAGTTCTGTTGCTCAGTCATGTCTGATTCTTTGTGACCCCATGGACTGCAGCACGCCAGGCCTCCCTGTCCAACACCAACTCCTGGAGTTTACTCAAACTCATATCCAATGAGTCACTGATGCCATCCAACCATCTCATCCTCTGTTATTCCTTTCTCCTCCTGCCTTCAATCTTTCCCAGCATCAGGGTCTTTTCAAATGAGTCAGCTCTTTGCATCAGGTGGCCAAAGTATTGGAGTTTCAGCTTCAACATCAGTCCTTCCAATGAACATTCAAGACTGATTTCCTTTAGGATGGACTGGTTGGACCTCCTTGCAGTCCAAGGGACTCTCAAGAGTCTTCTCCAACACCACTGTTCAAAAGCATCAATTCTTCAGCGCTCAGCCTTCTTCACAGTCCAACTCTCACATCAGTACATGACTACAGGAAAAACCATAGCCTTGACTAGATGGACCTTTGTTGGCAAAATAATGTCTCTGCTTTTTAACTTGCTCTCTAGGTTGGTCATAACTTTTCTTCCAAGGAGAAAATGTCTTTTAATTTCATGGCTACAGTCACCATCTGCAGTGAATTTGGAGTCCATAATAATAGTCTGCCAGTTTCCACTGTTTTTCCATCTATTTGCCATGAAGTGATGGGACTGGATGCCATGATCTCTGTTTTCTGAATGTTGAGCTTTAAGCCAACTTTTTCACTCTCCTCTTTCACTTTCATCAAGAGGCTTTTTAGTTCCTCTTCACTTTCTGCCATAAGGGTGGTGTCAACTGCATATCTGAGGTTATTGATATTTCTCCCGGCAATCTTGATTCCAGCTTGTGCTTCTTCCAGCCCAGCGTTTTTCATGATGTACTCTGCATATAAGTTAAATATGCATGGTGACAATATACAGCATTGACTTACTCCTTCAATAAAGCAGAAATAGATGTTTTTCTAGAACTCTCTCTTGCTTTTTTGATAATCCAACGGATGTTGACAATTTGAACTCTGGTTTCTCTGCCTCTTCTAAAACCAATTTGAACATCTGGAAGTTCATGGTTCACATATTGCCAAAGCCTGGCTTGGAGAATTTTGAGCATTACTTTACTAGCATGTGAGATGAGTACAATTGTGCAGTAGTTTGAGTATTCTTTGGCATTGCCTTTCTTTGGGATTGGAATGAAAACGGATCTTTTCCATTCCTGTGGACACTGCTGAGTTTTCCAAATTTGCTGGCATATTGAGTGCAGCACTTTCACAGAATCATCTTTTAGGATCTGAAATAGCTCAACTGGAATTCCATCACCTCCACTAGCTTTGTTCATCGTGATGCTTCTTAAGGCCCACATGACTTCACATTCCAGGATGTCTAGCTCTTGGTGAGTGATCATACAAATGATCATAATTATCTGGGTCATGAAGATCTTTTTTGTACAGTTCTTCTGTGTATTCTTGCCACCTCTTCTTAATATCTTCTGCTTCTGTTAGATCCCTAGCATTTCTTTCCTTTATTGAGCCCATCTTTGCATGAAATGTTCCTTTAGTATCTCTAATTTTCTTGAAGAGCTCTCTAGTCTTTCCCATTCTATTGTTTTCCTCTATTTCTTTGCACTGAACACTGAGGAAAGCTTTCTTAACTCTCCTTGATATTCTTTGGAACTCTGCATTCAAATGGGTATATCTTTCCTTTTCTCCTTTGCTTTTACTTCTCTTATTTTCACAGATATTTGTAATGCCTCCTCAGACAGCCATTTTGCTTTTTTATGTTTATTTTTCTTGGGGATGATCTTGATCCCTGTCTCTTGTACAATGTCAAGAACTTCCATCCATAGTTCATCAGGCACTCTATCAGATCTAATCCGTTGAATCTATTTCTCACTTCCACTGTATAATCATAAGGGATTTGATTTAGATCATGCCTGAATGGTCTAGTGGTTTTCCCTACTTTCTTCAATTTCAGTCTGAATTTGGCAATAAGGAGTTCATGATCTGAGCCACAGTCACCTCTCAGTCTTGTTTTTGCTGACTGTATAGAGCTTCTCCATCTTTGGCTGCAAAGAATATAATCAATCTGATTTCGGTATTGACCATGTGTGGAGCCTGGTAGGCTGCCGTCTATGGGGTCACACAGAGTTGGACATGATTGAAGCGACTTAGCAGCAGCAGCAGCAGCAGAGTCTTCTCTTGTATTGTTGGAAGAGGGTGTTTACTATGACCACTGCATTCTCTTGGCAGAACTCTATTAGCCTTTGCCCTGCTTCATTCCGTACTCCAAGGCCAAATTTGCCTGTTACTCCAGGTGCTTCTTGACTTCCTACTTTTGCATTCTAGTCCCCTATAATGAAAGGGACATCTTTTTTGGGTGTTGGTTCTAGAAGGTCTTGTAGGTCTTCATAGAACCATTCAACTTCAGCTTCTTCAGCATTATTGGTTGGGGCATAGACTTGGATTACCATGATATTGAATGCTTTGCTTTGGAAACAGAGATCATTCTGTCAGTTTTTGAGATTGCATCCAAGTACTACATTTTGGACTCTTTTGTTGACTCTGAAGGCTAATCCATTTCTTCTAGGGATTCCTGCCCACAGTAGTAGATATAATGGCCATCTGAGTTAAATTCACCCATTCCAGTCAATTTTAGTTCGCTGATTCCTAAAATGTCAATGTTCATTCTTGCCATCTCCTGTTTGACCACTTCCAATTTGCCTTGGTTCATGGACCTAACATTCCAGGTTCCTATGCAATATTGCTGTTTATAGCATCGAACCTTGCTTCTATCACCAGTCACATCCACAAATGGGTATTGTTTTTGCTTTGGCTCCATCTCTTCATTCTTTCTGGAGTTATTTCTCCACTGATCTCCAGTAGCATGTTGGGCACCTATTGACTGGGGAGTTCCTCTTTAAGTGTCCTATCTTTTTGCCTTTTAATACTGTTCATGGGGTTCTCAAGGCAAGAATACTGCAGTGGTTTGCCATTCCCTTCTCCAGTGGACCACATTCTGTCAGACCTCTCCACCATGACCTGCCCATCTACACGGCATGGCTCATGTTTCATTGAGTTAGACAAGGCTGTGGTCCATGTGACCAGATTGGTTAGTTTTCCGTGATTGTGGTTTTCAGTCTGTCTGCCCTCTGATGGAGAAGGATAAGAGGCTTATGGAAGCTTCCTGATATGAAAGACCTACTGAGGGGGAAACTGGGTCTTGTTCTGGTGGGTGGGGTCATGCTCAGTAAATCTTTAAAAACTGTGGAAAATTCTTAAAGAGATGGGAATACCAGACCAGCAGACCTGCCTCTTGAGAAATCTGTATGCAGCTCAGGAAGTAACAGTTAGAACTGGACGTGGAACAACAGACTGGTTCCAAACTGTGAAAAGAATACGTCAAGGCTGTATATTGTCACCCTGCTTATTTAACTTATATGCAGAGTACATCATGAGAAACACTGGGCTGGATGAAGCACAAGATGGAATCGAGATTGCCAGGAGAAATATCAATAACCTCAGATATGCAGATGACACCATCCTTATGGCAGAAAGTGAAGAGCTAAAAAGCCTCTTGATGAAAGTGAAAGAGAAGAGTGAAAAAGTTGGCTTAAAGCTCAACATTCAGAAAACTAAGATCATGGCATCGGGTCCCATCACTTCATGGCAAATAGATGGGGAAACAGTGGAAATAGTGACAGACTTTATTTGGGGGGGCTCCAAAACCACTGCAGATGGTGACTGCAGCCATGAAATTAAAAGACACTTGCTCCTTGGAAGAAAAGTTATGACCAATCTAGACAGCATATTAAAAAGCAGAGACATTACTTTGCCAACAAAGGTCCATCTAGTCAAGGCTATGGCTTTTCCCGTAGTCATGTATTGATGTGAGAGTTGGACTATAAAGAAAGCTGAGTACCGAAGAACTGATGCTTTTGAACTGTGGTGTTGGAGAAGACTCTTGAGAGTCCCTTGGCCTGCAAGGAGATCCAGCCCGTCCATCCTAAAGGAAATCAGTCCTGAATATTCACTGATACTCATTGACTGATGTTGAAGCTGAAACTCTAATACTTTGGCCACCTGATGCGAAGAGCTGACTCATTTGAAAAGACCCTGATGCTGGGAAAGATTGAAGGCAGGAGGAGAAGGGGACAACACAGGATGAGATGGTTGGATGGCATCAGAACTCAAGACATGCGTTTGAGTAAACTCTGGGAGTTGGTGCTGGAAATGGAGGCCTGGTGTGCTACAGTCCATGGGGTCACAAGGAGTCAGACATGACTGAGCAACTGAACTGAACTGAGGATGAAAGTGAGAGTGAAAGTGAAAGTCGAGTCCAACTCTTTGAGACCCCTATGGACTGCATGAAATTCTCCAGGCCAGAATACTTGAGTGGGTTGCTGTTCCCTTCTCCAGGAGGTCTTCCCAACCCAGGGATCGACCCAGGTCTCCTGCATTGCAGGTGGATTCTTTACCGTCTGAGCCACCAGGGAAGCCTTGATAATAGGGTAAATGAGCAATTATAGGCTAGGAAGTCTACTTGAAAATAAATTTGCTTTTAATATGTGGTAATAATTCCAACTTTAAAGCTAAAACAGATTCTTCTCATTGTGTAGATTTCTTCCCATATCCTGCCGCCTGCCTCCACAATGTAATGGATTTGTGACTAAGACTGGTGTCATCATAATGTTCTTGGGACAGAATGATAGTCCAGTGACTCATCAGGCACTAGAAAGGGAAAATATTCAAGAAATTTAACATCACTGGCATTTGAAATATTTCAGTACTGTGAATCTCTTCCTAAAAATAAGGACAACAAAATAACTTTATGCACTGATAAAAGCCACAAGTCAAAACAACTGTGACAAAGCACAGAACAAATTATAAATTGCTTTAAAAAATCATCATGGTTACTCATAAAAATCTCAACATTTGCCAACCAATTTTTCTTGTCAAAATACAGTGTTTCTTCTGAGGTTTATAACCTCAATTTGTCCAATTTCTCCCCATAAATGCTCCTTTTAATGGCTGGGGCACACAATAGTATTCAGATTCTAAAGACTTCTTTCTGTAGGAACAACATTTGAGAAGCAGATGAGTACCTTTCAAAGGCAATTGTAGTTGAGATTGTGGATGAGAATGATGGGGAAAATGAAAAAAAGTTATCTGAGGACTCTGGCCTATGCCAAGAAATAAGTGAGTAGAGCAGGAGGTTTGAAACACAGCTCAGGTAACTAAATGGCAGGCAAGTCTCAGATTGTTGGCATCTCATTTTTTCCTTTCTAGCCCTATTTATCCCTGGTCTTCGTTCCTTTACTCAACCCATGCTCCTGTTACTTCTCTTCCCTGACTCCCTATCCTCCATTCTTCTTTTCCTGTGGTTCTCTCTGTGCATATTGGCCTTCTGAGATCTATACTTCAGAGAAAACTGGGCTGTGAGACCTGCAAAAATGGATATCTATCCCTTTGTGGTTGCTTCTAGGAAATACTAACCATACTTAAGATATGATTAATTTCCTAATATCTTACCACCAGTAAGATATTAAAACTCATTAAAAGTTAAAAAATTTTATTAAGAACATTTAATATTTTATGGTTGTGGTTCAGTTGCTAAGTCGTGTACTACTCTTTGTGACTCTGTGGACTGCAGCATGCCAGGCTCCCCTGTCCGTCACTATCCCCTGGAATTTGCTCAGATTCATGTCCATTGAGTTGGTGATGCTATCTAACAATCTCATCCTCTGCCTCCCCCTTCTGTTGCCTTCAACCTTTCACAGCATTAGGGTCTTTTCCAATGAGTTGGCTCTTCTCATCAGTTGGCCAAAGTTTTGGAGCTTCAGCTTCAGCATTAGTCTTTCCAAAAAATACTCAGGGTTGATTTCCTTTAGGATTGATTAATTTGCTCTCCTGGCAGTTCAAAGGATTCTCAGGAGTCTTTTCTGGCACCACAATTCAAAAGCATCAGTTCTTCAGCGTTCAGGCTTCTTTAGGGTCCAACTCGCACATCTGTACATGACTACTGGCAAAACCATAGCTTTGACTATATGGACCTTTGTTGGAAAAGTAATGTCTGTGCTTTTTAATATGCTGTATAGGTTTGTCAGAGCTTTCTTTCCAAGGAACAAGTGTCTCTTAATTTCATGGCTGCAGTCACCCTCCACAATGATTTTGGAGCCCAAGAAAAGAAAACTTGTCACTATTTCCACTTTTTTCCCTATTTGTCACAAAGTGATGGGACCAGATACCATGATCTTAGCATTTTGAATGCTGAGTTTTAAGCCAGCTTTTTCACTCTCCTCTATCACCCTCATTAAGAGGCTCTTGAACAGAGAATGGATAATAGTGGGAAAATTGCTGAAATTTGAGGAAAAGGGTTATAGTTTAGTTGATAATACTGTATCAAGGCCAATTTCCTGTTCTTGATTGTAGTATTATGGTTATGTAAGATGATAACATTAGGGGAAGCAGGGTGAGAGATGTAAAGGAACATTTTTTCATATTATTTTTTCAACTTTTCTGTAAGTCTATAATAGTTCAAAATAATATTTCAATAAAATAAGGTAAAATAAGAATAGTGGGTAGTCAGTGAGGCAAACACTAGGATGTGGGTCAAACATCTAGAAAACTTAGATGATGGGAAGATTTTGATCCTACTTTTCAGTTAAAATGATTGAGAAATAGAGAAGTTCTTTGACATAACCACAGTACACTGTACATAAATACCTTCGCCTTCAGCTCGGGTTTGACTATTATGATTCTATGACAAGGAGAGT
Organism: Bubalus bubalis; assembly: GCF_019923935.1. NCBI lineage: Eukaryota > Metazoa > Chordata > Mammalia > Artiodactyla > Bovidae > Bubalus > Bubalus bubalis. The sequence continues at coordinate 45,854,459 of NC_059161.1, forward strand.
TACATAGAATGAAAAATATTATGTGATATTTATTTTCTTCAAAAAGTTAGGATGGTTTTTTGAAATGCATGTTCATTTGTGATTGGGGAGTATTGGAAGCGATAGTGAGGAATCTCAATAAAATGACATCTAACAATCATGAAAGTATAAAGTTACATATTACTTATGTTAAAATCAGAATAGCAGTAGATGATATGTGCTACGCGTGCATATGTGGGTGGGGGAAATTTTTATTTTGGGAAAGTGTCACAACATTCCAAGAAACTGTGATTTTACTATTCTCACCAAAAGGCTCTTAGTAATACAGAAAAACTGCTTTGGAAAACTGTTTTATTATTAAGATAAAATTGCAACAAAAATATCCTGTCTTGAAGTCTGTACCTTGGTGTAAATGATGTGCTAAGTGAAGTGAAGTCCCTCAGTTGTGTCCGACTCTTTGCGACCCCATGGACTGTAGCCAGCCAGGCTCCTCCGTCCATGGGATTTCCCAGGCAAGAGTACTGGAGTGGGTTGCCATTTCCTTCTCCAGCGGATCTCCCCAACCCAGGGATCAAACCCAGGTCTCCTGTATTGTAGGCAGATGCTTTTACCGTCTGAGCCACCAGGGAAGTCCTCAAATGATGTGCTAAAGCCCCCCACTATTATTGTGTAACTGTCAATTTCCCCTTTCATCAATGTTAGCATTTGCCTTATATATTGGAGTACCCTATGTTGGGTGCATGTATACTTACAATTGATATATCTTCTTCTTGGATTGATCCCTTGATCATCACATAGTGTTCTGCCTTATCTCTTGTCACAGTCTTTATTTTAAAGTCTATTTTGTCTGGTATGAGTATTGGTACTCCAGCCATCTTTTATTTCCATTTGCATGGAATATCTTTCTATCCCCTCAATTTCAGTCTGGATGTGTCCCTAGGTCTTAAGTGGATCTCTTGTAGACAGCATATATATTGGTCTTGTTTTGGTATCCATTCAACCAGTTTATCCTTTTGATTGGAGTGTTTAATCCATTTATATTTAAGGTAATTACCGATATGTATGTTTCTATTGGGCATCCCAGGTAGCTCAGAGGGTAAAGAATCTGCCTGCAATGCAGGAGACCTGAGTTCAATCCCTGGGTCAGGAAGATTCCCTGGAGAAGGGAATGGCTACCCACTCTAGTATTCTTGCCTGGGAAATCCCATGGACAGAGGAGCCTGGTGGCCTACAGCCCGTGGGGTTGCAAAGAATGGGACACAACAGAGCGACTGAGCACACACACACTCACAGATTCTTTAGTTTTCCAGAAGGTGGTGCTATAGCACAAGTGTTTGGGTTTTTTGGCCTGAGCTCCTTGTACTTGAAAAGCAGCACTTTCCACCCACTGTCTCTGCTTAGAGTTGATGCCCAGTATCCCCATGGTCACTGCTTCTGCTCCGGGGTCACTTGTGCCTTGCTGCTGCTGTTTTCTCGGTCATCACTGCAAGGGGTACCAGGACATTGGGCACTTAAGTCACATTTGCCATTTCTTGAGCCACAGGCTCAGCCACCACAGGGAGTGGAGGGTTGGGGGTGCCTGGGTTGTGGCCCCTTCTGCCACGTCAGGTTCATGGGCTGCACTCGTGTGGGAAAGCAGCAGGGGACCAGATTCTTGGAGGCACGTTTCACTTCCACTGCTGCCCCGCTATCTATCTGACTGTGGGCGCTGCTGTGGCTGGGAGGCCAGAGTTGTGTGTGGTTTCCCTTGCTGCTCCCAGGTTCTCTGGGATGGCAGGCCGAGCTGCTGCAATCACAGGGCCACGATTGCAGGCACTGCCTCTGCTGTCCCCAGGTTCCACCTCCTCTATGAGTTCCAGTTTACCCACCTTCAGATGTACAGGTATGTGGAATTCTCCAGGGTCCCCTGCGTTGGGCAGAGGAACCTTCATGGTCAGTGTTTTGCTGGTTGTAGATTGAAGGGGAGAGATAGAGTGTCTCACCCAGTCATGATGCTGATGTTAACTCTGCTTCTCTCACTTATAATGTTCAGGTAATAGTTTAAAATTTTTTGCCTTTTAATGTACATATATACACCTGTGTTTTCGGTATTTTGGGGGGAATCTTCAAAATTAAGTTTTGAGGAGCACGATTAATAGATCCACCAATATGATTTTTAAAAATTGCGGTCAATAAAAGTTTTAATTATACAATTTTAATTATTTTATCACCTTCTTTTGTACTGGAACACAGAATTCTCCGGCTTGGATAATATTATAACTAATGTGGTTGAACAGTCTTCCTGAAGGAAAAAAAGGCTAATCCAATTTACCTCTAAAATCTGTTAGGTATTTAGTAATTTTGTCCATTCTCTTCGGAGGGGGGCGGGGGCGGACTGAAAGATAACTGAGGCAGGGATTGCACTTGGTACTTTATAAGTATGCAATGTTGTCAGTAGCTCCATTTTAAGGATAAGGAAATGGGTTTATAGACATAAAGTGGTGGCCAGGAACATGTAGTAGGCAGCAGAGGTGAAGCTGAACTCCACTGGATTTACCAGCTTCCCCCTTCTCCTGCCTTAGTATCTATGAGCCACTCCAATTTAACCTCCATGACCACATCTATCTACTTCAGTGGTTACTTCTCATTTTCCTTCTGCCTCTTCCTTGGCCATTCTCTTTTACAGCTTCAGACTTCCTTTGTTTAAATGTCTTGATATGAATAGCCCCAAATTATTGATGAAAATTAGTAGTTTCCATTGAAAAGTCTTCATTCTAAATCCCTTTCTCATCTGATTGAGGCAAAAAATAAGCACACTTGACCACAAATTCTTAAAGAGAAGGTTCACCTATTAGAGTAGTGCTATATATAGGAAACATATTTCATTATCTTCTACCCCTTAATCCTAGAGACAGAGGTCTTCTCAATCCTGGATCCCATAGGTTTATCAATGAGTATGTCTGATGCTCAGGCCTCCCAGGTGGTTCAGTGGTAAAGAATCTGCCTGCCAATGCAGCAGACACTGGTTTGATCCCTGGGTCGGGAAGATCCCCTGGAGGAGGAAATGGCAACACATTCCAGTATTCTTGCCTGGGAAATCCCATGGACAGAGGTGCTTAGTGGGCTTCAGTCCATGGGGTCACAAGAGTCAGACACAACTTACTGACTAAACAACACGTTTGATGCTAATACAGCAAATAGATTTTAATGAGCTCTTTTGGTACTCAGCACTCTGCCCTGCGGCTGGATAGCCATAATTATGTCTTTTGTGGAAGCTCTGAAGAACAGGGTCAAGTGTCAGCCAGTATCTCAGGTTAATCAGAAGATATACCAAGACAATGTCCTCGACTGCCTGGCTTCACACAGTTGTATTGTGGTCTTGACTCTTTGCTTCTTGGCATCACAAATGGCAGACAGTGATCAGCAGCTTCTTTTATCTCACTCAGATTCCAGATGGAAATAGCTCTAGGTTAGTTGCTCAAAGCCAGTTGCTAAATGGCCAATTTAATGAATTTGCTTTAAAAAAAAAAAAAAAAAAACCTAATTCATTTTACCTTATTAAGAAGTTTTAATCTTAATATCTTTTAAAAAACATTAAATTTGTCTCTCAAATATTTCTTGCTGCGGTAAGGCAAAAGAACAGTGCAAGACAAATAATATAGCCATACTGAAGCATGATCTTTAAAATATACTTGGGTATAAAATATTCTCATAAGTTCTTGTGAAAGTGTATTTTTTCTGTCAACCAAACAAAACAGTTAAATGAGTAAATCTGGCCCATGGCTTTCTATGAACTTCCCTTTTGTGTCTGCGTGGCAAGGTTGGTGGTGTTTCAGTCTGATCAGTTCTTAAGTCCCATGACTTTTTTCCTTTGAAATTTGTTTGCCTGTCATTCTATATATCTGCTAACCAGGATCAATGGATTGAGTTTGTCTCCACCTTAAAACATATTTATTTGCCATTTTTGTAAATTCTTGACTACCACTTCCCCATCATCATGGTTATCCAGAACAAACTCTTGGACACCCTGCTGGGAGTAGGTCATTCCAAGGAGTGAGCACTGTGATCAGTTAATGGTTCATTAACTTTTTTCTGTTCATGCTCACATCTGAGATACCTCATGGTTTAATAAAGTCTCTGCGATGCCAAGATATACACATACACAAGCAGTGAAGCCTAACTGAACGGTGAGCATCTCCAGAAATAATAGCTCTGGGGTTTAAGTTTCTCAGTTTCACCACTACTGACATCTGGGGAGTGGAAAGTCCCTTGGGGATTTTGGGGTTTGTCCTGTGTATTACAGGATGTTCAGCAGCATCTCTGACTTTCACCTACTAGATACCAGGAGCACCCTTTCTCACTTGTAACCAAAAATTTCTCTGGACACCTGCCAAATGTCTCGTGAGACAACACTGTCCCAAGTGTACAAATCCTGAAGTTGATTTTCAGCATGACCCTCTCACAGAGAATTCTAAAACCCTTATTTAGGATTTCATCAGAAAGTCCAGTGTTTTAAACTTCACTAACATCACACAAAGGTTTCAGCTCAAAGGTTTCACGATGGCTCATAATATGCTAGCATATAGTTGACAGCCATACAGAGACTGTTGGAGGCTACAGACTTGATCTACTGTTATCTTTATTACATAAGTGGTTATGTTTCTCGTTGAGCCCTCAAATACTGTTTAGATTGAGGATGTCTGCTAAGGCAAAATAGCATTCAGTTGCCAGTCTGGTTATTGAGTTACGGGTAAAATCTGATTTTGTTTGATTTTTTCCCAATAAAAATCTTTCTTTTTAAACCAAATAGGCTGTAGGAAATCAAACTGTACAAGCATCACATCATCATCACAATGTAAAAAACACTGCTGAGAACAATGCTGCATGGGCTAAAAGAATCTAGGGGCTCGACACTTCCACAAAACAGTTTGAAATCCCTTTCATAGTAATGAAAAGAATACCCACTCAGGCCTAAGAAATTAGTTATAAGAATGTAATTTCATTTTTTCATCACAATGCTTCTACAACTTTTAAAAATTGAGATACAATTGGCATATTAACATTAGAATGTTGTTTTAATTATGCTTTTAAATGCCATCTATGCTATCTTTTAAATACCACTGGGGAGTTGGTGTTAATAAGACTGTTTTTCCAAGAAATACATATCAAGCGTAAGTATCCATTGTTTTTTAAAGATACTTGATAGAATACTACTTACAGACAAGATGCTTTAAGTAGTGGGTCTTTGTAATTCTGTATACATGTGTGTGTGTACCTAGTTGCTCAGTCATGTCTGACTCTTTCTGACCCCACGGACTGTAGCCCACCAGGCTCCTCTGTCCATGGAATTCTACAGGCAAGAATACTCAAGTGGGCTGCTGTGCCCTCCTCCACGGAATCTTCCCAACCCAGGACTCTATACATGTAGGAGGGGGAAAAAAACCAAATTGCTCCAACTCCCTACATAATTGAGGTTGGGTCTATTTTAAATGAAGCCTTCAGTTTCAAGCTTAAATCAACTTAACCTGGCTCTCCCTACTGCTGCGGCTGCTGCTAAGTCACTTCAGTCATGTCTGACTCTGTGCAACCCCACAGACGGCAGCCCATGAGGCTCCCCCATCCCTGGGATTCTCCAGGCAAGAACACTGGAGTGGGTTGCCATTTCCTTCTCCAATGCATGAAAGTGAAAAGTGAAAGTGAAGTCGCTCAGTCGTGTTCGACTCTTAGCGACCCTATGGACTACAGCCTACCAGGCTCCTCCATCCATGGGATTCTCCAGGCAAGAGTACTGGAGTGGGGTGCCATTGCCTTCTCCACTGGATCTCCCTAGAACTGCTAATTCAAAATTCCCTAAGGTTGAAGCTACCTGTGGAAAAATCCTCGCACTGTTGCAGAGAGATGATGGGCAAGACTCTTTCATGACAGCCTCCCTTTATTTCCAAGCTTCCTGCTTGCATCCCTTATCCTTTCTAATCTAATCCATGTCCTATAGTTTTTGACTCATAGTCTTTTCAGTCTATGATAATTCAAATAAGAACAGGAGGTGTGTGTGTATCTGTGTAATTAGCACATAGGTATATTTCTTAATTTTGTTAATCTAACCTGTTACCTTATATATGTATGTATATAAATATTCTATATATATGCATGCACACACACACACACACAGACTCACATTCTCACTTAGGAGGGCAAAAGCTTGGTCAGCTTATGCTCCCAAATTACAGGAAAATAAAAGATGTCTGAAGACATAACTTGGGAATGAGGTCACAGGTACTTTTTTTACTATAGGAAAATTTGTTTAAAACAACACCAACTAAAAAAATGAAAACTCTAAAAATTCATATGCCTCTTACAAAACATCTGAAATGGTAAACACCCATGCACAAAAATCACCGATTCAACTATGTCAACTAAGATAGAAGAAAAATAAGTCTGTTTTCCTTTTGATTTTATACAATTTAGTGATTTTATTTGACACTTTTAAAATTCATTTTGGACCCAGCATGTCCTGGGGTTTTATACACTGACCAAACTGCTCTGCTAGAGATAGTCAAGTTCAATAGCAATTTTCTTTCACATTTATCCATTTTTGTTTAAGAAATATAAGGAGTCTGTATCACTTTTTATTTTATATGACATAATCATTTTTATTATACATTTATTTAAATCACTTTGGACCAAGCATGTCCTTTGGTTTTACCCACTCATCAAACTGCTCTGCAGTGAGATAGCCAAGTTCAATAGCAGTTGCCTTTAAGGTTGATCCATTTTTGTGTGCAGTCTTAGCGATCTTGGCGGCTTTGTCATACCCTGAAGAAGAAATTAAAAGGTGACATAGGAGTTAGTAGTGAAACTTGGTTTTCTAAAGCAAGAGTAATCATTATTATTTATTTGATGCTACCAACCTCTTAAGTAAACATTTTTTAATCTTAAAAATATTTAGCAGTGGGTTATCTTGATAGCTGTCATTTCTTATACAGAATAAAACCTTTCTTAACTTTTCTTAAGTAATACATACCTCACATTCTATAAGATGTGTCCCTAAACTGAAATGCTCACTAATCCAGATATTTTCATAAGGGGGAAAATATATACACATAGACATCTCTCTCTACACACACAAACACACACATACACATGTAGCACCAAGAGAGAGGAGTATACATCTGGGTAGTATAAATGTGCTGTTTCAACAGTATGTTTAACCAAAAATAATTATCTAACAAAGCATTAATAAGCTCAGTGCTGCAGCAGTACAAAAAATATAGGACTGTATGACCAGGAACTGTGGTAAAGGTAAAGGGCTCTAAGAGGGAAAAGAGAGGAGAGTCCTCTCACAATGAGGGAGGAGCAGGCAGGGCTCTGAGGAGACACACACCTTCAGAGCTTCCAGCATCTCTTTCTGTTCTCCACTCTTTTCAGACGTTACACAGTACAAGTAGGGAAGTTTGAGACAAACATATACTTGCACAAGAGGTCACAGGTCTACTGTTTACATCAAAGTTATTTGCTTTTAAAATTAATAGAGGCAGGGCAATTCTGGTTATCTTGATTTAATGTAATTTTTTTAAAAAGGCAAAAACCAGAAAGAAGAGAAATTAACAAAAATGAAACCAATGAAGGAGAAAAAAAAAAAAACAAGATTAGAGGGGTATGAACCAAGAGAAGTCCGCAATGATTATCCACTAAGCAAGATGTGCAGCCAAATAAATAAATATTTTTAAAAAATGTTATGTGTCATGTGCAATTATTAACCACCTACAAAATGTTATGTGTCATGTGTGATTATCAACCACATATAAGATGTTACTCATAGTATCAATTAATCTACCTATAAAACATTATGGACATAGTTAATATAAAATTAACACTGAATGCTAAACATGTTGAAATGGGCATTTAGCGATCAAACTAACTTTGAAAGAATTCTCATGTTAAACCTTTGGGGTTAATATTAGACATTCCATACTTTAATGTTAATAATGACATTAACGTTAATAATGACATTAAAGTCTATGCATTATGCTAACCCTTTTAGTTTTCATTCAAGTCCCAAAAACATGACTACCTGTTATACATAATGAGCACAATCAGAACCCATGATGTGGAGTTGTAAGGCTCATGCTTTGTCACCAGTCAGGTGTGCTTTTGCCCACTTATCCTTGAACGGTCTTTACCTCACATTAAACTGACTCTAAGAAAGATATCAATCATTCTGCTTTAGGAGTATCTCTAATTTAAACATTTTAGTAACAAATTCTGGAATATAAACATGATGAAACATTTGTCCCATGAACCTTTGGGTTCCTCTGTACATCTCTCTAGCTGAATGCTAAGGTACAATAATTTCAAAAGAATCCAGTATTATTGCCAGTTTTCATACTATTCCAAAACAGACAGTATATTGGGTTCACAGCTACGTGAAGCAGTCATGAGCTCTAACTTTATAAGACTGAAATTATAGTTTGACATGAAGCTAAGAATATAAAATCAGCCTTGAAAGTATAAGATTATTGAAGACTTTTTTAAAACAGTCCTCATATCACACCAAAAGACTGCATCATAACTTGTTCTAATGCACAAAACCAAAGAGTACATTAATAACTTCAGCTCAGCAGTAAGGAAATGGTGGGAAAAGGCTTTTAATACATCATAACATAAAGCAGTGAGTGCCTCAAAATCTATGAGTTAAAATAGTGTATTTAACAGGGATCATTATGGTCGATCTATAATCCAAGTTAACAAGTTTGAATCTATATAATGAAATATTTATAAATCTGGAAAAGGCTTGCAACACAAAAGCACAGTTTTAGACAAAATATTTCCCCCCTTTCCCTATAAGAAATGCATACATAACCCTTTTTTTAAAAATTTAATCCATTTCTGAGTTGAATAAAACAACAACAAAAGTATAGTAGCATCTAGAGAAGGTAGAAAAATGAGTTCGTTCAGTGTTGTTAGTCAGCAAGTCCCAACAATACAAACTAAGAGGATATTTAGTATCTGAATTTAATGTCCCATAGTATCTAAATTCTATTAAGATTAAAATAAGCTTTAAATTCTACTTCTGAACTTGCCACATTTCAAATAAAATGAAGTATAATCAATCAAGTTTTTGAAAGAAATATTACACCATAAAGGTTATATATATATAGCATCTTTCAACACAATTCAAAATGTCTTTAAGACAATGTTCAAAAGAAATCTGTTGTTCACTAACATTGATCCAGTAGTCTTAGTCTCTTAAAACTTTCTCAGCTTTTAAACTGTATATTCAAAATGACATTGTTATTCTTTAAACGCATACCTATGTGAGGATTAAGAGCTGTCACCAACATTAGGGACTCATTCATCAGCTTGCTAATCCTTTCTGTGTTGGCCTGGATTCCCACCACGCAGTTTTCTGTGAAGGAAACCGATGCATCCCCCAGCAGTCGGGCTGAGTGTAACACATTTTTAATCTGAGAGAGAGACAGATTTATTAAGCCTAGCTTTTTTCTTTGTTCAATAACATATTTGCTAGTTCATATATGAATATAATTCAATTAACATATAGCACTCTTACAACCTGTAAGAAATCATACCCCCAAAAAATATGAAAGAAACTATAAACATTTGAGGACAGAGAAGTGCTCTTTTAAGAGGTGAAAAGGCATAAACACAAAAAAACTAAAGCACAAGATAGTCTGTGGTATTATAAAATACAGGTATGAAATGTTAAAGAACGCAGAGAAAGAAAAATAAATTCCAGTTGTAGGAGTTGATGAAGTTCTACTGATGGAGAGAACTGAAATAGTCAGAGGTTGTAAAGTTCAGGGTGTGTATGAGGCAATGAGTGAAGCCAGGGCTTCTCAGTTCTTAATGATCAGCATGTTAGTTTGTTTTAGCATTTTTTTGTGACATTTCCAACATATATTAAAATAAATATATATCCACATCCTAATCTCTCTGGTCTAAAATCCCAGGGTCTGAAAACAGTACTTCCAACAGTGGACTCACACAGAACTTCCAAGGTTTAATTTGATACTAACGACTTTATTATATTGCAAATGTTGATTATCTTGACTTACTTTCTATTAAAAACAAAACAGATCTTTTAAAAAAAACTGCAAGACATTTAATGTTATGTACATATATCTGCCAGGCAGCTGGTGTTAATTGTTTGGAATCTGACCCGAAAGGAAAAGCTTTTTGATATGAGATGTCCTTTTGTCTGTCTTCTATTTTCCACTAGAGTGCATATTAAATAAGGGCAAAAAAATTTGTTTTGTTTATTGCTCTATCACTAGCAACCAGGACAGTGCCTGACATAGACTAGTACTCAATCAATATTTAATGAATACGGTGAATGAATAAACATAATATTTGTCATTTGCATGTTCTTATCAAATTAAAATCAGACTTTACATCAGATACAAACTAGAAATAAGCCTTTAATATATATTTAGATATAACACTTCACACAAATAGAGGACTCTAATAGATAACAGTTCCATTATCTGAAGTTGGGGAAACTGGATAAAAGATGATGCCATTTTGTTCCATCTTCACAAAGATGAAGGAAAAAGAACAGATTTGAACATTGAGTGGACACAATGTTTTCAAGGTATATGGAAGAGTAAGATCAATGAAAGTCTTGAGAGAGAAAGGAAAGAGAACTAGATAGAAATTACTGAATAAACCAAGGACAAAAGTGTCTCAAGGGACAAGTCTAGGTCAGATGGCAGTTAAGAGCCGTGGCATGTCTGTTGGACTCAACAGTGCTACAAGAACAATTCAAATACAAGTGCAAGTGTGGAAGCCCAACTGCAGTGCATATGCAAGTGAGAGTGGGCATTCCTTTAAAACAGCTGAATTTGGAGAGGAAGAAAGCAGCAGTATGAGGAGACAGAATGGAGGCAGAGTTTCTTTCTTTCCTCTGTTTATTAACTGAGGAACTAGAACTTATTTCTAGCAGTTGGCGTCCCCAGTGGCTAGGGACAAGAAAGAAACCTATAACGCACTTTCAGAATTTTTCTTCCTGTTATAAAAAGCAAACCATCAATTACTTAAGCTAAAAGTCACCTAATTAAATATCCAGGATTAATCTTCTAACATTAATATATGCTTGACTTCCAACTGCTACTCATATTATCTTAACACCTAATGAACTTTAAGAAATCTTTATGAAAGACAAAAACCAAGACAACTAGCTTTGGGTCAAAGACATTAAAAATCAAAAACTTACCATCATTGGCTTGAAAACATTCAACTCAAAATGTCCATTGCTGCCTCCAACGGTAACAGCGACATGATTCCCCATGACCTGGGCTGCAACCATGGTCATTGCTTCACACTGGGTGGGGTTCACCTTTCCTTCAAGAAAACCACCAAAGACACCACATCGAGCACACCGATGGATTCAAGTATGAGTTAAAATTAGGTTTTAGATCAAATAAACAAGAAAAGAAGGAAAGACAAAGCAAGACATATAATAAAGCAAGGCCCCAACCGTATCTGTGTAGCCTCCCATACCTCACTCGCCAAAGCCCAAAGCAAAAAATGAAATAAGAGACATGTGATATAATTTTTTTTATTCAGCCCATTAAAATCACTTTAATAGCCTGTTCTAGAATTCTATTTGCTTTGGGTTGTGAAAAGAACTATTTACACATTTTCTAATATGGAAATCAGAATACACGATACTAACTAAAATTGTTTTCTCCTATATTGTTGGTGATGTTCCCAGAAGTTCTGATCAAAGGTAGCGCTAAACACATTCTGAAACAAGTGTGCCACATACGTCCCCATCTACTTACAGATCATGTTAAACTAAAAAAGACGTGCTTTGTAGATGAGAATGCCTGGGTTCTAATCAAGTTTCAGTTCTAACATTTATCAGCTATGTGATGATTGCTGTTGTTTAGTTACTAAGTCATGTCAAACTAGTTGCAACCCCAGAGACTATAATCCACCAGGCTCATCTATCCATGGAATTTTCCAGACAAGAATACTAAAGTGGGTTGCCATTTTCTTCTCCAGGGGATGTTCTTGACCCAGGGATCAAACCTGCATTTCCTGCTTGGCAGGTATATTCTTTACCACTGAGCCACCTGGGAGCCAGCTACATGATTACCTGGCATGATACTGCTTCCTGGTTCATTTTCAGGCAAAATTAGTTCTCCCAGTCCCGAGCGAGGACCAGAACCCAGAAAACGAATATCATTTGCGATCTTCATCAGACTGCAAGCAGTAGTATTCATGGCTCCACTGAGTTCAACCAAAGCATCATGAGCAGCCAGAGCTTCAAACTTATTTGGAGCTGTGACAAAAGGTAAGCCTGAAGAAAAAAATCAATAACCTGTATGAGTTAACAGGTAAAATTAAACATTTTTCTAATATCAGCAAGTTAAACAGAAACTATCAGTATATGAACATAAGCAAAAACAGAATAAAAATTTAACTTCAGAAAGAAATGCTTAAGACTCAAGCTTTCTCTACATTTCTTCAAGATGTCCTGAGGAGTAGAAGGAATCTAACGATACTAGCACATTTAAAAGATAAAACAAGCACAATAAATGTTGAAAGAAATATAAAATACTAAACGAAAAATCATTCTGCTATTGCAAACACATGTGTATGATGCCGTGAGTAAAGATGAAAAGTAGGTAAAATTCACTCCACTCGATTCCGAACTCCTTTCCTAGTACAATTTTCCCCCCATTTGAGGCATCCTGGTCTCTTCTCTTGGAGAAGGCAACGGCACCCCACTTCAGTACTTTCGCCTAGAAAATGCCATGGACGGAGGAGCCTGGTAGGCTGCAGTCCATGGGGTCGCTAGAGTCGGACATGACTGAGCGACCTCACTTTCACTTTTCACTTTCATTTGTTGGAGAAGGAAATGGCAACCCACTCCAGTGTTCTTGCCTGGAGAATCCCAGGGACGGGAAGCCTGGTTGGCTGCCATCTATGGGGTCGCACAGAGTCGGACACGACTAAAGCGACACAGCAGCAGCAGCAGCAGTCTCTTCTCTGGGCTTTTCAGGTGGCGCTAGTGGTAAAAACACGCCTGCCAATGAAGGAGATGTAAGAACTACAAGTTTGATCCCTGGGTCGAGAAGAGCCTCTGAAGGAAGGCATGGCAAACCACTCCAGTATTCTTGCCTGGGAAATCCCATGGACAGAGAAGCCGGGTGGGCTAGAGTTCACGGACTCGCAAAAGACACAACTGAAGTGGCTGAGCACACATGCATTCTGTTCTCTAGCCAGGACCTAGAAGCTCCTCTGTGAGATTAGGAAGTCAAAATGAACTAGACATTCTCAGTCGCTTCCATGTTCAAATTTTTAAAGATCTACATATTCTAGACCCCATATTACAATTTTCACTGATTAAAGTTTAATTAAAAGTCAAATCTCTGCTAGTAAGCAATAATAAGAAATGTAGAATTATCTGTACTCTCTGTTAAGATCTCCACGTTAATAAGAGTTTTCTGGAGACAACAGCTCTAGTAACAGTTACCATTATTGAGACCTTCAAAAAGGTCATTAATTCAAAGAAATGTCACAGTATGCCATAGGGAAAAAAGAAATTAAGCCAGTCAATCTCTAACGTACTTGTTATTCAAATGAATTTCTCACCAATCATTTGATTCTTCCTACTTTGAAAACAAGTATTCAAAACAGCTTTAGTGGTGATTTAGTTGCTAAGTCATTGTGACTCTTGCAACCCTATAGACTGTAGCCCACCAGGACCCTCTGTCCATGGGATTTCCCAGGCAAAATTACTGAGTAGGTTGCCATTTCCTTCTCCAGGGGATCTTCCCAACCCAGGGATCACACCCAGGTTTCCTACATCGCAGTCAGGTTCTTTACCAACTAAGCCACCAGGGAAGCCTAAAACAGCTTTAAATGGAAAATAATTGAATACTACCAGATAGTAAATGAAATTAGCACTAATAGATTTTAATAATTACATGTTGTATGAACTTACAGATGGGAAACTTTTAAAAAATATAAGGATTAATATCACAACTTCTAAAACAGACACAAAGTAGATGACTGATGGGGAAGTATTATTTCTAACTTTAAATCTGTAAGAATTCAAAGCAGAAACACCCAGAAAAACACAGACTGGTCTAATGGTAATAAGTAGTAAGCCATGTTGTCACCTACCTGTGAGCGCAGCCACTTTTGCAGCAACCTTTTCTGCAAAGCCAATTCTAGTATTTAAACCAGTGCCAACAGCAGTGCCCCCAGCAGCGAGCTCATAAATTCTTGGCATGGCAGCTTTTATTCTTGTTGTTGCATATTTCACTTGTTGAACATAACCGCTAAATTCCTGAAAAAATAAAGAAATTAAGGTGAGAGTATACGATTTCCTAATGGCATGTAAGTCACTCTAACTGCATTAAATATAAGTTTTTAAAAAACACATCTCAGGTACAAAATTAGAAGCTACTCAAGTGGCAATTACATTAATGTATATGATAAGCAATGTACAAGGGTGAAAGGGCATTTAGAAACCTATCAGGTAGGCCATACCACTGATAACAACATGCACCCTACCTATAAACTATAAACTACTCTTTTAATAGAAAACAAAGAAAACCAACACAGGAAATAAACGTAAAAAAACACAACTTTACTACATTAAATTATTGGTTTATATGCAAATGATTTATTTTGTTGGTGCATTTCAAATAACTTGAAGAAAGAAAAAAACTGAATCTCCTTAAGAAAAATGCAAACAGAAATATCCTCCATACAATTTCAGTTAAAAAACCTGACGTGGAATTTGAGGGTGTTTTAAAAGCTCTCAAGAAGCTAACTGACTTATTGAACAGCCTAAGAAGGTAACAGGGTAGAGTAAGACCCTGGGTAGCTTCATGATGCGTTTTAATTCTGCTATGAATGCCACACTGCTTCCCAAAGTACAACATACTTTAAGTAAAGTAACCACAGAAATCATCATGTTTGAAACACAGCAAGGGCCCTATTAAGTAAGAACTATGCAAGGACAGAGGGCATAAACTAGAACTCAACTGAGCAAGCCAGGATATATGGTTACACTCAATCTATCTTTTCTTTACCCTATCTAACAACACTGAAGAACCATGAATACTTTTGATTAGTACTGGGATTTCACACTGCTCTAAAGAAAACATTTTTTAGAAGATACAACTTCTTTCCATCTGATCTAATATCACTTACATATATACCAGGTGGATTCACTTAAGGAATACATTTTATTAAAGAAAAAATTACACTCAAGAAACTCAAAAGACTATTTCAATAAAAGCAAGTATAAATGCCTCTGGTAAGATAAACAGATAAATTTAACTTTCTGTCACAAAGAATGATGATTTTACATAGGAAGCTGAGTCATGGCCCAAATGGACTTTAGCATATAATGTAACACACACAAAAAAACAGGAAAAAAACTAGAAACCAGAGAGATACTCAAAAGTTTCAAAAACAGATACTGTATCTCCTTAGAACTTACGTATGGTAGAGCCCAAATCACTGCAGATGGTGATTGCAGCCATGAAATTAAAAGATGCTTACTCCTTGGAAGGAAAGTTATGACCAACTTAGATAGCATATTCAAAAGCAGAGACATTACTTTGCCAACAAAGGTCCGTCTAGTCGAGACTATGGTTTTTCCAGTGGTCATGTATGGATGTGAGAGTTGGACTGTGAAGAAAGCTGAGTGCTGAAGAAGTGATGCTTTTGAACTGTGGTGTTAGAGAAGACTCTTGAGAGTCCCTTGGACTGCAAGGAGATCCAACTAGTCCATTCTAAAGGAAATCAGTCCTGGGTGTTCATTGGAAGGACTGATGCTAAAGCTGAAACTCCAATACTTTGGCCACCTCATATGAAGAGTTGACTCATTGGAAAAGACCCTGATGCTGGGAGGAATTGGGGGGAGGAGAAGGGGATGACAGAGGATGAGATGGCTGGATGGCATCACCGACTCAATGGACATGAGTTTGAGTAAACTCCGGGAGGTAGTGATGGACAGGGAGGCCTAGCGTGCTGCGATTCATGGGGTTGCAAAGAGTCGGACACGACTGAGAGACTGAACTGAAGAGCCAATGATGTAAAGAGAAATAAGATACAGCTTAAGAAGCAACTTAATTTAGTAAGCTTAATTAAGTCACATCATGTGTACTTCAATTAATCATTTCCAGTTTTCCTCATTCCTGCTGTCATAAACTTAAGGTAAATGATCATGTTTTTTTCCATTGTTTGCTATCAGATGAACAAAACTACAAATGAAATCTTTCCAAATAACCAGCAGCCAAACTCTCACAACTAACTTGAATTTCTACAAAAATACTGTTACTGATACTCAATATAGAATTTGTGTATGTCCTACCTCAAAGTGGAGTGAGCTTACTGAGACAAAATCTGTTCCTTGTATTTCCTCTGCAATGTGTACTATCAGACAT
This sequence comes from Bubalus bubalis, assembly GCF_019923935.1. NCBI lineage: Eukaryota > Metazoa > Chordata > Mammalia > Artiodactyla > Bovidae > Bubalus > Bubalus bubalis. The sequence continues at coordinate 45,870,850 of NC_059161.1, forward strand.
TCTTTAAAGTATCACTGAAAGTGAAGTCACTCAGTAGTCTCCGACTCTGCGATTCCATGGACTGTAGCCTACCAGGCTTCTCCATCCATGGGATTTTCCAGGCAAGAGTACCAAAGTGGGTTGCCATTTCCTTCTCCAAGGGATCTTCCTGACCCAGGGATCAAACCCGGGTCTCCCACATTGCAGGCAGACGCTTTACCCTCTGAGCCATCATAAAGAAACATAAAAATGCTTTTTGTATTTTGGAAAAGAGTAATACCTCTTTTACATGTGGCCAAAACATTTAACCACTTTAAAATTAATTTTTAAAGAATTAAAAATTAATTTAGAATAAGAGAGACAAAGGAAGAAATTATGATAATGATACTGATGAAGATGATGACAGCTAACACCAATATGTGCTTACAATATGTCACAAACAGTTCGAAGCATTCTAAATGAATTAGCTTATTTGAACCTCAGAACTATTCTACGAAAGAGATATTATTTTCTTGGTTTTACAGCTAGAAAAAGTGACGCAAAGAAAAGCTAAGCTTCCTAAGGTCCAATAGTTTGCATATAGCAAAGCTAAGATTTAAACTCAAGCAGACTGATGTGGAGTCTGGTTCATAACCAGTATGCCCTGCTGTTCTCCTGAGTAGATGCCAATAAAAATCACTGACAGGTTAATGCAGAATCATCTCTGTTGCTGAACTGAACTGTTACAAACTTGGCCATTTAAACCAGTGTGATTTAGAGGGTAATACATTGGCCATTTGTACCAAGCCCACAATGGAACCAAATCTAATCACACTCAATATACCTGCCCAAGAGTAAGTGGAACAGCATCCTGTGTATGAGTACGCCCAATTTTGATGATCTGGTCAAACTCTTTGGATTTTGCTTCCAGGGCATCATGCAGCTTCTGTAGTCCTGGGAGCAGCACTTCATGAACTTCTATTGCAGCAGCAATGTGCATTGCTGTGGGAAAAGTATCATTTGAGCTCTGTCGGAAAGTTTTCAAAAGAAACATAAAATGTTAAATCATAGGCCAAAAAAACCAAACTTGAATGTCTCAGTTGAAAATCTCACTAAGTGACTACTCAAAATGTGGCATATTTAGTACTCAATTATATTTATGTGTGCCAAGTCACTTAGGATCAAATAAGAAGCAAAAGAAGCAACCTGATTTCCTTTACAGAAGGTGTTTAGGCCGGTATTACACAGACCACCTACAATGAATGTATTACATATTACTATATCTACCTGCTAATAAATAACAGCAAGACACAAAGAAATACACCTAGCAAATATAAGGATAGCAGTAATAAAACATCTTACAGTTAAATAACACATACAGTCTTTCACAAACATTTCTTCCTTCACTAAACTTGAGGAAAATTCTGCGAGATAGGTCACCACTTTAAAAATAGAACAGAATCTGTCAAAGAAATTATGTGCCATGCCAAAGTATTTAGAGTTGGCAGAACTGGGACCTGACCAGGTAGTCTATAAACACCATGCTCTTTCGTCAAATGTAAACCTGTACTTGTAAATTACGACGTTATCTTTAACTCCACCTCAGTCCTCTACCTGACCATACACACTAGGTTATTCTGAAGTAGATTTCAGACTTCGGTATACATAAAAGATAAACTCATATTTAAATGCAAGTCCTAGGTTTGCAAAATCCTTCACACCATGCAATGTGAAAAAAAAAAAATAAACTTCCTTATACTTTAAATTACACTACGTACCCAGATCCTGATTTTTAAATATCACTTCCCAATAAGATCCTCCAAAAGGTCTTTGGAAAAATGATTGCTTAGGGGGGTTAGGACAGGAAAAATACAAGATGATAAGCCTGGAGCATCTTGTAGTGGAAAAATTAAGTGCCTTAAAAAAAAAAAGGGATGGTGGCATGTTCAAAGGACACAGGAGCCAACATGCTGTGGCTTTATGGAACGATATGAGTAGCAACATAGAGAATAAAAATACTGGATTATAACCTTAAGAAAAAATATTAATGAATTCATGCTTACATATAATGATTAAATAAATAAATAAATCCGAGGGGAGAGAGAAGAAGAATATTCTGTAAATATTCCTTACAGAAAAATTTCAATTAATGCAAAAAGAAAGAGGGGAAAAGAAAATTACTACTAAAACATCACAGCAGTAATTGCTATTGGCAAGATCTTCTGATGAATGTTAAAAATTAATAGGCAAAAGTTTAGGGAAAAAGAGGCTGTTTTCATAGCCTCAAAGTTCTCTATTAATTTCATGGTTATTTTAACACATGTCCAAAAATTTCTTGATATTCCTCCCTTAGGAAATAGAGCTTAAGTGCAGTAGCTGGAGTATAGGCTATTGGAAAATGAAGACACTATCTTAACCAAGTGGCAGACACCATCTTAACCAAGTGATTCGAGCTAACATCACCAGTACCAACTTGTGCTATTATCATGTACCCCTGATATGATGCAAGAAGAGCCCTTCATTTCTTAACAATCTTCCCCAAAATCCAGTCTCAGTCTAATCATGAAAAAACAACAGACAAACCTATATTGAGGGACATTTTATGAAATATCTGACCACTGCTTTCAAAAGTCACAAAGACAAAAGGCAAACTCTTAGATTAGAGGAGACTAAGGGGATGTGATGACAATACAATGTGGAGCATGGACTGGATCCTGGTTAAAAGAAGAAGGACATCAATAGAAAACTAATAAAGCCTGCTTAGGAGTATTGTACCAATCTCAATTTCTTCGTGTGATAAGTGTACCAGGGTTATGTAAAATATTTAATATTAAGGTTAGCTGGGTAAAAGGTACATAGAAACTCTGAAATTCTTTGCAATTCTTATAAATAATTTTATTTTTCAAAAGAAAGAGTTTTTAAAATATAAATCAATGAAAATATAAACATATACTAAATTCAAGTATCCTAAAAGTGATTTTTACCCACTAAAGGTGCTTTTCATGAAATTTAATACATAGACTCAAGATTCCTAAAATAAATAAGAAGAACATAAAAGAAGTCCTTTCCATTAAAGAATATAAGCAGAGTTAATCCTCCCTGTCAAAAGTTAATGCCTGTTTTACAAAGAAAATCTCAGGATTCTTTTCAGTTTATACAAGGAAAAGAAGTCGTATACTGACCTGGCTTTTATTAACATGATCGTTGGGATGTACAGGTTTCTTGCTGCCAAGTTCACCTCCCAGAATTTCAATTGCTCGATTGCTAATGACTTCATTTACATTCATATTTGTCTGGGTTCCTGATCCAGTCTGCCATACCACAAGTGGAAAATGATCATTTAATTTACCTTCAGCTACCTGCAGAACAAAATGTTAAAAAATGTATTTTAAAAAATAAGAAAAATTCTATATTCATTAAGCTGTTTGAATCAAATGATTGTCGGCATCATTTATAGTACTATTTTAAAGACACTCACTTTTTTCATGTGCTACTATAGTTCCTGGTTGTCCAGCAAATTGAAGCTTCTGCAGTCTAACCACTGCTACTTTATTTTTTTTTATTTTTTCACTTTACAATATTGTATTGGTTTTGCCATATATCAACATGAATCCACCACAGGTATACACGTGTTTCCCATCCTGAAACCTCCTCCCTCCTCCCTCCCCATTCCATCCCTCTGGGTTGTCCCAGTGCACCAGCCCCAAGCATCCAGTATGATGCGTCAAACCTGGACTGGCGACTCGTTTCATATATGATATTATACATGTTTCAATGCCATTCTCCCTAATCATCCCACCCTCTCCCTCTCCCACAGAGTCCATAAGACTGTTCTATACATCAGTGTCTCTTTTGCTGTCTCATATACAAGGTTATTGTTACCATCTTTCTAAATTCCATATATGCATTAGTATACTGTATTGGTGTGTTTCTCTTTCTGGCTTACTTCACTCTGTATAATAGGCTCCAGTTTCATCCACCTCATTAGAACTGATTCAAATGTATTCTTTTTAATGGCTGAGTAATACTCCATGGTGTATATGTACCACTGCTTTCTTATCCATTCATCTGCTGATGGACATCTAGGTTGCGTCCATGTCCTGGCTATTATAAACAGTGCTGCGATGAACAGTGGGGTACACGTATTTCTTTCCCTTCTGGTTTCCTCAGTATGTATGCCCAGCAGTGGGATTGCTGGGTCATAAGGCAGTTCTATTTCGTTTTTTAAGGAATCTCCACACTGTTCTCCATAGTGGCTGTACTAGTTTGTGTTCCCACCAACAGTGTAAGAGGGTTCCCTTTTCTCCACACCCTCTCCAGCATTTATTGCTTGTAGACTTTTGGATCGCAGCCATTCTGACTGCGTGAAATGGTACCTCACAGTGGTTTTGATTTGCACTTCTCTGATAATGAGTGATGCTGAGCATCTTTTCATGTGTTTGTTAGCCATATGTATGTCTTCTTTGGAGAAATGTCTGTTTAGTTCTTTGGCCCATTTTTTGATTGGGTCATTTATTTTTCTGGAATTGAGCTGTAGGAGTTGCTTGTACATTTTTGAGATTGTTTGTCAGTTGCTTCATTTGCTATTTTCTCCCATTCTGAAGGCTGTCTTTTCACCTTGCTTATAGTTTCCTTTATTGTGCAGAAGCTTTTAATTTTAATTAGGTCCCATTTGTTTATTTTTGCTTTTATTTCCAATATTCTGGGAGGTGGGTCATAGAGGATCCTGCTGTGATGTATGTTGGAGAGTGTTTTGCCTATGTTCTCCTCTAGGAGTTGTATAGTTTCTGGTCTTATGTTTAGATCTTTAATCCATTTTGAGTTTATTTTTGTGTATGGTGTTAGAAAGTGTTCTAGTTTCATTCTTTTACAAGTGGTTGACCAGTTTTCCCAGCACCACTTGTTACAGAGATTGTCTTTAATCCATTGTATATTCTTGCCTCCTTTGTCAAAGATAAGGTGTCCATAGGTGCATGGATTTATCTCTGGGCTTTCTATTTTGTTCCATTGATCAATATTTCTGTCTTTGTGCCAGTACCATACTGTCTTGATGACTGTGGCTTTGTATTAGAGCCTGAAGTCAGGCAGGTTGATTCCTCCAGTTCCATTCTTCTTTCTCAAGATTGCTTTGGCTATTCGAGGTTTTTTGTATTTCCGTACAAATTGTGAAATTATTTGTTCTAGCTCTGTGAAGAAATACTGTTGGTAGCTTGATAGGGATTGCATTGAATCTATAGATTGCTTTGGGTAGTATACTCATTTTCACTATATTGATTCTTCCAATCCATGAACATGGTATATTTCTCCATCTATTAGTGTCCTCTTTGATTTCTTTCACCAGTGTTTTATAGTTTTCTATATATAGGTCTTTAGTTTCTTTAGGTAGATATATTCCTAAGTATTTTATTCTTTTCATTGCAATGGTGAATGGAATTGTTTCCTTAATTTCTCTATTTTCTCATTATTAGTGTATAGGAAAGCAAGGGATTTCTGTGTGTTGATTTTATATCCTGCAACTTTACTATATTCATTGATTAGTTCTAGTAATTTTCTGGTGGGAGTCTTTAGGGTTTTCTATGCAGAGGATCATGTCATCTGCAAACAGTGAGAGTTTTACTTCTTCTTTTCCAATTTGGATTCCTTTTATTTCTTTTTCTGCTCTGATTGCTGTGGCCAAAACTTCCAAAACTATGTTGAATAGTAATGGTGAAAGTGGGCACCCTTGTCTTGTTCCTGACTTTAGGGGAAATGCTTTCAATTTTTCACCATTGAGGATAATGTTTGCTGTGGGTTTGTCATACATAGCTTTTATAATGTTGAGGTATGTTCCTTCTATTCCTGCTTTCTGGAGAGTTTTTATCATAAATGGATGTTGAATTTTGTCAACGGCTTTCTCGGCATCTATTGAGATAATCATATGGTTTTTATTTTTCAATTTGTTAATGTGGTGTATTACATTGATTTGATTTGCAGATATTGAAGAATCCTTGCATCCCTGGGATAAAGCCCACTTGGTCATGGTGTATGATCTTTTTAATTAACCACTGCTACTTTAAAAGGTGAAAGATAATCTATTGTGAATGGCATAAAAATTTCACTGATTCCAAATGAAAATTGAATCAAAGATATCTTTCTTCTATTTCTCCAACTGCCCTCTGTAATATCCAGACAGGGCCACTTGTTAATGCTGGCAAATGTGTTAAGTCTCTAGATAAATTCACTGTTGGTACTCAGCAAGAATATCCAACAGATGTTACAGCCAGAGTCAGCATTATAACCAACAAGTGACTTAACAGTGTGAGTTCACTAGTAGCTACTGCATCCCACAAATGTCCCATGAGTAGCAATCTCCAAGCACAGACATAAACATGTCTAGATTTGTCTCTATTTTTGTCATATTTTTGTATTCTGAGCTAGTTAGTTTTTTAATTTTAAGTTCTCTGGGAAACGTCATCTTCTGGAATGATTTTAGTTTTAAGCTAAGAAAATCGGTGTGCACGTTAGAAATTATTACCTTAAAAAAACTGGTTCATTTAAAAGTAAAACTTTTTTCCGAACTGAATAAAAATAATAGGTGATTAGTGTAAAAAATTCTGAGAACTAAGAAAAGTATAACAGTCATCATACTTTTACCCTCAGAAATAAAGATGATTAGAACTTTGGCATCTCCTTCTAGTCTCTACTTTCAAGTGATGGGAGTATATATGCAGAAAAACGTGTTTTCTATTCACTTTTTCTAAACAAAACTGGGATCATAAAATACATGCATTTTGCAATCTTTCCTCCCCACTTCTTATATGGTAGGCTTTGTTCTATGACATTCTTTAAAAAACTAAATTTCTAGGGCTTCACAATCTAACTTGTTTAAACAGCTGCTTTAATAAAAAGTACTGCAATGAACATTATATCTAGAGCTTTTAAACTGTTATCTCTGCTTATCTTTGCACAACAATCATGTTATTGGTGGAAGAGTGAAATTACATTCTGCACACATATTATCAAACAACCAATTTTAAAGGGAATTATTTATACATAAAACAAGAAATCAAATATAAATGTTCAAAGAGTGCCTCTTCAAAAACTTATCTTTAAACTATATAAATTACAAGGAAAAGTAAAGAGAAATGAAAGGTATAAAATCATCCAGAAAATTTGCCATAATATATATTTGAAGCATATTAATATCCTTACCAAATAATAACATTGTCATCCTATATTAAAACACATTAACTCAATAATTCAGTGCCCCTTTCCTCAGGCCAGAGCTTATCATTATCCGGAAGATAATAGGGATCTAATGCCAACAAGTAAACACTCTTATCATCTCTTACCTCATCTGCTGCCTTCATTATTGCATTAGCAATCTTTGGATCAAGACCATAATCCTGGTTTACTTCAGCAGCTGCTCGCTTCAAGATGCCAAATGCTTTAATAACTGGGATCTAAAATTTTTAATCAGAAAAAATCTCAATTTGCAATTTAAGCATGGAAATTTAAGATTACTATCTTATGCAGGTACAAACATTGTACAGAAAACAATAACTTAAATAATATTATGACATTAAAATGTTTAGGATATAGACAAAGATTAAAGATAGGCATATAAAAACAAAGAACCATCATTTATCTATTTGTATAGGCAACCAAACACAAGCAAATACAATGACTTTTCACAGATACGTATGTATGCCTTACACACACATACACACATTCACACAGATGTACAATATACCACTTGTACAATATACCATTTGTCCTATTTTTTATAAGATATTACAACACACATGATTTTACATCACATATTTAAAAATAAATGATACTCAACCATTTCACCAGCCTATACCATTATTTCCTGGAGAAAGGAATGGCAACCCACTCCAGTGTTCTTGCCTGGAGAATTCCACAGACAGAGGAGCCTGGATGGCTACAGTTCATAGGGTCACAAAGAGTCAGACACAACTGAGTAACTTTTCACTCATACCGTTATTTGGGCTTCCCTGGTGGCTCAGTAGTAAAGAACCCACCTGCCAATACAGAGGCTTCAATCCTTGTTTTGGGAAGATCTCCTGGAGAAGGAAATGGCTGCCCACTCCAGTATTCTTACCTGAAAAATCCCATGGACAGAGGAGCCTGGTGGGCTACAATCCATGGGGGGGGGTCTCAAAAGAGTTGGACACCACTTAGCGACTGAACAACAACATTATTTGCCCTCACTGGATTCCACGCTACGTAATAATTTTTCCTTGTCTTTAGAAAAGAATAAAACATCAAGTAAAATAAAGGTAGCAAAATGGTGCTATGAAAACTGGACACCACATGCAGAAGAATGAGAATGGACCACTATCTTATACGATACACAAAAATGAACTCAAAAAGGATTAAAGACTTGAATGTAAGACATGAAATCATAAAACTCTTGAAGACATAAGCGGTAAGCTTTTGATATCAGTCTAAGTGATGATTTTCTGGAGGAGTCCAAAAGAAAAAGCAACAAAAGCAAAAATAAACAAATTGGACTATGTCAAACTAAAAAGCCTCTTCACAGTAAACCATCAAGAGAATGAAAATGTGGTGGCTGGAGGGTGTGAGGGGTGTGGGGGAACACGTAGGGCCTGGGGGTTGGTGAGTGACCAGGAACCAGTCTGCCATGGCGCACCATCCCCCACTTCCCCCATGGTTAGTAGCACTAATCTGTTTCAGAGTATTTCCTGCTAAATCCAGGAAATTAAAATTAAAACATTACAAGTGTTTCACCCAAATGAAATGGAGAGATATGACACATAGGATTACACATGAAAACAAATGAGAATTTCATTTTCTATAGGAACACTGCAGTGGGTCAAACCAATGCTGAAGGCACAACCAAATGCCAATCAACTCTGGCTACCAAAATGGAGTGACTGACCCCACAATGTCTGTGGATGCATAAAAATAAAAAAAAGTCACAGTACAGAGCTTCACTGGGCACTACTAAAACAAAATGGTAAATATATCATTGGAGATGAAAGGGTCTCAGTATTCTTTACTCATTCAGTTCAGTTCAGTCGCTCAGTCATGTCCGACTCTTTGCGACCCCATGAATTGCAGCACGCCAGGCCTCCCTGTCCATAGCAGTCCGTAAATTTTTTTTTATTTTGTTTTCCTAAGGACCTCAGGTACAAAGAGTCTGCTTTATATCTTATGTAGTTCAGACAATTAATCCAGATGGAAGCCAAATATGTAAAAATTGATAACTCTTGTATTCATCTTTCATAGACACCTGTCCAGATCCAAACAACTGCTCTGTCTCTGGTACAGCAGCAGCAGCAATCACGCCACCCCAGAACCACACACCTTGCTAGTTGAAGCAAGAAAATCAAAACATGAGCCATGCTTACTCCAATTAATATTGCTTAAGACTGATCTTTTTAACCCCAGGAGTTGAACTATATGGGAATATTCAGGATCAGCTGCTACCTTCTCTCTCCCAACCATGTAGTCTGGCCCTCACCATTAGACTGGCTGTGGGTTGACAATTACAGAGATATTTTTCTAAGAAGATCCACTGCGTCTTGGAAAGGCATACAAATCTGTCAAGATTCAGTCTTGAAATCTTAGTAATGAGCTAAAATATGGAAGTTAAAATTATTGTTTAGATAAAAAGTATATTTAAAAGATAAACGTAGCAGTATCTCACCAGATGAGGCCTGGGGACTTCTAGGCTTACTAGCCTATCCTGCATTCTTGTGGTGACTATTTTTCATACTCTAGTTGGGCTCCAGTAGGATATGTAATATATTTTGTCAATTCTTTTCACACTTTAACATCTCTGAAATCAAGATGTATCTTCAAATCAATGACATGACACAACTTTAAATGGCAGATTTTTTCTTAGTAGTACATATCAGATCTAACTGAAGATTAGTTCTAAGGTAAGGGTTTAATGAAATATGGTTTTCATATATATATGAAATATTTGTTTTCATACAAATAAGAAAGTTTTCTCATCATTAAATCATTCATGTAGCACTGAACAAATACTTATATATTATGTTATATGCCAGACATCATGACAAATAGTATTTTTATGAATTAGTGTACACTTTTCTACAAACTGAAGCCAAGATAGATAGAAAGTATAATATTAAAGAAAAATTAGACAGGAGGGGAGTTTGGGGGAGAATGGATACATGTATGTATATGGCTAAGATCCTTTGCTCTTCACCTGAAACTATCACAGCATTCTTTATTAATTGTATTAATGTATTAATATTTATTAATCTTTGATTAATCATATACATATATTGCAGGTATATCGCAATACAAAATAAAAAGTTTTTTAAAAAAGTTTTCTTTTAAATCAGTTTCTTAAAAGCTTTACATCAATTAAAAAGAATCAAAATTAAAAATGTTTACAAACTACAACATTCTAGTAAAAATATGAAAAATCCAAGCAAGAATGAAAGACAAATCACTTAGTTCTATCAAATAAAATCCAAAAGACTCACAAAGTCACAGCTCGAAACACTAGCATACTAAAACTTAAAAAAGTTTAACGAGAGAGAAACACTTTATTACTCTCAAAGCTAGTTCTCGAAATGACTTTACATTTTAATTCTGTAAAATATTTATAAGGTAGGGTGACTCCCAATACTGAATAATACCTAGTTCATCTAAAATAAGCCAACATTTCCACAAAAGCCACTTACTGGCATGCGTTCTGTCATGCCTCCAATCTTAAAGTTCATTGTAGATCTCACAGTCTGGGCGCCATAATACTTATCATTTGGGACCTTGAGTTCACCAAAGGTATCATATTCTATCCGAAAAGAATTTTGGCTTGCCTAAAAATAAAGACAAAACACTGTTACAGCTTGAAAAGAAAACAAGTATCAGGAGAAATAACATCATATACAGGAAATACACAGGAAATTATTGGAAATAATTGGAAATTATTTAATATTGGAAATATAATTGGAAATATAAATTTAATTTATAATTCCAAAATAATTAGAAATATATGTTTCCAATATACAGGAAACATCATATTTGGGAAAAGAAATTCTTAAGTACAACAAAGACAAAAAATTCCACTTTGGTTGTCATTGTTCTCCCCCACTTACAGTTTTTTTCCTGAAAATTTTAGTCACACAAATTAATACAGATGTTAATGATGGATTCTAGGATTCATACACTATGCACATGATAAATACAAAGAAAGCCTTTGAAGTCAAAAGAGTAATCTTTTCCAATTCAGGAATATGCCTATTATTGGTCAAGCTTTCATTTACTATTTTACTAGAACTTTGGAAAATAACCTAAGAACAATACTTTCAAAGTTTGAAAATATTATATATTTAACCAAAGCTCAACCATTGTCTACAAATATTATGCATGAGAGAGAGCTTAGTGCAACACAAAATATTCCAGGCTTTGCAGTGAGATGGCCCACCACCTGGTAGCTGTGTCATCTTCAGCAAGTCCGCTTTTCTAATCTATAATTACAGTAAATGGTGTAATTTAGAGAGACATGGGCCAGATCAGTTCCTAACCCTTCTCAGGGTATTGGATTATCTCTCTAGAAAAATTAATATAAATATATGTAAAATCTTATATACGATTTTAAGGAGTTTATACCTTGAAGTCAACTCATTCCCCAGGATAAGAACCCACGACCCAAAATCCCTTTTATGGAGAACCTAAGATTCTACCAAGTACATCAAATTATACTAATTAAGAAAAAAAAAATAGACGTTTGGAATCTACATATATTTATTTTACAGAGAGTTCAAAGAGATACTCAGAATTTTAATTAATGTTCTCCTTGCATTAATGATAAAATAAACATGATCAGATGATTCAAAAGATTTAAAAACACCTAGCAAAGTAATCTTATTTTAGTAAATAGTCCTCTGTATAGGAAACAAATAATTTTGTAGTTATCCCTTGGGAACAGAAAGACGGAACAACAACAACAAAACTTTATGTTATAAAACTTTTTAAATTGTATGAAAAGAAAAATATCCTTGTATCTAGTGAGAAATATAGGAGTATAATCAGTGAGGTACATTTTTTTCTTCTGCCTAAAAGTCTGCAGAGGAGAGGAGTGGCTAAGATGGCAGAGTAGGAAGACTCAGCTCATTTCCTCTCAAGAGCACACCAAAATTATGATTATTTACAGAGCAATGATTGATGAGTAAAGCTGAAAAATTAGCAGAAAATAGCTTCTACAACTGTAGATATATAGGTACCATGGCAAAATAGGTAGGAGGGGTGAAGACATAGTAAAGTCAAGACCTATACTCCCCTGGGGGGAGGTGACCCACAAACTGGAGGATAATTACAATTGCAGAGATTCTCCCCCAGGAGAAAGAGGTCCAGGTCCAGTGTCAGGGTCCCTAGCCTGGGGGTCTTGCACTGAGAAGTGTCCCTTGAAACTTTGGCTTTGGAGGCCACAGGCCTCACTTTTGGCCAGAGGTCTGTGGGAAACAGAAACTCCACCCTTAAAGGGTGCACACAAAATTTCATACTCTGGCACCCAGGGCCAAAGCAGTAATTTGAAAAGAGTCTGGCTCTTTACAATGACCTACAGAAAAAAAAAACCTTTATATTATACATAAACACAAATGTATATACACACAAGGCTGAAACAAATGTTTTGTGAAACAATCTGTCCTGCCCTCATATTTTCTATTCTATGCTATTCAGTCAAAACCCCAATGCTGTTTACTGTCCACTACATTGATTTCTCCACCCATTAATGAGTCCACCTGAAGTTTGAAAACCATGTGTATGATTTTCAAAACCTTCTTACATTATCTCTTCCTAGTGGCTTAGGCAAGAAGAGGACTGCTGAACTAAATTAATGAAAAAAATTATCAGTGCTTTTGATGAAAAAGTGAAGTTATGATGGTATCTATTAAATATAAATAAGTTTTTAATTATTATTTTAAAAATTGTGTTTTTTTTTAATCATGTCTTTATATCTCATAATTCAGAGAGCAGAATTTCTGGGAGAAGTTTAAAGAGTCTAACCAGCTAGGCATAGGGCAGGCACAAACTGCTATTTCCCAATGTCCTGGGAGATGCATTTTTATTCACAATTGCTTCCCCTTCTAGTGAAGCATGAAAGGATAATATGGTCAGTGTGCACTGCAGTGTGATGGCTATTTGGGCCTAAAAATACCAAGTACTATTACCATCCACTAACCCCAGTAACCTGGAATTGATGAGGTGGTCTCCAAGTTTACATGCTATCAGTCAAGAGTCTCAGTTCAGTTCAGTTGCTCAGACGTTTCTGACTCTTTGTGACCCCATGGACTGCAGCACGCCAGGCTTCCCTGTCCATCACCAATTCCCGGAGCTTACTCAAACTCATGACCATCAAGTCAGTGATGCCATCCAACAATCTCATCCTCTGTCATCCCCTTCTCCCGCCTTCAATCTTTCCCAGCCTAAGGGTCTTTTCCAATGAGTCAGGTGGCCAAAGTATTGGAGTTTCAGCTTTAGCATCAGGCCTTCCAATGAATATTCAGGACTGATTGCCTTTAGGATTGACTGGTTGGATCTCCTTGCAGTCCAAGGGACTTTCAAGAGTTTTCTTCAACACCACAGTTCAAAAGCATCAATTCTTTGGTGCTCAGCTTTCTTTATGGTCCAATTCTCACATCCATACATGACTACTGGAAAAACCATAGCTTTGACTAGACAGGCCTATGTCAGGAAAGTAATGTCTCTGTTTCTTAATATGCTGTCTAGGTTTTGTCATAGCTTTTCTTCCAATGAGCAAGCATCTTTTAATTTCATGGCTGCAGTCATAACCTGCAGTGATTTTGGAGCCCCAAAAAATAAAGACTGTCACAGTTTCCATTGTTTCCCCATCTACTTCCCATGACGTGATGGGACCGGATGCCATGATCTTGGTTTTTGAATGTTGGGTTTTAAGCCAGCTTTTTCACCTTCATCAAGAGACTCTTTAGCTCTTCTTTGCTTTCTGGCATAAGGGTGGTGTCTTCTGCATATCTGAAGTTACTGATATTTCTCCCTGCAACCTTGATTCCAGCTTGTACTTCATCCAGCCAAGCATTTCTCATGATGTATTCTGCATATAAGTTAAATAAGCAGGGTGACAATAAACAGCCCAGACGTACTCCTTTCCCAATTTGGAACCAGTCCATTGTTCCACGTCTGTTTCTAACTGTTGCTTCTTGACCTGCATACAGGTTTCTCAGGAAGCAGGTAAGGTGGTCTGGTATTCCCATCTCTTTAAGAATTTTCCACAGTTTGTTGTGATCCACACAGTCAAAGGCTTTGGCATAGTCAATAAAACAGAAATAAGATGTTTTTCTGGAACTCTCTTGCTTTTTCTGTGATCCAACAGATGTTGGCAGTTTGATCTCTGGTTCCTCTGCCTTTTCTAAATCCAGCTTGAACGTCTGGAAGTTCTCAGTTCACATACTGTTGAAGCCTGGCTTGGAGAATTATCAGAGTCTAAAGCGTTTAAGGGTTAGTAAAAAGGTACAGGCCTTAGGCCTATAATATATCCCCATGCATGTGTAAGATAACCATTAACTAAACCATGATGTCTCTTAAAGAAAATGTAAAATGCCTTTCACATTCTCAGCCTTAGGTGGTTTCAAAGAATATTTCAGAATTCAAGAAAATCCAAACCATTTCTTAGGCAGAAAGACTATCTCAAGAGGTTTAAAATCCCAAATGTGACTTCATTTTGTTTGGGTTTCCAGTTTCTCTAAAAAGACTTTTTAAATTCTTTCAGTTCTTAAAGTACAGGGTGACCACCAAGTCTTAAAATACTGACAAATATGTAATAAGTGGTTTATTGATACTGTACTGCAATATAGAATATTATCCATGTTTTCAGACTTTATGGCCATCTTGAAGATGAAGTAACTTTAAAAAATATAGAACTTCTTTGTCAACCATGCTACCAAGCCAGTAGCATTAGCAGGTCTCCACTGTATAGTCTCTATTTTTCTCCTCAGTATCACATTTTAATTAACTGTGCATGACATCTTTGCTTATTTACTAATAACTGCTTTGTTTACTTAACACACCTCAGCAGTCTCTAAGGTCTTCCCAGGTGGCACAGTGGTAAAGAATCTGTCTGCCAATGCAGGAGAAATGAGTTTGATTCTTGGGTTGGGAAGATCCCCAGAAAGGGGGATGGCAACCCCCACAGACACAGGAGCCTTGGCAGGCTGCAGTCCATGGGGTTGCAAAGAGTTGGACAAGACTGAGTAGGGATGCATGCACACAAGCAGTCTAAACCCTGTGCCCACAGTGACTGTTTCACACACAGGGGGCATTCAACATAATCTTCCTATCTGACGAACTTGTATTCTTAACTGAGACGAAGGGTAATTTAGGGCATTTAGGGTTATTTGAAGTTCTTTTTGTAAAAAGTTTATTGAAGTATAACTGATTTATAGTATTGTGTTTTCTTCTGTACAGCAAAGTGACTCAGTTAGACATATGTATTTTTTCATATTCTTTTACATTATGGTTTGTCACTGGGTATTGAATATAGTTTATTTCTTAACACCAGCAACAAGAAAAACTTAGATCAACTCGGAGATTTTGGAGCTGAGAAGATTAGAGGGCAAAAGATGTATTTAGAATTTGGGGGGGGTGGGGATCTATCCTCACCTGATGTTAGCTAACACTACAATACTAAAAGCAAGATAGTGCTTTTTTTTTTTTGACATTAACAGCAGGATAGAGTCAGTTCTTCAGTCTTTTATTCCTTTTTTACAAAACACTAAATAAGTGAAAAATAACTTTTTAAAAGGCTTTAAAGTGCACTAAAATTATTCGAGCAGGGAGTTGCAGAAATATAAAGCATCCTTGATTTCTAGTTTCAGATATGTGATGTCATCAAATTATCTTAAAGTGTATAGTCCAGAAAATGTCTTGGGCCTTTAAAATCCCCTAGATGGAAGCATTCACTTAATAAAGCACTCACCACGTCCCAAATTCAAAGTATTTCCACAGGGATAACACTGCTGAGTATCTGTAATTATTTTCATGTATCCTGGTGACTCAGACGGTAAAGCGTCTGCCTACAATGCGGGAGGCACGGGTTCGATCCCTGGGTTGGGAAGATCCCCTGGAAAAGGAAATGGCAACCCACTCCAGTACTCTTGCCTGGAAAATCCCATGGACAGAGGAGCCTGGCTGGCTACTGTCCATGGGGTCGCAAAGAGTCGGACATGACTGAGCGACTTCACTATTATGTATTACATAATACTGTATGTATTACAGTTTACAGTTCAGTCGCTCAGTCGTGTTACAGTATTACCTGACCAAAATCCCAACTCTGAGTAATAGAATAGGGTCTGAAGCCGTATCTCTCTGAATAAAAGCTCAAACTACAAATCAGAGTGAATAGGGCAAAATAGTAAGCCTTCCTAAACCAGCATTTATTTCTCACACTTTTCCTGATAATACACAGGTGAGCATACCTATTCAATGTTTATTTACTACAGCCCAAATTTCCGGAGGTTACTTTCTAAAGTGAAAAAGAGCTCGTGTAAGTTAGGGTATCCAACCTGAAATTGGACGTTTAGTTCCTTGGAGGGCGTGCCTCAATTAAAAGTGCTGATTCAGCAATAGTTAGGTCCCATGCAATTTTCTCCAACGTACTTCAGGACATTCTGCCAGTTTCATATTTCCGGGTTTTACAAAAGTTACATGGGGAAAAAGAGTCTCACAAACTAAATGGCCAATTGCATGAGAAGTAAAATCTCTTAGGTTCACAAGACCCTTCCAACCCCGCCTGGAGACGACTAGCAGCACAGCTGTGACCCCAGAAATTAGCTCCGAGGGGCTGGATTCAGCCGGGCCCACGAAGGGCAGGTGCGGAGCTGCCCCTTCCCGACACAGTCCCACCTCGTGGCTGCCCCCTCCTCACACCGTCCACCTCAGCATCCTCGCAAGGGCAGTCGCCACAGAAGTGAGTGCGGCAGGGGCAGGGTCCACGAGGCCCGGCGTGACTCTCGCCCACAGCTGCCGCCCCTCCCGAGCGCTCCTCCAACTGAGGAAGCGCCCCGGGCCGGCAGAGAAGTTCCAACACACGGGCCAGTATCGAGACCCTAAGGCCGGCGGGCGGGAGGCCTGAAGGTCACCGCGGGGCGGCCAGGGCGGTCGGGCAGCACGAGCTCACCATTCGAGCGGCGTTCGGAGGCCGGAGCAGGAGGACTGCTGGGCCACCCGGGCCAAGGCCAGGTCTGGGGGCGGAACCTGGATTCCGCGAGAGTAAACGCGAACGCGCGAGGAGCCGGAGCGCGCGATCCATAGCGCGGCGGCCTTGGTAGAGCTTCCGGGCGTTATGGCCACGCCTCCACACAGGCTGTAAGAACCCCCACGGTCGCCACTCTTATCCAATCAACAGCCTCAAAACCGAGCTGGCGGGACCAACGGCCAATGACCAGGGAAGGGTGAGGGGGCGGGCTTAACTGCATCCTCTTGAGCACTAGGATTCCTGGGAAACTTAAGGGAAAGGAATGATGGGAAAGCGAGTTCGTGGTTTCTTGAACCAGTAGTTTCATTGTTCAAAAAAGACAGGAGTAGTTTTCCTGTGTTACTGTGGCTAGTTCAGTTCAGTCGCTCACTTGTGTCCGATTCTTTGCGACCCCATGAACCGAAGCACGCCAGGCCTCCCTGTCCATCACTAACTCCCGGAGTTTACCCAAACTCATGTCCATCGAGTCGGTGATGCCTTCCAGGCATCTCATCGTCTGTCGTCCCCTTCTCCTCCTGCCCTCAATCCCTCTCAGCGTCAGGGTCTTTTCCAATGAGTCAACTCTTCACCTGACGTGGCCAAAGTATTGGAGTTTCAGCTTCAGCATCAGTCCTTCCAATGAACACCCAGGACTGATCTACTTTAGGATGGACTGGTTGGATCTCCTTGCAGTCCAAGGGACTCTCAAGAGTATTCTCCAACACCACAGCTCAAAAGCATCAATTCTTCGGCGCTCAGCTTTCTTCACAGTCCAACTCTCACATCCATACATGACCACTGGAAAAACCATAGCCTTGACTAGACAGACCTTTTTTGGCAAAGTAATGTCTCTGCTTTTCAATATGCTATCTAGGTTGGTCATAACTTTCCTTCCAAGGAGTAAGCGTCTTTTAATTTCATGGATGCAGTCACCATCTGCAGTGATTTTGGAGCCCCCCAAAAAAAGTCTGACACTGTTTCCACTGTTTCCCCATCTATTTCCCATGAAGTGATGGGACCAGAAGCCATGATCTTCGTTTTCTGAATATTGAACTTTAAGCCAGCTTTTTCCACTCTCCACTTTCACTTTCATCAAGAGGCTTTTTAGTTCCTCTTCACTTTCTGTCATAAGGGTGGTGTCATCTGCATATCTGAGGTTATTGATATTTCTCCCGGCAGTCTTGATTCCAGCTTGTGCTTCTTCCAGCCCAGCGTTTCTCATGATGTACTCTGCATACAAGTTAAATATCTTTTTACTTAACACTATTGCATGGCTTGTATTTAGCACATATTATCACATTTTCTTAATAATCTTTTTAACAGTATTTCATTGAATGAATATAAAGCTTTTTATGCAGTTTCTTAATGAACAGTAATTTTTTGCTATTATATACAATGCTTTAATGATTTCTTTATAGGTTGTCTGTCTTCATTGGGTAACATCACTATTTCTGTTACTTGTTATTTAAAATTTTTTTTAAATATTGATTTCTGTGCCAGTTTTATATTAGTTATTATTTGCCTGATGTATGTTTCTCATTTTATTTTAGATAATTCTTTTTTATTTTGAGGATATCTTCTGTTTCCATGATACAGTTTGACTTAAGGTTAACTGACAGATGTTTTATAAATGGGCTGTTTTAATCCCTTTTAGCAATCACCTACTGATACATTTATGATTTAGAAAATTTTCTAGATGTTATAAGTTATAAATTCTTTTAACACTCAGAGCAACCTTATGATGTAGGGCCTATTATTATTCATACTTATAGAAAAGAAAATTGTTGCCCAAGATCATCCAACTAGCCCACAATCTTTATTATTTTGCAGACACATTGTGGGGTTTGTTTTTTGTATCATTATTAGTATTTCTCAGGAAATGGAACACGGCACTGAAGAATGATTAAAAATAATTTTTAAAATGTATATGACAAAATTTATTTTCCAACAACAATATCTGCCATCCCATTTGCTTTTCTCAGTGTGACTTTTTCACATGTGAGTCTAAATGGTATCTTCTCCTTTAATAGTCAGGTCTTATGACTCACTGATAGCCAATAGAATCTGAGAAAAGTGAAATTAGGTCAGAAAAGGCTGTGCTACTTCCCTGTGATTCTCTTGAGACAACTACTCTGTGCTAAGTCATTCACCAGTAAAAAGTGTGACTGCCCTGAAACAGTTGTGCTATACAAGCAGGCATTCTAGTCAACAGCTTAGCAGAGCTCCCAGCTGACACTTACCATCAATTATCAGCCATGTGAGTGAACAGTCTTGGATATCCACCCTAGATGAACTCACATAACTGTAAAACTTTTACAAAGCAAACTTGGGTCTGCTTGCCTGTGCACAGTAAAGCCAACCTACTGACACTCCTCTTCCTACATTATCAGTTTTGTTACAGGGAAGAACTGACTTCATGTTGGATCTGTTTCTTTTACTTTAACCTTGCTTTCCATTGCTTTTGATCTCTAAAAAGACACTGTTCATACCTAATGTCTGGCCTTGGGGAACCCTGCTCCTCTGCCTGAATGTTTAACCAAAAGGCCTTTGTTCAGGATCCTGTCCACTTATTGCTGTCTACAGGAAGGGAGAAATTAACTCATCTCCTCCCTGAGGCTTGCCATTCCAGGAGATATTTGTAGGATTAATGGCCTTTTATACTTTACCTCCTCACCTCACCTCTCTCCTCACCCCCATTTCTGTTCTATAAAAGAACCTGGCATCCATACCCCAATAAGATGGTTATTTTGAGACATTAGTCTGCAGTCTTCTTGGTCAGCTGGCTTTCTGAATAAAGTCCTATTTCTTGCCTCAACACCTGGTCTCTCAGATTTATTGGCCTGTAGTGTAGCTCAGAGGGGACTGGGATTTAGTAACAGTTTATTTCTCTTTCTTGAACCATTGCCGTAAACAAATACTGTAAGTTTTCTGTATTATCTCCCATGTTTAAAAACAAAGCAAAATGAAAAAACTGCCTCAACTTTGCATTCTGCTTCAACTACTTCTCCATTTCTAGGGTATATTTGCTCGCCATCTTCATTCTTCACCTCTCATTTTCTCTTCAGTTTACTACAGTCTACCTTCATTACTCCACTGATACTGCTCTTGTTAGGTTCACCAATGACCAACAAGTTATAAAAGTTGCCAAGATCCTGACTCCTTGTCCATTGATGCTGAATAGAAATAAGCAGACAGAGTTTGAAAGAAATAGAGAGTGTGGCTTTATTCCTTTTGCCAGGTAAGAGGGAGAACACAGGAGACTAACAGCTCATGAACTCTGCCCTACTCACTTAGGGGGATTAAAAGAGGTTATATAGACTGGGACTCATTGTCTGGGGTAGATAAATGATAAGGCTCAAACTAATGAAGTTCTTATATGCAGAGTACATCATGAGAAACGCTGGGCTGGAAGAAGCACAAGCTGGAATCAAGATTGCCTGGAGAAATATCAATAACCTCAGATATGCAGATGACACCACCCTTATGACAGAAAGTAAAGAGGAACTCAAAAGCCTCTTGATGAAAGTGAAAGTGGAGAGTGAAAAAGTTGGCTTAAAGCTCAGCATTCAGAAAACTAAGATCATGGTATCTGGTCCCATCACTTCATGAGAAATAGATGGGGAAACAGTAGAAACAGTGTCAGACTTTATTTTTAGGGGCTCCAAAATCACTGCAGATGGTGACTGTAGCCATGAAATTAAAAGATGCTTACTTCTTGGAAGGAAAGTTATGACCAACCTAGATAGCATATTGAAGAGCAGAGACAACTTTGCCAACAAAGGTCTGTCTAGTCAAGGCTATGGTTTTTCCAGTGGTCAAGTATGGATGTGAGAGTTGGACTGTGAAGAAAGCTGAGCACCAAAGAATTGATGCTTTTGAACTGTGGTGTTGGAGAAGACTCTTGAGAGTTCCTTCGACTGCAAGGAGATCCAACCAGTCCATCCTAAAGGAGATCAGTCCTGGGTGTTCATTGGAAGGACTGATGCTAAAGCTTAAACTCCAATATTTTGACCACCTCATGCGAAGAGTTGACTCATTGGAAAAGACTCTGATGCTGGAAGGGATTGGGGGCAGGAGGAGAAGGGGACAACAGAGGATGAGATAGCTGGATGGCAACACCGACTTGACGGACATGAGTTTGAGTAAACTCCAGGAGTTGGTGATGGACAGGGAGGCCTGGTGTGCTGTGATTCATGGTGTCGCAAAGAGTCGGACACGACTGAGCGACTGAACTGAACTAAACTGAACTGAATGAAGGTCTTGCATCCTTCTTCCTGCATTATTTCAAAATAGTCTCAGCTGGCGTCAGCTGTGTTCATTGTCTCTGGGTTATTGACCAGCAACCTTCCTTCTGAAATACAAACAGCTATAAGGGTTTTGGTTTGTTTTTTTTTGTTTGTTTTTTTCTCTGCAAGAGAGTTCAGGGAGAATAAACACCAGGTGCAGGATATAATTTACACAGTGTGGAGGTGGAGGGGGGCGGTAATAGGTTAACTTTGTGAAGGACAAATCTAGTTACCGACACTGCAGATTAGTAAGTTAAAAAACTAAAATTGATCAACTCTTTCAGGCTCATTTTTCCTGTTCTCTGTTCTCTGTACTTGTTCTCAGGAGAGGAAAAACTTCATTTCTTTTTTGCTGCAACACAAATCTGATAGTCAATGTCCTATATTTTCCACAGCAGTGGTGCCATTGACTCTCCTTCCCTTTGGAAATCTCTTTACTGATCTTGCAATATTGAATCTCCCTCTAGTTATTCCTTCATAACTATTCTTTGTTAG
Source organism: Bubalus bubalis (assembly GCF_019923935.1). Classification (NCBI taxonomy): domain Eukaryota; kingdom Metazoa; phylum Chordata; class Mammalia; order Artiodactyla; family Bovidae; genus Bubalus; species Bubalus bubalis. The sequence continues at coordinate 45,892,807 of NC_059161.1, forward strand.
CTCTTCACTGGAAAATGAGGAAGTGCCTCAGAGCTCTGTCTTAGATGATCTCTTCTTTTTCTCCTGGTTTAAAAAAAAATCTTTTTAGCAACCTCAAGTAGAAAGGGTTGAATTAAGTACACACCTAAATTTATGACACATTATAGAGTATTAGATCCATTCTTAATTTATTTTAATATTTATTTCCATTTCTATTCATCCCTTGGGCTTCCCCAGTAGCTCAGTGGTAAAGAATCTGCTTGCAATCCTGGAGACAGGGGTTTGATCCCTGTGTCAGGAAGAACCCCTGGAGTGGCTATCCACTCTAGTAATCTTGCCTAAAGAATTCCATGGAGAGAGGAGCCTGGCAGCTACCATCCATTAGGTCAAAAAGAGTCCAACACGACAGTAGTGACTAAGCACATTCATTCCCTACACCTTTTTTCTTTTCGGACCTAAACACTCAGAGCCAGCCCTGCAAAGATAGGAAGAAAACATAGAGCTGCAAGTGCCAAAGGCCTGGTGAAATGAATAAACAATTATTGAGCAAGCAGAGTTCATCAAACAGAGTGAGACCATATTCTTTCAACTTCAACAGTTTAGCAATGATGAAAACAACAGAGCAAATATTGTACTAATTAATCTCTACTAAATTTAATTTTTATAAACTTTTATTACTCCCAATAATGCAGATTTTTTAAAACTTAAATGTAGAGAAATATGGAAATATTCAGTGTCTCCTGTAAAGTAAACATACTGTAAAGTGTGCCCCTCTTGGAGTCATTCAGTTGGAAAAGGACCTGATTAAAGGATTAACAAGTAATCAAATTCCAATGAGGGTGAAATGCAGCTGCTCCTGACACATTAGTTACCCCATAAATTCCTTGTCCCACAGCCTCACATTTTTCAGACTCAGAGGAGGAAGAAAAAAAAATTATTAATTTCTTTTTTTCTCAAGAAAATCTTCCAGAGAAAAGGTATGTGGTCATCTTTAACTTTGCTGAAGCCCCTCTGAAGCAACTCTTTCTACTAGATTTTTAGGAAGACTAGAAAGACAAGTAGCCATGGCTGAAATTGTAGCTTTGTAATAGTTAAACTTTTTACAAACTTTTGGTGCCCTTTCTCTCACAGACGCCCAGGGACCTCATGCTATCCTTCAATTTATAAAGTTATTGACTATGTTATTCTACTCAGATCTGTTTTCTCCTGTCTAACCTCATACAAAAAGTTAATTTTCTCTTTCATTCTCCTCCAACCCAAAGAACATCAAATCCACATTATTCAGGTCTTACAAAATGTAGCTACTTTATAATTCAAATTTCATTTAGATTTGTATTGTCAAAAAAAAAAAGGAAAGGCAAGATGATTCTTGAAAATTGTCACCTAATTGGAGAAGCAGTAATACTGATTCTCCCTGATATGCGGACTGGGGAAATTCCTGGGAGGCAATAGTACAAAATAGTTTTACCTATTCTACTGAGAGTGAACTGAGACAAGACCAGAGTCTTGCCAGTAAAGTAATTAAAGTGATAATGATCATTGCCTATCAGTCCACAAGCATGTTGTTGCAGACTGCATAGAACCACATGATTCATCATTAACTCTTACATAATCTACTTGCTTGATGTATGTTTCTTTGGCTCAGACCTGGTAAGTTTGATCCACTCCATTAATGTTCCTGAAACATCTTAAGATAACAGTTATCAGCATCCTCATAGTCAATCTTAATGAATTAACACATTGTTTTAACTAGATCATTTGTGAAGTGGGTCAACAATGTCATATATAGAGTCAGGTTTGAAATTTTTAAAAAATTTTTAAAAATAATTGAATCAGACAGTTACTTGGGTAATAATATCCTATCAGATATACTTTTTGAGTAGAAGGGAAAAAGTTTGCAGTTATCAAGCAGACAATTATATGTAAGTTTCAGGCTATTTTATCTGTGACTAAACTGCCAATGAGTACTTCCATAGGATTTGTCTTTCAGATAAATAACATTCAAAATAAGCACATGACATGTTATGGAAAAAAGTTATTCATTTCCTAGGCTGAAAGAACAAAAAGTGAAGATCACTTGTTTAGTGTCATATGGGGCATGCAGACACCAGTGGAACAACCATTTCAGAAACAGACAGACCTTGCTAATTCTACACATCGAATGAGTGTGAAATCACCTATAGGCATAAGGCAGAAGCAAAAATAAATCCTCTCTAAGTTAATGTACTGGTAGTTTAAGCTTCAGACTACTGCAGTCTTTTTTCTTTTCAAGTCATTTCTTTTTTTTTGAAGTATAATCATTTACAATGTAATGTTAGTTTCTTCAGTTCAGTTCAGTTCAGTCACTCAGTTGTGTCTGACTCTTTGCGGCCCCATGAATTGCAGCACGCCAGGCCTCCTTATCCATCACCAGCTCCTGGAGTCTACCCAAACCCATGTCCATCAAGTCGGTGATGCCATCCAGCCATCTCATCTCTGTCATTCCCTTCTCCTCCTGCCCCCATTCCTTCCCAGCATTAGGGTCTTTTCCAATGAGTCAACCCTTTGCATGAGGTGGCCAAAGTATTGGAGTTTCAGCTTCAACATCAGTCCTTCCAATGAACACCCAGGTCTCATCTCCTTCTAGTGTATAGTAAAGTGATTCAATTATACATATGTATATTACTTTTGGTACTATTTTCCATTATTGGTTTTTATAGGATATTGCAGGGAGAAGGCAATGGCAACCCACTCCAGTACTCTTGCCTGGAAAATCCCATGGACGAGGGGCCTGGTAGGCTGCAGTCCATGGGGTCGCTAGGAGTCGGATACGACTGAAGCGACTTAGCAGCAGCAGCAGCAGGATATTACAGATAGTTCCCTGTGCTACACAGTAGGACCTTACTCTTTATCTATTTTATATATAGTAGTTTGTATTTGCTGACTTTTTGGCCAACCCATTATGAGCTGTTTGAATGTTTTGGGAATTAAGCCCTTTTGGTCACATTGTTTGCAAATACTTTCTCGTATTCCATATCGCTTCGTTTCCTTTGCCATGCAAAAGCTCTAAAGTTTGGTTTGATCACTTTCCTTTATTTTTGTGTTTTATTTCTATTGCCTTGGGAAACTGACCTTCTCTTCCAGTAGAAGAGCCACTAGGTATCCTTTCACAGGAGCTGTCGCCCATGAAGTGCACACTGTGGTGTCATCTGTCACCCATTGTGCTGGCTCACAAAGTACATGGTTGGTTGTTGACACTGCCCTCAGACCCATATCTATCAGGGAAATGCAGGTGATTGCACTGGGCGTCTTTTAGGCAGTGTGCTCACAAAGTCGCCAGTGCAGATTCATCAGTACAGATTCTCTGTAGTCAGGCATTGGGACTGCTATAGTTGTACATTTACATCTGCTGTGGGGACTATGGAATCATTTCAGGCCCAGCCCTGCCTCTGCATGTGCCCACCCACAAAGTTTGCAGCTGCTACCATGGGACCCACTCCAGCTGTGGGAGCACTAATAACCCACCCCGAAGTTCATCAGGTACTGAGCTCACAAATTGGCCACTGATGGTGTAAATCTGGATCACAGCTTCTGGGCCATGGCTCAGATTTCAGTCCTTCTTCCTAAATTATGCAGCCCCTGGGCATAGGCTCAGATTTCAGCCCCGCCTCTGCTTGTGGACAACCCACCATTGCTTGCACACTGGAGCCTTGCCTGCAGTGAGCATGCTGAAAATGAGACTGTTATGGTGGGGCTATGTCCTTCCTTTTATACTTGTGATAACGATAGGGCTTCTCTGATGGACCAGGGCCCCTCCCATCTACACCCTTGGTTGCTGCTCCAGACCCTTCAGGCTGTTTCCATGGAGCCATCCCCAGTACTCTCCCTGGTCTCTCTTCTGAAGCTCAGATTTCTGCACACCAGCAGACTAGGACCTCAGACTGGGGAGAGCAGGAAGGTAGCCAGGACTGTCTGTGCTTGTCTTTCTCCTTTCTGCCTGCGACAGTCTGGGTGCTACACTCTCCTCTGAGCCTCTGAAGCTCCCAATCTATCTTTGTCATCTCAGGCTCTGAAGGGTGTTCCTAAGGTAAGGGAAACTTTCCTCTTTCACAGCTCCCCTTCAGGGATGCTGGTCCCCAACCAATCCTTTGCTTTTTTCTTTCATCCTACCTGGTTACATTGTAACCTGTCATGTAGCTTTGGTTGTATGAGCTCTTCTGCCAGCATTCAGTAGGTGTTCTGTGAGAACTGTTCCACATGTAAATGTATTTTTGATGCTTTTGTGGGAGGTGATAAGATCCACATCCTTCTGTTCTGCTGTCTTGATTTTTTTTTTTAATACAGTTTTGAGCACTCAGTTTAAAATAGTCATACATAAATTAGATAACATGAGTTCCTAAACCCAAATAAATAACCATCAAAACAAACCTATAAAGGAAAAGGTTGGTACATTTGATACGCTATAATTCAGAATATCTTTTCATCAAAAGGCATCACTAAGAAAGTAAAAAGGCAAGCCAGAGAGTGGAAGTTATTTGCAATATATATAAATAATAAAACTCATATCCAATGCCAGTTAAAAAAAAAAAAAGACAACCCAAATGAAAATTGAGCAGTATACAGAGGAAGAAAAGCAAATGTGAATGAGGTGCCCACCTTTATTTATAATCAAAGAATGCAAATTAAAATGATAGTGGGATAGAGTACACATCCACCAACAAGTACTGGGTATACCAACAATGCACATGTTGATGAGGATGTAGCAGAAGAGAAATTTCTATACACTGTGTCAAGTAAAAGTAAAATGCTTTGGAACATAACTTTGTTTCAGAAAATTAAAAATAAGCATAACCAGTATATAATTCCTATACATGTTCATATGTACGTGTGCTTCATTGTACTAATATACATGCTCATATGTATGTGCACTAAACTGTACTAATATACATGCTCATATGTATGTGCACTACACTATACTAAGCTAGTATGTACATGCACTCAGTTCAGTTCAGTTCAGTTCTATCACTCAGTTGTGTCCGACTCTGCGACCCCATGAATCGCGGCACGCCAGGCCTCCCTGTCCATCACCAACTCCCAGAGTTCACTCAAACTCATGTGCATTGAGTCGGTGATGCCATCCAGCCATCTCATCCTCTGTCATCCCCTTCTCCTCCTGCCCCCAATCCCTCCCAGCATCAGGGTCTTTTCCAATGAGTCAACTCTTTGCATGAGGTGGCCAAAGTACTGGCATTTCAGTTTCAGCATCAGTCCTTCCAATGAACGCCCAGGACTGATCTCCTTTAGAATGGACTGGTTGGATCTCCTTGCAGTCCAAGGAACTCTCAAGAGTCTTTTCCAACACCACAGTTCAAAAGCATCAGTTCTTTGGCGCTCAGCCTTCTTCACACTACACTGTACTAATATACAAGCTCACATGTATGCACACTGTGTTGTAGTAAAATACATACTCATATGTATGTGCACTACAGTGTACTAATATACATGCTCATTTGTATGTGTACTACATTGTACTAATATATCCAAGGTTGATCATAGCAGCATTATTCAAAATATTTGGTTGGCCATAAAGTTCATTTAGGTTTTTCTGTAACATCTTATGGAAAAGCCCTAACAAGCTTTCTGGCCACCCAATATTGAAAAACTGGGAACACTCAAATGTCCATCAGCAGTAGAATGGATAAATGAAAACAAGTGAATTAGAACACCATGGAATAACACAGATTAATAAAATACTGAAGAAAAGAAGCAAATTTCAAAGAAAAAAACCCAGCATAATTCATTACAGTAAAGCTTACTGTAAATGAATAAAAAGAAGCAAAGAGGCAAAACTAAAGTTTATTTATTTATTTTTGGCTGCACTGGGTCTTTGTTGCTGTGCATGGACTTTTCTCTAGCTGCAGTGAGCAGGGGCTACTCTCTAGTTGCAGTGTATAGGCTTCTCATTGCGGTGGCTTCTCCTGCTGCAGAGCACAGGCTCTAGAACATGCAGGCTTCAGCAGTTGCAGTGTGTGGCCCCAGTAGTTGTGGCTCGCGGGCTCTAGAGTGCAGATTCAGTAGCTGTGGTACAAGGGCTTAGTTGCTCTGAGGCATGTGGAATCTTCCCCAATCGGGGATTGAACCTGTGTCCCCTGCATGGCGGGGGGATTCTTAACCTCTGAACCATCAGGGAAGTCCAAAACTAAAGGATTATAAGGTTGCTTGTATGAATGGCGATTACCTCTGTGAAGAGACTTTTGGCAATGGACACATGTAGACTTTTGGGGCCCTGGCAATTTTTTTTTTTTTTCATAGTCTGAGTGGTAAATACATGAGTACTTGCTTTACAATAAGTTATTGGACTATATACTTGGGTTTTACGTGCTTTAGTTTTTGGTGTTATAGTCCACAATGAAAAAACAAATGAAACAGCTCTCTGTATACTGACATTAAATAATTATTGAGTTTATGTTGTAAATGAAAACCTGGAGTGTGGAAAAGTGTATAAAATTGGCTACTATTTATGAAAAAAAAGGAAGGAGGTATGAAGGAGGGAGAGAGAGACAGAGAGAGAAAGCAGGAGAGAGGTGTTCATAAAAGAAGAGGGAATTAAAAAACTGGTTATCTTGGGGGAAATAGCTGCCCAAGGGACAAGATTAGAAGAAAACTGACTATTCGTTGTATACCCTTTTGTACTTTTTGTATTTCATAAAATGTAAATGTATTAGCTATTCTGTGTGTGTGTGTGTGTGTGTGTGTACTCAGTCATGTCTCACTCTTTGTGACCCCATGGACTGTATCCTGCCTGGGTCCTCTGTTCATGGAATTTTCCAGGCAAGAATACTGGAGTGGGTTGCCATTTCCTACTCTAGGGCATCTTCCCAAGCCAGGGATCAAACCCCTGTCTTCTATGTCTCCTGCATTGCACGTGGATTCTTTACCACTGCCACATGGGAAGCTCATTAACTATTCTAAATAAATAAGTAAACGTTCCTGAAAAAAAAAAATTCCTAACAACAATGCTGATTATATTTATCCACAAGAGGTCACTATCGAATGACGTTGAACTCTAGTTCCTCATCAGAGGAAAACCAGTCTGAAGTCTTCCTGCTCTCACCAGGAAGTGAAGAAGCATCTTCATTTACATTCTTACTTTATTTTACCTGTCATGTTCTGTTTTATAAAAAACCCTCCAATTCAAAGATACACACAGAAATTTAAAATATACATTTAAAATGGAGCGAAAGAAGACAAAGAATTTAAGAGACAATATGAAGCCATGAATGAATTTACAAAAAGCATAATATTATCCATTTCCCCTAGGATTAATACACAAATTAGATTCTAATGTTTCTAGCATTTGATACAAAAAAGGAAGTATTGTCAGTTTTATAACTCAAAATCTTGCTCAGGAGAATATTTAGAGTATGAAAAATGTTTTCCCTGGTATAGTCTGTTAAAGACAATCCATAAGGACGGTTTAGGTGAAATTCCTGACCAGGCTTAATAACAAGAACAATCCACAGAACAATTGGGAAACCATGCCATCTTATTAAGAGAAGTGTAAGATGCTCTGGGACACCAGATCAGGGAAGTTTCATGCATGGGTTAGTCATGGTTGAAAATGAAACTAAGAATACTTGGTATAGAAAAGGAAGAAGAATAGCCACAAAACTTGTGCTTTAAAAATTCTGACTTACACATAAGAGAGTGTTCAGTCTTCACTTGGCTGGATTTTTCAAAATTTGGTTATTGCAACGAATTCCCTTTCCCCTAAAGTTGAGCTGATTGTCCTTCCGGCAACTAATGGGTTAAATGCTACCTTCTAAGTTCAAGGAAAAAGAGCCCTATTCAAATGCTGCTGCTGGCTCACCAGTGCAGGGCTTAAGGCAAAGACGAGGGAAGTCAGTGTATAGGAGACAGTTTTCTCTGTGAAGAGAGCTCCAACAGCTGTGAAAAACACTTCAGCAGTGATGGATTCTTCTGATATTCAAAGAAAAAATATAGCTATCATTGGTGGTGGCTTGGTAAGAATCTATTTGGATATATTATTCCTGGTAGTGGTATTATATTATCATTAATCTTTTTTTGCTTTTTGATCAGAGATTAATTGCTTTTATTAATATTTTTTCTATCAGTTTTACTGCAGTATTATTGACATAGAGCACTCTGTAAGTTTCAAGTGTACGGCATAATGATTTCACTTACATACATTATAAGATGATTCCCACAAGAAGTTTAGTGAGTATTTCTCATTTCAGAGAGATATAAAATAACAGAAAAAGAAAACATATTTTTTCCTTGTAATGGGAACTCTAAGGATTTACTCTCTTAACAACTTTCATATGCAACATACAGTGGCATTAATTACATGTTACATCTGTGGTGTTTATTTATATTATAACTGTTAGTTATACTATAACTTTTTGACCACCTTTGTTGTTGTATAAAGATATTATACCTCTAATCTTCCTCACCTATTTCACTTATTTTAGTATTATTAATCACTTGTAAGGATTGTTCACTTTCTTTTGAAACGTTTCTGATATTTAAATACACCTTTTTAAAATGTGGTATTAGTTTAGTTTGCTCTTTCCTAAAAGAGCTATCTTATTTCCATTTTCCCTTGTTTTTTCTGTATAGCATTTTTCAAAATAGAAAATAAAGCAAATCGAATTGGATTAATCCCTGAATGGACTATGTTTTAAAACAAATATTAATGTAAATAGTCATTTTAATCAAAACATTTGCCCTGCTTTGGTTAATAACTCAGTTTATACCGTCTAGTAAGAATAAAAGTGTCAAGAAACATGAAGTTAATGCAGAATTATCACATTGAATGTTCACTAGTTGTTTGAGTAAGTGGGAGTAATACTTATTCAGTGATCCTGTCTGGCTGGTCCCAAGCTGGTGGAGTGAGGCACAGAGCAGGTGAGATGAATGGGCTGAGATGACCCCACATCTGGCAAGATGAGGGGAGAGGGTGTCTATTCTCTGCTTCCATGGTTATTATAGGAAAGCTAGTTCTGCTTAACATGGGGCTGCCTCAGTGAAACTGTATTTTCCCCTCCCTTAGCAGAACAACTATTTTGGAATTAGTTAAAGTTTAATCATTTTGGCTTTGCCTTTGATTTAATCATGTGCACACTTTTAAATCATAGGTGTTTATTTATTTCATTTACTCCGCGAAAATTTGCTGAGGGCCTAATAATGTGCCAGACACTGTTCTTAGTTGTATGTAAATGAGTACATTTTGTACCACATAGAGTTATACAGTTTGTGCTAATTCTGACTTGGGTGTTGCCTTCCTTTTTGTGTTTTCCCTAAAGTATGATGACAGTTTTAACATTTCTGGTTTGCTATTGTTGTAGCCACACGTTCTGGGAAACAAACTCACTCAGAAGGACAACGCAGATAGTGGAGTGCAGTTTATTACACCAGCGGGCCCAAGGCAGAGTCTCCCATTAGCCAAGGACCCCAACCAGTTTTTGTGAAAACCTTACATACCCTAAGTGTACGTGCACAAACCCACCTCCCCAAATTCCCTGACAATCAAAGTTAACCCGTGATTCATATGCCTTATGCCTAGGTAGTTAACAGTGGACAATTATCAATAGGCCTGTGGTCATACATCAATAAGCATAGTAGAATGTATGATTCTATTTGGTTACACAGGTAATTAGGGGCTCTTCCTTTCTGGGGCCTGGTTTTCCAGTTGGTTTGTCGTTTCCATAGATACTGGGCTTACAGCTCAGAGTCCACAGTCCAGCCCAAGATGGAGTCCTGCTTTGAAGATAGGGCCTGTTCTGATTCTTCCTTCACTATCACATGCTGTGTTGGCCAATGTATGTGACATACATCCTCATTTCTTCATACTTTATACCTGGCTTCAATCCAATTGTTCCTATCAAAATTTTGCATAAAATGTGAATTCATGGAGTCAACAAAATCTTATTGGGTGCCAGCTATGTGCCAATATTGTTTTAGGTACTAGGAATATAGTGATAAGCATTTAGGGAGGAGAAAGACAGTGGAGAAGAAAAGTAAGTTCAGTGAGGCCTAAGTACTACAAAAAGAAATTCAAGCAGGGTAATGCTGTAGAGTCCTGAGGGTATCCATTTATAGAGTGTGGTCAGGGACAGCTTTTCTGAGGAGATATATGACCTGAAAAATGTGAAGGAAACTATCATTTGAAGGGCTACAGAAAGACCATTTGGGGTAGATGAAGGACTGTAGAGAAACAATGAGGAGATAAAGAGCTGGGCACTTTTCTTGGAGCAGACAGAAAGGCACAAAGAATGAGAATGGAAAGGAGTGGCCACTGAGGCTGGGGAGAATGAAATAGCCAGAGATCCTAGGATCTTAGAGTGCAAGGCAGACAGATTTTATCCCAGATGCAGTGGAGAGCCGTAGGAAGATTTTAAGTAGGAAAGCAAGCCGTGGTTTTAAGATTCCTTAGGCTGTTATAAAGAGAAGAACTGGGAAAATTTTAAGACAAGGTAGACCAGTTAAGAGGCTGTTGTGTTTGTCCAAGGCTTGGATTAGGGTAGCAGCAGTGATATCTCTTACGATGGCTCTTAGATATCCAAGTGACAGTGAAAGTCACTCAGTCATGTCCAACTGTTTGTGACCCCATGGACTATACAGTCCATGGAATTCTCCAGGCCAGAATACTGAAGTGGGTAGCCTTTCCCTTTTCCAGGATATATTCCCAATCCAGGGATTTAAACCAGATTACCTGCATTGCAGGTGGATTTTTTTATCAGCTGAGGCATAAGAAAAGCCCAAGAATACTGGAGTGGGTAGCCTGTTCCTTCTCCAGGAGATCTTCCCGACCCAGAAATCAAACCAGGGTCTCCTGCATTGCGGGCAAATTCTTTGTCAACTGAGGTAGGGGAGATAACAAATATGTGATTGGATATATGATTTTGGAAGGCATAAAAATGTGAGTATCATCCACAGGTTTCTCCCTGAATAACACTTGAACTCTTCATCATAGAACCACTTCATTATCTGGGCACACATACATGTGCTAGAAATGGAAGACATGAACTAATACACATATATTAAGAAGCAATTAAAATTCCTCTGCAAAGGAATTCTATTCACCTTATTGCTCAGGTCCATACTTAGGAATGATGTCTGATTCTTTTTTTTCATTTTATGAAAACCCCTGTTTCTCTTTCATTCTACCAATAAGCCTTGGCAGCTCTATAACAAAAATATATTTCAATTCTGGTCATTGCTACCATCCTAGTTAGGGCCATCATCATTCTTTATCCATACTCCTGCAGCCTCCTCCTAAATGATCTCCTAGCTTCTACTCTTATCCATAGGCAGTCACACAGCAGCCAGAATCAACTTTTCAAATCATTAGTGTGATAATTACCATTCATTGCTTAAAACCTTTCATTACAAATAAAGTAAAATCTAAACTCCTTACCAAAAGCCCTACAGGAACTGAGTCTGTCTACCTGCCTGGCCTCATCCTTTCCATGTTTTTGTTTTTTATATTACCTATCAGCACCTGAAATCATATACTTTATTTGTTTTGGGTAAGTAGGTAAGCTATTTATTAAGCATCTATTCCTACAAGGATATAGCCTCTCTTGGCTGGAACCATACCTAATATTGCTTAATGTCATTATTTAGTATTTGACAGATAAATGAATGAAAGGAATGAAAAACTCTTCTTGATATGAAGGTAAAGGAAATTTCATAATGGATGAAAGACTGAATATTGAGGAAATTAAAAAAAATACTGATTACAAAGAGTGATTCAAGAAGGTTAAATTCAATACATAAAGGACAAAATTATTTGCTTGCCCATTTACTTTCTTTTGTGTGTGTGTGTGTGTGTTTCACCCTTCCCCTTATCTTCCTCCCCATGGACTGATCCTAGTCCCTTAGACTAGGATCTCTGATTATTAAAGGCTGATACACTAAAGGCTCTCTCTGGGCCCCAGGGGCAAAATTGGAACAGAGCTGAGAACCTTTACTCAGAAGTCCAAAAAATATAATGAACTGATTTTTTTCCCCAATGATACCTTGCCTAGTGAAAGATTACTCAAGAATTTGTCTTTGCTCTAATGTAGTGATCATCTGATTCTGTGATTAACCAATTGATTTCTGTTCTTTGAAAACACATTAAGTCAAAGAGGTCAGAAGTAACCAATAGATCAATGAAGGAGTCTTTGAGAAACTAAAGGTGAAAGAAATTGTAAACCATGATCATAAACTGGTTAAAGTTTATCTATTAAAGAGTGGGGAAAGACATTAAAACAGTTTTTCAAGAATGTTAATCTGAGTATTTACAAAAATCACTATACTCACTTATTTTCCTTCTTGTGTGAAACACTGCTCCCAATCACTTCCCCTGCAATAGGGATTACCTCCTGGAAGCTAGGGGTGTAACTTCTCCTGCAAATGCACACAGGACTTTGCTTGCCTTTATCACAGACTGCATTCTGTTAAAGTTATAGACATAATAATTGTAAAGAGATAATTGTTTACTTGCTGAGTCATGTCTGACTGTTTTGTGACCCAATGGACTGCAGCCAGCCAGGCTCCTCCATCCATGGGATTTCCCAGGGAAGAATACTGCAGTGGGATGGCATTTTTCTTCTACAGGGGATCTTCCCAACCTAGGGATCGAACCCCTGTCTCTTGCATCTCCTACACCAGCAGGTGGATTCTTTACCACTGAGCCACCCAAATTTGTAGATATGCATAGTTTATTCCCCATAGAAGTTTCTATTACTTCATGAGTCTAAATATTTTCTTATCTTTGAGTCTTGCCCCCTTTTATTTTATAACAGTTATCCCAGTGCCTTGTACTGTCAAACACACTAAAATATCTTGTGTGCATGAGTTTGCTTTCAGAACAAATTGGAGGATCATGCTCTTAGATGTTATGGGCAAGTAAAACAAAGACACTATTTTTCAGAATGGAGTCATAATGAATGCAATACTTTGAAGGACTAACATTTACAAAAAAAAAAAAAGAAGAAGATTTAAAAAACAATCTCTACTTTTCAGGCTGAAAAGAGTTTTGTTGTTGTTGTTTAGTCACTCAGTCGTGTCTTACTCTTTGAAACGCCATGGACTATATAGCCCACTAGGCTCCTCTGTCCTTCAGATTCTCCAGGCAGAAATACTGGAGTGGGTTGCCATTTGGAAGGAGTTTTACAGTTTTCTAATTCTAACCTAAGTCAACCCAGGGGTAAAAAACTGCCACATGAGTTTAGGTTAGAGTGAGACCTGTTTTCTTCACCAGATGACAATCCAGAGAAGTCAAAAGAAAGGCCATTGCACATGTGTCCTGAAGATGGGTAGGTATTCAGGTTCTTGGTATCTGGAAATGCTGCTGCTGAGGTGACTGTTTTCAATGCTTACAAATATGATGGAAATGATCAGAGTTTTCAGTGACAGTTACAGCTACTGATCTCGCATTTTTTGGCTGAAGTTTAGAGTTTCAGCTGTAAGGATTATTGAGAATAGCAGGCTTAGTTGTTGCCTGCTGTTGCAGTGTCCATTGTTCTAGCACACACTTTGAAGATGTATTTTAGGGCAATATTGAAGCATTTCTTCTGTCTCCCTAGCTGACAAGCAACTCCTTTTCCCCTCTGTTTGACCCAGCAAAATTCTCCATTAAGAGCTTATTTAGAGGGTAAAGTTGTTCAAAACATCAGGTCAAGGAGACGTGTTTTCCGTGACTTATTATTGTTAATTGTGCCCTGTCCCCTAGTAGTTAAATTGTTAGTGGCTTCTACTGGTGATATTGGGGCTTCCCGGGTGGCTCAGTGGTAAAGAATCTGCTTGTCAATGCAGGAGACACAGAAGATGCAGGTTCAATCCCTTGGTTGGGAAGATCCCCTGGAGAAGGGAATGGCAACTCACTCCCGTATTCTTGCTAGGAAAATTCCATGGACAGAGGAGACTGGTGAGCTATAGTCCATGGGGTCGCAAAAGAGTTGGACATGACTTAGCGACTAAACAACAACAACTGATGGAACTGCCTTTGAAACTGCCTGACCTTGATGCTATGAGAGGTTATATCTCACGTCTAGAGATGTTAAATTCTGTCACAAATTTATAGGCTCAAACTGGACCTTATGCCAAATTTGCCCTAGACACTGTTTTCTGCCCTGTCTCCCTAGGGTCTTTCCACCTCACAGTCACTCTTCACTCAGTTCAGTTGGATAGAATCAGCAAAAGACACTGAGGAGAATGCACAGGAAAGGCTGCAATCTGCTGGAAGTGCAGGAACTCTTACCCTCTCTGGGTCTTTGTTTCTTCATCATGGGCTAAGACTAGGTCCCTAATTCTTTTAACTCTACAGTTTTGTTGCTTCCTTTTCATACTTCCTTCCTCACAGGTCACTAGCTTTGTTCTCAATCTAGTCTTTATAAACATAGAAATCAAATGTCACCTAGAATTTTCACTTTCTCCAAAATAAATATTCTAGACATGTATAAACCATCAGATGTTTCATAATTTTTGGTTAAGGTCTATATATAGTTGCTTTTGAACTGTGGTGCTGGAGAAGACTCTTGCAAGCCCCTTGGACTGCAAGGAGATCCAACCAGTCCATCCTAAAGGAGATCAGTCCTGGGTGTTCATTGGAAGGAATGATGCTGAGGCTGAAACTCCAGTACTTTGGCCACCTCATGCGAAGAGTTGACTCATTGGAAAAGACCCTGATGCTGGGAGGGATTGGGGGCAGGAGAAGAAGGGGATGACAGAGGATGAGATGGCTGGATGGCATCACCGACTTGATGCATGTGAGTTTGGGTGAACTCCGGGAGTTGGTGATGGACAGGGAGGCCTGGCATGCTGCAATCCATGGGGTTGAAAAGAGTCAGACATGACTGAGCAACTGAACTGAACTAATAGTTCAAGTGTATACTTTCTACTTTATGCAAATATTGACGAGACAAACCATGCAAATAGCTTAATAACTATTATTATTTTATTTCATTAATATTAAAATATCTATTCACGTCACTCTTGTTTTCCACTCCTCAGGCACAAAAACTTATGTATGATAAACCTGTATTACTGCCCTGATTTCTAGCACCTTGTACAAACAGAAGTGAAGTCAGTTTCTTTGTGACCATGGATATCATCTTGAATTTGCTCAATAAGTAGAGACAAGTTTTCATCTCACTCTACTAGCTTTCCTCAATTTCTTTTGTAGTTTTGCTTATGTTACAATTCCTCTCACCAAATAAGTTTTCTTTGAGCTATCTCACTCACATATCTGTATTTCTCTAACAGGCCTGACTAACATTTTGAGTATTTTTTGCTACCCTGATAGATAAGGTACCTCATAAACCCTGTTCTCACCTACATAAAACAAAAGTCCTTGCTCAGAGTTTAGTTCATTTGCTGCCTAATGAACAGTATCTGAAATGGAGCCAATAACTTTTTTTTTTAATTTTATTTTATTTTTAAACTTTACATAATTGTATTAGTTTTGCCAAATATCAAATGAATCCGCCACAGGTATACATGTGTTCCCCATCCTGAACCCTCCTCCCTCCTCCCTCCCCATTCCATCCCTCTGGGTCGTCCCAGTGCACCAGCCCCAAGCATCCAGTATCATGCATCGAACCTGGACTGGCAACTCGTTTCATACATGATATTTTACAAGTTTCAATGCCATTCTCCCAAATCTTCCCACCCTCTCCCTCTCTCACAGAGTCCATAAGACTGTTCTATACATAAGTGTCTCTTTTGCTGTCTCGTACACAGGGTTATTGTTACCATCTTTCTAAATTCCATATATATGCGTTAGTATACTGTATTGGTGTTTTTCTTTCTGGCTTACTTCACTCTGTATAATAGGAGCCAATAACTTTAGACAGATCAGTTTTGTTAACTGCCTACCAAGAAAGTGTTCTGCTTTCCTTTTATTGGCTCCAAAATACTGTTTGTCCATCTGTCCATACACATCTCTTCATTCAGCTATTCATCTATCTGTCAACTCAAAGAGAAAAGAACACTCCTCCACTGGTGATGATAATCTCAGTTGGCACGTTTTTCTTGAAGACAATTGGAAAAAAATATATGCTGATAGTCTTAAAAACATGAAGGAATTGAAGAAAGCAACATGCTCCCTCTCTCTCTGAAAGTCAGCTTCAGCAATGCCTTGCCTTTAGAGGGAAGATTGTCCTTTAATCTGAGGAAAGTTAAAAGCATTAGAATCTAATATAGACTCTCAAATACACCAAATCTGGAGTATGTACAAAACCTGTAACAAAACCTTCTAAAAATCTCGCTCACTCTCAACCTCTTCCATGTACTTTCCAGTTATTTCAAAAACAAAACCAAAGAAGATACAACTAACTCCTGCCACACTCCAAGCCATCAAAACCCTCTCCTCAACTTATCTGACTCTCTTCTACTCCATTCTCCTTGTTTATAATTAAACAATATAAATTCCTCCTGATACTAAACAATATAAATTCCTCCAGTCCTCCTGATACTAAGGCTCAAGAACCAATGGGGCAGACAGAAAGAGAGTATGGATCTCAGAAGTTTCTGGGAGTTTGGTCCCTGTCACTAAGACCTGTGCTTTGAAGGACCATTTCATTATTGTGATTTTACCAAAAGAACTCAGTGGGCACCATGCAATTGTTTATAACCCTAAAAATTTAAAATAACTCCAATGTACAAATGTAAGGGTATTGCATACAACAAAATGTAAGGCAATTCTTAAGTATTATGATTTAAAATATCTTATGACTTGGAAATACATTCACAGTATACTATTCCTTTTTAAAAGATAACTATATAATAAAATATATATGTTTTATATATCCTAATACCATTTTAAGAAGAAATATCATTCGCTTTATATACATAGGAAATGTTAATACTGGTTCTCCCTGGTGGTAAGATTGTGGAAGGTTACATTTTATTTCAAATACTTTCTAAATTTTTATTACAAACTGTTGAGTCTTTTACTAAGTATCAAGCCTGTACCGGAAATAGAAAGATGGACAAAATACAAGCCATACACATATCATTAATCCCTGGGCATTCACAGCCTAGTGGGAAAGTTAGTCAGGAATGTAAATAAATAATTCAGCTAATTATGAAATATATTAAAACACATATATGCATCCATGGAATTAAAGAAGAAAAGACAAGTCTTTTGGAATTGGAGAGATACTAAGAGAAATTGAACAGAGGATATGATTCTTGAATGAAAGCTAAAGGAGGAAAAAACAGCCCAGGCAAAGGGAACATAAGATTCAAATGCACATAAGTATAAAAGTGCAAGGCATATTCAGGAAAAATACAGTGACTTTGGTCTACCTCTTAGAGATAGTATATGAGAATAGGAGGAAGAAAAATGAGCTTGAGGGGCTGGGATCAAATGTAAGAATCTTTTATGCCATATTGAAAACTTGGGACTTTTTCTTAAAGACTTATGAGGAGCCAATAAAGGATTTTAAGAAAGGAACTGCATCATTCAATTTCTGTTTTAGACAATAGCCAGTTCTTCTGGAAGTATGACTTAAATAGGTAGACACTGGGGGGAGGAAGAATTGCTAGAAAACTTGTAGTAGTCCAGGTGTTAGGCAATGGGAGCCCCATATAGGAACAGTGGAAGGTATGGGAAGGAGATCTATTTTCAGAGAGGTTTGAAAGATGCAATAAATAGGACTTGTTACCTCATTAAATATATATTTGTGGGTAGAGAGGGCATTAACTATTCTCTGAGTTATCCTAGTTGGGTGAAATAGCAGGTAGAGTTGTCATTCACTAAGAGAAAGAACACAGAGGAGGAGAAGGGTCTGAAGGTTGAGGAGGGGAATAAGTTGAATGTGAGTTATGTTGAGATGAAGATTCCTAGGAATCTTCCTAGGAAGACACCCAGGAAGAGAGGTTCAGTAGTCAGAGATGGTGTTCTGGAGGAGTATCTAGGCTAGAGAAAAAGTCATGAACAAACTTTCTTAAGAGCCCCAACTTCAAAGTGTGTGGGGGCATTCATCTTATCATCAACAAAAGAAGGAAAATCAGGGCTGTTGCTTGACTTTAGAGACCAAATTCAAATGATACAGGTAAGAGAGTTCAGAGTAAGATCTAAATAATAAAACATTTGACATAACATTCACAATTCTAGAGTCCTTGGATGGCTCAAATGGTAAGAATCTGCCTACAATGCAGGATACCCAGGTTCAATCCCTGGGCTGGGAAGATCCCCTGGAGAAGGGAATGGCAACCCACTCCAGTATTCTTGCTTGGAAAGTTCTATGAACAGAGGAGCCTGGTGGACTACAAAGAGCCGAACATGACTGAGATACTAACAAACACTTTCACTTTCTCAATTCTAGCAGATGTAATAGTTACAAAGTATGAAGACATTTTTATTTGCTTATTTCAGAGTAAGTGCAATTAACAATCTGGTTCTTCTCATTACATTGCTACTTTCAAAGATCAAATTCTTCAAAGACCAAGCTATAGTTCCATGAGTTCCATTAGTACTAAAGCATAACAGGCTTTAGTAAAGCCCGTTAGGTGATAGACTCAGAAACAAACAATCTCTATGACTCTTGCTGCTGCTGCTGCTTCAGTCATGTCTGACTCTGTGCGACCCCATAGACGGCGGCCCACCAGGTTCCCCCGTCCCTGGGATTCTCCAGGCAAGAACACTGGAGTGGGTTGCCATTTCCTTCTCCAATGCATGAAAGTGAAAAGTGAAAGTGAAGTCGCTCAGTCTGTCTGACCCTCAGCGACCCCATGGACTGCAGCCTTCCAGGCTCCTGGAAAATCCATGGGATTTTCCAGGCAAGAGTACTGGAGTGGGGTTAGGCAAAGTTTTATGTGCTTCAGTAGGTCAAAAATAGTTGACACATGTTTAACATTACATTAGTTCCATGAGTTGGAGTGTAGGAAATGACAACCCACTCCAGTATTCTTGCCTGGAGAAACCCATGGACAGAGGAGCCTGGTGGGCTACAGTCCATGGGGTCGCAAAGAGTTGGACAGGACTGAAGTGATGGAGCATCAGTTCCATGAGTAGGAGATTATTAATAGGCTTTGCTAAAGCTTGTTTGGTGACAGACTCAGAAACAAGCAATCTCTGTGACTCTTAGGGAGAGTTTTATATGCTTCATGAGGTCAAAATTAGTTGACTGATGTTTAACAATACATTACCAGATTAATTTCAAACATACTATATAAAAAGGCATAGAAAGTATGACATTTTAAAAATCATGATGCCTCTTCCTGTTAAGGTCAGCATTTATATTGGATTGGCCCAAAAGTTTGTTTGGGTTTTCCCGATGTTATAGAAAACCTGAATGAATTTTGGGCCAACCCAATAAATTTAAAGTTTTCTGGCACCCCACTCCAGTACTCTTGCTTGGAAAATCCCATGGATGGAGGAGCCTGGTGGGCTGCAGTCCATGGCGTAGCTCAGAGTCGGACACGACTGAGTGTCTTCACTTTCACTTTTCACTTTCATGCATTGGAGAAGGAAATGGCAACCCACTCCAGTGTTCTTGCCTGGAGAATCCCAGGGACGGGGGAGCCTGGTGGGCTGCTGTCTATGGGGTCGCACAGAGTCAGACACAACTGAAGCAACTTAGCAGCAGCAGCAGCAGCAGCATGATCATTGGATACTTGAACAATCCTTGCTGCTGAGGTCACGTGGGAATCAGCGGAAAGGTAGTAGATCCTACTGCAAAAAGCCACACTGGCTGAATGCCTGAGAATCATAACTCCACATTTATATAAAAGAAATTTTCAAATTATCTTTTAAATTAGTAAGTTAGGCATCAATATAATGGTCCACAGTGGGGTCCAATCACATGAAGTAAGTTAGAGAAAGTGGAGAAATGGAATAGCAGTAAGTGAAGTAAATCCATGATTATGTAACCAAGGAATTGGCTCAGCATCTGCTGAAGCACAAACAGGCTAAGCCAGTTGTTAATAAAACATTTACTTTTCAGATTATTTTTTATCAAAACTGCTTACTACTGTGAACTATTGATGCTGCAAAACAAATATGGAGATTTTTCGTAATAGTCTATGTCCAGGCTTAACTCTGTCTGGGTTTCCCTCATAGCTCAGTTGGTAAAGAATCTGCCTGCAATGCAAGAGACCCTGGTTCGATTCCTGGGTTGGGAAGATTTGCTGGAGAAATGATAGACTGCCCTCTCCCTCTCCAGTATTCTTGGGTTTTCCTTGTGGCTCAACTGGTAAAGAATCCACCCAAAATGCGGGAGATCTGGGTTTGATCCCTGGGTTGGAAAGATCTCCTGGAGAAGGGAAAGGCTACCCACTCCAGTATTCTGGCCTGGAAAATTCCATGGACTATATAGTCCATGGGGTCGCAAAGAACTGGGCAAGACTGAGTGACTTCTCACTTTCAGGCTTTACTCTAAGAACTGGCATGAAAACTACAATAGCTCCTAGGAGTCTAACCCCATATAGTTTCTTCCCTCCTCTCACCAGCTTCCCTCCTTATTGATGCACAGGAAGCAGCTGGGCCTTACCCAGGAGTATGTGGTGGGCTGAGCATGATATACACATATTTTCCTTTCCATTTATCTCTTTGGGTCTTCCTAGCATTTTTGCCTGTGTAACAACTAAAGAGTCCCTGGTGGCTTAGATGGTAAAGCATCTCTCCGTAATACAGGAGACTCAGATTCAATTTCTGGGGCAGGAAGATCCCCTGGAGGAGGTCATGGCAACCCACTCCAGTATTTTTGCCTGGAGAGTCCCATGGACAGAGGAGCATGGTGGGCTACAGTCCAATTCCTGATTAAGAGCATTTTACATAGAAGTGAGAAGGAGAAATAAAGTTAGAGTGAATCTATAAAGTACTTTGTAAGCCATGTTACTAATCTTTCTAGCTGAATTTATATAATATCTACAAATAATTTTTCCTTTTAGTTTTATTCAAACCTTCAGTTCAGTTCAGTTCAGTCGCTGAGTCGTGTCCGACTCTTTGCAACCCCATGAATTGCAGCACGCCAGGCCTCCCTGTCCCTCACCAACTCCTGGAGTCCATAGAGTCAGTGATGCCATCCAGCCATCTCATCCTCTGTCGTCCCCTTCTCCTCCTGCCCCCAATTCCTCCCAGCATCAGGGTCTTTCCCAATGAGTCAACTCTTCGCATGAGGTGGCCAAAGTATTAGAGTTTCAGCTTCAGCATCAGTCCTTCCAATGAAAACCCAGAACTGATCTCCTTTAGGATGGATTCAAACCTTAGTAATACAGAATTGAACACCTTATTATGACTGGTCTTGGAGAAAGCATTGTTGTTTATTCTTTTGTGTGTATTAATAAGAAACAGCAGCAGTACGTTTGAACTCACCACTCAACTGGAATTGATGCATTGCAGTGATTTATGAGGAGAAGGCAATGGCACCCCACTCCTGTACTCTTGCCTGGAAAATGCCATGGACAGAGGAGCCTGGTGGGCTGCAGTCCATGGGGTCACGAAGAGTCAGACACGACTGAGCGACTTCACTTTCACTTTTCACTTTCATGCATTGGAGAAGGAAATGGCAACCCACTCCAGTGTTCTTGCCTGGAGAATCCCAGGGATGGGAAGCCTGGTGGGCTGCCGTCTATGGGGTCGCACAGAGTCGGACATGACTGAAGCGACTTAGTAGCAGCAGTGACTTATAACGGGGCTTCCCAGGTGGCTCAGCGATAAAGAATCTGCCTGCCAATGCAGAAGCCAAAGGAGACAAGGGTTTGATCCCTGGGTTGGGAAGATCCCCTGGGGGAAGGCATGGCAGCCCACTCCAGTATTCTTGCCTAGAGAGTCCTATTGACAGAGGAGGCTGGTGAGCTACAGTCCATAGGGTTGCAAAGAGTCGGACACAACTGAAGTGACTGAGCATGCAGTGACTTACAATAACCTCTGCGCTTCTCTCTCATCCATTACATTGCCCTAAATCTTGCTTCTCTTGCTTACATAAATATATGTAAAAGTTTTATGATATATACATGATATACACTGATCATATATATATATATATATACACATGTAAATAACAAATATACTTCTAAAACTTGTGTATATACACATACAAGTGGTTTAGTTGTAGTTATCTTTAATATATGAGTGTCAGGCAGTTTGAAGTCTTCTGGGCTTTTTTTTACTCATAGTGTTATATATTCATATTATACTATTTTATCATGTAATTATACCATAATTTATTTGTCCTTACCTCTGTTATGGCTATGTAGACTGTTTCCAGAATTTTATTTATTTTCAGTTATGGAAACTGTGGCTCTGGATATTCTGGCATGTGTCTCTGGGAGTTTCTTTTGGGTATATGCCTTGAAGAGGAATTGCTGATTTGTCAGAGATGTGAAAACTCAACTTGAAATCGCTGCAAGCAATGCATAAGAGATCCTACTAACCCTCATCCTCTCTAGCACTTAAAATTTTCATGAAACAAGATTATACTAATTCTTATTGTGTCCATATCATGTGATATTCCTTCTTTTCCTTCTGCCTCATAAGGAACTATTTATGCAGGCTTGATTGGCAAACATACAGGAAGTGTTGGAGAGGTAGGGATCAACCTCCTTGCCAACTTTAGAAAAATTTGAAGCATATATTCACCTGAGTCAGCTTTGTCTCCCCAGATCCTGGAATCAAATTTTGGTCAAAGAAAAGGAACATAAAAAACCCATAAGAGTAGGTCATTGGCTTGGAAATGAGCCCCTTCTGAGCCCAATCACCGACTCTTATTAATATTTGTACATCATTTGTTATAATTCATTTATTCCATAATTCAAGTTGAATTCCCTGGAAACAAATGAATGTTCTTCTTGCTTCTGAATTTCAGTTTCTCTAGTTTTCTATTATTGCCAGTAAAGGCAAGTTGGTGTGCCTGACATACATTGAGGCTAAATGAACCAAAATGTCAGTTTGGAGCAGAGGAAGGTTTATTGTAGGGCCATGCAAGGAGACTGGTGGCTCATGTCCAAAAAACCATGAACTCCCTGAAGAGTTTCACCAAAGCATTCTAAAAGGCCAGGCAAGGTGGAGAGGGTAGGTCGTGGTCACAGGGTATATGATCAGCTCATGTACAATTCTCTGGTTGGTTGATAGTGAAGGAAAGGGTGGTGTTGCAGGGGTTAACATTCAGTCCTTAGGCTCAAGGAGGTCTGGAGCTATGTACTCATGATCATCAAGTAGCTTCCATTTGGTGTGGAGTTTTCACATCTGTTAAAAAAAGACTCAGGAAATGTGCATCAGTTACTGTTATCTAGGTACTTCAGAGAGGAGCTAAAGCAGAAGTTATGGGGGAATGGGCTTCCCCGGGAAGGCCCCATATGGTCCTGCTCAGTTATATCATTTCCGTATATTAATTTCACTGATCTTCTGCTGTTTAGATTGTGGTTTGCGTGTCCTGTTGTCTTTCTCCCTGGGCTGTTTTCCCATTGTATACAATAGGATATTACTCAACCATAAGAAGGAACGAAGTTGGGTCATTTGCAGAGATGTAGATGGAACTAGAGCCTGTCATATACAGTGAAGAAAGTCAGGAAGAGAAAAACAAACATTGTATAATAACACATGTATGTGGAACCTGTAAAAATGATACAGATGAACCTATTCACAGGGCAGGAATAGAGACGCAGACATAGAGAATGGATGTGTGGAGACAGGGAGAGGGGTGGGGGATGGGATGAATAGGGAGATAGAGATTGACATATATACACTCATGTGTAAAAGAGATAGCTAATGGGAACCTGCTGTGCAGCACAGGGAGCTCAGCTCAGTGCCCTCTGGTGACCTAGTGGATGGGATGTGGTGTAGGAGGAAGGTTTAAGAGGGAGGGGATATATGTATACAGGTGGCTGGTTCACTCCATTGTACAGCATAAACTAACACAACATTGTGAAGCAACTATACCCCAGTAAATAAGGAAATACAAGAAAAAACTAATTTCTAAATTACTTCCTCTACCCTCACTCCAACTTTCCTGACCCTCTTCATCTCCTGATCAATATCCTTCTCCTGCCCTGTTTTCCATATGCATAAAAGAAGCAGTTATGATCATGGACTGTGTGTGTGTGTTAGTTTTTCAGTCGTGTCCGACTCTTTGAGACCCCACAGACTGTAGCCTGCCAGGCTCCCCTGTCCATGGAATTCTCCAGGCAAGAACACTGGAGTGGATTGCCATTCCCTTCTCCAATGATCATAACACTGTGAAAGAAAGAGGATTTTCACAAACCTTTCTTTTTTTCTTCAGTGAGACTTACTCAATCTAGCTTTTAATCCCTTCTATTTTTTTTTCTGATGCAACTGAGCAATTTAACCATTTGAAGAAATTTATTTTATTGTATGAACTTTACTGTTAGCTTACAGTTTTTCTTTCCTTGATAACAACTTATTACTATTGCCCTTACTAGATACTATTTTCTTAAAATTAGAGTATAATTGCTTGACAATGTTGTGTTAGTTCCTGCTGTACAATGAAGTGTATCAGCCACATGTATACACATATTCCGTGCCCTGTCTCCACTGCTTGGACCTCCCTCCCATCCCCCCACCTCATATACCTCTGGCCCCATTATCAACCTCCCCTACCAGAGTGATATGTTGTTGTTATTGTTTAATTGCTAAGTCGTGTCCAATTCTTTTGTGACCCCCATGGGCTGTAATCCACCAGGCTCCTTGGTTCATGGGATTTCCCAGGCAAGAATACTGGAGTGAGTTGCCATTTCCTACTCCAGGGGATCTTCCCAACCCAGGGATTAAACCTGCATCTTCTGCATTGGCGGGTGGGTTCTTTACCACTGCACCACCTGGGAAGCTCTTGTGACTGCACAACTGTACTAATAGGTCCCTTACACACTGCCCAGGTGCAAAGCCCTCTCCTTATTCCCACATCCACCGGGGGCTGCTGTGACCCCACCAGCCTCACATCTCAGAGCTTCTCTAGTTTAGTATTTACCCTCATCCAGCACTGAATCCTGTCTCCCTGCTGACTTCTTTGCTACTGTTTCTTCTAAAATCTTGCACAGAGTCCACTGGATCTGTTTTTTGGTATGCAAAATTTCCAGTGTTTTCTCTTACTTAGTGCATTGCCCCTCAGACTCCTTAGCTTAAACCTAAGGACAGGAACAGTCTTACAGCCTTCTCCCACAGCACAAGCATCTCAGGATTGGGAGTTGCCATGGTATCCTTACTCTACACTGCAACTTCCAGCCTGCAGCTTCTGTCTCCATTTTTATCTGTAAATCTTTTGAGGTTACTTGCACTACTTTATCACCTCTGTCCCCTCATTGTTGTCATCAATCAACCTCTAGGCCATTTCCACCCGATATTGAAGACTTCACACCTAATCTTTTTTCTATATTCCAGCCCTGCCATTGCCTTGAGAGACTATCAAAGTTCGCATTATTGTCCTAACCAGTTCCCTAGCCTCTCAGTTCCTTGGTTTCTGTACTTTCAGCCCCTTCCACCTCCACTGTACTTCAGCCTCTGAGTCCCATGATGACACCCTGGACCTTGACACTGTCATTCCACAGAACTGCCTCGTCTACAATAATAATGTTGGATATGGGGCTCTCTGTTCAAAACCTCCTGATTTCCTAACTCTCTCATTCAGTTGCTTCTGCTACATCTGTTCTTCACAAGGACCTCCTACACCCTCATTCATAAGCCTTTTCTGTTTTCCTTCCTTCCCATCCAGCTTAATTACTATTGTCCATCAATCCAACTAATACTTCAACTCCTTGCTTTCTATTCCAACCACATGGCTGAATCCCACTCTGCTTGATTCCAGTGGTTTTATTCCTTTCCATAGATATACATAGATGGTTTGATTTGGTTACAAACTTTACTTAAAAATGTAATCTCTACTATTCATTTATAAATTCAACAAATATCAATCTGGTATTTATTATATTTCAAACACAATGCTTTGGGCCAGGGATAAAATGATGAGCAAAAACAGTTTGCAGCTCAGTGGGGTAAATAGATACTGATTACAGGATTACCCTAAAGATGTAAGCTTTCAATTGTGATAAGCACTTTCTATTAGTTTCCTAGGGCTGCCATAACCAAGTACCACAAGCAGGTGATTTAACAAAAGACATTTATCATTTCACAGTTCTGGAAGCTAGAGGTCTAGAATCAGGGTGTCAAAAGGGTTGACTCCTTCTCAGGGCTATGAGAGAAAGATCTGTTCCAGGTCTTTCTCGTTGGCTTGTAGATAGCTGTCTTCTCCCTGTGTCTCTTTATATCATCTTCCCTCTGAGAGTGTCTCAGTGCCCGAATTTCCCCCTTTTTATAAATATGCCCATCATATTGGATTTAGGGGCACTCTAGTGACCTCATTTTAACTTAATTACTTCTGTAAAGACTTTGTCTCCAAATAAGGTTATACTCTGAGGTACTGGGGTTGGGGCTTCAGCATATGAATTTCATGTTCATTCTTGTGCTCAGTTGCTCAGTCATATCTGATGCTTTGCAATGCTATGGATGGTAGCCCTCCCCGCCAAGCTCCACTGTCCATGAGATTTCCCAGGCAAGAATACTGGAGTGGATTGTTATCCCTCCTCTAGGGGATCTTCCCAACTCAGGGATAGAACTCACATCTCCTCAGTCTCCTTCTTTGCATGTTCTTTACTGCTGAGCCACTGAGGAAGCCCTATATCAATTTGGGGAACCAGTTCAACCCTTAATGCTTCTTTAAGGAAAAGTCTGTAGTGCTATGAGAACTCATAAGTAAGGGGTTTGAGGTCATTACAGTAGCTAAAGGAGGCTTCCTTTAGGAAGTAAAGCTGAGTGGAAACTTGAGGATGAATAGGAATTTACTAGAAAGAGAAAAGAGGAAAAGATTGCTCGCCACTGAAATCTTTTGGTGAGGGAGAGCATGGTGAGAACAAGCAGCTGAAAGAAGGCTAGCAAAGCTGAGGTGGGAAAGTGATATGATCTCCATGATTTAAAAATATTATGGAGAAAATCTTAGACCTACAGTGATGTCATGTTTCTCTGGGAGGATTATATTTGCTGCTGTTAGGTGTTTGTGGTTACCAGCAGTCCTGGATGGACACAATCCAATCAGTGCTAGAGAAGAGTCTTAGACCTACTTTGGTCCCTTTGATCATTGATTTATTTCCAGTTGACCCTATTTCTTAGATACTTATTGAGGGTCCTAACCCAAAGCCTGGGCATTTATTAAACCCTCCTGAGCAGGATGTTGGGGTATATGTCCTAAACTCCAGATTTTGTCCTTGTAGCATCATGGGTCTATCAAAAATTCTGTTGAAATTCTTTGCCTCCTCTGCCATCAGTAGATAACCCTAGGTGTGGCACCAAATGCCAAGTTCACTTGTCTGGGCTTTCTCTTTCTCTTAGCAGAAGAGTTCATTCAAATGGCCTATTTCACCATTACACCAAATGACGGCTTGTAGAGAATCAATGGCCAAGAAGTCAGATGACTGCTAATAGAATAGAAGCAAACTTGACATTAATCAAGCAGAATGATTATGATAACTAGCAGCAGAATGGTGAAAATGAGAAGAGATGGATAGATAGAGAAAAATTACAGGGTAGAATTGGCAGAACTTAGAATGGACTGGATGTGGAGAATGAAGAAGTGCCACAGATGACTCTTAGATTTCTAGCTTGAGCAACAGGATGGGTGAGATGCCATTCTCTGAGATATCCCATCCATTCCATGTGAAGAGAACTGACATGATTTGGGGCAAGGATCAGAAGTTTCAATTTGTATCTGTTGATTCTGAGGTGCTTTGAGACATTTAAAAAGCTACATCAATTAAATATTTATATGTGGTTGTATTGGTATTCAGTCACTAAGTCGTGTCTGACTCTTTGTGACCCCACGGACTATAGCCTGCCAAGCTCCTCTGACCATGGGATTTCCCAGACAAGAATACTGGAGTGGTTTGCCATCTCCTTCTCCAGGGGATCTTCCTGACCCAAGGATTGAACCCACGTCTTCTTGTTAGCAGGCAGAGTCTTTACCAATGAGCCATCTGGGAAGCCCTTAAACATCAATATGCATGAGTGCAAAAAAAAAGATCTGAGTGGGATATGTAAGTTTCTGCATCACCATGGATGTAGAAGATGGACCATGATGGATGCTTAAGAAATCCCAACACTTTGGTGGGCGTGAAAAACTGATACAGCCATTATGGAAAAAAGTATTGAGGTTCCTTAAAAAACTAGGAATAAATTTACCATATAACCCAGCAATCCCACTGCTGGGCACATACCCTGAGAAAACCACAATTCTAAAAGACATATGTACCCCAATGTTCATTGCAGCAATATTTATAATATCCAGCACATGGAAGCAACCTAGACGTCCATTGACAGATGTGGTACATATATACAATGGAATATTACTCAGCCATAAAAAGAAATGAATTTGAGTCTGTTGTAGTGAGGTGGATGAAACTAGAGTCTCTTATACAGAGTGAAATGCCAGAAAGAGAAAAACAAGTACTGTATATTAACAAATATATATGCAATCTAGAAAGATGGTACTGATGAACCTATCAGAGAATGGACCCGTGGACACAGCAGAGGAAGGTGAGGGTGGGATGAATTGAGAAAGTAGCATTGACATATAAACACTATCATATGCAAAATAGTTAGTGGGGAGTTGCTAAATAGCATGGGAAGCCCAGCCTGGTGCTCTGTGATGACATGGAGAGGGGGGATAGTGGGAGGGGAGGGAAGGGATATATATACATACACACATACATATATGTATTTATATATATGTGTGTGTAGATCAGATCAGATCAGATCAGTTGCTCAGTCGTGTCCGACTCTTTGAGACCCTATGAACCGCAGCAGGCCAGGCCTCCCTGTCCATCACCAACTCCCGGAGTTCACTCAGACTCACGTCCATCGAGTCAACGATGCCATCCAGCCATCTCATCCTCGGTCATCCCCTTCTCCTCCTGCCCCCAATCCCTCCCAGCATCAGAGTCTTTTCCAATGAGTCAACTCTTCACATGAGGTGGCCAAAGTACTGGAGTTTCAGCTTTAGCATCATTCCTTCCAAAGAAATCCCAGGGCTGATCTCCTTCAGAATGGACTGGTTGAATCTCCTGGCAGTCCAAGGGACTCTCAAGAGTCTTCTCCAACATCACAGTTCAAAAGCATCAGTTCTTCGGTGCTCAGCCTTCTTCACAGTCCAACTCTCACAGCCATACATGACCACAGGAAAAACCATAGCCTTGACTAGACGGACCTTTTTTGGCAAAGTAATGTCTCTGCTTTTGAATATGCTATCTAGGTTGGTCATAACTTTCCTTCCAAGGAGTAAGTGTCTTTTAATTTCATGGCTGCAGTCACCATCTGCAGTGATTTTGGAGCCCAGAAAAATAAAGTCTGACACTGTTTCCACTGTTTCCCCATCTATTTCCCATGAAGTGGTGGGACTGGATGCCATGATCTTCGTTTTCTGAATGTTGAGCTTTAAGCCAACTTGTTCACTCTCCACTTTCACTTTCATCAAGAGGCTTTTGAGTTCCTCTTCACTTTCTGCCATAAGGGTGGTGTCATCTGCATATCTGAGGTTATTGATATTTCTCCCGGCAATCTTGATTTCAGTTTGTGTTTCTTTCAGTCCAGCGTTTCTCATGATGTACTCTGCATATAAGTTAAATAAACAGGGTGACAATATACAGCCTTGACAAACTCCTTTTCCTATTTGGAACCATTTGACTGATTGGAGTTGCTGTACAGCAGAAACCAACACAAAATTGTAAAATAATTTTCCACCAATTAAAAAAAAAAGAAACCCCAACATTTGATTGTCCTTCTTTGCATGGGTGAAAGAGAAAAAGAGGAAATGGCTAGAGATGCATAAAAAAAACCAATAGAAAATGAAGGAAGTTTAGTGTTTCAAGAAGAAAGGTTAGTTAGCAGTATTGAATGCTGCTGAAAATTCGTGATAATTAAATATAGATGGTGTTATCAAATTCAAGTTGCTCAGTAGTGATAAACAAATCACTGAAATCTGTATAAAGCTATTTAGGAGAGCAACACACTAAAGCTTCAAGAAGACAATAAACAAAAAAGTCTTCATAATCTCAAAAGTAGGGAAAGATTTCTTAAGCAGTATACCAAATGTATTAGCAGTAGTATAAAAGATTGATAAATGTTACTGCTGCTGCTGCTAAGTCATTTCAGTCGTGTCTGACTCTGCAACCCGATAGACGGCAACCTATCAGGCTCCCCTGTCCCTGGGATTCTCCAGGCAAGAACACTGGAATGGGTTGCTGTTTCCTTCTCCAATGCATGAAAGTGAAAAGTGAAAGTGAAGTCGCTCAGTCGTGTCCGACTCTTAGCGACCCCATGGCCTGTAGCCCTCCAGGCTCCTCCAGCCATGGGATTTTCCAGGCAGGAGTACTGGAGTGGGTTGCCAATGCCTTCTCCGATAAATGTTACTACACGAAAATAAAGAGATTCTCATCATTAAAGAGGAGAAGGCAATGGCACCCCACTCCAGTACTCTTGCCTGGAAAATCCCATGGATGGAGGAGCCTAGTAGGCTGCAGTCCATGGGGTCGCTAAGAGTCAGACATGACTGAGCGACTTCACTTTCACGCATTGGAGAAGGAAATGACAACCCACTCCAGTGTTCTTGCCTGGAGAATCCCAGGGACGGGGGAGCCTGGTGGGCTGCTGTCTATGGGGTCGCACAGAGTCGGACATGACTGAAGTGACTTAGCAGCAGCAGCAGCATTAAAGATACTATAGAATGTAAAAAACAAGCCACAGAATGGAAGAAGTTATTTGCAACATTTAAAAATGACAGACCCTGTATTCAGATCTCTGTATACCTTTAAGGATCAATAGAAAAACACAGACAACCCAGTAGAATATGGGCCAGACAGACACTTTACAAAAGAGAAGATCCAAATAGGGAATCAACACATGAAAAAATGTTCAATCGCTTTAGAAATAAGTCTATTTATTTATGTAAATTAAAACCACACTTCTCCTCATCTTACCCAACCAACACGATATTTGATAGTTTGAGAACACGTTGTTGCTGTTCAGTCACCAAGTCATGTTCAACTCTTTGGGCCCCATCGACTGTAGCACACCAGTCTTCCCTGTCCATCACCATCTCCCAGAGTTTGCCCAAGTTCATGTCCATTGAATCAGTGATGCCATCCAACCATCTCATCCTCTGTCACCCTGTTTTCCTTCTGCTTCAATCTTTCCTAGCATCAGGGTCTTTTCCAATGAGTCAGCTGTTTGAATCAGGTGGCCAAAGTATTGGAGCTTCAGCTTCAGCATCAGCATCAGTCCTTCCAATGAAAATGCAGGGTTGATTTCCTTTAGGATTGACTGGTTTCATTTCCTTGCAGTTCAAGGGTATCTCAAAAGTCTTCTCCAGCACCACAGTTTGAAAACATCAATTCTTTGGTACTCTGCCTTCTTTATTGTCCAGCTCTCACATCCGTACATGACTACTAGAAAGACCATAGTCTTGACTATATGGACCTTTATCAGCAAAGTGATGTCTTTCCTTTTTCACATACTGTCTAGGTTTGTCATAGCTTTTCCTGCCAAGAAGCAATCATCTTCTAATTTCATGGCTGCAGTCACCATCCGCAGTGATTTTAGAGCCAAGGAAGAGGAAATCTGTCACTTCTTCCACATTTTCCCCTTCTATTTGCCACGAAGTGATGGGGCCAGATGCCATGATCTTAGTTTTTTTGTTTTTTAAATATTGAGTTTTAAGCCAGCTTTTTCACTCTCCTCCTTCACCCTCATCACCAGGCTCTTTAGTTCCTCTTTGCTTTCTGGCATTAGAGTGGTATCATCTGCACATCTGAGGTTATTGATATTTCTACTGGCAATCTTGATTCCAGCTTGTAACTCCTCCAGCCTAGCATTTCACATGATGTGCTCTGCATATAAGTTAAATAAGCAGGGTGACAATAAATAGCCTTGTCATACTCCTATTTCAATCCTGAATCAGTCAGTTGTTCCATACAGGGTTCTGTTGCTTCTTGACCCTTACAGGTTAGATAGGTAGGGTAGTTCCATTGCTTTAAGATTTTTCCGGTTATTATCCACACAGTCAAAAGGCTTTAGTGTATCCAATGAAACAGAGGTAGATGTTTTTCTGAAATTCCCTTGCTTTCTCTATGATCCAGCAAATGTTGGCAATTCGATCTATGGTTCCTCTGCCTTTTCTAAACCTGGCCTGAACATCTGGCAAATATAAGCTCTCAGAGGCTGCTGGTGGGAAAACACATTAGTACAAAATTTTGGAAAACAGTTTGGCATAATAAAGTTGAAGATACATAAACCTTTGACCAGAGATTCCACTTCTGTGAATAAAACTCTAAAGAAAAATCATGCACACGTGTACCAGGATACATGTATGGAAATGTTCTTTACAGCTTCTTAATATTCTCAGGCCATCTTTTTATAATATTCACATACATCAAACCCTTATTCTGTATATCTCTAAACTTGTATAATCAATATATCAATTATATCTCAATAAAACTGGAAAAATAATATTGTCAGGCCAGAAACAACTCAAATGTCCTTCAACAGTAAAATGGTTAAATCAGTTCAGTTGAGTTCAGTCATGTCCAACTATTTTCGATCCCATGGACTGTAGCACACAGACCTCCCTGTCCATCACCAACTCAGGAGCTTGCTCAAACTCATGTCCATTGAGTCAGTGATGCCATCCAACCATCTCATCCTCTGTTGTCCCCTTCTTCTCCTGCCTTCAATCTTTCCCAGCATCAGGGTCTTTCCCAATGAGTCAGTTCTTCGCATCAGGTGGCCAAAGTATTGGAGTTTCAGTTTCAGCATCCGTTCTTCTAATGAATATTCAGGACTGATTTCCTTTAGGATGGACTGGTTGGATCTCCTTGCAATACAAGGGACTCTCAAGAGTCTTCTCCACAGTTCAAAAGCATCAATTCTTTGGAGCTCAGCTTTCTTTATGGTCAAACTCTCACATCCATACATGACTACTGGAAAAACCATAGCTTTGACTAGACAGACCTTTGTTGGCAAAGTAATGTCTCTGCTGTCTAGGTTGGTCATAGCTTTTCTCCCAAGGAACAAGCATCTTTTAATTTCATAGCTGCAGTCACTATCTGCAGTAGCCTGTGAGATTTCATACAATGAAGAATCAGAGAAAAAAAAAGAATCAACCAGTAATGAAAGGATGGCCTGGAGTTTATGTGGGATCATATGGATGATCTCACCAGCATACTAGTGAGTTAAAGCTGCTGCTGCTGCTAAGTCACTTCAGTCGTATCTGACTCTGTGTGACCCCATAGACAGCAGCCCACCAGGCTCCTCGGTCCACATGATTCTCTAGGCAAGAATACCAGAGTGGGTTGCCATTTCCTTCTCCAAGTGAGTTAAAGAAGCAGATGCAAAAAAAATACACAAGTATCAAAAGCACGCAAAGTAAATTATGTTGCCTAGGGATGTACACCTAAGTGGAAAAACTATAAAGAAGCCAAGTTTGGTTATCACAGAAGTCAGAATGTTTACCTCTAGGAGAAAGTTTGAGGATTGTAACTAGGGGGAAGTTGGGGGAGCTATAGGAGATTGGCAATGTTCTACTTTTTTGATCAGAGTCAGTAAATGGTGTTTGTTTTTTCTAATTATTCTGTAAACCATACTTATGGTTTGAGGTCATTCTGTATGAAAGTTATAGCTCGTGATATGAAAGTTAAAAAAGACGAAAAAACCTAAATCTTCCTTGAAAACTATATAGTTCAATCTTCAGTTAATCCTATTATTCTTGCAAATGGCATTTTCTACTAGTGACTAGGTTAATCAATATGATGACTAAGGCTATAGCCACACGTGATGTTGTACTTCAGTTCAGTTCAGTCACTCAGTCGTGTCCAACTCTTTGCGACCCCTTGAACCACAGCACGCCAGGCCTCCCTGTCCATCACCAACTCCTGGAGTTTACCCAAACTCATGTCCATTGAGTCGGTGATGCCATCCAACCATCTCATCATCTGTCATCCCCTTCTCCTCCTGCCTTCAATCTTTCCCAGCATCAGGGTCTTTTCAAATGAGTCAACTCTTCGCATCAGGTGGCCAAAGTACTGGAGTTTCAGCTTCAACACTTAGCCAGCAAAAATTCCCTATATTTGTGAAATCAGATAAAAATATGAAAAAAATTTGCTTTGATTTCCTAGGTTGGATCATTAAATGCATGCTTCCTTGCCAAGAGGAATTTCCAAGTTGACATATATGAAGCTAGAGAAGGTGAGACCATACTGAACAATGTGAGATGTGGTTCTGATTCTTTGACTTCTTACTCCTTTATATTTTAAAAAGAAAAAATAAATTTTTAAGGTAAACTGTTAGACTTCATTAAAACCCTCAACTATCTAAATTTAATTTAATGAAAATTCATTACTATCTGTGTTTTCTTTAAAAGAGTTAACAAAGTCTTTTAATTTGGTCCAGATGGCACCCATTTTTGAGGTGTATATGCTCACCCTGTCTTAGGATATAAGAATTGTGTGTAACATGAGGTCTATCTACTTCCAATGTCTTAGATATCCGAGTGACTAAATCTGCACGTGGAAGAAGCATTAATTTGGCCCTTTCTTATAGAGGACGACAAGCCTTGAAAGCCATTGGCCTGGAAGATCAGGTACCTTGTGAATGCATTTTCCTTACAGAAGATAACACCTGTTGTTTTTCAACAATTGCATGGTCTTGATTTCTCTTACTTCAAAGCAGCACTCAATGCCACAAAAATCGCTGCATGAGAACTTGTTTTACAAAGGTTTTCAAACTTCTAAATTCACAACAGGGTGGACATTTCACACTTGAGGCACATGATTGGGGAGGGGGCAGAGCACATTTTAGGGCAGTGGAAGCTGTATCAGATGGAAACCTGACTATCACTTCTGACACTGGGCCATCAACAATATGGTTAATCTTTGCCTTTTATTTGTGTGTGACCTGGGGTGGCCTCTGGGGTGAGAGGAGGCAGGCTACATCCATTCTTTTGACTATGTAGGTCCTTAATCTCTTATCACAATTCTGTACTCCAAAAAGCTCTGGGACTAGAAAGCTTTTTCATCACCCATTCAGCAGCAAACTTGACCTGATGCAGACTTTTTAAGCCTCTAAAAATATGTTTTACTAAAGAAATATTATGTTATGGGGTGGTGCCCTAGACTAGTTTGCGTGTCATAAACTATCCACATATGCACTCATTACCTATCTAACCTTTGAAAAGTTCTGAATTCTGAAACCAATGAACTCTCAGTGTTTGGATAAAGATTGTGGGCCTGTTACAGATTTTCCTCATATAGACAGACTCAAGATTGTCAAATTTCTTGCTATCATGTATCTTGGAAATGTAAAGAGAAATAGTATATTTTTATTGACAGTATTTTTGTGAGAGCGTGTCCTTGAAATGATAAGTTCACGTAAGTGCTATTTGCATTTCCACATTTTTCTTAGGCGTGTGTAGGAAAACACTTTGCATTGCATTTCAGGAATCCTGTGATTTACTCCTCATTCTTTATTCTTTTGTAATCATAAAAAAAGAACTTAATCTCTGACAGTGAACCGTTTCCTCATTTGTAATATTTGATTTAGGTCCAGATAAACTTTAAAGTCTATTCTAAAATCTAAAGTTAAAAAAAACCCTAAAAACTAAAATTTATAGGAGCATAGTTTTTATTAAATTTCTATCATACTGTGTTCCCATGGTCTTTTACATTATTTTTGATTTTTGGAAAATGTTTGAATAATCACACTTTAAAGTCAATATCTATTTTATTGACGTGATGCCACATTATGGAAATTGAAATAGACATCTTGATTTTATTTCAGGTTGTATCCCATGGTATCCCCATGAGAGCAAGAATGATTCACTCTCTTTCAGGAAAAAAGTCTGCTATCCCCTATGGGACAAAGTCACAGGTAGGTTTACCTGGATATACCTTTTTGTAAAATGGTAATAGCTAAGTCTAATATCTTGAACCAGCTACTTGCTTGCTGACCCTGTCTTTCTAGCCCTGTTTTGACATTGTTTGCTTGTTTAGAATTCAAAAATATATACTAGTTAATTCATAGGAGATGCTTAGAAACAGCCTAGTCCCTAATAAGCATTCAATGGACTTCCCCCATGGTTCAGCAGTAAAGAATCCACCTGCAATGTAGGAGCCTCAGGAGATGCAGGTTCAATTCCTAAGTCAGGAAGATCCCCTCAGTTTAGATCAGTTCAGTTGCTCAGTCATGTCCGACTCTTTGTGACCCAGTGAACCACAGCATGCCAGGTCTCCCTGTCCATCACCAACTCCTGGAGTGTACCCAAACTCATGTCCATTGAGTCCGTGATACAATCCAACCATTTCATCCTCTGTCGTCCCCTTCTCCTCCTGCCCTCAATCTTTCCCAGCATCAGGGTCTTTTCAAAGGAGTCAGTTCTTTGCATCAGGTGGCCAAAGTATTGGAGTTTCAGCTTCAACATCAGCCCTTCCAATGAACACCCAGAATTGATCTCCTTTAAGATGGACTGGTTGGATCTCCTTGCAGTCCAAGGGACTCTCAAGAGTCTTCTCCAACACCACAGTTCAAAGGCATCAATTCTTTGGTGCTCAACTTTCTTCACAGTCCAACTCTCACATCCATACATGACTACTGGAAAAACCATAGCCTTGACTAGACGGACCTTTGTTGACAAAGTAATGTCTCTGTTTTTTAATATGCTATCTAGGTTGGTCATAACTTTCCTTCCAAGGAGTAAGCGTCTTTTAATTTCATGGCTGCAGTCACCATCTGCAGTGATTTTGGAGCCCAAAAAAATAAAGTCAGCCACTGTTTTCACTGTTTCCCCATCTATTTCCCATGAAGTGATGGGACCAGGTGCCATGATCTTCGTTTTCTGAGTGTTGAGCTTTAAGTCAACTTTTTCACTCTCCTCTTTCACTTTCATCAAGAGGCTTTTTAGCTCTTCACTTTCTGCCATAATGATGGCATCATCTGCATATCTGAGATTATTGATATTTCTCCCAGCAATCTTGATTCCAGCTTGTGCTTCTTCCAGCCTAGTGTTTCTCACAATGTACTCTGCATATAAGTTAAATAAGCAGGGTGACAATATACAGCCTTGATGTACTCCTTTTCCTATTTCCAGTCTGTTGTTCCATGTCCAGTTCTAACTGTTGCTTCCTGACCTGCATATAGGTTTCTCAAGAGGCGGGTCAGGTGGTCTGGTATTCCCATCTCTTGAAGAATTTTCCACAGTTTATTGTGATCCACACAGTCAAAGGCTTTGGCATAGTCAATAAAGCAGAAATAGATGTTTTTCTGGAACTCTCTTGCTTTTTCCATGATCCAGCGGATGTTGGCAATTTGATCTCTGGTTCCTCTGCCTTTTCTAAAACCAGCTTGAAAATCTGGAAGTTCACGGTTCACGCATTGCTGAAGCCTGGCTTGGAGAATTTTGAGCATTACTTTACTAGCATGTGAGATGAGTGCAATTGTGTGGTAGTTTGAGCATTCTTTGGCATTGCCCTTCTTTGGGAAAGGAAGATCCCCTAGAGGATCCCACTCAACCCACTCCAGTATTCTTGCCTAGAGAATCCCATTAACAGAGGAACCTGGTGGGCTACAGTCGTTGATGTCTCAAAGAGTTGGACATGACATGATTTACACATGCAAGTCAAGAACAGACTACACTAACTAAATGTACCTTTTCTATAAACAATAATTGTCTTCCTGTGGGCGAGTTGCTGAAGAACTTGCAACCTGGGGACAACAGGTAGTAGTCCTATGAAAAGTTCTCTATGTTCACTATGAAAAGAACTCAGCCAAGAGATGGTAAGAGCACTCCGCTCTTACATTTAGAGAGGGAGGAAATCTTTCACTTTCAGAGAAGAAAAAGTAAGGCTTGAAACAGATAGTTTGTTTAAATCTTCAATTGGCAACAAACTAGCATCATTCCAATCAAATGACAGTTTTTCTATGGGGAGAATTGGGTGAGACCAAATTTGTAAACAATAAATTTTTAAGTGTCAGGTGTGTATCGGATGAGAAAGCTTGCAAATGCCCTTTCAGATAACAGAATCTCACAGCGGTCAGCAGCTTTAGATGCATGGACTCCAACCACCTTGCTTTACAGATAAAGAAACAGGCTGCATGACTATGGGAGGTCAACAGTAAGGGAGAAACTGGACAAATCTCCTTACAGACAACAGCCAGTGAGCATGGTGTAGGAGGCCCTCAGAGGAGTGCTGGAAGTGCTGCTTAGTTACACTGTTTCTTTTTTCTAAAATGATATTCTTCCCATAATAGGCATAAGAGTCATTCCATCTTTCTTTTGGATTAATACCGATTGTGTTGAGGAAATTCAAATCATTGATCCATCTCTTCCCTGGAGATTGGACCAATATAGTATGAATAGATCAAGGAGGAAAATATGGTTCAAAATAGCAGGGCAAGTGGATGAGAAGAGTGACTTGGACCTGAGACTAAAACTGACTTCCTTCTCCAAGTGAGAATGAGAGAAGGGTGAGGGAGAAACAGTTTCATCAGCAGTGACTCCCCAGCAAGGTGAAAGTGTTGGTGCAAGTTCTCATTTCAAGGCCTTTAATACAGAAGAAGGAAATGATCCTTCTACATCAATCCTGCCATTCCTCAATTTTTAAGAACGGAGTTAATGCTAAATTTATAGGTTTGCATCATTAGTTTTATACTGGAGTCGAAAATGGGCCCTCCTTATCTTTTAAGAACTGTATAAATTTGCTTTGAATTGGTCAATTCCATAACCTTTGGAAGTGCAAAGTCATCTCCATCACCCCAAGATTTCTTCCAATATCCAGGGAGTGTACGTATTGGCCTCTGCTGCCTCTTGGTGTCCACTCCTTCTCCTCTAGTTTTGGTTATGTACCATGATGACCATACATGAAACTCATGATTTTTACCCATTTCCACATGCAAAATGCATATTAATAGCCTTCCTCCTAGAACACAAACAAGATTGCAAGGGCAGAAGCAGCCATATTTGACCATGAGGTAAATTTACAGAAGGAAGCTACATGCCAAAGATGGTGGAGTAGAAAGGAGGAGGACACTGATGAATTTGTGGATGTCCCTGAGATACCTCTAGAGGTTTTTTTAAGTAGGAAAAAAAAAAAGTGTAGTTTATATAAGCAGCTGTGGTCAGGTCTCTGGCAAACAGCTAAAAATAATCCATGACTCATTACAGTATGTAAAGCTCATAGTAATTTGCACAGTGCTAAATAAATTATGTTTGAGGAAAAAAAATACATGAATATACCGAAGACCGGGGGGAGTCATGGGGTTGCAAAGAGTTGGACATGACTGAGTGACTGAACTGAACTCGGGGGTCATGGAAGGCCCATGTGCTGC
Source organism: Bubalus bubalis (assembly GCF_019923935.1). Taxonomy (NCBI): domain Eukaryota; kingdom Metazoa; phylum Chordata; class Mammalia; order Artiodactyla; family Bovidae; genus Bubalus; species Bubalus bubalis. The sequence continues at coordinate 45,932,153 of NC_059161.1, forward strand.
TGCTAAGTCGCTTCAGTCATGTCTGACTCTGTGGGACCCCATAGACGGCAGCCCACCAGGCTCCCCCATCCCTGGGATTCTCCAGGCAAGAACACTGGAGTGGGTTACCATTTCCTTCTCCAATGCATGAAAGTGAAATTGAAAGTGAAGTCGCTCAGTCGTGTCTGACTCCTAGTGACCCCATGGACTGTGGCCCACCAGGCTCCTCTGTCCATGGGATTTTCCAGGCAAGAGCACTGGAGTGGGGTGCCATTGCCCAGCAAACAATTCAGAAGTTCCTAGTGTATACAATTTGACTTCTGAAATCTTTTCTATACCCCCTTCTCTGAGCCTTCTTCCCCTAGCTGTTATTTTTTCTGCCCTTTCTCCTTTGCTATGACTGTCTTGCTGATTCCTCTCATTTCCTTCCCCAATTGCCAAATATCAAAATATTCTCTAATATACAGAGCAGGCCAGAGTTCCCCCAATTCCTATTCCTAAACTCCTGTACCCAAAATAAAAAAAAATGACACCTCCTTACTAGAAAACATTCTCACTTGAAGGCTATGTAAACACTTTTTCCTAGCATATTTGAAAAAGTCAGCACTGCAGCTATTGTCTTACAAATCTCCAAAGAAGATTATCCTATTTCCTTTAGGTTTTCTTAGTGGGTTTTTTGGTTACAAGAGTCACTTCACAGCTCTTTACTTGTTTGTTCTTGTTCTTACTTTTTCTTCACAAGGTAAGCCTTTTAGAATATGTATTGGAGAAGTGAAGCTTGATGTTAGTGACTCTAAGTTATGATTATAATAGGAAACTGCCCAAAGATATGGAGCAGATTAGACCAGGACTCTCCCTGGTCTTCTGCAGGACCAACCAATGTCTATCGGTTCCCAGATGATCAGTCCCCAGTTTATCTCAACTAAGCCTGCTGCTAAGTCACTTCAGTCGTGTCCAGCTCTGTGCAACTCCATAGATGGCAGCCCACCAGGCTCCCCGGTCCCTGGGATTCTCCAGGCAAGAACACTGGAGTGGGTTGCCATTTCCTTCTCCAATGCATGAAAGTGAAAAGTGAAAGTGAAGTCGCTCAGTCGTGTCCAACTCTTCACGACCCCATGGACTGCAGCCTACCAGGCTCCTCCATCCATGGGATTCTCCAGGCAAGAGTACTGGAGCGGGGTGCCATTGCCTTTTCCCAACTAAGCCTGATAGGAATCAACTGGCAAGGAAAGAATATTTTCCTTATGTTAATAAGACTTCATAATTTGAATGTTTCCTAGTATACTTAGAAGTATAACAAGTGTGGTTTCTGTTGAAATGCAAACATTAATAATGTAGAAGACTGGAAAACAGAACCATACGGCAGAGAATTACGAAGTTCCTGTTAATTTTAATTTATCACAAAGACACAGGAAGCTCCTTCTCAGTCTACTATTGCCACTTTAGCATGACCAAGTTATTTTTATACCAAGTATAGATTTAGCTGTTAATTTTATATGCCTATATTTGAATGGGATCAAGATGAATAAAAGACCATATTTGTGTTAAATGTTGTAATGTTCCCTAATTTATGTGCTTTAAATTTTTAAAGCAATGGACTTGTCCTGAATTGCAAGACTGCATTATGACTTTCATGAGCCCTAAGTGAGTAAGAGTAAGTGAAGTTGCTCAGTTGTGTCAGACTCTTTGTGACCCCATGGACTGTAGCCCACCATGCTTCTCTGTCCATGGGGTTCTCCAGGCAAGAATACTGGAGTGGGTTGCCATTTCCTTCTCCAGGGGATCTTCCCAACCCAGGGATTGAACTTGGGTCTCCTACATTGCAGGCAGATGCTTTAACCTCTGAGCCGCCAGGGAAGCAGATAGACACTTTTGCTTTGTGGGACCCTATAAATCAATAAATATTAAAAATTAGACTATATGAGCACATTGATATAAAGATTACATTAAGCTTTAATATAATCCAGACTGGATTTATTCTTATCTTTTAAAGAATTAATATATATTCATATTCTTATATTTATTTTTTCTTATGATTTTGAAATAAACTAAAATTATTTTCATGAACCCCTAAAAGTATCATAGGCCCTATGCACTGTTTGACTGGGTCTCATGGAACAATCGGCCCTGTGAAGTCAGAAACAGCCAGTACATGTCCCATGTACTGGGGTCTACCTATTCCTAAAATCCCTCACCCTGCCACAACCACACCACACATTCACACAGGCTTTCAAATTGAAATGAAAATTTCAAAGTAGTTTCTTTGGGAAATGGTACATTTTTTCTAGTAATGCTGTCATTTGTGAAGTTTTTTTACACACCTTGATTTGGAGACCTAAGATGAATATTTAAGATTTATGTTTGATAGTTAAAACAAAACTATCTTAATGAAATAATATTTTAGGTACCAAAAAAAGATTTGTTTTTATATAGTATCAAACTTTGAAAAAGCCTATGTTTAAACCTGAACCTTGTATTGCATGTATTTGATTAAAGTGTTTATAGAAAAAAAGGCTACTTAGTTAAATGGTTGTAAAGCTGAGCTTGCAACCTTCTGATAAATAATTAGTATTTTCTATTGCTAAGTGAATAACATAGAAGCATATTTGCCCATTCTCCAGAAACAAACAGTATCTACTATATTTTTCTTGCAGTATATTCTTTCTATAAGCAGAGAAAATCTAAACAAGGATCTACTGACGGGTAAGTCCAGTGCTTTATTCACAGCCCTCATTTTCAGCAAAGCGCATGAGACTAATCTTGTCATATGATTAATTGTAACTCATTTACCATTCCATCGTAGACGTTATTAAGAGCAAGACTATGTACAATACAAAGTGTTTCTTTAAAAATACTGGTGGTACATCTTCCAGCATCTCTTTTTCATCTTGCTGCTGCTGTTAAGTCACTTCAGTCGTGTCTAACTCTGTGTGACCCCATAGACGGCAGCCCACCAGGCTCCCCCGTCCCTGGGATTCTCCAGGCAACAACACTGGAGTGGTGGTCTAAATAAAAATTGTTTGTTCAGCATGTATTGAATTCCTATTGTCTTCTAGGCACTGGGTTGAATGAGTGCCTCAGTGAAGAACTCACAATCTAGTGGGAAAACAGATATATGTATATAACAATTTTCAAAGAGACACAAGCAGATTTTTTTATCAGAAATATGAAAAGCAATAGTGTGAAGGCTGATAGAGGGCTGAAGTTTTTTTAAGTATTATGAAAATTGCTGTGTGCAAAAACAAGAGTCTGGACTAAAGCTATAGCCCTCCAGTTGAGAGGAGATACAGATTCAAGATATCTGTAGGAGACAAAATTAGATGCAGGGTATAGGAAGTTGATAAAGAGGAAGGCGTACATAAGCCTGAAGATTCTCATGTGCATAACTAAAAAGACCTAGACCTATCCATTAATTGAAAAGCCCCTGGACTGCATATTATATTTGTATCCTGGATAATCAATCCAATCACATTCCATGTAACCCTTGATCATATTTTTTTCTTCTTTAGCTTTTGTACTAAACAAATTCATTCTATTCAAAGCATGCCATTAGTAGTTCTGCTGTTGCTGCTGCTAAGTCGTTTCAGTCGTGTCCGACTCTGTGCGACCCCATAGATGGAAGCCCACCAGGCTCTGCCATCCCTGGGATTCTCCAGGCAAGAACACTGGAGTGGGTTGCCATTTCCTTCTCCAATGCATGAAAGTGAAAAGTGAAAGTGAAGTCACTCAGTCGTGTCCGACTCTTAGCGACCCCATGGACTACAGCCTACCAGGCTCCTCCGTCCATGGGATTTTCCAGGCAAGAGTACTGGAGTGGGTTGCCGTTAGTAGTTCCACTATCTTTTAAATCAATCAATCCCTCTCAACGCATTCCAGCAACCTCTGACTTTTGGAGAGCAGAGGTTCCAGTTATTTATCTGTGTTTCTCCACAGTCCCCTACCCAGGGTGAGTTTGTAACGTATCTGTTGAATTGAACTGAACTGAACTGGGAGGAGGAGTGAAGGGGAAGGTCACTCTAGTTGATTCACAAGGGCTCAGAAATAGGGTTTAGTATTCATCTCAATTCCATTTCTTTACTTGTAAGACTGACTTTTGGATGAGTAGATACATGGCTAGGTTGCTTTATATATTCATGCTGATCTTAAGAAAAGAAACTACAAGACAGCTTTCAAAAATAATAGAAAATATCTCTGATGTGTTAAGCACTATGTTAATAACTGCTTTATATTGCATCCATTTGTATAACCCTCCAAACAACTCTGTGAAGTAAGAATTATGTTTACCTCAGTTTTGTACATGATAAAGGAAGCTTAGAGAGGGCCACAGTGCAGCAGTTTACACTGTTAATAAGTAGCAGAATCTGGATTGAACTTGAGTCTGTCTATTCCAAAGTCCATGCTTTTAACTATTATAGTCACTGCCTCCAGTAATATAAATGAAACACTGATAATATAAGGAGCTAAAACATGGGGAAGATCCATCTTGCATGCTCCCCTGTTTTTCATTAGGTACACACTGCACAGCATACAAATTTCATAAATGGCATAAATATGTTAATAAAAAGAATGCTGAACCTCTTGACTTCTAAACTGTTTGGCATATAAAGTTCTTTTACACAGCTCTTATTCCTATACATGGCATCAGATTGTGAGCCACCTGTTCCACAGATAAATGCTCATTCCTTCTGATAGAACAGCTCCCCTCTGAAAGTACTGTAACTAAATCATTTTCCTGCATCAGCTTTTCATGTAGGGTTGTTTCATGGTTTACTGTCCTGTGGGATGTTAATAACTGTTAAGTAAAACAAACATAAAAAGGATATGTGGTCAGGTAAATTGGATAAACTTAAAACCTGCATTGGACTTCCCAGGTGGCCCTAGAGGTAAAGAACTCATCTGTCAATGCAGGAGACATAAGAAATGTGGGTTCAATCCCTGGGTCAGGAGGATCCCCTGGAGGAGGGCATGGCAACCCACTGCAGTATTCTTGCCTGGAGAATCCCATGGACAGAGGAGCCTCGTGGGCTACATTGGGGCCCAACAAGTTGAACACAACTGCAGTGACTTAGCACACACACAAGCAAACCCTGCATCAAATTAGTTTTAAAAGTTCTAGGACTTCCCTGGTGGCCCAGTGGCTAAGACTCCATGCTCCCAATGCAGGGGGCCCAGGTTAAATCCCTTGTCAGGAAACTAGATCCCACCTGCCACAACTAAGAGATCCCACATGCTGCAATGAAGACCTGGTGCCGCCAAATAAATACATAAATAACTATTAAAAGTCTTTTCTTACAGTACTTTCAGGGCCTTTATTATACTAGTCTGCAGTGTGGATTTTCCAGGGCAATGCTGTCTAAGATGTGACCACAAATGCCAGCCATATGCATAATTTAAAACCTTATATTAATCACAATAGAAAACCTACAAAGAAATTGACAAAATTAATTTAAATAGTATATTTAACCTAATATATCCAAAATATTATTATTTCAATATATAATCTATGTAAGAATGCTGCTGCTGCTACTGCTAAGTCGCTTCAGTCGTGTCCGACTCTGTGCGACCCCAGAGACAGCAGCCCACCAAGCTCCCCTGTCCCTGGGATTCTCCAGGCAAGAACACTGGAGTGGGTTGCCATTTCCTTCTCCAATGCATGAAAGTGAAAAGTGAAAGTGAAGTCGCTCAGTCGTGTCCGACTCTTAGCGACCCCATGGACTGTAGCCCACCAGGCTCCTCCGTCCGTGGGATTTTCCAGGCAAGAGAACTGGAGTGGGGTGCCATTGCCTTCTCCGTGTAAGAATGCTACTCATGAGACATTTTATTCTTTTTTTTTTTTTTTTTACTAAGTTGTGAAAACCCAGTGGTTGCATCCCATCTCCATTCAGAACATCCATATTTTAGGCACTCAAGAGCCACATGTATCTGGGGACGAAGACGGACGAAGCATTTCTGTAACGACTGTGACCACAGAACAGTTTTTTCAGTTATCACAGGACTAGTGTCCCATGGAAAATTCTTTGAGCTGCATTTCTCTACATTTAATTTGAAAAAAAAAAAAAAATACAAAAAGGTTGATTCCACAAACACATATTGTGTTTGTCAAAGATACCCATAGTGGTTTGAGTAAAGTCTGATTTCTCCAAGTTATTTGTCAAAAGATTTCTTAAACATAGATAAGTCTTTGGCATATCTCGAATTTCAATGTTCTAAAGCTTCCAATCCTGTGTTCAAGAATCTTAAAGTCTGCAAACCCCAAATCAAACTCAAGCAAAGCAGAACAACAACAACAACAAATACAAAACCTGAGATGAAAAGGAGAAATGGGTACAGATAGAAATATTGAATTCAAAGTCAGACTTCTGGCTTATTTTTCCTAAATTCTTTACTTTGTGTGATCTTAGTCATCTCACTTTTCCCTCCAGAAGCTCAGTTACTTCATTTATGAAATGAAGATTTTCAAAATAAACTCTCTCTGAGGTCTACACCAGCTCTAACATCTACATTCAGATTTGTGGCTTTAAGAACAATAAATAGCCCCTAATTATAGATCTCCTGCTCATGAGAAAAACTAATAGTTAAGAAAATTAAATTCACTATAGATTTTTTAGCAGGCCAAAAAAGCACTAAAATAATTTGATTCTATTTATTAAGAAGTTTCCAGTCTTCTTACTCACTTTCCCCTAACTATTTGAGTGTTTGATTACAAAAAGATCTATATTTATATATCAATGATCTATATTTATAACAAACTGAGTCAGAAGTCTAGAGGACTTGCTAAAAAGAGATACAAAGTCAGACATAGTATGAAAAAAGAAGTTTGACTGAATATTTCCAATCACAAATTAAGCCTTAATTTGGGGGCAACTTTAAAATATGTGATGATCGCTTCTTTCCTAGGGTGCCAACAATTAGAGTGATGCAAGAATATACATAGTTAGATTTTTTTTTTTTTGAGATGGAGACAGTTGATTTTTATTTATCTCTTTTACTACCAGATTATCCTTAGAACATTTGCCAAACAGTTGTCAAATCACATTTTAACTAATTCATGTTTACATTGTTAAGTATCTCTATCACACCATTCTCAGAAAATGATTAATTCAATTTAAGTGAAATAAGAATTGGAATTTCATTTCCATTAGTTTTCTCTCTCTGTTTCTTCAGCTGTGGAGAAATACTCCAATGCAAAAGTGCACTTTGGCCACAGGCTGGTGAAATGTAATCCTGAGAAAGGAGTGATCACAGTGCTTGGGTAAGAACCGGTCAGCCCTTTGACTTCACAGGTGAAGGGTTGAAGTGGAGAACTGTGCCTGTAAACTTTGCTCTTGACTTTTTTTGAAAGAGTTAAATGATTACTAACAGGGTAATTCAAGTAGTTTCTACAGTCAAGTAACTTTATGTTGATCACTAGCACCAGTATTCTTCCTGATTCTCCCGCTCATTCATCTTCTTAACAGTATTCTAGACTGGTAACCATACTCTGCTTCTAACACTCTCCTAACTTGAAACAGATAACTCTCCACTGCTCTGCTTCTCCTCTCCTCTTTCTGAATACTATTTGTCTGCCTCCCCTTGGCTGAGCCCATTTCCTCTCAAGTTCCAAGACTCATATCCCACTTGTGGGAAATATCTTGGATTCACAGTTTGTTCAACAACTACTTGTAAATTCACATTTCTATTTGTAATAATAACCCTTATTTCAATCTTAATTTTCCTTTAAGCACCTTCGCAAGTACTTCTTGTCATAATCTCAAATGTATCTAAAATTTCAAACATCTATTTGTCCTCCTCCTAACTTCCCTGGTTTATTGTTGTTGCTGTCTAGATGCTCAGTCATGTCCAACTCTTTGTGACCCTGTGAACCGTAGACCACAGGCTCCTCTGTCCATGGGATTCTCTAGGCAAGAATACTGGAGTGGGCTGCCATTTCCTTCCCTAGGGGCTCTTCCCCACCCAGGGATCAAACCTGTGTCTCCTGCATTGGCAGGCAGATTCTTTACTACCGAGTCACCTGGGAAGCTGACTTACCTAGTACTTTTAACCAAATAATTAAAATCATTCTTGATGTACCCCTTTCCTTATTTTCTCCCATTTGACCTGAAAACATTTCCCAGTGTCTCGTACTTCCGGTCTGCCTCAGAGCCTATGTAGTCCTTCTTCCTGAGCACCACAATCCTTGGGATCTCCCCCACAAACGTAGGCTACTAAGGTCACTTTGTCTCCATTTCCTCTCCCTTCTGCATTGTGGCTCCTCTGCAACATTTCTACTCCTAAGTAAGTTGTCTTAAAATGCTACTCTTCATACACCACCTGCCCAATGGAAATATATTGTTTTCTCCCAGCTGCCAGAATAATGTATTTAAACCTTGCATCTTAACATTCAAAATCCTCTTCTCCTCCCTCTCCAATTGTATTCTTTTCTTAAATTCCTCTTCTGATCTCCTCTAAGACAAACATGCTGCTCCTAGAAGATCTTGGTCACGTCCCTGTGGTTGTTCATACACTTTCTCCATTTGAAAGGCTTTTCTTTCTTTTCAAGGTTCTCTTCCTTCATGCAGGGAACTCAGCTCTTAGTCAGGCTTCTGTGGCCTAGCATGTCTTTAATAATCAGTATGATTGTGTGTTGGAGAAGGCAATGGCACCCCACTCCAGTACTCTTGCCTGGAAAATCCCATGGACAGAGGAGTCCGGTGGGCTGCAGTCCATGGGGTCACTGAGGGTCGGACACGACTGAGCGACTTCACTTTCACTTTTCACTTTCATGCATTGGAGAAGGAAATGGCAACCCACTCCAGTGTTCTTGCCTGGAGAATCCCAGGGACGGGGGAGCCTGGTGAGCTGCTGTCTATGGGGTCGCACAGAGTCGGACATGACTGAAGCGACTTAGCAGCAGCAGCAGCAGCAGCAGCAGCAGCATGACTGTGTGTTACCCTCATTCTCATAAGAAAACCCCATGACTGGGACAAGTGTTATCTTCATTTTATAGCTATTGGCTCAAAGCTCTAAATCAGATATGTAAAAGTGAGTAATGGCCCCATTATTAAGTCACTACTTTTTATATCCAATAGAGGTACTTCATCATTTTCACCACTAGACTTTTTTTTTTTGATGGTTTATTTTATTTTTCAGACAGGACAAAGTTCCCAAAGATGTCACCTGTGACCTCATTGTAGGATGCGATGGAGCCTTTTCCACTGTTAGAACTTACCTCATGAAGAAACCCCGCTTTGATTACAGTCAACAATACATTCCTCATGGGTACATGGAGCTAAATATTCCACCTAAGAATGGGGATGTAAGTCCTCTCCCTTTCTTTTCTCCTTCCTACAACTCTCCCCCTCCCCTGCCCTATAATCGATAGAAGTGTATTCTAGTGCAGTTGTTCTCATCAGCATGTCTTGATCCATTTTAAGGTTTGCCAAAGTACTATGTATTCAATAACTCATAATAAATTGGATGTAGAGGTAGCCTTTTAATAATATCATTCTCACTCCCTTACCTTTCAATATGTTTTCTTGAATAGGGAAGGAAGGAAAGGAATTACAACTACTTTTTTCTATTATATCTTGGGAAAAAATTAAAAAAAAAAAACAGGTTGGGAATCAACTTTGTGTACTGAAAGTCCAGAGTTCTTATACTCATGATTAAATAAAAAAAGTTATTAAATAAAGTGAACAGGGAGTTGTTGCAAAGAGACTTGCATTGCATGTTTTTTATTTCCTGGAGTCCATGTTAAACCATATGTGGCCAGAGGCAAATATGTAGTATGTATATTGTGTGTTGAGGAAAATTAAAATACCAACAGAAGCAATGAGGATCTTGGCTTATAAGTAATAAAAGGTACACAGCATCAGTTAAATACTTGATTTGCATGTAAAACATACATTTTAAGGTACTGATTTAACCTATCCTAGTTGAAATTCAAACGTCTAGTCTGTTTGGGATGCTAAGTCACTTCAGTCGTGCCCGACTCTGTGCAACTCCATAGATGGCAGCCCACCAGGCTCCCCCGTCCCTGGGATTCTCCAGGCAAGAACACTGGAGTGGGTTGCCATTTCCTTCTCCAATGCATGAAAGTGAAAAGTGAAAAGTGAAAGTGAAGTCGCTCAGTCGTGTCCGACTCCCAGCGACCCCATGGACTGCAGCCCAACAGGCTCCTCCGTCCATGGGATCCTCCAAGCAAGAGTACTGGAGTTGGGTGCCATTGCCCTCTCCGCTGTTTTGGATAGCAGTATTATATACCACTTTTATGGGCTTCCCAGGTGACTCAGTGGTAAAGAATCTGCCAATGCAAGAGATTCGGGTTTGATCCCTGGATGGGGAAGATCCTCTGGAGGAGGAAATGTCAACCCACTCCAGTATCCTTGCCAAGACAATTCTATGGACAGAGGAGCCTGGCGGGCTACAGTCTATGAGGTTGCAAAGAGTCTGATATGACTGAATGATTAACACTTCTAACACCTGGGGAATTAAGTGGGAGTTCATCTTAAAGCTATTGTTTCACAGCAAGCAAACTGTCTTTGCTTAGACTTTATGTTTAGAAGGACTTGCAGTGATCTAAATTGCTGTGGGTACAAGTATAACATAAACAGAGTCGGTGTGCCTTATTTGTTAATGCATTAATACACTAATTATATGTATGTTTTTCCCCTGCAGTATGCCATGGAACCTAATTATCTACATATTTGGCCTAGAGATACATTTATGATGATTGCACTTCCTAACATGGTAGTGTAAAATTTTTTATTAACTCTCATTTTGCCTATATGATTAATGGTTTTCGTTACTTACTTTTATATACTATATACATGTATGTAGTCAACTTCATCATTGTCTAGTCTGTTTAATGATTATATCTGAAACTTTGGGGATATTGAAGAAAAACCTGAAGAAATACAAGTTATTTACTTTGGAAAGGATATTTAACATATACAAATGACTAATGGGGGTTTGTGTGTGGTGGTACCTGACTGCCACCTCTCCCAAGACAGTGCAGGAAGAAACTGCCCCCAAATAAAGCCAAAGATATTTAGGTTATATATTAGGAAGTATTTTTCATCCTTTAAGGTCTGTAGGACATTTGAATATTCATTATCAAAAAGGAGCATGGCTGTTCTTTCATTAGATCTTAGAGACTTTTTTGCTATCAGTCCTGGGTGTTTATTGGAAGGACTGATGTTGAAGCTGAAACTCCAATACTTTGGCCACCTGATGCGAAGAGCTGACTCATTGGAAAAGACCCTGATGCTGGGAAAGATTGAAGGCAGGAGGAGAAGGGGATGACAGAGGATGAGATGGTTGGATGGCATCACCGACTCAATGGACATGAGTTTGGGTGAACTCTGGGAATTGGTGATGGATAGGGAGGCCTGGAGTACTGCAGTTCATGAGGTCGCAAAGAGTTAGACATGACTGAGTGACTGAACTGAACAGAATATATACATATATAGTTATTATTATCTCTATATGGAGATTCCCATGTGGCTCAGTGATGAAGAATCCAACGCAGTGCAAGAGATGTGAATTCAATCCCCAGGTCCAGAAGATCCCCTGGGGAAGGAAATGGCAATCCACTTCAGTATTCTTGCCCGGGAAATCTCATGGACAGAGGAACCTGGAGGGCTATGGTCCATGGGGTCACTAAAGAGTTGGACATGACTTAGTGACTAAACAACAACAATCTCTATATATAATATAGACACATATATCTATTTATATTTTTCTGGTTGGTCTTTTATTTACCTTTTTTTTTGTTGTTCTTTCTCTTGTCAAGAATCCTGGGGTCCAAGGCCCTAATGTCATAGTGTTTTAAATGGAATAACAGTAAAGAAAAAAAAAAAAAAGGAGAATTCAAATCCAATGCACCTATTAATAGTATAAGGAGTGCAGTGTTTGCTTGGTGAAAATACCTGGAGTTTACAGTATCAGATCAGATTAGTCACTCAGTCGTGTCTGACTCTTTGAGACCCCATGAATTGCAGCACGCCAGGCTTCCCTGTCCAATACCAATTCCCAGAGTTCACTGAGACTCACGTCCATCGAGTCAGTGATGCCATCCAACCATCTCATCCTCTGTCTTCCCCTTCTCCTCTTGCCCCCAATCCCTCCCCAGCATCAGAGTCTTTTCCAATGAGTCAACTCTTCGCATGAGGTGGCCAAAGTACTGGAGTTTCAGCTTTAGAATCATTCCTTCCAAAGAAATCCCAGGGTTGATCTCCTTCAGAATGGACTGGTTGGATCTCTTTGCAGTCCAAGGGACTCTCAAGAGTCTTCTCCAACACCACAGTTGAAAAGCATCAATTCTTCAGCGCTCAGCCTTCTTCATAGTCCAACTCTCACATCCATACATGACCACAGGGAAAACCATAGCCTTGACTAGACAAACCTTTGTTGGCAAAGTAATGTCTCTGCTTTTGAATATGCTATCTAGGTTGGTCATAACTTTCCTTACAGTATAGAAAGTTTCCTAATAACCAAGAAGCAGGAGTGTACCTGGGGACCCCTGACTGAGCTTTTCCTGGGAAGTGAGGGAAGAAAGTGAGGGTGCCTTTCCTGTCTGCTTGGACACTCCTCCCAGAGTCCCCTGAGCCACAGCAAGCACTTTGAGATTGAGGGATCTGTGTTAGGGCCAGTATTGCCTGACCCCCAATCTCTCACACACTGTTCCTCTTCTCATCACAGAACAAATCTTTCACGTGTACTTTGTTCATGCCTTTTGAAGAGTTTGAAAAACTGCTAACTAGTAGTGATGTGCTGGACTTCTTCCAGAAATACTTTCCGGATTCCATCCCTCTAATTGGAAAGTAAGTTTCAAGATGTCCAATTGTGCCTTTTGACCCCTTGTTTGAGGTATTCAAAATTCAGATAAAGGCTAATGCACCTTATTTCAGCTGTTGTTAAAAATGATCTGTAATGCAGTGACCTGGACGGGAAACCCGCATCTGTGCTAAGTCACTTCCATCATATCTGACTCTGAGATCCCATAGACCGTAGCCTGCCAGGCTCCTCTGCCCACAGGGTTTTTCCAGGCAAGAAATTGCCATGCCCTCCTTCAGGGGATCTTCCTGATTATGCAGTGACCTGGATGGGAAACCTAGATTACAGCAAAAGTCCAAGAGGATCTTGTGCTGCAAACAGGAATTCTGAAAAAATCCCAGGCTGGGCCGGTATCTCTGGGAAAGACAAGCGACCATTGTCCCTGGGCCTTTTGTGTTCCCTGTGCAGGTGCTCAGGCCCCATAGGTCTCGGTGTGCCACAGAGCTTGGCCGTGCTTCCTCCTGCTGGTGGGAACACAAATCTATATGATGGCACCCTCAAGTCCACCAGTTGCTAGCTATATAAGCTTACCTATGTCTCATACCCTTCACAGTAAAATGCTGATGATAGTTGTACCTGCCCCAGAGGGTTATTGTGCGGAGTAAAGGGAATAATGCTTATAAACCATTCAGCACAGGGCGAGGCATGTATAAAGTTTTTCCAAGCTGATAGCTAATTGTACCAGCCATCTGGCTTATGAGTCTTAGCTCCTCTGGCCCATTTCAACATCACCACATGGACCTTGTCATTTGGTCTCACTCAGTGCCTCTCTCCCCTGTCTCTCTGTCCTAGAACCTAACTCCCATTCCACCTCCAGTGACATCTTCATGAAGGCAGCACAATGCTGCAGAAAGAGCAAGGTTTTAACACTACTCTTGTCCCTGACTTCCTTGGGTCTCAGATTTTTCATCACTAAAATAGACATCAGGATGCCTTACTTTTAGGGCAATTTTGAAAATTAAATGAGTTAATTATGTAAAAGGGATAGCCCAATGCCAAGTCATAGCAGATCTTTTTTAAAATTGCCAGTTCTCATCCTTTCCTGCATATCAATTCAAATGCTATGTTGGTTTCTCCTTCTCTGGCATTGAATGGAAATCTCTCATGCCAAAATTTAGCCCTTAGATACTTTTGGAACTTGTTCTGTGGCTATTTCTTGCCTCTCTCACTAGATGTAATATCATCTAGTGTATGTACACAGGATTCCCAGATGGCTCAGTGGTAAAGAATCCACCTACCAGTGCAGGAGATGCCGGAGACATAGGTTCAGTCACTGGGTCGGAAAGATCCCCTGGAGGAGGAAATGGCAACCTGCTCCAGTATTATTGCCTGGAAAATTCCACAGACAGAAGAGTCTGGCAGGCTACAGTCCATAGAGTCACGAAGAGTCAGACATGACTGAGCAAGTACACATGATAAATGTTCATAGTACTTCTCCACCTATAGTGCCCACAAAACCTCTGTAGATACTTGAGCAATACTAGCTTGATTCCAATTGTTCATTTCCAGATACACATGGACTCACTTAACTTAATTTTGGTTTGTTGAGTGTTAATAACATGCACAACTGCATCTCAATTTTTTCCAAGGAATCCTGAAATATACCAACGTAACTGAAAATTGTGTGATTTATGTGCTAGATAATGAAATTTTCCTTACATATAACACAGGCATATTTAAAATTATCCAAATTCAGCTACTCTTGTTCTTTTTGGATGTGATTAACATTGTTTCAAATTAAGAATGTAATTAGAACAAAGGAATTTGGAACAATGGAAACTTCAGCTCTCCCTCTCCTGTTTTCTTCCTGGCATTCTCATGTATTTTTCAATGAAATATTATGTTGACAAAGCCAGTAAATCTGAAAGAACTATGCAGTATTTAATACCCAGCTTAACATTTTTACATTTTGATTGTTTTCTTCTGAAGGCAAGCCCTGGTACAAGATTTCTTTCTGTTGCCCGCCCAGTCTATGATATCCGTTAAATGCTCTTCTTTTCACTTTAAATCACATTGTTTGTTGATGGGAGATGCTGCCCATGCCATTGTGCCCTTTTTTGGGCAAGGAATGAATGCGGTAAGTTCTTTCTCAGTAGGTAAGTCCCTCAAACTTTTCTGGGCCCATCTCAATTAAAAAAGCTTAAAGAAAAAAGAAAAGGTTAAAACTATCCCCACATAATCTCTGAGAAAACAATCAATTCAACAACCCCACCAGCTATTTAACTAGATTGATCTCTATGTATAGTCAATTCTTGGATTACTTGATCCAGACACTTAATGTATAAAAAAGCATAAAGCATAACATAGTTTTCTGTTCAGTTAGAAAATGTATTGATAACTTGAAATTTAGGAACTTGACTGTCAGAAATTCAAGGCTTAATTTTTTAAAGTATTTATTTCTTTGGCTGTGTCAGGTCTTAGCTGTGAAATGCAAATTCTGAGTCACAGCATGTGAGATCTAGTTCCCTGACCAGGGATCGAACCCAAGCCCCCTATGTTGGGAGCATGGAGTCTTAGCCACTGGACCATCAGGGAAGTCTCCAAGACGTTATTTTTAAAGTATTTTTTTCCTTGAGATTATAATGTTAGTATCAACAAAGAAAAATATCCCAGGGACATCCCTGATGGTCCAGTGGTTAAGACTCCACCTTCCAATGCAGGGGGCGTGGGCTTGACCCCTGGTCCAAGAACTAAAGTCCCATAAGCCATGGGGTGCAGCCAAAAATTTAAAAAGAAGAAAGAAAAATATCCCAAATTATCTTTTCTTTCCCCCTCTGCTTTTTCATTCCACAGGAAAGGAAAACACAATTAATAGTTAAATAGAATGATAAAACAAACTAGACATTGAATATTACTGCTTCCATGGAAATTTTATCATTCTGGCTAGAACAATATATCAGGAAAGGAATACTGTTCAAATATTGAATGTTAATTTAAGGAATTCTAAAATAATTGTCTAGACAAACAATTATTTTATGTGCATGTGTGTTTGATTACTAATATTATAGTTTTATAACCATAGTCTTATTGTTTTGGTTTAGGAATATATTCCAAGAATAAATAATGTGTGAGTATAATCAATTGTATTTTCATCTAATTAGTGGTAAATATTTTGTTTTACAAAACATAATGGGAGGTGGGATCAAGTTAGTAGAGTAGGAGGACCCTGAGCTTTCTTCCTCCCTTCCTCCCTTCTCCCAAGGAGAAGTCCTGGCTGCACCTGGATCTGGCTTTAGTCCCTCTGAAACGAGTCCTGTCTCTCACCAAGGGGGTGGTTGCCACCACACCCTAAGGAAAAGTGTGGCCCCTGCTCACTTCAGATATGCTCTCCCACCAAAGCCACTAGGCACATGCAGACTGAATAGGACATCACAGAACATACCTGCAAGACCAGGACAGGTAACTTTCCCATAATTTCATA
This sequence comes from Bubalus bubalis, assembly GCF_019923935.1. Lineage (NCBI taxonomy): Eukaryota > Metazoa > Chordata > Mammalia > Artiodactyla > Bovidae > Bubalus > Bubalus bubalis. The sequence continues at coordinate 45,948,369 of NC_059161.1, forward strand.
GAGATGGTGAAAGCTGGAGAAGACTCTTGAGAGTCCCTGGGACATCAAGGAGATCCAACCAGTCAATTCTAAAGAAAATCAACCCTGAATATTCATTGGAAGGACTGATGCTGAAGTTGAAGTTCCAATACTTTGGCCACCTGATGCGAAGAACTGACTCATTGGAAAAGACCCTGATTCTGGGACAGATTGAGGGCAGGAGGAGAAGTGGGTGACAGAGGATGAGATGGTTGGATAGCATCATCAACTCAACGGACATGAGTTTGAGCAAACTCTGGGAGATAGTGAAGGACAAGGACGCCTGGTGTGCTACAGTCCATGGGGTCCCAAAGAGTGAGACGTGACTGAACAACAAGAGAAAATTAAACAAAATTGTAGGAAACCATCAACAAATGAAGATGCAACCTACTGAATAGGAGACCTTAATCAAATCCAAAAAGAACAAAATTAGCTGCATTTGAATAACTTGGTCTTTGCAAATGTAATGTCTGATAAGGGGTTGATATCCAAAAATATATTAAACTCATATAACTCAATGTCAAGGAAACAAACAACCGGATCTCAAAAATGGGCAGAAGAACTGAACAGGAATTTTTCCAGAGAAGACATACAGATAGCCAACAGGCATATGAAAAAATGTTCAACATCACTGTTCACTGCTGCTGCTGCTAAGTCGCTTTAGTCGTGTCTGACTCTGTGCGACCCCAGACACGGCAGCCCACCAGGCTCCCCCATCCCTGGGATTCTCCAGGCAAGAACACTGGAGTGGGTTGCCATTTCCTTCTCCAATGCGTGAAAATGAAAAGTGAAAGTGAAGTCACCCAGTCGTGTCCGACTCTTCAGGACCCCATGGACTGCAGCCCTACCAGGCTCCTCTGTCCATGGGTCCAGGCAAAAGTACTGGAGTGGGTTGCCATTCACTGTTCATTAGGGAAATGTAAATCAAAACCACCATGAGATATCACCTCATATTTGCTAGAATGGCTATCATTAAAAAGACAACGACAAACGTGTGTCAAGGATATAGAAGAAAGGAATTCTAGTACCCTGTTTGTGGGAATGTAAATTGTTGCAACTTCTATGGCAAGCAGTATGGAGGTTCCTCAAAAAATTAAAACCTGAACTACCACATGATCCAGTAATTCCACTCATGGTATATATCCAAAGAAAATGAAAATGCTGCTTCAAAAAGGTATATGCACCCCATGTTCATAGCAGCATTATTTACAGTAGCTAAGATGTGGAAACAACCTAAGTGTCCATTAAAAAATGAATGGATAAAAAGTAGTGGTATGTATATACAATAGAGTATTATTCAACCATAAGAAAGAACGAAATTTTGCCATTTGCAACAACGTGGATCAACCTGTATAGTATTATGGTTAGTGAAATAAGTCAGACAAAGAAAGACAAATTCTGTTTGTTTTCATTTATATGTGGAATCTAAAATATAAAGCAAATAAATGAATATAACAAAACAGAAACAGACTCACAGGTACAGAGAACAAACTAGTAGTTACCAGTGGGTAGAAGGGGAGGGGGAAAGGCAAGAAAGAAAAAGGGGATTATGAGGTACAAACTGTAATAATATACAGTACATAGTATATAGCCTATATTTTGTAACTTTGTATGGAGTATAATCTATAAAAATATTAAATCACTAAGTTGTATATCTGAAACAAATAAAATATTGTAAGTCAGCTATACTCCATTTTTTTTTTAAACTAAAAAACACATCAATTTTAGCAGTGGATACATGTGTGGACTCTGGCATTAGAACTCCTTTGTTCAAAGCCTGGCTTCATGATTTATTAGAATATATTCTCACACAACTAATTTTACTCCCTATCTGTAAAATTCAGATTTTTTATTTTTAATACTTTTTGCTTTATTATTTCTTTTTTTTTAAACAAGTTTTTTTGGGGGGGGCCAATAATTGCTTTACAACGTTGTGGTAGTCAATACAAATCAGCCATAATTACATATACATCCCTTTCTTCTTGAGCCTCCCTCCCCCCAAAATTCAGATTTTAATAAGACCTATCTCATAGGAATTCTCCAGGAATAAATGAATTAATTAAAGAATTTAAGATTATTATCTCATCACTATATGATATCTCTTATCTCTATATTCCTATAGCATTAACAGCCTATATAATCAACAGATTTATTTGCTTCTGGTATAATATTGATATGTGTAATTGATATAGAAATGTTTTATTTCTTAACCTTTACATATTTATATATGATCTTAAAACCATAGTTTAATTTCCTAGAATACAAGAAACATAGCTTTATATTTTCTTCTCCCTACTGCACTTAGCAGAGTATCTTACTAATTTTGTGGATTAGTTGATTAGAAATTTGCTTTAATTTTGACTTATGGGAAATGAGTTCATATGAGAGTTCTATGCTGTCATTAAATTGCTCTAAATGTGAATCTTAAATGCCTAAATAGTTTAAATATTATTCTAATGCTCATGGTAGAACAATATAATTATTTTTGCTTCTTTAAGAAGCAACAGAATTGTCAAAATTACAAGTTAATCTAAAATTTTGATATTCTAAATTTATATCTATATCTGCATATACTACCACATACTTGCATTCATCTCACATGCTAGAAAAGTAATGCTCAAAATCCTCCAAGCCAGGCTTCAACCATATGTGAACCATGAACTTCCCACTGGATTTAGAAAAGGCAGAGGAACCAGAGATCAAATTGCCAACATCCATTGGATAGTTGAAAAAGCAAGAGAGTTCCAGAAAAACATCTACTTCTGCTTTATTGACTATGCCAAAGCCTTTGACTGTGTGGATCACAATAAACTGTGGAAAATTCTTAAAGAGATGGGAATACCAGACCACCTGACCTGCCTCTTGAGAAATTTGTATGCAGGTCAGGAAGCAACAGTTAGAACTGGACATGGAACAACATGGTTGCAAATCAAGAAAGGAGTACGTCAAGGCTGTATGTTGTCACCCTGCTTATTTAACTTATATGCAGAGCACATCATGAGAAACGCAGGGCTCGAAGAAGCACAAGCTGGAATCAAGATTGCAGGGAGAAATATCAATAACCTCAGATATGCAGATGACACCACACTTATGGCAGAAAGCGAAGAAGAAGTAAAGAGCCTCTTGATGAAAGTGAAAGAGGAGAGTGAAAAGTTGGCTTAAAACTCAACATTCAGAAAATTAAGATCATGGCATCCAGTCCCATCACTTCATGACAAATAGATGGGGAAACAGTGGAAACAGTGAGAGACTTTATTTTTTTGGACTCCAAAATCACTGCAGATAGTGACTGCAGCCATGATTTTAAAAGACACTTGCTCCTTGGAAGAAGAGCTATGACCAACCTAGACAGCTTTTTAAAAAGCAGAGACATTACTTTACCAACAAAGGTCTGTCTAGTCAAAGCTATGGTTTTTCCAATAGTCACATATGGATGTGAGAGTAGGACTATAAAGAAAACTGAACACTGAAGAAATGATGCTTTGAACTGTGGTGTTGGAGAAGACTCTTGAGAGTCCCTTGGACAGCAAGGAGATCCAACCAGTCCATTCTGAAAGAGATCAGCCCTGGGATTTCTTTGGAAGGACTGATGCTGAAGCTGAAGTTCCAATACTTTGGCCACCTGAGGCAAAGAACTGACTCATTGGAAAAGACCCTGATGCTGAGAAAGATTGAAGGCAGGAGAAGAAGGGGACGACAGAAGATGAGTTGGCTGGATGGCATCACCGGCTCAATGGACATGAATTTGAGTAAACTCTGAGTGTTGATGAGGGACAGGGAGACCTGGCGTGCTGCAGTCCATGGGGTCACAAAGAGTCGGACACGACTGAGAGACTGAAATGAATTGAATTGAATTGATATATATAAATGAATAAACTGGGCAAAGACAAAACCATCAAACATGCTGTTAATGGCATTTTAAATCAGAATTCAATACCAAGTGTGACTATTCAGCTGTTACGTACTGGTTTAGGGTACAAATATCCTGTGAGTTATACCACCAATGAAAAGTCTATTCAAAATTGCTAAACAAAGTATTTATTATTTCCAGTTCATTTTTTCCCATTTTTTCTTGTTTTAGGGCTTTGAAGACTGCTTGGTATTTGATGAATTAATGGATAAATTCAAAAATGATTTTAGTAAGTAAAATTTCTCCGTGGGACATGGATTAGTCTTGCTGATTAATTGTATACCTGTTTGTGATCCTGGAAGATTTCAAATCATGAATTAGATTTCCTAATCAGAATTATAATTTTTTCTTTTAACACTCTATACCACTGTTGTTGCTCATTGCAGACGAGAAACACCCAGAGAGGAAAAGATAGTTTAAGTTTTTACATGGAGGTCTATACCAAGAAAAAAATTTCTGTGTACCAAAGTTTGGTGAAGGTGTACTCCTTTCTGGGCTTCCCTGATGGCTCAGATGGCAAAAAATCCACCTCCAATGCAGGAGACCCTGGTTTGATCCCTGGGTCAGGAAGATCCTGGAGAAGGGAATGGCTACCCACTCCAGTATTCTTGCCTGGAGAACTCTATGGACAGAGGAGCCTGGCGAGGCTACAGTCCATGGGGTCAGACACAACTTAAACTGCTTAGCATGCACACATACCCCTTTATCTCCCTCTCAGTTTAGTTAACACCCATGCCTATATCCCCTACAGCTTGCCCTCAGAACACCTTTGGAAGCTCCAGCATTTTCTTGTTTTTTGCTTTGTCAAAGTTTGCATATAATAGTTCCATTTACCTTTTGATTAAAATGAATTCCACAAATAATTTTACTGGTATTGAAGTTTTTAATTTTTATATATAACTCTGAAAATAAGTTAAATGTACATAATTTTCATCTGTAAAAGAAATTGAAAACAATAGAACGGGATAACTTCTACTGCTTCTCAGCTCCACATGCTCTCAAAGGTCACCTCTGAAATTAAATCTGTGGCAGATAAGAGACTACTTAGAGAACCTTGAATCTACACCCAGATTCCAGCCTTTTTTCTTTCAATTTCTTTTTTTATTAGAGGATCATTGCTTTACAGAATTCTGCTGTTTTCTGTCAAACCTCAACATGAATCAGCCATAGGTATACATATATTTCCTCCCTTTTGAACCTCCCTCTCATCTCCCACTCCATTCCACCCCTCTAGATTGATACAGAGCCCTGTTTGAGTTTCCTGAGCCATACAGAAAATTCCCATTGGCTGTCTATTTTATATACGGTAGTGTAAGTTTCTATGTTACTCTTTCCATACACCTCACCCTCTCCTTCCCTCTCCCCATGTCCATATGTCTGTTATTCCACTGCTGTCCTGTTAATAAATTCTTCAGTACCATTTTTCTAGATTCTGTATATATGTTAGAATATGATATTTATTTCTCTTTCTGACTCACTTCACTCTGTATAATAGGTTCTAGGTTCATCCACCTCATCAAAACTGACTCAAATGTATTCCTTTTTATGGCTGAGTAATACCCCATTGTGTATATGTACCACAACTTCTTGATCCATTCATCTGTCGATGGACATCTAGGTTGTTCCATGCTCTGGCTATTGTAAATAGTGCTGTAATGAACAATGGGATACATGTGTCTTTTCCAATTTTGGTTTCCTCGGGATATATGTCTAGGAGTGGGATTGCTGGATCATATGGTGGTTTTATCCTAATTTTAAAAGGAATCTCCATACCGTCTTCCATAGTGGCTGTATCAATTTACATTCCCACCAACAGTGCAAAAGCATTCCCTTTTCTCCACACCCTCTCCAGCATTTATTGTTTGTAGACTTTTTGATGATGGTCATTCTGACTGGAGTGAGGTGATATCGCATTATAGTTTTGATTTGCATTTCTCTAATAGTAAGCGATGTTGAGCATCTCTTCATCTGTTTGTTAACCATCTATATGTCTTCTTTGGAGAAATGTCTGTTTAAGTCTTTCTCCCACTTTTTGATTGGGTTGTTTGTTTTTCTGGTATTGAGTTGTATGAGCTGCTTGTGTATTTTGGGAATTAATCCTTTGTCAGTTGTTTCATTTGCAATTATTTTCTCCCATTCGGAGGGCTGTCTTTTCACTTTGCTTGTGGTTTCCTTTGCTTTGCAAAAGCCTTTAAGTTTAATCAGGTCCCACTTGTTTACTTTTGTTTTTATTTCCGCTATTCTAGGACGTAGGTCATAGAGGATCTTGCTTTGATTTATGTCATTGAGTGTTCTGCCTATGTTTTCCTCTAAGAGTTTTATAGTTTCTGGTCTTACCTTTAGGTCTTTAATCCATTTTGAGTTTACCTTTGTGTATGGTGTTAGGAAGTGTTCTAATTTCATTCTTTCACATGTAGCTGTCCAGTTTTTCCCAGAACTATTTATTGAAGAGGCTATCTTTGCCCCATTGTATATTCTTGCCTCCTCTGTCAAAAATAAGGTACCCATAGGTGCATGGGTTTATTTCTTACCTTTCTATTTTGTTCCATTGGTCTATATTTCTGTTTTTGTGCCAGTACCATGTTGTCTTGATGATGGTAGCTTTGCAGTATAATCTGAAGTCAGGAAGGTTGAATCCTCCAGGTCCATTCTTCTTTCTCAAGATTGCTTTGGCTACTTGGAGACTTTTGTGTTTCCATATGAATTGTGAAATTTTTTGTTCTAGTTCTGTGAAAAATGCCTTTGGTAATTTCATAGGGATCACATTGAACATGTAGATTGTATTTGGTAATATAGTCATTTTCACAATATTGATTCTTCCTAACAAGGAACATGGAATATCTGTCCATCTGTTTATCTTTCCTTTGATTTCTTTCATTAGCGTGTTATAATTTTATGTGTACAGTTCTTTTGTCTCCTCAGATAAGTTTATTCCTAGATATTTAATTCTTCAAGTTGCAGTGGTGAATGGGGTTGATTCCTTAATTTCTCCTTCTGATTTTTTGTTGTTAGTATATAGAAATGCAAATGATTTCTGTGTATTGATTTTGTATCCTGCAACTTTGTTAAATTCACTGATTAGCTCTAGTAATTTTATGATACTATCTTTAGGGTTTTCTATGTACAGTATCATGTCATCTGCAAACAGTGAGAGCTTTGCTTCTTCTTTTCCAATCTGAATTCTTTTTATTTCTTTTTCTTCTCTGATGGCTGTAGCTAGGACTTCCAGAACTATGTTGAATAATAGCAGTGAAAGTGGACACCCTTGTCTTGTTCCTGATCTTAGGGGGAATGCTTTCACTTTTTCACCATTGAGAATAATTTTTGCTGTAGATTTATCATATATGGCCTTTACTGTGTGAGGTGGATTCCTTCTATGCCCATTTTTTTGAGGAGTTTTAATCGGAAATGGGTGCTGAATTTTGTCAAAGTCTTTTTTCTGCATCTGTTGAGATTATCATATAGTTTTTGTCTTTCAATTTGTTAACATGGTGTACCACATTGATTGATTTGCGTATATTGAAGAATCCTTGCATCCCTGGAATAAACCCAACTTGATCATGGTGTATGAGCTTTTTGATGTTGCTAAATTCTGTTTGCTAAAAGTTTGTTGAGGATTTTTGTATCTATGTTCATCAGTGATATTGGCGTGTAGTTTTCTTTTTGTGTGTTGTCTTTGTCTGGTTTTGATATTAGGGTGATGGTGGCCTCATGGAATGAGTTTGGAAGTGTTCCTCCCTCTGAAATTTTTTGAAAGAGTTTTAGAAGGATAGGCATTAGCTCTTCTCTAAATGTTTGATAGAATTCTCCTATGAAGCCATCTTGTCCTGGGCTTTTGTTTTTTGGGAGATTTTTTTTATCACAGCTTTCATTTCAGTGTTTGCAATTGAGTTTTTCATCGTTTCTATTTCTTCCTGGTTCAGTCGTGGAAGATTGAACTTTTCTAAGAATCTGTCCATTTCTTCCAGGTTATCCATTTTATTGCCATATAGTTGTTCCTAATAGTCTCTTATAATCCTTCGTATTTCTGCATTGTCTGTTGTAACCTCTCCCTTTTCATTTCCAATTTTGTTGATTTGATTCTTCTCTCTTTTTTTCTTGATGAGTCTGGCTAAAGGTTTGGCAATTTTGTTTATCTTCTCAAAGAACCAGCTTTCAGTTTTATTAATTTTTACTGTTGTTTCTTTCATTTCTTTTTCATTTATTTCTGCTTGGATCTTCATGATTTCTTCTACTAATGTTGGTTTTGTTTTTTTTTTTAATTCTTCTTTTTCCAGTTGTTTTAGGTGTAAAGTTAGGTTGTCTATTCAATGTTTTTCTTCTTTCTTGAGGTAGGCTTGTATTGCTATAAACTTTCCTTCTTAGAACTGCTTTTGCTGCATCCCATAGGTTTTGAGTTGTCATGTTTTCATTGTCATTTGTTTCTAGAAATTTTTTTATTTCTTAAGTAACCTGTTGGTTATTTAGAAACATGTTGTTTAATCTCTATGTGTTTGTGTTTCTTACAGTTTTTTTCTTGTAATTGATATCTAATCTCATAGCACTGTAATCAGAGAAGATGCTTGATATGACTTCAATTTTCTTAAATTTAGTGAGGTTTGATTTGTGACCCAAGATGTGGTCTATCTTGGAGAATGTTCCATGTGCACTTAAGAAGAAGGTATAGCCTTCTGCATTTGGATGGAATGTCCTAAAGATATCAATGAGATACAGCTCATCTAATGTATCATTTAAGACTTGTGTTTCCTTATTAATTTTCTGGTTTTTTTTTTTTTTTTTGGTTTGTCCATTGGTGTGAGTGGGGTGTTAAAGTCTCCTGCTAGTATTGTGTTACTATTAATTTCTCCTTTTATGTCTATTAGTGTTTGTCTTATGTATTGAGGTGCTCCTATGTTGGGTGCATAGATATTTACAATCATCACATTTTTCTCTTGGATTGATCCCCTGATCATTATGTGGTGTCCTTCCTTATCTCTTGAAATCTTCCTTATTTTAAGGTCTATATTGTCTGATATGAGGACTGCTACTCCGGGTTTATTTTGCTTCCCTTTTGCATGGAATATATTTTTCCATCCTTTCACTTTCAGTCTATGTGTTTTTAGGTCTGAAGTGAGTTTCTTGTAGACAGCATATATATGGGTCTTGTTTTTGTATCCATTCAGCCAATCTGTGTCTTTTGGTTGAAGCATTTAATCCATTTACATTTAAAGTAATTATTGATATATATGTTCCTATTGCCATTTTCTTAATTGTTTGGGGTTTATTTTGTAGATCTTTTTTCTTTTCTTGTATTTCTTAACTATATAAGTCCCTTTAATATTGTTGTAAAGCTGGTTTGGTGGTACTGAATTCTCTTAACTTTTGCTTGTCTGAAAAGCTTATTTCTCCATTAATTCTGAATAAGATCCTTGATGGGTACTGTAATCTTGGTTGTAGATTATTCCCTTTCAATACTTTAAATATATCCTGCCATTCCCTTCTGGCCTGCAGAGTTTCTGCTGAAACATCAGCTGTTAAGTATATGGGGTTTCCCTTGTATGTTACTTGTTGCTTCTCCTATGTTGATTTTAATATACTTTCTTTGTGTTTAGTCTTGTTAGTTTGATTAGTATATGTCTGGGGTGTTTCTCCTCAGGTTTATCCTATATGGGACTCTTTGTGCCTCTTGGACTTGATTGACTATTTCCTTTGCCATATTGGGGAAATTTTCAACTATAATATCTTAAAAAATGTTCTCATACTCTTTCTTTCTCTCTTCTTCTTCTGGGACCCCTGTAATATTAATGTTGGTGCGTTTGATATTTTCCCAGAGGTCTCTGAGACTATCCTCAGTTCTTTTCTTTCTTTTTACTTTATTCTTCTCTTCAGAAGTTATTTCCACCATTTTATCTTCCAACTCACTGATTCATTCTTCTGCTTCAGATATTCTGCTATTGATTCCTTCTAGGAAATGGCAACCTACTCCAGTACTCTTGCCTGGAAAATTCCATGGATGGAGGAGCCTGGAAGGCTACAGTCCATGGGGTCGCAAACAGTCAGACATGACTGAGCGACTTCAATGTCAAATGTAGAGTATTTTTAATTTATGTAATTGTGTTGTTTGTCTCTATATGTTTATTCTTTAATTCTTCTAGGTCTTTGTTAATTGATTCTTGCATTTTCTCCATTTTGTTTTCAAAGTTTTTGATCATCTTTACTATCATTATTCTGAATCCTTTTCCAGGTAGTTTGCCTATTTCCTCTTCATTTATTTGGACTTCTGTGTTTCTAGTTTGTTCCTTCATTTGTATAGTATTTCTCTGCCTTTTCATTATTTTTTTTATTTTTTATTTTTTTTTCATTATTTTTTTAAATGTATTGTGTTTGAGGTCTCCTTTTCCCAGGTTTCAAGGTTTAATTCTTTCTTCCTTTTGGTTTCTGCCCTCCTAAGGTTGGTCCAGTGGTTTGTGTAAGCTTTGTATAGGGTGAGATTTGTTTGTTTGTTTGTTTTTCCTCTGATGGGCAAGGCTGAGTGAGGTGGTAATCCTGTCTGCTGATGATTGGGTGTGTACTTTTGTTTTGTGTGCTGTTTAGATGAGGTATCCTGCACAGGATGTTCCTGGTGGTTGGGTGATGCTGCGTAGTGTATTCAAGTGGTTTCCTTTGTGTGAGTTCTCACTATCTGATACTTCCTAGTGTTAGTTCTCTGGTAGTCTAGTGTTTTGAAGTCAGTGCTCCCACTCCAAAGGCTCAGTGCTTGATCTCTGGTCAGGAATAAAGTTTCCACAAGTGGTTTGTTATGGCATTAATTGAGGTTAAAGCAAATATCTGAAAACAAGAAGCCAAAGATGAACCCCAGACAAATGGCAGTTAAAAAATCAGGCAAATAATAATTAAAATAATAGAATATACACATATACAAATACACCCATAAGCAAAGTCAAAACAGTTGAACAAAAATAGAGTAGATTGACCCAGCAAACAAAGGAAATAAAAAATTATATCTACAAGAACAAAACTAACTAAAGCACAAACTGGAAAACAAAACTAAGGCAAGGTGCCAATTGGGGAATAAAGCAATAAAAATAAAACTAACAAATATGTTGAGAGGAAAGGAAAGAAAGAAAAGAAAGAAAGGATAGATATGCAAAGTTAAATAGAGTTATATAAAGAAGACTTATATACATTCAAGATTAACTGCAAGGGGAAAAGAATAGTAGGAAAAGCAAACAAAGGAATAAATGTAGAAAAAATAATAATAGGTTTAAAAAATTAAAATTAAAAAGAAGAGAAAAGGAAAAAGGGGGGAGGAACTCCACAGAACTGCAAAAGCCCAATGTAGAGGCAGAGGTTTATAACAACAATAAAAAATGTGACATAGAAAAAGAAAAAAAAATCTCAAAAGCTTAATTAGATTTCATAGTGCCAATTGACAACTACAACAGAAGCAGTGGGTCGGGGGGGAGGTGGTGCGGTGGGGAGGAAAAACAAAGAAAAAAGATCCAAAAGAATCTACACAACAAGTCAAAACATAAGAATAATAAATGTTTTTCTTGAGTTACTGCTGTCAGAGTCCTTTCCCTCACTGGGAGTCACAGTCCACCTCACCTCCCTAGGATGCCCTCCAACACTGTGCTCATCTCTGGACCTGCTTTGGGGGAAGCTCAGATTCTAATCTGGTCCTGCTCCTATGTGTTCTTGACTCCAATGACCACAGCTATCAGAACTAGTGCATTTTCTTTTGTGGGCACTCTCAATGACCTTTTGTATATTCCATAGACACAGATTCTGTCTAGTTGATCATGTGGATTTAATCTGCAGCTTGTACACTGGGTGGGAAGGTTTTGGGTGTTCTTCCTTAGCCACACTGCCCCTGGGTTTCAACTGTGGTTTTATTTTCACCTCTGCATGTGGGTCATCCACTGGGGTTTGCTCCTGAGGCTTCCCTGGAGGACTTGGGTTTGCCCCTGTGAGGACCATGTTTGGAGGTGGTGCATCTGCTTGGGTCACAGGGGTTCTGGCAGCACCAGGTACTCAGGGGAGTTGGCAGCTAGGGCAGCAGGAAATACAGTGCTCTAGAAGGGTATGGCAACCAGTATTGACCAATACGCTTCAGTATTGCCTGAAGAACCCCTCTCCCTGACAGAGAAGCCTGGCAGGCCACAGTCTGCTACTGCTAAGTCACTTCAGTCATTTCCAATTCTGTGTGACCCCATAGATGGCAGCCCACCAGGCTCCCTTGTCCCTGGGATTCTCCAGGCAAGAACACTGGAGTGGGTTGCCATTTCCTTCTCCAATGCATGAAAGTGAAATTGAAAGTGAAGTCACTCAGTCGTGTCCGACTCTTAGCGACCCCATGGACTGCAGCCTACCAGGGTCCTCCATCCGTGGGATTTTCCAGGCAAGAGTACTGGAGTGGGGTGCCAAGGCCACACTCTACAGGGTCGCAAAGACTCAGACACAACCGAAGCAACCCTGCGCCCATAGATGCAAGACATTTTTGCCTGTGGCAGCTCTGCCCTAGTGAGAGTTGAGTGTGAAGGTGGTGCAGCTGCTTGGCTTGTGGGGACCCTGGCAGCACCAAGTGTGCGGGAACATGGACTGCCTCCACCATAGGAGTTATGGCCCTAACAGTCTGGTTTCGAGCCTCTAGTAGCTGACGATCAGTAGGCCTCTTTGGCCAGTCTTTCTCTGTTGCTCTGTCCATTCAGGCACTTAGAGGGCTCCCTTGCCTGGGGTCCTTCTCTGTTGTTCCATGCATCAGGCACATAGAGGGGCCCCTGTGGCTGGGGTCCTACTCTGTAGATCAGCGGCACATCAGTCACTTAAAGGAGCACCCTGGGTGGGGTCCTGCTCTGTAGTTCAGTGCGTCAGGCGTCTGATGGGCCAGCCTCTCTATTGTTCAGCTGCGGATGCTGGTGTGTGGAGAGAGGCTGTGGTGATGGCTCCGCACCCTACGTGTGACTCAGCAGTATTGCCTTGCTTCCATGGCTGCCTGGCTTTCCTCCACAGGCGTTTCCCACCACAGTTTCCTCCCTCATATCCCCTTGATCTGTCTTTCCACAGTCAACAGCAGCCCTCACCCTGGGATTGCTCCACAATCCCTAAACTTCAGCTCCCAGACACTGCGCCTTGCAGGAGACCTGTATCCCTCTCCGAGGTATGTATGGCTGCAGCAAGGACTGTCTGATGCTCATTCCATTTCAGCTGCCACAGATCAGCTGTTTCACTCTCAGCCTTATATGTTTCTCCTTTGACTCAGACAACTGCCCCGATGTGGGGATCGGACCCCTGCTTCAGTGCCCCCACCCCCTGAGGGCAGGTCCAGTCCTACTAACACTCCTGTTTTTTCCCCTAGTTCCTTCATCCTACCAAGTCTTGCGTGATTCTATACACTCTTTTCCTTTGGTCAGGTACTCCTGTCCACTCTCAGCTGGTGTTCTGCATGCACTTCTGTGTCTGAAGATACATTCCTGATGTACCCGTGGAGAGAGTTGTACTCCATGTCCACCTACTCCTCCGCCTTCTTGTTTTCTCCAGATTCCAGTCTTGACTTGCTAACTTATTAGCCCTGTGACCTTGAACAAGTCACTTTATCTTTTTAAAGTCTCATTTTTTTTCCATCGATAAAGTGGGGATAATACCAATTTCAGAAAGCTGTGAAGGTTAAATCAAATGACTTGTGTAAAGCATTTTTTTTTTTTTAAGCCTGATTCACAGATACAAGCTAGTGGTTACTAGTGGGTAAAAGGGTAAGGTGAGGGGCAAACCATGAGGTATAAAATAAATAAGCTACAAGGATATACTGTACAACACAGGGAATGTAACCAATATTTTATAATAACTATAAATGGAGTATAACCTTTAAAAATTGTGAATCACTATGTTATACCCTTGCAACTCATGTAATGTGACTGTGACTGTTTGTGTGGGCTCAGTAGTGTTCAACTCTTTTGCAACCCCAAGGACTGTAGCCTGCCAGGCTCCTTTGTCCATGGACTTTCAAAGTGGGTCACCACTTTCTACTCCCGGGCTCTTCCCAACCCAGGGATCGAACCCCAATCACTAGGGTCTCCAGCATTGGCAGGTGGATTCTTTACCATTGCACCTTCTGGGATATTGTACATCAGCTATCCCTCAAGAAAAAAAAAAAAAGTTTAAAAAAAAGGCTGGAATAAAGTAAGCTCAGAGTAAAAACAATTTTAAGTGTTAGGGTGTCAGTGGACACTATAGTATCTGAATCTGAAAATATTATGGATTCTAGGGTAAATTTCTTCTGGGTTTCTTACTTTCTTTCCCAGTTATCTCACTCAGATGCTCAGGATCCAGAGGTATTTTGTTTCCTCCCTTCTTAGCCCCTGTGTGATTGGTTAGCATGTGATGACAATGGTGGAGATAGACTGAGAGCTTATATAGCAGAACATACTGTCAATATTGGTTTTAGTTATGAGATAGATAAAACTAATTATCACAAAAATGACTAACATCACTGAACATGTAATATGTGTTGGGGATCTTGCAAGGTTTTTTTTAATGTATTATCTCATGAAAAACAAGGGGCATAGGTATTATTCTTGTGCCTGGTTTACAACTGAGGAAATTTAAGCTTAGAGTTTACAACTTAGGAAATTTAAGCTTAAGTAACTTGCCCAAAACCAAGTAGCTAGAAAGTGATGAAGCTGGGACTTGTACTTATGTGCACTCTCAGACTTTAGAAATGGCTTCCCCAAAATGGGAGTTGTTTGGCCCTGTGAAGTTATATCAATCATTACTTTATCAAATATTTATTCAGTATTTACCATATACCAGTTTAAGTTTTCAAACATGAGTAAAACATGGGGCCTCCCTCTGAGAGATAAGAGAATAATGAAGGAGCTAAAAAGTTTAAGCTAACAAGGTGAGCTGAGGTGAGTGTTAGTTGCTCAGTCATGTCTGATTTTTTGTGACCCCATAACTGTAGCCCTCCAGGCTCCTCTGTCCATGGGATTTCCCAGGTAAGAATACTGAAGCAGATAGCCATTCCCTTCTCCAGGGGATCTTCCTGACTCAGGGATCAATCCCAGGTCTCCTGCATTGCAGGAAGACTCTTTACTGTGTGAGCCACCAGAGAAGCCCAAAGAGAAGACTGTTTCTGCCTGGTTTAGAATCAGGGACATTTCACATATGAGGTGAATGTGATAACCACACACTACAGAAACAGGTGACTTAGGTTCAAATAAAACAAATTTACATGGTGTAGCAAGGAAGAACAAAAAGGAGAGTAGCAACATCTAAGGATTTGGAATCACTTTAAAGTCATTTATATGAAGTGCTTTCCAACTGTGAAGTAAAAAATAATGATTTACTAATCTAGTATATTTCATAGTCTTTATCATAAGCTTTATTAAACTATGTGTGTGTGTGTTAGTCGCTCAGTCGTGTCCAACTCTGCGACCCCATGGACTGTAGCCCACCAGGCTTCTCTGTCCATGGAATTCTCCAGGAAAGAATATTGGAGTGGATTGCCATTCCCTTCTCCAGAGGAGCTTCCCAACCCAGGAATCGATCCCTGGTCTCCTGCATGGCAGGCAGACTCTTTACCGTTTGAGCTACAGGGAAATCTTATTAAACTGTAGGTGATGGGAAATGTCCATGTGTTATTGCTCAGTATTCATGGATTGTTGGTCATACAGCTTTGCTTTATAAGGTTAGAGAGAACATTGGTAGAGAATACACCACTTAATTTGAACTGTATAGAGTTCAGCCCATTTTTTTTACAGACTTTTGGGAAAGACATCTTATTTAACTTGGATTCTAGGTATGTGTCTTCCAGAATTCTCAAGATTTAGAATTCCAGATGACCATGCAATTTCAGACCTATCCATGTACAATTACATAGAGGTAAGTGAGAAGGTTTTGTTCTTTTCAATAAGATCATGCACTGATATTCTAACAAACATTCTTTAATTTTTCCTTGTTCCAGCCCCATCTCATGCATGCTGTGTAAGAATAGGTGCAAAAAGAAAACACACACACACAGAGCATTCCTTTTTACATGGTTGAGATATGAAGGCAGAGACAGTGATAATGACCCCCACACACCCTCTTCATCTGTATTTCAGGGAGATTTAGAAGGTAACAAAAATGAAAAAGTGTCTGGTTTCAATATCTGATCATCCATAAGCTCTAGCCTTAGACATTTAGTAGAGTTAATAATACCCTGTTTTAATGAAAGAATATTTTTGATATGAGTTAATATATTTGGAAAATTTAAGAGACATTGAATAACCTTCCCATTCTTAACATTATAAGCTGTGAACTTAAAGTAGCATTAAATAGTCTTTGGGGGTTTTTGTACTGAAAGAAATACGTAACACCAAAGAAATTCACAGTCAGTAGATTAATACTCAAGAAAACCACAATTCCATTTTGAGCCAGTCACATGAAAACTCATAGTAAATGATTATGGTTATAGTTTTTCAATCAAATGAAAAAAATTTGCAAGATAAATTTTTAGGAAGAGTGTAGCTGTTTTCCATCTCTCCTGAAGACAGAAATAAATAAAGTAGACTTCAACTTAAGCAGAATTTTTTCATGTGTGGTGAAGGTAAGCTTCTGTAAGCTTCTGGAATTCTCAATGAGGTATCCTGCCTTGTCTTTAAAACAAGACAATTATAACATAAGATTTATCTTGAATATGGACTAAACCAAGAGGCATAGGTTTAAACAGATCTCTTCTTGCCAAAATAATGTTGCAAACTGACCAGGAAATAACAGAAATTAATCAAATCTTTGGGCTCACAGACAACTTGCAGATTCATGCAAACACTTGCTGAAATAGAATTGACCCTCAAGCAAAATAGAGTTCTAACAGGTTTTGCGTAATTGCTATACCTTTTCAAGTTACTGTTCTGTGACGCTGGCTGAAAAGAAAATGACTGAAATGGATAGGAAACAAAAATTTATTTGACTACTTTGAGTCTGGCTTTGTGGTGAATGGGAATGAAGAGTGATAATAAGTTGTAGTAAACAATTAAAGGTACATTTTAAAAGATATTCTTTGAGACTCCTTACATTATTACAGATGCGAGCACACGTCAACTCAAGGTGGTTCATCTTCCAAAAGAACATAGAGAGACTTCTTCATGCTATTATGCCATCTACCTTTATTCCTCTTTATACAATGGTAAGGTCTGGATTTAAGACTTTTCCTCATTTTAATCTTCTGTTTAGTCATTACAGAATACTTAAGAACACTTTTTACACTTTTATAGGTCACCTTTTCCAGAATAAGATACCATGAAGCTGTGCTGCATTGGTACTGGCAGAAAAAGGTGGGAACAGGTTACACTTACTTGTAATTTGATATGTTGAAGTTTACAGTGTTATGGTTATGTTTACCTCAGACAAATATGGAAATAATGAAACAGACACTAAGTGTTTGCCTTCCAATAAAAAATGTCCTGGCTACACAGGTGACAGAATCCCTAATGAACAAAATTACAAAGAAGAAGCAACTCCCATTGCCTCTTAAGAGGCAACTCTTGAAGAGAAGAAATTCAAAAAAGAAACTGATGCTGATATTTCTAAACTTTTTATTTTATTTTAGCAGCATGACCTTTTACTTTTATTTAGCAGTTGACTTTCTTCATGCAATACTCCTATGGGTTTAACTTATAAAATTGGGCAAAATCTTTTAGGATTGACTGGTTTGAATATTCTTTGAAAGGCCTGTTGCTGAAGCGGAAGCTCCAATACTTTGGCCACCTGATGTGAAAAGCTGACTCATTAGAAAAGACCCTGATGCTGGAAAAGATTGAGGGTAGGAGGAGAAGAGGGTGACAGAGGGTGAGATGGTTGGATGGCATCACTGACTCAATGGACTTCAGTTTGAGCAAACTCTTGGAGATAGTGAAGGACAGGGAAGCCTGGCATGCTGCAGTCCATGGGGTCGCAAAGAGTCAGGCACGTCTTAGCAACTGAACAACAAGTACAAATGATTCTATTTCTGAAAAAAACAAAAATGGTAATACAAAATTATATTTGTTCTTTGAGAAAAATATCTAAGTATTGTAGTGATTGTCAATGACTTAAGATGGGAATGCAATGAGATTCCCTCCAATGCTGAGATTTCTATGATTTTAACATAAAAAAAATGGACAAAGTCAAATCACTTATAAAACACAATCTAATTCCAACATAATGTTATACCACATTAATTTTGGGCAGTTGACTCACAGATGCCATATATGGAGATTCAGATTCCTGATCTTCCCCTGTGGAAATGTTACAACTTCATTCACTAGATAAATAGTTCTATTTAGTACGTAGACACTGAGCTAGGCATGGTGATGAACATGAGGCAGCCCCTACCCTTTGTATAGCTCAGAGACTAGTACATGAAATGGACACTTGCAGTGGAGAGGCACTGCCCTGGAGGTGAATGGTCATAGACTCGGGGAAGGAGGGTGGAGGTTGAAAAAACCTCTCAGACATTCAGAGTGGCAAGTATTCAGTGGAGCTGGAAGAAGCTCATATGTGCGAGAATGACAAGAGAAGGAGCTAGAATAGCAAGTAGGACCTGAAACACCATGAATATTATTTTAAGGAAAATCGGAAGACAAAGGAGACTTGAAGTCTCAGGTGTGGATTTCAGAAAGATTACTTTGCTGTATAGAGACTAGATTGGAATGAATCAAGATTTATTCATACAGAGATGAATAAAATAAGGTCCCTGCCCTCAAAAAGCTAAAAGTCCAAAGGGGAAAGAGATAGCAAAAGGCAGTTAAATGTAGGACCATGGGTGTAATGTTAGAGGCCAGGATGATGGGAATGCACACAACCCAGGCTTGACTCCTTGGCTTGTATGGTTGATAGACTGTAGATGGTGAAGGTGCCTAAGTCTTTGAATGCGCATCTTCCAAGTCACAGAAGTTCACTGGACCCATCACTCTTCTTAGGGACACTTCATGCAGGGTCTGAGCAGTGACTGAATCACTTCTGGCTTCTTCCAAGACAGAGTTCATAGTTCTTTTTTTTTTTTTTTTTTCAATTGTGGATTTCTTTGTGGCTGGACAAAGACTGAATGCTAAGAATTCTTTATACAGAACATGTGGATTCAGTAATTTCTGGGAAGAGAGAGGAGAGTGAGGAAGGCAGGAAGCTTCAAATTACCAGCCATTGCAGGACTTCACCTCGTGGTCATGCAATGAAATCTGTTTCACATTGAAGAATAAATAGGAAAGTAAACAATGCTGTTTAAGAATGAAGTCTATTTTCAAGATTTTAATCTCTGAACAAATAAAAGGAAAGTTCTTACTCTTTTTACAGGTGATAAATGGAGGACTTTTTCTGTTTGGAACGCTGATAGCTGTCAGTGGTACCTACCTACTTATGCGCTACAAA
This sequence comes from Bubalus bubalis, assembly GCF_019923935.1. NCBI lineage: Eukaryota > Metazoa > Chordata > Mammalia > Artiodactyla > Bovidae > Bubalus > Bubalus bubalis. Next base: position 45,967,660 of record NC_059161.1, read on the forward strand.
TCACTGAGACCCCTGGACTACTTGAGAAGACCATCAGAGTGGGTCACTTACTTCCAGAATACAGGACATGTTTCCCTGTAAATTCCTTGGAGTCACTAGAACAATTTCCCAATGTCATTAGCAAGTGATAAAAAGATCCTGAAAGTAGCAAATATTTGATTTCTCTGTAACCAAAACAGGAACAAAATCATGTTTCCATTATCATTTAATTCACTAATGGAAGATATTTATCAGCTTATAATCAAATTCAGTGTAGAATTTCTCTGCAAGTTTATTGTAATTATTGAAAAAATAACCCATCATTTTCAGTTGTAAAAAGCAGTTTTCCCACAGCACTATTGTTAGGTCAGATAATTCTAAATATAAAAGCACAATGACTAAGATCTCTTTCACTTCTCAAAAAGTAAGGCCTTAGAGATCTCAAGAAGTCACGATCATACTTTTCTTTAAAGGACTTAACAGAAATCATGATAGGATTGACTTAACACTTGGAACTAGAAGTCACAATTTGCCTAATGGATTAGTATTAATTGTACTTTTCATCACTTGGATGAAACTCACTGAAACACAGGGCTCAGATTTTCTTGCTAAAACTAGAGGTATAAATAAACAAAGGGGGCTTTCTCAAGAGTTCAAAATGAATCAGTTTTATTTCCCAGTCTTCAAATGACAGTATTACCTTCTGAGGATTTTTTAAATTTATTTTTTAATTAAAAAAATTTTATGGTAAAAGTTATAATATAAAACATACTATTTTAACCATATTTAAGGCTATTAAAGCCATACTAAGTAAAGGATAGGAAGAGTCTTATAAATTAAATATCTATATACATAAAGGTGGAAACAGTTTCATAGAAAGATGAAGCCATGTTTATTCCATTTCAGAAGAAACTTATTAACATTCTTAAACTATATGCTGCAAAACCAGGGATAAACTTGATGTTTAAAAGTTCATTTAGAACACTAGATTGTGAATCAGAAAAGCAAAGCACTGCTCCAAGATTCAATATAAACTAAACGTGTGACATTGGACATGTTTTTAATGTCTCTGGGCCTCTGTATTATTTCTAAATTATTGGATATACTTTGTTAAATGCATTAATTATCTTACAGGAAATCATTATTCTTCCAAATCATGCAATTTTATATTTCTTTTGAGAATGTCAGTAATTTTCACAGAAATACTAAAGTTTCCAGAATCACTGACAATTAAAACAAGGCCTGGAAAAGTTTTTTTTTTCCTCCTAAAATCTCCAACAAATACCTTCAAACTATATTACTCAATTTTAAAGAAATGTATGAAATCAGACAACTTAAATTTTTATGTGTAGAACTTTTGTCTTTTCTAGATTATATAGACATGCTCATTTGCACTGACAGTTGGAATTTGTTTTGGTTGTCATACATGATCTTAGGTTGTTATAACTTAGAGTATTAACTTAAATATGATTTAGAAATACAGGAATAAAGAACAATTCAGAGAAAACAAAAAATAAATCTGTTTCTTCAAAAACAAAGCAAAAAGTTCATTTCGTGAATACTTTTTTTTTGGTTCTTCCTTCTTCAATAGGCCAACTGAATCATTTAGCAGTCTTTGAAGTGGTGGCTCAAACAGTAAAGCAACTGTCTACAATGTGAGAGACCTGGGCTCGATCCCTGGGTTGGGGAGATTCCCTGGAGAAGGAAATGGCAACCCACTCCAGTACTCTTGCCTTGAAAATCCCATGGACGGAGGAGCTTCATGCAGGCTACTATCCATGGGGTCGCACGGAGTTGTGCACGACTGAGCGACTTCACCTTCTTTCAAGTGTGATGAATATGAAGATGTAACACCACTAGAACAGTCACGTAGGAAATAAAAATTAGGAAATGAAATGGTTCACTTACTTTCCTACATTGTCAAAGAAATCCTTGAGTCCTAACAATCCATGTTTAGTCTAAATAATGACTCATGAAAAAATAGCCTCTTCATGCTCTGACCACTATTTATGCAGTGGATTGATTGAAAAGCAATGAAGATTAAATAATACATTTCATGAATACAGTCCTACAGTTACCTTCATTCTCCTTCAAGTGTAGCTTTGTTTGGTTTTTGCTGGACCCTTTTTTCTAAATCTAGAATTCTTGGAAAATTATGAGAAATCACTAGGAGGAGAGGCTAATCCTACCATGTTCATATTTGAAATGAAACAGATGGAGACATCTATCTTCCATCAACACCAGCTTCACCATGTACATCCACTGCTAATGTATGATTACCTATAAATCTTGATCACGTTGAAATTCATCATTTGTGTGTGTGTGTGTGTGTTGCTTTTAACCATCTGAGCCACCAGTGAAACCCTTGTGTGTTGCTTTGCAATGGTATCTTCTAGAGCTTGCTCAGCAACAGTTTGTCTGAAGCTCCTCTTTATCATGTTACACAAAGCAACAGTCTTTGGTTTCACATAAAATTAAGGAACTGATTTTCTTTTTCATTCTAGAATTGCCTCTTTGATAAATTTGATTGAGCAAACATTTGACATGACGCTAAATAGGACCCAACACTACAGAAAATCCGAGATTTTCTAGCAATTTCATACATGTGTATGAAACAAAGTCATTTTAACTGCCAAGGACTTCTTTCTTTCTTTCTTTCTTTGAGAAATACATTATGTGCTTTGGAAAATTCAGTCATTTAAAAATATGTATTTGAAGTGAAAATTTCTGACATGTTAGACGTTGATGGTGCCTGATACACACCTTGTGCCATAAGTGATTTTCCATTGTATAAAGCAACCACTGAATTAAAAGAATCCATCTTGCTCAATTACTCCCTGAGGTCAAAGAGTCCAAGAGCAATTCAGATTTCCTTCTGAATCACAAAAGTTCTGTTAATATTACATAGATGGGGAATTCCAAAATGGTCCTTATAATGATAGTCTAAATAGCATCTGATTTAAATCCCATCTTTCATTGCTGTTATTCAATCCAATAAAGGATGAACTTGGATTACATCAACCTTTGACCCATTGGTTCTGTCACTGTCACCCACTGATAATGATGCATCATTAGTGATGATAAAAGTGATGGAAGAAGAGTTAAAAGTCACTTTTTTCTTTGGCCTGTCCCTGTCTTTCTGTGACTTCACACTGGATCTTAAACGCATTTCTCTCCCAACTGTAGATAGGTCTTTAGCCGGTGTGTGGCATCTCAGCAGTTAGAAACATAAGAGCTGCAAGAGGGCTCTTTAAAACTCGGCAGGGAGAAAATAAAGTTGAATATTAAGTAAAAGTTTGGCCCTTAACCCGGATTGACATTTAGGAAAATTGGATTAATTTAATTTGGGTTGTTCTTTTTTACTTATTAGCTGATGTGGAGTTAGGTGGTAATGCTCAGTCTACTTAATTAAGCCTGGAATTTAATGTCTTTTATTTATTATAATTCTTATTAACTTTACTACATAAGCCTCTTTCAATACCATATAATATCCATAGATTCAAATTGCATGAACCTTCCATGAAGGCAGCTAGATGTGTTTCTTTAAGGCATTTTGAACATTAATTCATTCCACAAATATTCAATAAGCCCTTATGAGGTGAGGCAACTTGTGCTACAATCCGGGGATATTGCAGGAAGCAGAGACAGACAAGGGCCTTCCTAGCAGAGTTTCAGCTTGGTGTACTTACTAATGTGCCTTTAATTAGGTTAAGAGTTTTTTTCCCTTGTATCAAGATTACATATCAGTTGGTAAAAATATACAACAGCAAACCAAGTTCAAATCCAGGCACCAAAGTGTCCTGAAGCAAGTAAATTTTAACTCCTTTGAACCTAGCTCATAAATCCATAAATAAAATAATATTAGTATCTATTTCATGGAGTTTTGCAAAGATAATGGATGTAATCTGCATAGTGCAGTAAGAATTGTAAATAAAGTATTAACTTTGTATTTGTTATCATTACTAAACATAAAATGTTTTCTGATGTATTAAACTCTGATTTTAATAAAATTTTACCTAACAAATGCAAGCCTCTATTGGTAGGTCTTAGAATCGTTATTATAGTCAGTGGGAATATCCTACACATCCCATCCCAGAGTCTGGCTGAAACCAGGAAATATTTGCAACTTATGGCCTTTTGGGGCTTCCCAGGTGGTACTAGTGGTAAAGAACTCGCCTGCCAATGCAGGAGACATAAGAGATATGGTTTCAATCCCTGGGCTGGGAAGATCCCTTGGAGGAGGGCATGGCAACCCACTCCATTTATCCTTGTTTGGAGAATTCCAGGGACAGAGGAGCCTGGTGGGCTACAGTCCATTGGGTTGCAAAGAGTTGAACACGACTGAAGCGACTTCTCACACACACACATACACACACACACGTCCTTTTTACTTTACCTTCTCATCTCCCCACTCTTTGTTCTATAAAAGAAGCTAGCATCCTGACCCCAGCAAGATGGTTCTCTAGGACATTAGAATGCCATCTTCTGGGACTCCTGGCTTTTAAAATAAAGTCATTAATTCTTCATCCCAAAACTTTGTCTCCCAATTTATTGACATGTCGTGTGGCTTGCGGAACAATCTTGGACTTGGTAACAGAAGTTCCTGCTATTGGTATTATAAATGTGTGGTGCCTGCGATTGTTGGTGACTCTGACATCCTTGTGTTGCAGGAAGCGGGACCCATTCCAGGGCCTGAGAGTGGGCTCTTGTTTAACACTCAGAATGAATTGTCCACAGAGACTTGGGCTGACAAAGCAAGAGATTTTATTGGGAAGGGAAGCCCAGGCAGAGAGCAGCAAGGTAAAAGAACACAGGAGATTGGCTCTGTCACATGTCTTGCAGTTCCGGCGACGGGATTAGTTTCCAGGTTGACTCTGGCTAATCACTCTGATGCGGGGTCATTCCTAGGGGTGCATATACTGCTCAGCCAAGATGCATTTCAGCGAGCAGGATTCTGGGAGGTGGTAGGACATGTGGCATCTCCTTTTGACCTTTCCCAAATTCTTCCGGTTGGTAGTGGCTTGTTAGTTCCGTGTTCCTTATTGGGACCTCCTGTCATAAAATAACTCATGGGAATGATCACTTTGGTTGCCTGGTCAAAGTGGGCACTTTCAGTCAGTGTGTTTCCCCTAACACTTGTTTACTGATATGGCAGCAGAGACCCAGTCATACTTCTTTGTACTTTCACCACTTCTTCCTATGCCCTCTGTAACTCTTTCCAAAAATAGTTGCTTGTCCCTATTGCATGTATGTAGAAATAAATAAGACTGGGTCTCTCTTGAGAAGTTCACTATTCAGCAAGGGTGACAAGTACATAAATATACTGCTGTCAAAGGTGATACATGCCATGAGGGAGGTGACTGGTGAGGGCCATGGGAATATACAGGAGAGATAACCAATTCAGAGGTAGGTAATAGCAAGTAGATCCTGATCTCAGCCCTTCTGAGGTGAGGAGGAGTTTAGAAAAGCAGGAGAGACAAAATGTTCCAAGGAAAGGAAATGGGCTAAGACAAAGAGGTAAAATAACATGTCAATTTCTGGGGACTAGAAATACTACAGTTGCTTGGAGCCTGAGGTTGCTAAAGGGACGGTGTGTGGAAAAAATGAGACTGGATGAGACTGGTGTGTGAAAAATGAGATGGCCATGCAGGACCTGAGAGTCAGCTCAGAGGCCTTATTTTTAATTATGAAGGCAATGGAACCCTTAAAGGACTTACTCTGGGTAGTGACGTAAGAAAATTTTCACTTGAGAACAATTAATCTGGTGGCAGTATAAAGTGAATGGATTAAGAGGAAAGCAAGAAGAATTGATGCTTTTGAACTGTGGTGTTGGAGAAGACTCTTGAGAGTCCCTTGGACTGCAAGGAGATCCAACCAGTCCATTCTAAAGGAGATCAGCCCTGGGTGTTCTTTGGACGGAATGATGCTGAAGCTGAAACTCCAGTACTTTGGCCACCTCATGCGAAGAGTTGACTCATTGGAAAAGACTCTGATGCTGGGAGGGACTGGGAGCAGGAGGAGAAGGGGACGACAGAGGATAAGATGGCTGGATGGCATCACCGACTCAATGGACGTGAGTCTGAGTGAACTCCGGGAGTTGGTGATGGACAGGGAGGCCTGGCGTGCTGCGACTCATGGGGTCACAAAGAGTCAGACACGACTGAGCGACTGAACTGAACTGAACTGAAGAATAAAGAGGCCCAAGGAAAAGAAGCCCTTGAATGAGACAAGAGGATGGGGCCAGAGAGTCAGTAACAAAAATAACAGAGGAAGGGGTCCTAGAAACATTAAGAGCAGAAACTCACAATTAAATGGGAGCTGTCAACAATGTCACAAGTCTCAATGCCACAGATTCCAGGAAAAAAAAAAAAAAAAAAACACCTGAAAAGTGTCCATTGGCTCTAACGTGGGAGACCATCAATGACCTTAATGAGTGCTGTTTCTCTGAGAGTGTGGTAGAAGAAGGAATATAGGTTGAGGAACAAATACGTGAATTTACTAAATGGCAGACTTTCTGAGGCTGTGACTCAACCTTATTCACTATGTATCCTCAGTGAATAGTAATTGTCTTCGCTTGGGCTTCCATAACACATTACTACTGAGTGGCTTAAACAATAGAAACTCATTTCTCAGAGACTTGGAGACTGGGAAGTCTAAGATCAAGTTGCCAGTAAGGTTTTCATTCTGAGGCCTCTTTTCTTGGCTTGCAGATAGCCACATTCTTTCTATATCCTGTCAGTTGTGAGAGAGAATGAGAGTGGTTTCTCTTTGTCTTCTTAGAAGGGCGCTGAACCATCACGAGGGCCCCACCCTCAGGACCCTGTTCTTGTACATCCCTATTTACCTGCCAAAGGCCCCATCTCCTACACCATCACACTGAATATCTGAGGGACACAAATATTCAGCCCGTAACAGCAAGCAATTGGTACATTTTAGATGTTTAGTAAATATTGGTCAAATAAATGCTTATGTAGTGATGATGTGGCATCAATTTTCTTTAACAGTGATGAGAAAAATAAAGTGATAAGCTAGAGGGAGTTAAGGATATATTTTGAATTAAATTTGCATGGTTATATGCTAGAGTTTGGAGAAGGAAATGGCAACCCAGTCCAGTATTCTTGCCTGGAGAATCCCATGGACAGAGGAGCCTGGCATGGGGTCGCAAGAGTCAGACATGACTTAGTGACTAAACCACCACCACCATGCTAAAGATACTGAGCCAGTAGTAAGGGAGAAATTGAGGATATAAGTAAAAGAGAAAATTATTACTTGAGAGAGGTCCCTGAGGTAGAGAATGGGGGTGGGGAAGAAAACAAGAATCTAGAATCAGATTGGTCCTGAGAGATCTCTCCCATTACCTTGCAACTAAAGAGTGAGGTCTAACAATGAGTTTGAACATGGAGGCAAGGAGTTGAGGAATTTCTTGATAATTATTTTATTTTGCCCAACAAATAAGAAGCATGATTGTTTCACAAAAATGAGGTGGGGCATAGTAGGACAAGAGAGGAGACGAGAACTGATGATTTGTAATAGTAATAGCAACTGAGTAGAGAGTAGATTGGGCTTCCCAGGTTTTGCTAGTGGTAAAGAATTTGCCAGCCAGTGCAGGAGACATAGAGGTTTGGGTTCAATCCCTGGGTCGGGAAGATCTCCTGGAGGAGGTTATGGCAATCCACTCCAGTATTCATGCTTGGGAAATCCCTCAGACAGAAGAGCCTGGGAGGCTACAGTTCATGGGGTCACCAAGAGTTAGACACCACTGAAGTGACTTAACACACACACAGAGTGGATCATCCAGAGATCCAAAGATTACTAGACAATAATAACGGAAAGTCTCACTGCTCACTGGGTACAGATGCTGGGATTCCAATGTGGTTTTTCTCCAGCTTATCTTATTGACTACAGTCTTTAGACTTCCTTCTTGTTAGCACTTAACAAGAAACCTGCCATGGTCAGTTCTTGTCTTTTATGACTCAAAAAGTGATTTCCAGACAAAATATCTGTACCATTCTTTAGTGCAGATTCGGTGAATAAAATAATGGGAAGTGCGAAATCCCCTTTATGAGAGTTTTTCAACTCTCAGAATGCATGAGAATGTAGGGTTTTGGGGGTTGTTGATTGTGTCCATCCAGAAACTTTTCCTTCCTTTTTCTGGTTTAGACAGTGACGTAGAGAGAGTAAATTCCTCATTGATTTTTTGTAGACAGTGACTCACCATGCAAAATTTTATCAAACAGGAAGTGCCTGAGAGCTGCACCAGCTGTGGGGGAAGAGTATGATTCTCTTCTGAGGGAAAATTTCTACCCAGGACAGTTTGAGGGACAGGTGTTCATAGTCTTGGACTCACATTTGGAATGGAAAACAGAATATGGCCATAACAATGAGCAATGACACCATCAGGCAGCCAAGAAACAAGAAAAGCACAAAGGAGGAGTGGCTGGTGTCCTTGGATGGCCAGTCCCCAGTGCAGCCTGGTCCATGCATGTCCAGGATGTGGTTGTTCCAGCCCAGGAGAGATGCTCCTGACCACACTATTGAGGACAGCCAGATGCAAGGAATGGTCCTCCAGGCCTGGGGGAAATGGATCACTCTGGCATGGATCATGCAAATCTAACACTCATACGCCAGCCTGGTTAGGGTGATGATGGAAACAATCCCTGCAAGATGAGAAAGTGGGACAGCATAGCAGGGCATGGTGGGGGTGCAGGGGAGTGCGGGAAGACCCACCAGGAGTGATACATTCATCACCGCAATATCTTACACAGCATCTGGAACCAACAAAGTGCCCCCAAAGCCAAAATATCTAAAAAGAAATATGCCTCCCAGTCCTCTGGAAATTCAATTGGAGATACATCTACTCAGAAAGTGTGGAGTGGAAAAGGCATGTGTTCTTCAGTCACCAAGTCGTATCTGACTCTTTTGCAACCCTATGAACTGTAGCCCAACAGGCGCCTCTGTCCATGGGACTTCCCAGGCAAGAATACTGGAGTGGGTTGCCATTTCCTTCTCCAGGATGTCTTTCCAACCCAGAGATTGAACTCGAGTCTCCTACATTGGCAGGCAGATTCTTTACCGCTGAGCCACCAGGGAAGCCCATGCGAATTACAGCAGGACAAAAACAAAAGCTCTAAAATCAGCTCTGGCCTAATGGTGCAGGTGTTGTGTTAAATTTTCTGAGAGAGAAAAATTCCAGAAACTCTGGAGTGGTTCAGGAAGAGTCACTAAAACAGTCATCTCTTGGTTTTCTCTTCTCTCAACTGTTTGACTCAGCTATAGAGATGATGTCAAAGTAGGTCCCACAGGTGTGAACTGACCAAAGTGATGGTCAAATTGCACGGGAGCTGTGTTAACCTACCTACTAGCTCTGTCAGCCTATGAACTGTCACATGCATGACTTCTGACAAGGGATGGAAGTCTGTGAGACTGTGTCTTCATCTATGCCTCTATTTCGCAACAATTAGGCTTTAACAATATTATTCTTTTATTTCTCTGCCCCTCCTGAGAGAGTGATTTATTCATGCATTAAGCTCCTTTTAAGTACCTACTGTGCTCTGGGCACTGGGCCGAAACTGGCAACTCAACAATGATGGAAACTCAGAAATCTAGATTTTTAGAGGGGAGGCAGATGAGTTAAGCAACTGTAAAAACTATACAGGAAGTAAAGGTTACAATTTTGATACAATATATTGTAGGAATCACAGAAAAAGGCACTTGTGAATAAGGCAAGAAAAGTGCATTCCAGGAAGAAGGAAGAATTATGTCCTGGAACATGGAGACAATAAACGACAGAAAATGGTCTAAGAATGAGGAGAGGATTCCGAGACACTGGGGCTCAGAGAATAACTAGAAAGGAAAGATAACGTCACAAGGAGGAAATAGGATCTTATTAAGAAAGGCTGTTAATTTCTTGCTAAAGTTTTCATTTGGTTGTTTGTTCCTATTTTTCTTTTCCTTTGTGGCCTTTTTCTGCTTAAAATAGTAAGTTATAAATCCATTACATCGTCATGCTTTTTAAGCATAGAAGTGACAATAGTTAAGTTCTCCTTTTCTTCCTCTGTCTTTTTCCTCTGAAAAAACAGTCACTGAAGCAGCTGTATAGAATCAGAAACACAGTCTAATGCATGGAAACCATCTAGCAGGCTTTTGCAATAGTCCAGGAAAGATATGATGGAGCCTGAATTAGGATATTTTTATAGGTATGAACAGTGAAGTCTGTATTCCAGAGACATTTAGCAATTAATATCATCAGAATCCTCCAACTTCTTGAATGTGAAGAAAGAGGAGAGTGGAGTCAGAATTACTTGGAGGTTTCTGACCTGACTGATGAGTAAAGAGAGTGGTTAATGAATACAAAAATCTACTACAAAATATATGGGTAGATAGTGAAATGTTGCAGCTATGACCCGTGGATAACACCAGGATTCTTGGCCTCCAGAGCAGAGGATTTCCATCTGGGGCCAGAGAGGAGGCTTGGTTACTTGGAGATTTTATATAGCAAAGTTTTATTAAAGTGTAAAAGAAAAAGAGAAAGCTTCTGACATAGACATCAGAAGGGGGCAGAAAAGACACTCCCTTGCCAGTTTTTAGCAAGGCATCTTATACTTGTTAGCAAGCTGTTGATCACAGATAAAAGAAACACCCCAAGGCTGAGAGAGTTGCACCTGAGTTTCTCTCCCCCAACATACATATCTGCACAAGGGGCAAAGACTGGGGAAGAGTTGTCTCTGGGCAAGATATATTGTATCCATAAAACAATTGTCATGCCTTGAAGGAAAACAGATCTCCAAGCAAGATACATAGTTTCATTAACATAGTTTAAGAAAAACATTTTTTTGAGTAAGACATTATTTGGGGGGCAATTAGCGGAGGTTCCTGACATTATACAGGAGACAGGGATTAAGACCATCCCCATGGAAAAGAAATGCAAAAAAGCAAAATGGCTGTCTGAGGAGGCCTTACAAATAGCTGTGAAAAGAAGAGAAGTGAAAAGCAAAGGAGAAAAGGAAAGATATTCCCATTTAAATGAAGAGTTCCAAAGAATAGCAAGGAGAGATAAGAAAGCCTTCCTCAGCAATCAGTGCAAAGAAATAGAGGAAAACAACAGAATGGGAAAGACTAGAGATCTCGTCAAGAAAATTAGAGATACCAAGGGAACATTTCATGCAAAGATGGGCTCGATAAAGGACAGAAATGAAAGCAGAAGATATTAAGAAGAGGTGGCAAGAACACACAGAAGAACTGTGCAAAAAAGAGCTTCACGACCAAGATAATCACGATGGTGTGATCACTCACCTAGAGCCAGACATCCTGGAATGTGAAGTCAAGTGGGCCTTAGAAAGCATCACTACAAACAAAGCTGGTGGAGCTGATGGAATTCCAGTTGAGCTATTTCAAAGCCTGAAAGATGATGCTGTGAAAGTGCTGCACTCAATATGCCAGCAAATTTGGAAAAGTCAGCAGTGGCCACAGGACTGGAAAAGGTCAGTTTTCATTCCAATCCCTAAGAAAGGCAATGCCAAAGAATGTTCAAACTACCGCACAATTGCACTCATCTCACACGCTAGTAAAGTAATGCTCAAAATTCTCCAAGCCATGCTTCAGCAGTACGTGAGCAGTGAACTTCCAGATGTTCAAGCTGGTTTTAGAAAAGGCAGAGGAACAAGAGATCAAATAGCCAACATCTGCTGGATCATGGAAAAAGGAAGAGAGTTCCAGAAAAACATCTATTTCTGCTTTATTGACTCTGCCAAAGCCTTTGACTGTGTGGAACACAATAAACTGTGGAAAATTATGCCAGACCACCTGACCTGCCTCTTGAGAAACCTGTATGCAGGTCAGGAAGCAACAGTTAGAACTGGACATGGAACAACAGACTGGTTCCAAATAGGAAAAGGAGTACATCAAGGCTGTATATTGTCACCCTGCTTATTTAACTTATATGCAGAGTACATCATGAGAAACGCTGGGCTGGAAGAAGCACAAGCTGGAATCAAGATTGCTAGGAGAAATATCAATAACCTCAGATATGCAGATGACACCACCCTTATGGCAGAAAGTGAAGAGGAACTCAAAAGCCTCTTGAAAGTGAAAGAGGATAGTGAAAAAGTTGGCTTAAAGCTCAACATTCAGAAAACTTAAGATCATGGCATCTGGTCCCATCACTTCATGGGAAATAGATGGGAAAACAGTGGAAACAGTGTCAGACTTTATTTTTGGGGCTCCAAAATCACTGCAGTTGGTGACTGCAGCCATGAAATTAAAAAACGCTTACTCCTTGGAAGGAAAGTTATGACCAACCTAGACAGCATATTCAAAAGCAGAGATATTACCTTGCCAACAAAGGTCTGTCTAGTCAAGGCTATGGTTTTTCCAGTGGTCATGTATGGATGTGAGAGTTGGACTGTGAAAAAAGCTGAGCACCAAAGAATTGATGGTTTTGAACTGTGGTGTTGGAGAAGACTCTTGAGAGTCTTGTGGACTGCAAGGAGATCCAACCAGTCCATCCTAAAGGAGACCAGTCCTGGGTGTTCATTGGAAGGACTGATGCTGAGGCTGAAACTCCAATACTTTGGCCACCTCATATGAAGAGTTGACTCACTGGAAAAGACCCTGATGCTGGGAGGGATTGCGGGCAGGAAGAGAAGGGGACGACAGAGGATAAGATGGCTGGATGGCGTCACTGACGCAATGCACATGAGTTTGGGTGAACTCCAGGAGTTGATGATGGACAGGGAGGCCTGGCGTGCTGCGATTCATGGGATCGCAGTGTCAGACACGACTGAGCAACTGAACTGAACTGAGTAGCTCAAGGTTTGGGAAAAAGTTACTTTAAGGAGATTGTCATCTTAGCACAGCAACACTGGATCAAAAGGAGCCTCCTGTGGCTGAAGGAATGGGGTCGGGTGGAATGGGATAGTCAGCTGCTTGGCTTGTCATTTGTTTCCTCCTGCCACTTGGTTGGAAGGACCAAGTAGCGGTTGAAAGACCGCTAACCCTTTCAACATGAGGGAGAAAATGAAATTGTGAGATCCCTAGAACATAGCGGCATAAACACTTGTTTAATGCATGGATCAAGAATGGCTCTAGGAGGGTTTCCCTGGGGACTCAGTGATAAAGAATCCACCTGCCAATGCAGGAGACATAGGTTTGATCCCTGATCTGTGATGATCCCATATGCTGAAGAGCAACTAAGCCTGTGCGCCACAACTATTGAATCCATGCTCTAGAGCACAGGAGTCGCGACTACTGAAGCCCGAGCACACTAGAGCCCGGGCTCTGCAACTGAGAAGCCATCACAATGAGAAGCCTGTGCACGGCAGCTAGAGAGTAGCCCCCGCTTGCCCCAACTAGAGAAGTGCTGTGCAGTAATGAAGCCCAGCACAGCCAAAAATAAATAATCTTTTTTTTTTAAGTGCTTTAAATCATTTAAAGTGCTTAAAAAAAAAAAAGAACGGTTCTAGGAAAAGTGATTCTGATGGGGAATGAAAATAAAACTGGTGTCATGATAACTGGTAGGAGTGTGGAGACTAGGTTATACCATGATAAATATTTTGTTACAAGGACATTATTACTTCCAGTGTCTGATACATGTGCTAGTCAATAAACGCTCACTGAATTAATGACTGAGTATTTAGTAAATACATAAGTGACTGAAAGATCAAGTTTTGGAATATGGTAGAAGGAAATAATTCAGAAAATAGTGATAATAATAGTAAAGGATGGATTTAAATTTAAATATAATAGGAAATTCTGGAGACCAAATAATGTCCAATTCGATATGCTATCTTCAGAACTAGTCATCTATTTTCACCTTTTACATTTATTTCTGAAAGACTGATATTACCTTCTTTAACTGAGTATATTCTAGAAGAAAATCTAAAAATAGTGACACAATAAATTGACTCTAATAAAATACTGTTGTTTTTATTTAATTTACAAACTTTCTTATTCAGTATAATGGCATTTAATTATGTATTAATACTTGATGTTAAAGCCTAGCTAGACCTTCAATTTCAGCATGATTTAATCCTTTACTGGCAAAGAAGTTTAGTGCAAATAATTATGTTGTAGGTTAACAAATCTCAGTGTACTTTACAGACCAATAAATGTGCTCTTATGGTTTAAACAATAAATTAGTATAATTTTAACTTTCATATATTCACTCATTTATTCCTTAAGTACATGTGTCAATCACTGTGTTAGAAACTCAGCATAAAGTGGTGAGTGAAGCAAGCATTTTGTGGAACTTATCACAGTCCAGAGGGTAAAAGAGAAGAGATAAAAACAACCCAGAAAGTAAAACAGGTAAACTAGTGAAGCGCTATGAAAAAACGAGATAACGCAGAGACAGAGAATAAGGTGCAGTGAGATGAGAGAAGTCATAAAGGTGCACAAGGTCTCACTAAAAGCCTCGTTGTGCTCAGAGCTGAAATAGGAGTCCAGCTTTGTGACGTCAGAATGCAGGAGTTGACTACATTTCCCTTATTATTTCGGTCAAAGAAAATTTTTTTCTTTATGTATAATTTGCCTGCACTGGGTCGTAGTTGCAGCCGGAGGGCTCATCCTTGCAGTGCACAGGCTTCTTTCTAGCTGTGATGTTCAGGCTCCAGAGTGCACAGGTTTAGTTGCCCCACAGCATGTGGGATCCCAATTCCCTGACCAGGGATCGAGCCTACATCCCCTGCAACCTCAAAGGAAGTCCCAAGATTTTTAAAATACTATCTAATCTTTGACTATGCTTGTGTCTTAGCAAGCACCATGGGCTTCAAGTCCTGAATTAAATCACTATTATTCTCTCCCATGACTAGTTAGTAGAGACCTAGAGGCAGCAAACCTTGCATCGCTTAGGTCCTCCCAGTAGCATGGGTGTATATAAGCAGCGGCCCTAGTCACACAGATATAGTCTTCCAGCGTGGCTCATTTAAACAGAACTAAACTACATCCCTTTCTTGCAAAATACACATATCATATCAGCCCTTTTCCCCCCTTAATACTTTATTTACTAATGGATTTCAATCCCGAGTCCTAATTGCTTGTTATATTCTAGTTGATTCCCAGAACACATCCTGGGAGGATGAAAACGCATGGACTGTATTAAAACTGTGTTACACATACTTTTTAACTGATGTTAAGCCTAAACCTCTATTTCTTTTGACACTATAGACAGGAAAGGGGAAGGTGCCTATTGCAAACTGGGCATCTATTATGAAACAAACCCCAAGGCAATGGTTCTATGGAATATGTCCCCCAACCTTTTTTTGTTGTTGAGAAAAGCAGTCTGTGGCTCAAAATGAGTAAGAGATGGTGAAGATAGTTTTGACAACTCAGGACTGGACTGGCTGATTTCAAAACTCATGATTTTGTTGTTACACAACCTATTGTACTGTGGGGCAACTGCTATTACTGCACAACATCCATAGGGGAAGTGCAATGACCCTGCTTACCCTGTAAAGATGTGAATTGATCACGTACATATTAAGTGCCTCTTAGTCTGCTGAGTGGGCTCAGCGGTAAAGAGTCCACCAGCCAATGCAGGAGATGCAGTTTAATCCTTGGGTGGGGAAGATCCCCTGGAGAAGGAACTGGCAACCACTCCCATATTCTTGCCTGGGAAATCTCATGGACAGAAGAGCCTGATGGGCTACAGTCCATGGGGTTGCAATGAGTCAGAAATGACTAAACAACTAAACAACAACTTAGCAACTTAACAACAACAGTCTGCTGAGCACGTCTTGTAGGAGAAATCAGAGACACGTGGTCCCTCAAGGAGATTACAATACTCTTATAAAGCCAAGACAAACTCATAAGTGTAAGGTGGGCAGTGCAAGATGATATGTAATCATAAGTTTATTGTGCAACAATAAACCAGTGGGCTTCCCTGGTGGCTCAGACAGTAAAGTGTCTGCCTGCAATGCGGGCGATCTGGGTTCGATCCCTGGTTCGGGAAGATCCCCTGGAGAAGGAAATGGCAACTCATTCCAGTACTCTTGCCTGGAAAATTCCATGGACAGAGGAGCCTTGTAGGCTAAAGTCCATGGGGTCTCAAAGAGTCAGACACGACTGAGCAAACATTGGAATTGGATTGGAAACCAAAAAAATTAAATCCCAATGGCTTCATGAAGCAATGAAAGATAAGTTGGATCTTAAGAGATGAGCTCAGTGTTAACAAAGTGTCAGGGTGTACATTTCTGACTGAAAGGAGAACTTCTACAAAGGTAAAGCAATCCTCTTTGAGTTCTTCTAAGAACCTCCTAGACTCCAGATATGTGGAGAGGTAGGACTAATAGTCATTACCAGGCTTGTACAAGTCTGACCATGCCTTTTGTGGCTGTCTATGGTCTACAGTAGGGGTCTTCAATTTTTTTTCTAGTATTTTTCCTAATAGAATTTTGGAAAACTATGTATACTCCCATAGTTTTAAAGATATATATTAAAAATTTTTTGCCACAAGTTTAAAGAGCTGAGTAATTATAAATATGACTGTACTAGGGAAGAAACGTTGTACTCTATTATAAGTTAATCACTAAAGGGATGTTACCTATAAGCTTAAACTGTACATGATGATCCATCTCTGGGAACACTGACTCCCAGGTAATGGAGTTTAAACTAAAATAACTAAACATTAAACTAATATAACTTTGTTTAGCTCCAGAAACATCCTGACCAGGCCCACCTGTGAAAGACTGTTGGAAAGAAGAAATGAACATATCTCTTCTGGAGGCTGACTGGAACCAGTAAGTGTTTGACTTTACTGCCTCTTCTTTCAGTATAAAAGAGGCATGAATTCACATTCAGGTAAGATGGTTCTTTTCCTTGCCCCAATAACTCATCTTTGACTTATTGGCCTATTGTTCAGTGAGCAATATGAGCTTGGATTCAGTAACATAAACGTTGAAAAATAATTACTTTCCTCCTTAAACACATCCAATGATTCATAAATGTTAGTAATTCCATATACACATTTGTATCTAATTTGTGTATTGATTCTCAGACATGTATACATAAAAACACACACATAAATGAACAACTACTTAGACTCATGTTTCCCTTCTGCTTTTCCCCTAAATTGTTTTTAACCTTTTTATTTTGTATTAGTCCATAGCTGATTAACAAACAATGCTATGATAGTTTCAGGTGAACAGCAAAAGCACTCAGCCGCAGGTATGTACCTATTCCTCTCCCACCCACTGAGTGAAATAGGCCTGTCCTGTGCTTAGTTGCTCAGTCCTGTGCTTAGTTGCTCAGTCCTGTGCTTAGTTGCTCAGTCGTGTCCAACTCTTTGTGACCCCATGACTCCTCTGTAGCCCACCAGACTCCTCTGTCCATGGAATTCTCCAGGCCAGAATACTGAAGTGGGTAGCCATTCCGTTGTCCAGGAGATCTTCCCCACCCAGGGATCGAACCCAAGTATCCTACATTACAGGCTGATTTTTTACCAGCTGAGCCATCAGGAAAGCCCAAGAATACTGCAGTGGGTAGTCTATCTCTTCTCCAGGGGACCTTCCCTGCCCAGAAATCAAACCAGGTCTCCTGCATTGCAGGCAGATTCTCTACCAGCTGAGCTACCAAGGAGGGCCCAAAGACAAATATCATATGATATTACTTATGCTATTGCTGCTAAGTCACTTCAGTCATGTCTGACTCTGTGTGACCCCATAGACAGCAGCCCACCAGGCTCCCCCATCCCTGGGATTCTCCAGGCAAGAACACTGGAGTGTGGAATCTAAAAAATAATGATACAAATGAAATTATACAAAAATAAACTCACAGATATAGGAAACTAACTTATGGTTACCCACGGGGAAAGGTGGGGAGGGATAAACTAGGAGTTTGGGGTTAACGTATGTACACTACTATATGTAAAATAGATAACAAACAAGGACCTACTGTATAGCACAGGGAACTATATTCAACAGTTTATAATAACCTATAAGAGAAAAGAATCTGAAAAAATACATATGTATATATATATATAATGAATCACTTTGTTGTAAACTTGAAATTAGCACATTATAAATCAACTATATTTCAATAAAAATTTTAAAATGCACCAAAAATTCTCAAAGCAAAACCCTAACCAAAACAAAAGTCAGCTGCTTTCATATTGCTATTCCCTCTGCCTGCAGATATGACAAAGATCTCACGGACACATGAGAAGACAGACATGTAAACAAATAATTATAAGCATGTGATAAGTACTAAAACTGAGCTGTGTTTGGGGACCTGAAGAATGCAATAAAGGAAGTAGTTAACTCTTTGCTGGGCAAGATTATAAGAGAAACCAATATTTGGAGTGAATTTATCAAGTTGAATTTATTACTTTCCTACCTGAAAACAAATAAATTGAAATAAAAAATTATTACCAAAGAAAAGCATTTTAAAAATTAAGAGGATAGCATAATTTTCTTCTCATTATATTTTTTTAAAAGATTTATTTTTTGATGTGGACAATGTGGAGGGAGTTTATCAAGTTGAAAAGGATATTTCAAGGATATAGTGCATACAAAAGCATGGACATGAAAAGAGGCATTTAAATGTTAACTGCATGTATTAGTTTGAGTCCAGTAAAGTTCTTTGTGATATAGCCTGATAATTATGCACCATTTACAGCATTGATCAATAAACATACATCATGTACATATAATATGCCAGGCACTGTGTTAGACAATGGAAAAACAAAGATGAATTATAAACAGGAGAATAAATGATTATGAAACAATTTGATAAATTCTATGATAGAGGAATGCATTTGAAGCCAAAGTCCTGAGTTCAATTCCAATTTCTATACATAACTACCACGTTTCTGGGAAAATTAATTAACATTTCTGAACCTCATTTTGCACACCAGTAACATAGGAATACGGAGAAGGCAATGGCACCCCATTCCAGTACTCTTGCCTGGAAAATCGGACACGACTGAGCGACTTCACTTTCACTTTTCACTTTCATGCATTGGAGAAGGAAATGGCAACCCACTCCAGTGTTCTTGCCTGGAGAATCCCAGGGATGGGGGAGCCTGGTGGGCTGCCTTCTATGGGGTCGCACCGAGTCGGACACGACTGAAGCGACTTAGCAGCAGCAGTAGCAGCAACATAGAAATAATTTTACCAAAATGCTTATTGTGTATATTTGTGTATGTATTAAATGAGAATATAAACGTAGTTAGTATAATGGTAATATAGAAGGTATTATTATTATTGAGTAATTGAGTAGCTGGGTGCCAAAATTGCTTTAAGTGGTAGAAAGTTAGAAAGGCACAGGAGTGGGTGGAACTTGGGAGCTTAAATACAAGTCTATTAATGCTTGCTCCTTGGAAGAAAAGCTATGACAAAGCTAGATAGCATGTTAAAAGGCAGAGACATTACTTTTCCAATAAAGATCCATCTAGTCAAAACTATGCTTGTGCCAGTAGTCATGTATGGATGTGAGAGCAGGCCCATAAGGAAGGCTGAGCACCAAAGAATTGATGTTTTTGGACTGTAGTGTTGGAGAAGACTCTTGACAGTCCCTTGGACTGCAAGGAGATCAAACTAGCCAATCCTAAAGGAAATCAATCCTGAATTTTCATTGGAAGAGCTGATGCTGAAGTTGAAGTGGCAGTACTTTGGCCTCCTGATGTGAAGAACTGATTCATTGGAAAAGACCCTGATGCTGGGAAAGATTGAAGGCAGGAGAAGGGGACAGTAGAGGACGATATGGTTGGGTGGCATCACTGACTCAATGAACATGAGTTTGAGCAAACTCCAGGAGTTGGTGAAGGACAAAGAAGCCTGGCATGCTGTAGTCCATAAGGTCACAGAGCTGGACACTAAGTGACCGAATAACAAGCTTGAGAACCAAGTCATTTCCCCTATTTGGTGACTAGATGTCCCTGTGGAACTTGACAAAACCCTACTATTTTTTTGGCTTGAATAATAGGGAACAACTAAAAAGCCTCTTGATGAAAATGAAAGAGGAAAATGAAAAAGTTGGCTTAAACTCAACATTCAGAAAACTAAGATCATGGCATCCGGTCCCATCACGTCATGGGAAATAGATGGGGAAACAGTGGAAACAGTGTCAGACTTTATTTTTTGGGGCTCCAAAATCACTGCAGATGGTGACTGCAGCCATGAAATTAAAAGATGCTTACTCCTTGGAAGGAAAATTATGACCAACTTAGACAGTTTTTTAAAAAGCAGAGACATTACTTTGCCAACAAATGTCTGTCTAGTCAAAGCTATGGTTTTTCCAGTGGTCATGTTTGGTTGTGAGATTTGGACTATAAAGAAAGCTGAGCATCGAAGAATTGATGCTTTTGAGCTGTGGTGTTGGAGAAGACTCTTGAGAGTTCTTGACAGCAAGGAGATCCAACCAGTCCATTCTGAAGGAAATCAGTCCTGAATATTCATTGGAAGGACTGATGCTGAAGCTGAAACTCCAGTACTTTGGCCACCTGATACGAAGAACTGACTCATCTGAAAAAACCCTGATGCTGGGAAAGATTGAAGGCAGGAGGAGAAGGGGACAACAGAGGATGAGATTGTTGGATGGCATCACTGATGTGATGGATGTGAGTTTGAGTAAACTCCATGAGCTGGTGATGGACAGGGAGGCCTGGCGTGCTGCAGTCCATGGCGTCGCAAAGAGTCGGACATAACTGAGCGACTGAACTGAACTGAACTGCCCAATCCAACCTTAGTCCACCAACCCCAAAGCCCTCAACCCATGGATTGTAATGTGTCTCAGGTCCTGACCCTCTCTGTCTGCACTCTGCCTTGACCTCCATGTGTGACCCATTGAGGTGTGCCATGTCCTTCCTCCAGGGCTGTGAGTGATAAACTCTATTTCATTTTTTCTTATGGTCCATTATTGAAACATCAGCTCACCATCAAAAAAAAAAAAAAAGCAGCTCCTGCCTGGAGGTGAGAAATCAGGTCCTTGAGGGCACCAAGTTTTAAGGGAAAGTAAGGAGGTAGAGAAAATATTGGAAAGATGTTGAAGACATAGGAGAGTTGAGTGCAATGGTGGGAGCTCAGGACTGGACCATATCAAGAAATAACACTGAGCCATAAAGAGATCCTAAGGGAAATCCTAAGGAAATCAACCCTTAATATTCCTTGAAAGGACTGATGCTGAAGCTGAAGCTGAAGCTCCAATGCTTTGGGCTACCTTATGCGAAGAGCCGACTCATTGGAAAAGACCCTGATGCTGGGAAAGATTGAGGGCAGGAGGGAAAGGGAGCAACAGAGGATGAGATGGTTGGATGGCATCACCGACTCAATGGACATGAGTTTGAGCAAGCTCCGGGAGAACCATCTCCAGGACAGGGAAGCTTGGCGTGCTGCAGTACAAGAGGTTGCAAAGAGTCAGACACGACTTAGCAACTGAACAACATAAAGAGATGTGAGTGCAGTCATGGCCAGTGAAAGCCTTTCCCTTTTGGTAAAGACTGACCTCAGCAGGGCTGTGAGGTAGGACCAGATTTGTTTTCCTCATCTTTTGGGGGGTCAGGAGAAGATAAAATGTGTTTCCAGAGTCTGGGACCTGAATGATTTGCTCAGTGGTATATTCGTTTCTGGAACATGTGCTCCCTCAGATGTCACACTGTGGGTCTCTGGATTATTTGCAATTTTTCACTCTTATAACAGTGCTATGAGAAGAGATAGCACAACCCAGGGCCCTAGGTTCAGGTTCCATGTCTTCCACTTTTTACGTGACCTTGAAAAAGTCAATCTCCTGGTGCATTAATTTCTTTATAAAATGGGGTAATAGTATATTATCTAGCTACCTTGCAGAATTGGGATGAAGATAGAGTTAATGAATGTGCATAAAGCAGTTATAACAGTACCTGGCATAGGGTACACATTTAACAAGTGTGAGCCATGGGTATTATAATCTATTAGCTATATATTTACACACATCCATGATTACTTTATTAGGATAAATTCTGGCAATATACTTGTTAGGTGAGAAAGTGTACAAAACTTTAATGCCTTCAGTACAACTCTCTAAACTATCCAACAGAAGATAAACTAAATCCCTACTACCTTATTATAAGATACTTGCTTTAATGTCATATGCATGACAACCTACCACCCATGCAGCAATCAACTACAATTGCTCTCTGTATACTCACTGACCCAGAATGTAAGAGTGGTACTTGGTAATCTGTATTTTAAAGACATTCCCATTTGACTCATAAGAACTCTTCAATTTAAAACCATAGCTCTATAATTTTATCAATTGACCCATCACTTGCTATTAATAAAACATTTGCAGCATCAACACTTTAGACCAGGCTCTTTTTAAAGTTCACCTTGGTTTTTACAACCTCTGTCCTGATTCATCTTCTATTTCTATGCCAGTTTTGTATTTCCAATAGAAATATAATGTGAGCCACATAAATTAAGGACCTGAAATATATCACTAGGATTATGTTTCTCCCCTCCCATCACTGGTTTGGTTGTTCTCTATTTGATCTAAGTCTCAGACAGACTCTGGTAATCAAGATACTGGCATCTTCTGATTCATATCCTTGAAGTTCAACAAGTCCAGGAGGAAAAAAAAAAAAAGAGTGTATATTTTGGAATCCTGGAAGGGAATTTTCCTAATCCAGGACAATCCAGAGGTTATTGCATTAAATTGGGCAGGGCATCATGTTTGCATTCATAACAGGTCCCTGTCCACTAGCTCTTCCTCTATTGTTTCCTGGTTTTGGTTTCTCTTCCTTTCCTGTAGCACTCACATTTAATCAATCACTAGCTCAGGGGGGACTTTCCTGATGATTCAGCAGTAAAGAATATGCGTGTTAATGCAGGTTTGATTCCTGGGCTGGGAAGATCTGAAGAAGGAAATGGCAACCCATTCCAGTATTCTTGCCTGAGAGATCCCATGGACAGAGGAGCCTGGCAGGTTACAGTTAATGGGGTTGCAAAAGAATCAGACATGACTTAGCAACTAAACAATAGTAAAATGTCAAACTGCTTTACTATTTCATTGCTTGATGAAAGATCAGTAAGTGTGAATATGATTCAATTATGGATGGTTTATTTAGTCTTGTATTGGCTCCTCTGAAACTCATGGGATATTATTATATACATATAATTTGATTCATTTGCCCATAGCCTGTCAGGTAAATAATACCCCTCCAAAAAAAGTATGCTAAAATACTTTTACATTGATTTGAGGTAGCTGTTTGCAGTGTGTAGAGAGAAACATATTTTTTAAAAGATATTTAAAAGATAATGTTGCAGGAAGGTGGACCCCTTCTAGGGCCCGAAACTGGGCTCTTGTCTAACACTAGGAAATGAATTGTCTGAGGAGACACATGTGCTGACAAAGCAAGAGATTTTATTGGGAAAGGGCACCCGGGTGGAGAGAGCAGTAGGGTAAGGGAATCCAGGAAAGCTGTTTTGCCGCGTGGCTCGCAGTCTCAGGTTTTACGGTGATGGGATTAGTTTCCGGGTGGTCTTTGGCCAATCATTCTAATTCAGAGTCTTTTCTGGTGGCGCACGCATCGCTCAGCCAAGATGAATGTTAGTGAGAGGGATTCTGGGAAGTGGACGGACACGCGGTGTCTCCTTTAGACCTTTCCTGAACTCTTCCGGTTGGTGGTGGCTTATTAGTTCCGTATTCTTTATCAGGATCTCCTGTCATAAAACAACTCATGCAAATGGTTACTATGGTGCCTGGCCGGGGTGGGCGGTTTCAATCAGTATGTTTCCCCTAACAACAATAAGAGCACATGACAAAAATAAATAAAAAACAATACAAAAATATCATCCTTTCATTTCTATAACTGCTTTGCAGAGTTATTCTATACCCGAATGACATGAATGATTTTTTCTAAAACTCCCCAACATATCTAGTCTTTATCTGACAATTGGGGCAGGATGAGATATATTTACTATATCTATGAATCTTGTTTGGGAGTTTATCATGAACCTTTGGGTGGAAGCCTCTGCTAATTTGTGAGGGAACAGAGATGAAGGAGTAGAGGGATGGTATGTAAGGGGGCAACAGACAGCAGTCTCTACCAACAGTGACCCTGATGAAGAAGCACTGAGGGAGTCTGAAGATGTTGAGGAAGAAAGTCTAAAGTGGGGTGCATGAAAGAAACTCTCACTCGAATGCAGTTTCTCTAGCATGGCAGTGTGGACATTTTGGGCTGAACAATTCTTGTGGGGAGCTATCTTGGGCATCTTAGGATGTTTAGCAGGACTTCTGCCCACTAGATGCCTGTTGCAGCCCCTTCCGAGTTTTTATAACCAAAAATGTCTCCAGACATTGTCAAATGTCCCCCAAAGAGCTAAATCACCCTGGTTTGAGAACCACTGCCTTGATGGGAGAAAATCAGTAAAATGATTAGATGAAACATTTCATAGATTACTGAAATGTCCCCTATTTTCAAGTAGCTTTATTCACTCACATAGGTTTACCCTAAAACTAATTACCTGTGCTAATAGTACAAAGATCCAGGACTATGGTTTTTGATACATTTTCCCAGACTGTTCCCAGTGGTACTCTGTTCCTCGGTTTGAAACTAGAAGAACAGAGGTGCTGGAAACTGTTGGTGGGTATTCCATTTTGCGAAATTTTTTTGCATGCCTGTGAAGTGCAAGACATTGTAGGGAATACAGAGGTACAACACACACAGACTTTGTTTTAAAAGAGATTACGATCTCATTGCAAACTACTTCCAGTGTAGTTCTCTTTTGCTTTTTCCTTTTAATACACACCTGGTTTATACTTGTTTCAGCAACAGAGGGCATTGCAAATAATGGCGTGTAGTCATAAAATAGAATTGTTAAAGGAACAAAAGGACTTACAGCTTTTTTTAATACTTCACTTAAATCATTTTAGGAACTTAACAACTACATTAATTAGCTAAAGACAAGATTTCCTGCTTCTTCCCTGCTTCTTCCTCAGCAGTCCATTCCCCCAAATTTCTTCATTACTGAAATTTAGTCTTCCACCCATATATTTATTTAGTCTTCCAACCATATGGATGGTTTATTTAGTACAAAGTCTTTGTACCAATCAATTAAAGATAAACACATATAATGAAATAATGAAGTAAAATTAATACTTCCCCATGCTGATTCATAATATTTCTGTTCTTATTTTTATATGTATGAGATTGTAGACTTAAAAATATCCACAACCTAAAAGTTGAGAGTTATGTTTTATTTGGTGAGAATTTTTAGGACTTCAAGCCTGGGAGACAGCATCTCAAGCAACCCTGAGAGAACTGCTCCAAGGAAACAAGGGGAGGAGTCAGGTTACATGGAAGTTTTGCAATAAAGTGCAGGTAGTCAGGAACAGCAAAAGATTATTGTTAAAGAAAACCAGATATCCAAAGTAGTGGGATTTAGCACTTTTCTATGTATTGGAGGATGCAAGAGAATGGACTCACTGAAATAATTCCTTTGATAGGCACCTCAGCTCTCTGGGGCCAGTATCTTGTTTTCATGTCCTGACCTTCCTCGGGGCTTATGGAAGGGAGTGACTGATGGCTGTAAGAGGGCAGGTATTCTTTCCTTCCCGAGTTCTCTCAGGGCTCACCAGCTCTCCATCCGTGATGGCTGGCATTCCTGGTCACCACATCCTTGTTTACTGATATGGCAGGAAATATTCCATTTCTCAAGATGAATGAATGAACAAGTAAAAGTGTCAAACAGAAATGGGATGCCCAGGGGCATTAATTTTATGACCTATAATCAAAAGAATTGACATAAACCCCACTGCACTGGTATCCCCTAGGATTCCTGTTTCTTTAAAATTGTAAAATGCCTAAATATATATTTCCTTCTGACTGAATTACAAACACATATTTATCTTCCTAATACACTTTGTCAACCTTGCACCTTCAAATCCAAAGTCATGTCTTTTCCTCTGATATCTATCCCTTTATTCATGTACTAAGGATTAAAAACCTATATAACAAGCAAATGTCAAAATTATAGGATATCAACAGAAACAAATAAAAATACTATATTATAGAAATGAAGCTCTTGACATAAAAACAGGAGAAACAGTTTGCTTTGATTTCAGGTGTGAGCTTAAACTCCCTTCTTCCAATTCTAGTTGACTCTGTTTAATTACACAAATTGTAATTTATAAGATGATTTATTTGTTAAAAAATAAATGTATTCTAGAAACAACCACTTTTAAAATAGTGATGTGCTGTGCATTTTTATATGCGATAAATAACCATCTTGAATGAAGGCAAAGCAGAAGCTACATCTCAATTCTACTTAACGGATCTGAATATTTACTGGGAGAGAGTCCAGGCAAGTCAAGTCACTTAATTCTTCCAAGTCTTATCTGTAAAACGGATATAAATATCTGCCCTATCTTACCTTACACACTTGTCCTGAAGTTCATATAAAAAATGTAATTGTTAGGAGAAAAAATCCTACAAATGCTGTAGCAAAACTGTTAATACTCATGTTAGAGTTAAATTCTTTCAGTTGAATCACTCAGCATCTTTGTTCATGCCTTACAGAAAGCTGGAGGTACTGTGCCCCCTGCTGTTGAAATGTGAATATACATATACTGAAGTCACTCAGTCGTGTCTGACTCTCTGTGACCCCATGAACTGTACCAGGCTCCTCTGTCCATTGGATTTTCCAGGCAAGGGTACTGGAGTGGGTTGCTATTTCCTTCTCCAGGGGATCTTCCCAACCCAGGAATCGAACCCAGGTCTCCTGCAGTACAGGCTTAACCATCTGAGCCACCAGGGAAGCCCTTGGTTGAGCCCTCATTCCCTGAGCCACCAAGGAAGCCCAAGGAAATCATATACATATGGTTGTTGGCTAAAGGAGTAAGAACTATACTGGAAACAATGTCCCTTTATGAGAGTAAAAATACTGAAATAAAAATGTTTAAATCTTCAAAAATGAAGCAACTACCCTAATGCAATAAAACCATGACTTCCAAATTTCTTGCCAAGTCTAAGGTAGGTAAAACTATCCTAATCAGAATATTTTTGGTTTTGAAACTTTATGATCTGCTTCTCTCATTTTGATTTCTTTGTACTTCTACTCCCTGACCTCTTAACACTTTGGGCTTCTGGGACCCTAACCAATCTTTCGTGCCGTCTCTTCACTCCATTCCCTAGGCAGGCCAGAAAGCTTCTGATTAATAGCAGAAACTTAATTAACTGAATGTTAACTGAAAAAGATTTCAGAAAGTATTAACTGATCTACCTTTTATTAAGCTACTTGTTTCCAACTGCATAATCAAAGATTTTGGTACCCCCTGGAACATGCATCACAAATCACATTTTTGTTTCTCCTTTTCTTCTGGGGTGGAGGGAGAGAGAGGAGGTGGTTATAATGGGGAATATGATTGATAGAAAAATTAAGATAAAATAAAACACACATCCTCTAAGGGACTGGTACTCAGCTACAGGGAATCTGTCATTTATTTTCCTATTTCTAATCCCTAGAACAATGCAAATTCATAACCCACAATTGAGGTTCAAACTGTTTGTTTGAATTAAATCACCTTGATTTGGTTTTGTTTGTTGAATTAAATCACCTTGATTTGGATTTCTCAGATTGATAAGAAAGAGTCTGCCAGCATCCTCAGTACCCTGAGATCTCTCCCTGGCACCAGTCTCCCTGAAAACACTCCTCAGGCACAGGCTTGGCCACTACTGCTGACTTAAAAAATATTTACAACCTAAAAATTGAGTGTTATGATTTATTCAGCAAGACTTCTTAGAACTTCAAGCCTGTGAGACAGCATCTCAAGTAACTCTGATAGAACTGCTCCAAGGAGGTGAGGGGAGGAGCCAGGTTATATAGAAGCTTTGTAACAAAGAGCAGGTAGCATGAACATCAAAAGATTATTGTTAATTAAAGAAAACCAGATATACTAAGTTGAGGAATTTAGTGCTTTCTATGTGTGGAAAGATGCAAGAGTCTGGGCTCACTGCTATCCAGGACAGTAGCCTGTGTTTCCGCATCCTGAGCTTCCTTCCCTCGGGGCTCACCATAGGAACTGGTGTGGTCTGATGGCTCCTATTCTCCTTCCTCAGTGCCCATGGGGCTCACCAGCTCACACTGGAGGACTACAAGGACTGTGACATCCTTGTTTACTGATATGGTAGGGAATATTTCATTTCTCACTGCCGGTCTAAACCCAACTTTCATTCCCCTGGCCTCCAAGACTCCAAAATGAAGTTTGTTCCTGGATTTGGGGTGATACTTCTAATTAGTGTGGGGCTTCCCTTGTGGTTCAGCTGGTTAAGAATCCGCCTGCAATGTGGAAGACCTGGGTTCGATCCCTGGGTTGGGTAGATCCAGAGAAGGGAAAGGAGAACAGAACGGCTACCCACTCCAGTATTGTGGCCTGGAGAATTCCATGGATTGTACAGTCCATGGGGTCACAAAGAGTCGGACACAACCGAGTGACTTTCACACACTTTAATGTGTGAATACAATATGTGTATTGTGTTAATGTGTCAATACAATGTGTGTTTACTACAATGGCTTCATGCTGATGTCCTGGAATGTATTAATATCATTTCTATTATTTCCACCTCTGGTTCTGAGGTTACCATTGCAGGGGAAAAAAGTCTATTTATAGTCATAGTATACCTTAATGCTGGGCAACTGAGAAAAGATATATGACACAAAATCCATCTTGACCACAAGAGCTGGAAAACCTTCTGTCCATGCTTTTGAAGATTATCTTTTGACACTAACATTTAAATATATATTTTTAATTTAAAGGAGAATTTTAGAAGTTTCAAAGAAATCAATAATACTGTCTCCAATTCAGTAAACCATTTTATCAATTCATCTTTTATTTTTTATTTCACACATCAATATTTTATAGAAAAAAAGGGCCTCTTAATGTTACACTCTAATTACAATGTTTTATGCTGATTCTTTCCAACGTAGAGACCTCAGTTTTTACACAATCAGTAAATACAATAACTTAACACTTTCGAGGCTCATTTAAACATTTCCCATACAGTTTTACATATATCAATACTATTAATGGCTATATAACAGTCTATGAAAGCAATAGCAATACATGAAAATTTACTTATCCAGTTCCCAATTACTGGGCTGTTTTAGAAATTCAAATAAACACACTCACTAGAAATATCTTTATACAAATAGCATTTTTTCTTTTAAAATATTTTCCTGGGCATATACTACTCAGAGTGAATTAGATCTATCAAAAGACAGACTGGTTATAGGGTTCTTATTATATTTTTCTAAATAGTTCTTCAAAAAATGAATATAATAATGCCATTGGTATGAGGATACATGCAATTAAAGTTTTTTTGCATGAACTACGTCAAAGTTGCTTAGTTTGTATTTTTAATATTAGGAAATCTGAATATCATTCTAAGAATTAACTTCTATTTGTTATCTTCTTGTTTGAACTTAATTCTTTCATAAATTTGCCTAGTAAGCCCTATGGATTTGCATTTACCTTTTAAAAAATAGAGTACTTTATCCTTGTATAATGCAGGTAGGTTTTACCCCATCTCTTGGGATGCAAGACTCCCTTTTTCCTCCTAAAGTTAAAAAGACATATCTTTGCTTGCTTATTAGCCTAAATTATCATAATTCTGTCAAATTATATAAATCATCCATCCATCCATGTTAAGTGGAAGTGTAGCAAATTTATGTACTATCTTCACCTTATTGCCAGTTCTTTGGACATAATTTCATTTACATTAGTCCTCACAATAATTCTGAAAACATTATTTCTACTTTATAGATGAAATGAAAAGCAGGCATGATTTTCCCATGATTAGACAACTGTAAGTAGTAAAGCGAGGACTACAATTTTGGTTTTCAGATTTCCTATTTACTTCCCTTCCATTATATTAGGATGTAGTTCCTTCAATCTGCTTCTGTGTAAGCATCTTTCTTAATTTATCCCAACATAGTTGTGTAACTTTCTTTAAATGGCTTGCATATACTAATACCCAAGCACTTTAAATTGTAGCTTATCATTGTTGGAATCTAGAAATAAGATTAATTTTTAAATGTTCTATATCCTGCAATTTTCTGAATTAGTCTTTTATGTTTATGATACTACAGGTTTCACTAATTTAAAAGCCATACTAACAGAAAAAAATTTGTGCTCTCCTTATTTTTCTCATTTACATATGCTTATTAAGGATTTATTACAATGATGAGTTTTCTTCAACTATATATAAAAAATAGTGCCAAGATTATTTAATTTCTGGTTGAGAATTGTTTCTTATTTTTCCCTAACAGGAATGATGTAAGTTCTTGGTTTTAATCATTACTTATCACAATGAGAAACCACAAAGTCATTAACAGAGATAAATAAATATTTTTATTAATATTTTTAAAGTTACCTGTAGTTAATACCTTGAATTTTTACTACTTTGTTCTGTTGATATTGATTTAATGGTTATTCTGTTGAACACTAACCGCATAATTCTGAGTGACAGTAAATAACTATTTTTCATTTGCTAATATTTTGCATTTGTTCAGATGAGACCCTTTTCAAAATGTTTCCTCCTAGTACTGAGGCGATATTAACTTCAAAATGCAAGTGTCAGTATACCATCTTTCTGGTACATAGATATTATTTATTCTTTGAACATTTGAAAAAGTTCACCAATAAGCCCATAAGAGTAAAATGGGTTTGTCAGAAAATTATACTAGGTTGGGACTTCCCTAGTGATCTAGTGGTTAAGACTTTCCTTCCAGTGCAGGAGGTGTGAGTTCAGTTTCTGGTTGGGGAGCTAAGATCCCACTCATATGCCTCACAGCCAAAAACCAAAAAATAAAAAGGAAGCAATATTGTAACAAATTCAGTGAGGCTTTAAAAAAATGGTCCACATCAAAAATAAATCTTTAAAAAAAAAAGGATGAAAAGAAAATTATACTCTCCTCTAATTTTTAAAATGCTTTTCTTTGGTAATAATTTATTTCCAATTTATTTGTATTCAAGTAGGAAAGTAATAAATTCATTTCTTAGTTTTTAAAACACTTATTTTATCTAACATTTTCCTGTTTCTATTACTGTGGTTCTATCATCTTTTGCAACATCTCACTGATATTCTCAAATTCTTATGAATAAAAATATTCCTCATATTGAAATTAAAATATTTTCAATAGGTCTGGATTACCTTCACTTCCATTTAATTTAACATCTCAAATTCTTTTACATTTTAATAACTAATTTTTAGGTCTATTTCAGACATTTCATTTGTTTTGATAAGTATAAGCCTAGAAGCCAACCAATAACAGATTTGCTAGATTCAAAATATGTATATTAATATCAATTCATGATTTGTCTACTTCAGTAAGTTGAAATTTACTTAAATTGTTCTTGTTTCATTTTTCTCACATACAGAAGAGCAACAAAAGTCTATTTAGAGCATATTTTGCCCTAGTAACATGTTACTTTTTATAACATCATAATCAAAAGGTAAATTTAAGAGTAATTGTGTTAAAGCTTAGACGAATTCTACTACAGTAAGAGTCATAGCTCTAAGTTACATGTATTTTTAATTAATCTTTACTTTCCTATTTCTCTGACTCAGTAATAAGCTAAGATGTCTGCCTACTTTGCTTCACTAGCAATGCTAGACTGGTTCTCATGAGCCAGTAATCTTTTCTTTCTCCTTTAGTACCTACACTCTTCTAACAGTTAACATTAGTTGAAAGATTTTGAAATCAGGAAAGCCTGGATTTCAATGTTGGCTCTGCCACAAATCAGAGTGAATTACTATCTTTATTTCCTCTCTGAAAATGTATTATCTGCCTCACAGAGTTGTTGAGAAACTATAATGAGAGAGTACAATAAGTGTGCGCTGCTGCTGCTGCTAAGTAGCTTAAGTCGTGTCCGACTCTGTGCAACCCCAGAGACGGCAGCCCAGCAGGCTCCCATGTCCCTGGGATTCTCCAGGCAAGAACACTGGAGTGGGTTGCCATTTCCTCCTCCAATGCATGAAAGTGAAAAGTGAAAGTGAAGTCACTCAGTGGTGTCAGACTCCTAGCGACCCCCTGGACTGCAGCCCACCAGGCTCCTCCGTCCATGGGATTTGCCAGGCAAGAGTACTGGAGTGCATAGCACATAGTAAATGCTCTGTTCCCAGGCAAAAAATCGTAATTAAAGGGCTTATTTCCTATACGATTATCATTCTCTGTCTGAGTAATGGAAATGGTGACTTAGGAAGGAAGTTTACTTCTTCTGACAGTTCCACAAGCTTGCCCTGCTAGAATATAAGCAGCTTTATAACTTCTGGTGGTTCTGGAAAAAAATGTTTCTATCTTCTAGATAACAGCTAAGAGGCAGGAGCTGATTATGAAGGCGTCCACCTTGTTACTTGCTGGGACACATCCAAAGGGGCATGGTAAAGCTTCCTCTGATTTACTAACAACTGTAGTGTTACTAATTAAAGTGGTGGGGCCAACAAAATGGTATACTTCACTTTCATTGTGAAATCTTGGGAAATCTACTCACAGATGGATTTTTAAAACCATCTGTATTCCCAGGTTAAAAATGCTTCACCCAGTTTCTCCTTAGCAGTTTCAGAACAGGCATTCTGAAATATCTTTTCCTGGAGCAGTTTATTTTTTCTTTAGCCTGAATTACTTAGAAGTTCTTTTCTTCTAGGTGCCAGAGCAGTGCTCTGCATAAATTTTCTCAAGTATTGAACCAGAACTAATCTTTCCCCCTAGATTTTCTTTGGACCAAACCTCCCAAGAATGAGCTTTGCAACTACTAACTGAACTCTCTGACTCTTTCCAATGTATAAGACTGGGATGACATCACTGCCTCATTGGTTACAAGGGTCAAGCAGGAGAATTAAACTGCAAGATGCATTCTAAACATCACCTTCACAAATAAAAGATCATGCAAAATATTCCTCCAATAATTACAAACATATTTTATCACATTGGCACTTGCATTAGTTGCTATTGCTGCCACCATATCTGTATGTTTATATTATAAACAAAAGACCCACGTAATTTCCTCTGTGTGTGTTTCACTACTCAGAGGTGGCAGCAACTGTAATAGCTGTAAAAATAATTTAAATATTCCTTAAATATCACCGTTCTATAGACAATAATAAAATTTGAAGATCATCAGCAGATATAATATCATCTTCCTTTAAGCACCATTGCTAACACGGAACGCTCACATATATACCCAGTACTAAACTAAAGCTAATTCTGGGTCATGGAGCCCATTCTGAAACAAAAACAAGTCCAATAACCAATACATCAGTCATTGATAGGTTAACAAAGGCATCCAATGACTGAAAGTCACAAAGAGAATTATAGACAACATCTGCATGGCATTCATCATATAACCACATCTAATTACTCATACAGGAAAACTGTCCTTTAAATGAGAATATTCTGATGCCAGGATGAAGGCCCAAAGTAGCATTTCCAGTTTGTTTTTTTTTTTTTTTCTAATTTTGAAGGTGCTTCCCTGAACTATCTAGGTTTTTGCTTCCCTCAGAGGATTCTAGTTTGGCCATTACTATATTATTGGTTCCAAGAGGCTCTGATGGCTTTTCATCACCGTCAAAGAAAATGTCTTCCGGATTTGGAGGTGGGGGGCAGAATTCTTCACTTGGAAAGAGCTCGTGGAAGAGTGTTTCAGCTTGCTTGACGGCATGCTCACTTCCGAGTCCACAGTCAGGCCCAGTGCAGACATAAACATTGGGAGGCAAGCCATTATATGAACTTCGGCTGACTCCCGAGGAATCTCTCATGTTAAAATAAAGAGCCCACAAGAGTCCTGGCTTTGGAAGTTCTTCCTTGTTTACTTCTGTCTCAGAATATGGGGTGAATAATTTCTTCACCACTGATTCTAAGTCTTCTCTTGCTGTTTTGGAAGATGAACAGGTCAGATGTACCAGGTAGGTGTCTTTCATGCATGTCATGGTTGAAGAACACAATTCAGTGATTCGGACAGCATGTGCTCCTGGTTCCACCGGAGGTACTATCAAAATGGAAATCTGCTGATCTGAATCTGTCTTTAGGACAGATTGATCTGTAATGAGCACTGCCCTGGATATTTGCTTGTACTGCACACTCGAACATGTTTCCTCAGACAGGTAACTATCTTCCACAATGAAATATTTAGCATTTATCCTTTGACCAAGGTGATCTATAATTGCTTTACATCTTCCAGATTCTCTGTCAACTACAAGGCATTGTACTTTATGGCGAAGACAATATATTCCACCGAAAACTGCACACATCCTGCAGAAACACTGGGGAATTTCGCCTTGGCCATATAAGGGAAATAAAAAGGGAGTGTTGCCAAACCGTCCAAGACACTGAAGAAAGTTTTTTGTTGCTTTAAGGCCATCTACTGTAGTGCAAGATGATTCTGACATCATGGCAATCGAGTGAAGTATAAAATGTTGGAGGCTGGGGGTTAATTTTTTGGTTTTCAAGTACTCTGAAAATGAGCATTGTGTGAAAGCTTGGTATTCCTCAGGATGTTGTTCATAATCTAAACAAAATGTAAGAAATTTCATTAGCATCCTCTTTTCAACCATAGTGAGCTCTTTGCTATTAAAGACATCTGCTCTGGAACAAGGCACCTGCTCTACTTTTCCTTCTCGAAATGCAAGAATCCTAGTGACATTTTTAAATTCAGCATAACGACTAACATTTGATTTGATTAACAGATCAATTAACAGTCCTTTAGAATAAAGCAGCTTCGATGACAGATCAATATTAAACCTCCTGCCTTCTTTAACTATTTGAGAGTAAGCAATCCTCTTTCTCTTTGGTGGCACGCTGTTGTCTTCCAGTACAGGTTTGATTTCATCTTTAGTGCCATCGGAAACTGTGTGTTTATAAGTATCATACCCACAATATTCTTCTTTCACAGAAGTTTCTGCCGTATCAGTTATTTCTTCATTGTTTTTTGGAGTGTCTTGTGTAGGCACTTCATAGCTAGTAATGTGTGATGAGTGTGTTTCCTCAGACAGGCATGCAGAATCCAGAGGTTTTATGAGGGTACTAGATGCTACACAAGAAGGATTTTTCTGCAGAGCATCAAGCTCTTCAATATGGCCATCCATGCCCTGACTGGCATAACAAAAAACTTCGGCGTGTTGAATGGTTTCATCCTTCTTGCAAAGAGGGATGGCCTCTTCTGCTTCATGGATCATGTCTTGCCATGCAGCAGGGCTTTCTTCTTCAGTGTCACTGTTTTGCTGATGTTCTTTCAACCAGGACAGCAAGCCTGGAAAGCTGAAACTAGCCCAGTTTCCCCCATAGTAACTTCTTGAATCGAGATGCAGAACCCTTTGACCACTTCTGGAACATGCAGCGGCAAGGATGGATTCAGGCAGACCTGTCCCCATCACTATCACATCAAATTCTGTTGGGAGACTGTTGGCCATCCTGGAAAAGTGTCTGGTGACAACTTCTAATGAAGAAAATGTGTATGAATCTGGGCTGAGGGTTCAGAGAAGGTGTGACTACGCTGTAATAAAATCTCTCCTTGTGATAGTACAGATCATCCCAGAAATACTGAAGTTGCAGGTCCCAGGTATTCAACTGCTATCCTGTTTTAGTATTATTTTCTTATAGGTCAGTAGCATAAAACCATGATAAAGTACATCTAATCATATCTGAGAATAATAAAACAAGTATATGGTGTTCATTTCTGTGTTTCATCTTAGCAGTGAATGTCAAAATGTATCACATATGCATTTGTGACTGGAATTCTGCTCTGAAAGGAGAAAATTCAAGAAAGAATACAATTATTAACAATACTAAGAGAATAATAATTTCAAGCATCAATAATTATAATCCTATGGAGCACAATTTGATATCAGGACATAAGATTCTACTAAAGCAAGTCATTACATGCCTTCTCACATGTTTTCTAACTTCTTGAAAATAAGCAGATGATATAGACTCCTCCAAGTCAGACAATTCAACAATGAAGAACGGATATAACAACATCCCACAAAAATAAAGAATTAGTGTAATACAATTCTATAACTTTTGGTTTTAAGTATTTGAATAAATGGTACACAACTAGGAGATTAAATTGCAAGGAACAGGTGGCTCCACTGTGTTTATGAAAACATACTATATACTATGTGCACGCTGCTGTGATTATGCATATTTCTGTGGCCCATACAGTCTGTGGATGCTTCTAAGACAAATGAACAGAAGACTTTCTCATGCCCCACCCACCTTTAGGCTCTCATGGGAACAACATGAGACTATTTCAATTGAATGGGCCACTGCTATAATCAGAAAAGGATTAATTCAATAGCATATTAAAATGTTTAGGTATATAAAAGAATTAGTCTACTGAAAATGTATTTGTAAGAAATCCTTATATAAATGTGCATATGCACAGGTGTGTTTTTTAGGTGTAAGTTAAAAAGGAAAAGTCCTGGGTCCATATGTTAAAACACTGCAATATAAAATAATATCTACTTCATTGGAAGGACTGATGCTAAAGCTGAAGCTCCAATCTTTGGCCACCTGATACAAAGAGGTGACTCATCAGAAAAGATCTTGATGCTGGGAAAGACTGAGGGCAGGAGGAGAAGGAGACAACAAGAGGATGAGATGGTTGGATGGCATCATTGACTTAATGGACATGAGTTTGAGCAAACTCTGGGAAATAGAGAAGGACAGGGAAGCCTGGCAGTCCATGGGGTCAACAAGGAGTTGGACACAACCGAGTGACTGAAGTACAGCTTCTAAAATCCACGTCACCATAGGGTGACATGCATTTTATGAGACCCTAGCTCTGAGACTGAATCTCTTCATCTCAAGATGAAGGTCTGTCTAAACATCCTCTGCCAAGATTAGCATGTTTTTTGTTGTTCTTATTTTTGAAGGGGTAGGAGGTGGTAGTAAAGAAAGTCTCTCCTGTTAATCTGTAGCATCATTCTGGTTGTATTCCATGTGCAGAACACCTGCATGGTGGTAGGTGTTGCCAGGGGTGCCATAGCCAAAGGGCTGAAAGGCAAACTCACCTGGAAGTTCTTTGATTGAAGTATTACACATACCACATGCTTGATGGCCTTTCTATCACTCATCATTGTATGGTAAGAGTAAGTTTCTTAAGCTCTGATTTTTCCTACTGCTACACTTACTGAAACCTAGATCAGTGCATACTGGGTCTGCCTAGGCTGAGATGACTAATTATCCTGGATACCCATATAACAAGCCATTCAATTGGAACTTAAAGTGACTAATTCACTGAATTGCCAGTTCAGTTTAAATGAGATGGCAATCTTCATAGTCTTGTCTGGTCAAAGCCTCTGCCTGAAGAATACTAGGGATTCCACTTGCTTTCAGCACTCTCTAAGAAACCAGGAATTGAGCACAGAATGAAGTGGTTGCCTGGCCTACTCATATATATATATGTGAATTACTTATTCTGCTTTCTTCCTGCAGAGTGTGGAGAGGAAGACAGAACCCATGAGGGTATGCGAAGAAGCGTAACCATAGTATGTACCTACTTTTGGCTTAAAAGGGGATATAGCAGAGGTTTGGGAGTAAGAGAGGATATAAGCCATAAGTGCTGAAACCAGCCACCTCCTAACCTACAGGTTATCAAAGGAATTCTCGTAACACAAGGCAGGACAGGTCAACCTTAAAGAACATTTAGCTCAATTACCCTGTAACCCCAGGTAAGAGAACTGATGGCTGGAGAGATTAAGTGA
Source organism: Bubalus bubalis (assembly GCF_019923935.1). Classification (NCBI taxonomy): domain Eukaryota; kingdom Metazoa; phylum Chordata; class Mammalia; order Artiodactyla; family Bovidae; genus Bubalus; species Bubalus bubalis. Next base: position 46,005,308 of record NC_059161.1, read on the forward strand.
CTGGGAGAGTCCACATGACGGGTTAGCCACAGGATTGAGTGGGACCCATGCTCATACCATCAGGCCAGTGGTCTTTCCATTTGACAGAGCAGCCTCTCTAGAAGCCTCTGTAGTAAGCAGTCACTTTTGATATTTTAGAATGTCCTGCCCTTCACTACTCCAGGGTTAGTTAGTTCTTGCTTAGGGCTAACAATGAGGAAAGCACCCTCCCTCTCTTTATCTTTAACTCTTACCTAGAAGCACAATGTTTGGAATTTACTCCAGAATCCGCTGGTCAATGCAGGAGACACAGGTTCCATCCCTGGGTTGAGAAGATCCCCTAGGGAAGAAAGTGGCAACCCACTCCAGTATTCTTGCCTGGGAAATCCCATAGACAGAGAAGCCTGGTGGGCTATATTCCACAGGATCACAATAGAGTCAAACATGACTTAGCGATTAAACAACAAAAATGTTTTCAGCTCTATCATAATCCACTATTGACCTGTCTCCCTGGGCTTGAACAAGACTCAGAACGTTCTGTCCCAGAGTTTCCACCTCTAACTTAAAGGCAGGTTAAAGTCATTGTTGAAAGCACTAACTAAATGCCCAGAAAAAGAGAGTAGTGGTCAGGCAAAATACTGTGTGGTGAACATTTTTAGCAGTCTTAGAAAATCCTTTCAGATTGGGGTGGGAATGGAGCAGGGATGATGAGGGAGGAAAAGGATGGAAGAGAAAAGGAGATACAGTAGGGTGAGGCCACAAGATAGAAGGGACGAGGAAGAAAACAAATGCTGGTACTAAGAAAAAACTGGGACGAGGAAGAAAACAAATGCTGGTACTAAGAAAAAACTCAACATACCCCTGTTTCCAAACTCCCAGGCACTGAGTTAGGATAGAAACTGAATTTCCCAGCACAGAAAATGCACTTCTTGAAGATAAGAACTTTAAATGCTTACTGGGGAAGGGGTAGGTAGTAGTAGAATATTAGAATCATTGAGACAATCAAATAAAATTATGATTTCTATGACATTTTCTTGTGTCCCTCAACATATAAAAAAGGAATCATAACAAATATAATATGCGGGTTTGTCATCACATAGAAGGCTGGTGAATAAGAAAATACTCTTGATAATGCTACAACGATTTTATTCTTGTAAACTTGCCAAGATAAAAGCAGCAATGAATTATCAATGAATTTCAGGATTTTTTTTTTTTTAAGGAAATTTAAGACCTGAGAAATATACATTTCTATTTCAAACTTTTGTACAAATGAAATTTCTGGAGCACATACAAAATGATAATTTCTTTTCCAAGCTTAGAAAATAATGTCTTCAATGAAACAGCTGGGTGGTTCATCCTTCAAAATGTCAAGTGTTAGTGAGATTTAAATCTTGCATCTGGGTTAAGAGTATTGTATTATCAAGTTCTACTTAATGAAACCTATTGGTTTCACAGCTAATTATATGTTCATTTTGAGTTGATATTCTCTCATCCATTTGCAATCTCACCAGAGGCTTTCGTGTGCTGGAAACTATATGGAAGAAAACACAGAAAAAATAGCTAATAGGGTACATGCCAGTGTGCATTCTGAGGACCTGAATAAAACTATCTCACTTCCTAGGAAGCAGTCAAAGGTTTACAACTGCTAATGGGCAAATTTTTAAAAAGAATTTACACATCGCGACTATGTTAAGTTTCTACCTCTCATTTTAGGAAATTAATATAGGAATTAGATCTCATCACCCTCTCCAACTTTCACAAATCAATCACCGTTTTCCTTGAATCTCTGAACTCCACTGCCCTTAATTTCTTTTCTCAAAGTGTATAAGCCATTGTCTCGTGCCCTGTTGAATTAAATGAGGAGACAGAAAGCAGAGAAGTAGATGAGCAGGACAGCGACCAGAGATGGGGTATGGAGGAACTGGGCCCACCGGGGAGCGGGGGCTTGCAGACAGGCTGGGGTTTGGGTGGGCGTGGGGCCTGGTGAGCACAGGGCAAGTGGGAGGTGAGCGAGCGCAGGAGGACGAGGTCAGCGGGGGAGGAGGAGAGGTGCGCGGAGGGGGCGAGATGGGGGAGAGGTGAGGTCACGAGGGAAAAGTCAGGCTGGGGAGGAGGGGAGGTCAGAGGAATAGAGGTCAGTGGGGAGGTGACCACAGGGGAGCCCCGCCGCGAGGCTGACGTCCCGAAGCGGGAGGGGGCGGGGCCGGGAGCAGGAGCGGGAAGGAGGTCCACCCCGACCACTCACCTCACAGACTGCTGCTGAAGCCCACTCGTTGTCCCACTCGCCGATCGTGGTGCCCCCCCGCACCCTGCTGCCCCTCAGGGGGAACGCGAAAGCCAGCGCGGCCTGGAGGACGGACGGTAGCAGATCGCCGAGGCTGACGTGGAGCAGGAGGAGGCGGGCGGGGCTGCGGAGCCGCGGTAACTTGAGGTAGATGACGAGCACTAGCAGGTTGCTGCCCACGCCCGGAAGCCCCACAGAGCCAAGCAAAACACCACGCGCTCGTAGGCGCCCTCGCTGACAGGCAGGGTGAGGCTTGACTACCCTGCCCTTCCGCCAGCCGCCGCCGCGCCTCCCCGCTGGCACTATGGGCGCCGGCGCGCTCGGTTCCGGGCGGGGCGCAGGGCGCCCCGAGCATTAGATGGTATTAGATGCGGGTCCGGACCTTTTCCCCGCCCCCGGCGCGCCTCGTAACCCCGCCCCTTCCCGCCGCTGTGGCCCCGCCCCAACTCGCCTTGTAGCCCCGCCCATCCTGGCGCACCACCTAATTCCGTCCCCTGTCGCAGTCTTAACGGAGTCCGAGCTCACTTGGCTCCTTTCTCCCTCCCCAACCTGTACGCTGGCTCCAGCCCTCCCAGTCCGTGAGAGCCGGAAGGGAGATCGACCACGGTGGCTCCTCACTTCGCATCCCCACCCCTCCCCCAGCCCAGCCGGAAGACCTCTTGGCGTTCACCACTCACTCACTCCTTCAGGAGCATTTATGGGTTTCTGGCCCACCACGTGCTCACGAGGGGATTACACGAGCGACCCCTAGCCTTGGCTTCTCTCCTTCCAGGAAGCTGTTAGGAACCGCTGCCAAATGGTGTCGCACATTTAATGCAAACCCAGGCAGCACCCCAGGCCTGCTCATATTGTCCTTCGTGTCCTCCCTGCAGTAAAAATGGATACACCCAGTCACTAAGGCCCTCACTACGGCCACCTTCCAGCTCCACATCACATCTAGCACGTGCAGAGGTGGTCTCTGAAGCAGAGCCCTTCCTCTGACCTTTTATACTGTGAAAATAGATAGCAAGTTAAACACAGGTCCGTGAACCGAAAAGTCATTACAGGGCTGTGCCACTGCCTCTACGCAAGCCACAAAAGGGCCCAAGGAGGATGCAGTCACTATCCAGACCCGCAAGCTGTCCTGGGCACCGCTGGCCTGCACAGTGTCTGCTCAAGGGCAAAGGACCTGCCCTCCACGAAGGTGTATGCCTCCTCCCACCTCTATTCAAAAGATGGGTTGAGAATGAGTAGGGTCTGTGAACTCCCATTACAAGTATTTTGGAGTTAAGGTCTAATCGTCAGGGCAGAATGGCTCTCCATCATGGTACATCGAGCAATAGCTGAGGGGCAGTGTGCTCTGCCCTCAAAATCTTAATTTGTCCTTAAGGTTTCCAGTCTGGAGTTACCTGTAAGATTAACCCAACCACTTCTTAAAAACAAACAAACAAACAAAAAAACATGTAATTTTGTATTTTAGATTTATGCAACCATTTAACAAGTTCTATATATTTAATGTCGACTATGTTTACTGTCTAGTCTGCAGTAAGGTCTCAGTAAATATTCGTTGAATGAATGAAGAAGGACTCATATTTTTCCATAAAGCATTCATTCATTCATTGGTGCTGAGTCCCTGCTCATAAACTTTACATTGTGGTGGTGTTGGGAGAACAGACAATTATCAACTAAGTACATATGTAGTGTTGTGAAATGTGGCATTAAGAAAAATAAGGCAGGGCTTTCCTGGTAGCTCAGTGGTGAAGAACCACCTGCCAATGCAGGAGACAAGGGTTGGATCCCTGGTGAGGGAGGATCCCTCATGCCTCAGCAATTAACACTGTGTGCCACAACTCCTGAGCCTATGCTTCAGAGCCTGGGAACCACAACCACTGAGCCCTGCAACTACAGAGTAGCCCCTGCTCACACAGCAGTGAAGACCCAGCACAGCCAAAAATAAATACATAAAATTTTTTAAAAGATAAATAAGGCAGATAATTCCTAATTATCTTTAATTCCTAAAGGAAATAAGTCCTGAATATTCATTGGAAGGACTGATGCTGAAGCTGAAGCTCCAATACTTTGGCCACCTGATGTGAAAAACTCACTCATTGGGAAAGGCCCTGATGCTGGGAAAGATTGAAGGCTGACAGAGGATGAGATGGTTGGATGGCATCACCAACTCGATGGACATGAGTTTGAGTAAGCTTCAAGTGTTGGTGATGGACAGGGAAGCCTGCCGAGCTGCAGTCCATGGGGTCACAAAGAGCTGGACACGACTGAGTGACTGAACTGAAGGCAGATAAAAGGGAAGAGTTTGTTAGTTTGTACAGCATGGTCACACATAGCCACCCTGAGTATAATAGGCACAGGGTAGATGTAATGGAGTGGGTCCATGCTTGACATATTGGAGGAAAAATAAAGAAACCAATGTGGCTGGGTGGAATGAGAATTGCAAAATAAGGGCAGGGAAGTAGGTGAGCAGTGATTGGCCACAGGTTCTTGGCTATTTTAGTAAAATGACTTTGGCTTTAAAGTCCAAGGCAATGCCTATGTAAGAGAAGTAACAGTGAAGGAAAAAAGGAACAAGAGGCTTTTCATAAATGTTTAAGAATTTTGGCAGATTTGTTTTTATAATACTATGAATTGTTAAGGTTATCTATTATACTTGGGGTTTCCCAGATGGCACTAGTTGTAAAGAATCCGATTCCTAATGCAGAAGATGAAAGAGACACAGGTTTGATCCCTGGGTAGGGAAGATCCAGGGAGAAGGAAATGGCAACCACAGAAGGAAATGGACTGTAGCATGCTAGGCTCCTTTGTCCTCCACTGTCTCCTGAAGTTTTCTCAAATTCATGTCCATTGAGTCAGTGATGCTGTCTAGCCATTTCACATCCTCTGCCACCTCCTTCTCCTTTTGCCTTCAGTCTTTCCCATCATCAGTGTCTTTTTCAATGAGTTGACTCTTTGCATCAGGTGGTCAAAGGATTGGAGCTTCAGCATCAGTCCTTCCAATGAATATTCAGGGTTGATTTCCTTTAGGATTGACTAGTTTGATCTCCTTGCTGTCCAAGGGACTCTCAAGAGTTTTCTCCAGCACCACAGTTTGAAAGCATCAGTTCTGCATTTAGTCTCCTTAATGGTCCAATTTTCACATCTGTAAAGGACTACTGGAAAAACCATAGCTTTGACAACATAGACCTTTGTCACAAAGTGATGTCTCTGCTTTTTAATTTGCTGTCTAGGTTTGTCATAACTTTCCTTCCTGGGAGCATCTTCTAATTAAAATTTAAATAAAATTTAAAATAAAGGGTCTTTAAAATCAAAACCACAATGAAATACCACTTCAGACCTACTAGGATGGCTATTATCAAAAACTAAAAACAGCAACAAAAAGGAAACTAAAAAGCTTGGAAAGAATGTGGAGGAGTTAGAACCCTGCTGTGCCACTACTGAAAATGTGAAATGGTCTAGCCACTGTAGAAACAGCTTGGCAGTTCCTCAGAAAGTTAAACACATTTATCAATGATCCAGTAATTCTGCTCCTAGAAGTATAGCCAAAAGAATTGAAAGCAGGGACTGGAGCATGTATTTGTACACACAAGGGTTCATAGCAGTATTATTCACAATAGCCAAAAGGTGGAAATAAAGCAAATGCCCATTAATAGACAAATGAATAAAAAATGTGGTATGTACATATAATGGAATATTACTCAGTAATAGAAATAAATGAAATTCGAATACATGCTACAACATAGATGAACCTTGAAAACCTTAGGCTGAGTGAAGTAAGGCTGACACAAAAGGACAAATATTATAGATTCCACTTATAAGAGGTACCTAGAATAGACAAATTCATAGTAACAGAGAGTAGAGTAGCAGTCACCAGAGGGGAGGAAGAAATGGGGAATTAGTGGTTAATGGGTACAGAACCTCAGTTTGGGGTGATGCAGATGTTCTGGGAATGGATAGTAGAGATGGTTGCACAAAATTGTGAATTACTTAATGCCACTGAATTGCACATTTAAAATGATTGAAATGGTAAATTTTATGTGATGTATGTTTTAATACAATAAAAGCATATGCTAATTATGCCTGCATCTCACTCCCCCAAAGTAGGAAAAGTACAGTATATGCAAATGTAACCAATTTACTGAGTGAGCTGGACTCAGCATGTTGTTTAGTTGCTAAGTCCTGTTCCACTCTTTTTCGATCCCATGGACTGTAGCCTGCGAGGCTCCTTTGTCCAGCACAGTGCAAGCAAAAAGTAATTGTATTCTCTTTGGTACTACTCATTTCAAATATTTTCTTTCCACCTATTCTTCACTGCCCTTGGTTGACATTTTATCAGTTCTCAAAGCCTTTCTGATCACTTTCAAGTAATATAAAGTCCAAAATATTGTAATACTGACACATTAAAACTCATAGAAAAATCATCTGTCAACCCTCCAAAACAGAGCGTGCTATATAACCTAGAGAACTTTTGGGGGGTAGGGAGGTGGGAGTGGAGGGAACAATAACCAGCTTCTCTCATTTCCTTAAGCACCACCTTTGATGCTTCTCTGGGTCCCTCTGGGATTTTGAGGAAAATCTTCCTTGATTGGTAAAGCTGTCATCTGATGTTGGTGCCCTCTGCTTATGCAGATTTTCAGTCTGCCTTTTTCTCTCCTGGGGTGATCTGTGGAGTCTCTAGAGGACCTGAGGTCACTGGAGATATTTTTCCCACAACTCTGTTGACAGGGGCAGTGTCTTTCTGTCAGCTGGAGCCTTAGTTCTCCCTCTAAGACCCTGATTAGGGTCCCCTAGACCCTCCAGGAAGTCTTCTCCAATAGGGCTCCTCCCAAAGTTATGGTCACATGACTACTCTAAAAATTTTGTCTGGAGGTGTTCATTAAGGGTCTCCTCAACCTCATAATGAACCTGCCTTCTACGTGTGAAGAATTGGTTTCTCAGTGCCTCTGTACGTCATCCTTCATGGGCTGTATAGCCCTTTTTAAAAAAAAAAAATGGGGGAATTCCTCAACCCTGAGCAACTATACACAGCCATGGAACCTCTGGCGAGACAGAAAGAAGTCTATTTTAGTATCCTTCCACACTGGAGCATTAATTTATTACAACCTCTATATTTCAAACAAATCTTTTACAAAGTATGACAGTGTCAATGGAAACAGGCTTTGGGGTTTTTTGTTTTGTTTTGTTTTTAATTTAATTTATTTATTTTGCTGCATCGGAGTGGGATCTTTAGTCACAGCATGTGGGATCTGGTTCCCTGGCCAGGAATTGAACCTGGGCCCCTTGCATTGGGAGCACTGAGTCTTAGCCACTGGACCACCAGGGAAGTCCCCAAGAAGACAGGTTTTATCTGCCACTCTTGTTCAGAATCACTGATAACCCTTAGCCTTCTGTGTCATGCACATGACAGCTAAGAGGAAACTTCGACCCTTACTCAACCAAGTAATCTCTCTCCAAGGAGCAAATCTTTCCCATGCCTGTCTAAACTTTGATCCCCAGTGAAAAGAGGAAGAAACCTTGAGGAAATTCTGGCCAAATATGTAAGTTAGTGAATGTAACTGAACTTTTTTTTTTTTTAAAGAAAATCTGGCATACCTTCAAGTTCTGAATGTCAATTCTCTTTGCACCTACAGCTGAATTTCTTTATTGAGTAAACTATTAGTCTTTCCAACATTTCCTTCCTTTTCAAAACACTTTCTCCTCTTGGTTTCTGAAATACTCCTTTCTCTTGACTCCTACTTCACTGGCCACTCCTACTTAGTTTCCATCAGTGGTTCTTCCTGATCACTCTGACCTCTGAACAATGGCACGGTCAAGGTTTGGTCCTCAGTTTTTGTTTCTTCAAGGAGATCTTATCTAGTCCAATGGCTTTGAATACCACCTAAGTGCTGATGGTGGCTTCCCAGGGGTTCAGTGGTAAAGAATCCACCTACCAATGCAGGAGGCATGAGTTCAATCCCTGGGTTGGGAGGATCGCCTGGAGTAGGAAATGCCAGCCCACTTCAGTATTCTTGCCTAGAAAATTCCTTGGACAGAGGAGCCTTACAGGCTACAGTCCATGGGGTTGCAAAGAGTTGGACATGACTGAGCAACTTTGGCCACCTCATGCGAAGAGTTGACTCACTGGAAAAGACTCTGATGCTGGGAGGGATTGGGGGCAAGAGGAGAAGGGGACGACAGAGGATGAGATGGCTGGATGGCATCACTGACTCGATGGACGTGAGTCCCAGTGAACTCCAGGAGTTGGTGATGGACAGGAAGGCCTGGTGTGCTGCAATTCATGGGGTCGCAAAGAGTTGGACATGACTGAGTGACTGATCTGATCTGATCTGATCTGAGCAACTATACACAGCAGAGCAAGTGCTGATGATTTTTAAGCTTTCCCCTGAACCTTAGATTTTTACATCTGACTATTCAATATCCACAATTGTTTATCTAATAGACATCTCAAACTTAACACATCCCAAATTGAACTCTTAATTCTGCCCTCAAAATCTCCTTCTCCCACTGACTTCCTCCCCAGAAGTAACTATTCTATCCTCCCAGAATCCCTGGAATTATTCTTGATTCTTCTCTTGCTATCACATTCCCATCTAATCTATCAGCAAATTCTATCATATCTATCTTCATACAGCCTGACATCTTAGCCCTACCTTCATCTAAACCACTATCATCTCTTACTTGGATTATTGAAATTGCCACCTAGTTGGTTTTCCTGCTTCTACTCTTTCTCTCCTTCAACTTATCTCTACTAAGCAGTGGAATGGAAAAGGAAATGGCAATCCACTCCAGTACTCTTGCCTGGGAAATCCCCTGGACAGAGGAGCCCGGTGGGCTACAGTTCATGGGGTTGCAAAGAGTCAGACATGATTGAGGGACTAACAAGCAGTTGAAACAATCCCTTTTAATTGTGACTCAGATATCAGCATTCTACTCAATAGCAGATTAGTGATTACTGTATAGACTGTCCTTATAACAGATTTGGCTCCACCTCTGACTCTCTGATGTTATCTCCCCACCTTCTCTTCCCATACCACATCACCCCAGTCACATGACTGCTTCGTTGTTTCTCAGACGTATAAAGCACAGTTTCATATCTGGACTTTATGCATGCTTTTCTTGGAATACCTTTCTACCATTTGTCCACATGGTTTGCTACCTTACTTCTCTCTGGTTTGTGTCCAGGTGTCTTTCTATTGATGAGTCCTTTTCTGAGCTCCCTCATCCATGTCCTTTGACTTATCCCCCAACCCAACATACTTTTACTCTTTTTCTTTAGCGTACCTATCACCTTCTGCCATATTACTTAGTTGCTTGTTTGTGTGTCTTCTCCATCAGATTGAAAGCTCAATAAGCTCTTTTGTTCACTGTTGTTTCCTCAGTGCCTAAAATAGTACCTAACGTGAAGCAGGTGTTCGGTGAATATCTGCTGAATGAATGAAAATGAGAATGCATGAGAATGGTAGGAAAAGTGGTCCTTCATGTGTCACTACCTATATTTTGAAAGCTTTAAAGGGAAAAGAGAAGGAACAAAAGAAATTAGGAGATTTTTTCCTACATAAAAGTCTTATTTTGTCCTTTTAGTAGCCAGAGATGAATATTAAGGAGACGGTATTACAACTGGAGGTACCCAGCACTGCTACCTGGTTCACTTCTGAATGCAAGGCCTTGCAGATGTTTTTAAAGATGGACTTCATCTAACTCACCTAAAGCATAGGAAGTTAGCTCATGGTGGCTAAAATATTAGACAATCTCTCCTTCCCATAAAGAGTTAAATATTGGAAAACTTGATTTAATAGCAATTGCACTCAATAGTATTGGAGTATTGGAGCTTGCAATTAGAGGAAAGGAGACAAAGAGAAAGCTTCTTCTCATTCAACTAATGATACCTTGAAAGAACTTTCCTCTCAGTCAGGAACTACCTCTTCCTCATACTGACTTGCTTTATTATTTTAATTGAAGGACAATACATAAAGGAAGAAAAAGTATTTTTATTCTCTATGACCTCACAAGCTATCTTCATTTGTCACAGAAAGGTCAGATACTGAAATACATTTTCATCTTTAGAAGTTCAGGTATCCAATCAAGTATGGCTGCAAAAATGAATGTGAATTTTACTCTCCAGGGCATATCCTGAGGAAGGCAAAATGAGATGAAAAGAGATATAGCGGGGAGAAGGTAATGCCCAGTTTCCACACTTGGCCTTTATCCATTTTTCTTTCCTCTTAGGGAGTATATACACACACCCCACACCCACCCATACACATACATACACACAAATTTGTGGAGAAAGAAATCTCAGTTTCCTCTTTATGAAGGAAGGAGGACGTTACAAAGGTATTATGATGCAATAAGGACCATATGAAGGACACTGGTAACATTATGAGGTCAGGAGTTTTACTGAAGTGTTTGCCTATATGAAACGCATTAGACCTGAGTCAGTGTTTTCCCTGCAATACTCCTACCCACAGTATGGGATGTTAAGATCAAAGGAATGAGACCTAGGGCAAAAATTGAGGCAGCAGGGAGGTGTTGCAACAACCGGAAGATTTTTCAAGTTGGCAAATTTACACTGTTATTTCTGGACAAAATAAAAGATTCCCTAAGTCCTTATGGATATCAAGGAGGAAAAACATATCAACACTGCACTGCAGGCTAGCAGTTTCAGGACAGCCTTGAGAGGGTTTGAAAGATTGGTTGAACACATAGCAGCCCAGAAAAGAGATGAAAGAGCCGGCGTGTTTGCCCCAAAAGAAGGTAAGATCAGTGAACATGGGGCAGTCCAGTTGGCTCTGTTGATTAGAACTAGGAATACTATCAAACAGAAAGATGATAGAATTTAATAATTTACAAATTACTTTAATAAATATAATTTAATTACTTCTTGTAACAGGGAGAGGCAACATAGCTGAATAGCAAAGACGTTGAATGGGAGGGTGGTGTACAGTTCCTCATCTGACTCTGTCCTTGAATAGCTAAGTGGACTTGAGGAAGCTCTTTTCATTTCTCTGAATGTTCAGTTCAGTTCAGTTCAGTCACTCAGTCGTGTCCGACTCTTTGTGACCCCATGAATCGCAGCACACCAGGCCTCCCTCTCTATCACCAACTCCTGGAGTTGACCAAAACTCATGTCCATCGAGTCAGTGATGCCATCCAGCCATCTCATCCTCTGTCGTCCCCTTCTCCTCCCACCCCCAATCCCTCCCAGCATCAGGGTCTTTTCCAGTGAATCAACTCTTCTCATGAGGTGGCCAAAGTATTGGAGTTTCAGCCTCAGCATCAGTCCTTCCAATGAACACCCAGAACTGATCTCCTTTAGAATGGACTGGTTGGATCTCCTTGCAGTCCATGGGACCCTCAAGAGTCTTCTCCAATGCCACAGTTCAAAAGCATCAATTCTTCGGTGCTCAGCTTTCTTCACAGTCCAACTCTCACATCCAAACATGACCACTGGAAAAACCATAGCCTTGACTAGACGGACCTTTGTTGGCAAAGTAATGTCTCTGCTTTTGAATATGCCATCTAGGTTGGTCATAACTTTCCTTCCAAGGAGTAAGCGTCTTTTAATTTCATGGCTGCAGTCACCATCTGCAGTGATTTTGGAGCCCCAAAAAATAAAGTCTGACACTGTTTCCACTGTTTCCCCATCTATCTGCCATGAAGTGATGGGACCAGATGCCATGATCTTAGTTTTCTGAATGTTAAGCTTTCAGTTGTGTCCAATTCTTTGTGACCCCATGGACTGCAGACCACCAGGCTCCTCTGTCCATGGAATTCTCCAGGACAGAATACTGGTGTGGGTAGCCATTCCATTCTCCAGGAGACCTTCCAGAACCAGGGATCAAACCCAGGTTTCCTGTATTGCAGGCGGATTCTTTACCACTTGAGTGACTAGTGCGTAGTGATCATTAGTAAGCCACATGAACTACCTGCCATCACTTTACTTAAGGGTATCACAAGATCATAAAGAATTTTATAAGTAAAGCAAAGTTTCCTGCCTCACCATGGTTCACTCTCTGGGCCTCTCCTCATGTCTCTAGGCTGGAATAATTTCAAGCATGCCAAGGTAAGGAGATGTTGGTGATCAGTGATCTGCCAGGATTACTAGAATCAGATATCAACACAGAACTGAACGTATAGCTCCATGGTCAAGGTTGAAGGGGAGTGGTGTAGTGTGTAGCTTCAGATCATTGAGGATAGCAGTGAAGAGCAAGGCTTAATGGTAGAGTAAAATTCTAACAGAACAAATCCTGCTGTTGTAAGGGAAGTAGTGGGGCCCACATAACTGCTAGAGGGTCAGCATGGCCAGCCTCTTAATATGCCAGGCTGGAGTAGGAAATGGCAACTCACTCCAGTATTTTTGCCTGGGAAATCCTATGGATAGAGGAGCCTGCTGGGCTACAGTCCCTGGGGTTGCAAAGAGAAGGACACGACTGAGTGACTGAACAACAATGACAACAACATAGTCATAAATAAGTGAAAATGTTGACTTTGGGTGTTCAAACCCAAACCAGTATTATTTGAATAGTCTTACTGACTTAAAAAAGATGCACAACCTGAGAGTTGCGAGTTAAATTTTATTGGGGGCAAAATGGGGACTGCAGTCTGGGAGACAGCACCTCAGATACCTCTGAGAGACTGCTCCAAAAGGTAGTGGGGGAAGGTCAATATATAAGATTTTGGAGAAATGGGAGTTCATGCAATCAAGCACTTATCTTACAAAAGATTTTCTGCTAGTCATAAGGAGCTGATGTCACCCTTAAAGGGTTTAGGACTTTTGTAGATAGGAGGAGATTGCAAGGGATGGGATCATTAAATCAGTTCCTGAAAATATCTAACTATCTAAAGACCTGTTCCACCAGTTTTCCTGAAGCTTGTGCCTGCATGCTAAGTCACTTCAGTCCTATCCTACTCTTTGCGGCCCACCTTCTGTTTATGGGATTCTCCAGGCAAGAACACTAGAGTGGGTTGCCATGCCCTCCTCCAGGGGATCTTCCCGATCCAGGGATCAAACCCAAGTCTCTTACAGATTCAATCCCAGCAAAGGCAGATGGCAAATGCCCTTGGCAACTGCCAATTTGTAGTTGATAGGTTTTAAGAATTTACAAATAATTTTAATAAATAAAATTTAATTATTTCTCATGACAATTCTAAAAGGCAAATATTACTGTCATTGCTATTTTTTTTGTTGTTGAGTTACTAAGTCATGTCCGACTCTTTTGTGACCCTATGGATATCTAGTCAAGGCTACGTTTTTTTCCAGTAGTCATGTATGGATGTGAGAGTTGGACCATTAAAGAAAGCTGAGTGCCGAAGAATTGATGCTTTTGAACTGTGGTGTTGGAGAAGACTCTTGGAAGTCCCTTAGACAGCAAGGAGACCAAACTAGCCAATCCTAAAGGAAATCAGTCCTGAATTTTCATTGGAAGGACTGATGCTGAAGCTGAAGCTCCAATACTTTGGCCACCTGATGCAAAGAACTGACTTATTAGAAAAGACTCTGATGCTGAGAAAGACTGAAGGCAGGAGAAAAAGGGGATGACAGAGGATGAGATGGTTGAGTGACATCACCAACTCGATGGATATGAGTTCGAGTAAACTCTGGGAGTTGGTGATGGACAGGTAGGCCTGGAGTGGTGCAGTTCATGGGGTCGCAAAGAGTTGGACATGACTGAGTGACTGAACTGAACTGGACTCTAGTCTGCCAGGCTCCTTATTGCTATTAGCTCCATTTTATTTGTTAACAAATGAGAGATATGTCAAAATCATCTGTTCAAGTCACTCGATTCCTAAGTGTTAGAGCTGACTCAGACCTTTTATTAATAGATATGCTTTTGTTAAATGATTGAGAACTTGGCTGGGCTTTCTAAACTACTCAATAAGCTTTCATGTTTCCCTAGTCCCCTTGTCAGTTTGTTTTAACTCTCTCTGTAACTGATTTTCCAAACCCTTGCACTTTTTCTGAGTCCTCAATGGGATCTCACCTCCTCTCAGTCAAGCTTCCAACATCATAAGTGAAAGCAAAGCCAAAAGATAAGAAATCTCTCAAACTCTCTTTCTTCCACTTCCAAATTACCTGAAGCAATACCTGTCCTCTCTTCCATGCTTCCTCCGCTCCAGAGCTGTTGCTACCTTGCTGCAACAACTGCAAAATCTTCCTTTTCCACTGGTTTTGTCCTCTAAAACTAAAATTATGATGACAGTCCTTACCTTGACTTTCTCTAAAGCTTGTACGTTTTTCCTTTGCTTCTTGCTAAATTTCCCCATAGTGTCACCACTTTGTTTTCAAACAAGTATGGCTTCCTTCATCACTTTGCTGAAAAATCCTCTTACCACGGTATTCGATCACCTAATATGCCTGCCAAATTCAACAACTTGTTTATATTTTCCAGCTTAGTTGGCCATTTCACTGCAAAAACAGTTAGCTGCTACTGCTTCTAGAAATTATCTTCTGTGTTACTCATTAACACCACTCTCCTCTTATTTTTTCCTCTTCTCATTCTTTCTTTGCCTCTTTTTTTCTTGAGCTTTGCCTGCATTGTCTCTCAGTCTTACAGCATAGACATCAACTACCTAGTCTCCTAAGCCAGATGTCTTGGTATAAATTTTGACTGTTTATTTCACAGCATCTCACTCTTGGGTTATTATAACAGCTTCTTTATATAATGGTTTTCTTGCCAAGAGTGATTCCTTTCTGTATAGTTCTGCTGGGAGATTTTCCTTTAAAAATCTGTTTAGAATTTCCACATTCCTAGTATATTAGAGCACCCTTAAAATCCATATGCGTTAACTTGGCATCATCCCCTAACCTACTTCAGTTGTAGCTCCTTGGAATTGCCCTGCCTGCACCTTCTGTCCTAACATTAACTTCTCAGCATTTCCAAACCTGGCATACTGTTAAAGACTCTGATTTTGCACACGTCATCCCTACAAAGTGGTGTACATTTCCTCCCTTTTGGAGGGTCTATGAATACTTCCTCATTTTTCAAGATCCAAATCAAACATCACTTCTTTACAAACGCTTCCAAACTTTTCCTGAGCAAAGCCATCCTTAGAAATTTTGATGCACTTTATTGCCATCTCTGCTTTGGAACTGTGGTGTTGGAGAGGACTCTTGAGAGGCCCATGGACTGCAAGATCCAACCAGTCCATTCTAAAGGAGATCAGCCCTGGGTGTTCTTTGGAAGGAATGATGCTAAAGCTGAAACTCCAGTACTTTGGCCACCTCATGCGAAGACTTGATTCATTGGAAAAGACCCTGATGCTGGGAGGGATTGGGGGCAGGAAGAGAAGGGGACAACAGAGGATGAGGTGGTTGGATGGCATCACCGACTTGATGGATGTGAGTTTGAGTGAACTCCGGGAGTTGGTGATGGACAGGGAGGCCTGGCGTGTTGCAATTCATGGGGTCGCAAAGAATCGGACATGACTGAGTAACTGAACTGAACTGAACTGATTGCCATCTCAAGGAATTTACTGCTAATCTTAACTTGTTGAAATTGATATACATGTGTGTATTCCTGCCCTTTCTTTCCAACATTGAACTGTGAGTGCTTTGAAGACTTGGTAACCTTAGGGTTAGCCCAGAGTCTGAAGCCAGGAAGCACTCCTTAAATGTGTGCTAAACAAATAAACCTTGCTTAAATCTATAAGCTTGCAATTACAAAGCCACACTGAAAATTTATTTCTCTAGTATATATGTTTATATACACACACATATGCATGTATATATATATTTATGTTCAGAGAAAGAGAACACATTTATATTATAGACACACACACACACACACACACATATATATATATATTTTTTTATAGTACATTATACTATAACTAAAGTGTAATGTACTAGTGGACTAAACTAAAAGATTGAGAAGGGAGAAATGTAATCTGAATTTTGATCAGACTGCTAATACTGGCATACATTCATTTTTGTTGTTGTTGTTTAGTTGCTTAGTTGTGTCCGACTCTTTTGAGATACCACGGACTGTAGCCCACCAGGCCTCTCTGTCCATTGGAATTCCAAGGCAAGAATACTGGAGTGGGTTATCATTTCCTTCTCCAGGTGATCTTCCCAACCCTAGAGATCGAACCTGTGTCTCCTCCCTGGCAGGTGGATTCTTTACCAGTGAGCCACTTGGGGAGCCCCAAATTGGGTCTACCTCTCACCATAGGCAAGATTGGCAAGAAGCTGAGAACTACAGAGAATGTTTCTTAATGGCACCGTTGTTTACCTCAAAAACTATATCAAGTATATTGTAGGAGTTCATCTGTGCAATATTGCTCTTGTATCTTCTTGTTAATTACCCAACAGTCTTAAAATCATCTGAGGAAAGAAAAATCTTACATTCCTTTATCCAGTGGCATTTAGAATGAGACATCTATCTGTACTAGTTGGTATGAATTTAAAAGAGCTAAGCTATTTGGATCTCTCATACGAATTTCAAACTTAATATTACCAAGATTGAATGGCTTATTTTTCTCAAGAAATATGACTCTTACTCATTTTCCCCTGTTTTGGTAAATAGTACCAATATCTGTTCAGTTTTGAAATCAGAAACCTGAGTGTCATTCTAGAGCAAGGTTTCTCAACCTTGAACCTGTTGACATTTGGGGCTTGATAATTCTTTGTTCTGTCTGTATGTGTATTCTATGGGTATGTGTGTGAGGCCAGGAGTGGGGGCGGGCTATCTTGTGCACTGCAGAATATTTAGTGGCATCTCTGGCTTCTACCCACCAGATGTCAGTAGCATCCTCATTCCTCGTTGTAACAATCAAAAATGTCTGCAGACATTGCCAAATAGGTAGGACAAACTCTCCCAATAACAACCATTACTCTAGAATCCAGCCTGTCCTTCACTCACAAATTCTGTCCCCCAAACTTACAAGCTGTTGCAAGTCTTTGCAATTCTACTTCCAGCCATATCTCACCATCTCAGTGATCTCTCTTTGGTGCCTGTGTGTGTATGAGTTGCTCAGTCATGTCCGACTCTCTGCAACCCCATGGACTGTAGCCCCCCAGGCTTCTCTGTCCATTGAATTCTCCAGGCAAGAATACTGGAATGGGTTGTCATTTCCTTCTCCAGGGATCTTCCCTACCCAGGAATTGAACCCAGGTCTCCTGCATTGCAGGCAGATTATTTACCATCAGTGCCTATGCCACTTATCATCCAGCTGAGGACACTTTCAAGAATGAAAGGGGTTGTTATTAATAATTAAGTGGACTAAATAGGTGGGCTTCCCAGGTGGCTCAGTGGTAAAGAATCCACCTGCCAATACAGGAGATGTGAGTTCAATCCTTGGGTCAGGACGATCCCCTGGAGGAGGAAATGACAACTCACTCGAGCATGCTTGCCTGGGAAATCCCATGGACAGAGGAGCCTGGCAGGCTACAGTTCATGGGGGTGGCAAAGAGTTAGACAAGATTGAGCAACTGAGCACACACTCACAGAGAAAAGAGGCATAAATGTATCATCTTGACTTAAGCCTCCACATCTGAAACCTGAATTAAATGCTCAAGCCCCTCACTAACTTTATAGTTTTCATCCTTGTCTCCTTATAGCAACCAGGGTCTTTCAAACACTCTAGTGATAGCTCACCACCATGCTTAGAGTAAAATACAAACTTCTAACTCTAACTTGGCCCTCCTTCCTCTCTGATCTCACCTCATGATAACTTTCCCCAGTCCTCACTATACTTCTTATCACTGATCTTTCCAGAACACACCAAGCTCTTTCCTGCCTTAGCATCTTTGTGTTTGTCAGCCTCTACCTAAAATGCTCTTCTCTAGCTTTAGCATATGTCTGACTCCTTTTGCTTATCAGGTCTCAGCTTTGTTGCTTTTTACCTGTCCTTAGAAAGGGATTCCCTCAGGTCCACCCTCACCCACCAGCACAGGATAATTCTGTTAATATCACATCTCCCTACTGATTTCCTTCTGAGCATTTATCCCACTCTCAACTTAATGATTCTCACATTGTTACTAAGATATGACCTACGTACAGTAAAGCACAGAAAGCGCACTGTTCTTGTGTATAACTCAATACATTTGGACATATGTAAACATACCTGTGGAGAAGGCAATGGCACCCCACTCCAGTACTTTGCCTGGAAAATCCCATGGACGGAGGAGCCTGGTAGGCTGCAGTCCATGGGGTCGCTAAGAATCGGACACAACTGAGCGACTTCCCTTTCACTTTTCACTTTCATGCATTGGAGAAGGAAATGGCAACCCACTTCAGTATTCTTGCCTAGAGAATCCCAGGAATGGGGGAGCCTGGTGGGCTGCCGTCTATGGGGTCGTACAGAGTCGGACACGACTGAAGCGACTTAGCAGTAGCAGTAAACATACCTGTAGGTATCAACTAGATCAAGACAGAGAATATCTCTACCATTCCAGAATGTTCTCTCATGCCCTGTTATGCAGATAACCACTAATCCAATGTCCATCTCTAGTAATTAGTCTTGCCTGTCATAGCCCGTAAATATTTTGTTCACTTGACTTTCTTTTTATCCCATTAGAATTTAAACTACCAGAAGAAGGGATCTTGGCTACCTAGTTTTCCATTCTATGACCACTATCTAGCTCAGCTCTGACACATAAGTTGCTTAATGTATACTTGTGTCTAACTCCTTGTTGTCCTGTAACTCAATAGCTATGTCCCAGTGAATCATGAAATTTGTCAAAATCAACATTCAGTCAATGGTGTGGTTTGTGTACATGTGTGTTTACAGTGTCAAATAGTCAACAACTGTTCTTCATAGTGATTGTAATTATGCCCATTTAATACATGGGAAAGTAGAAAGTCAGAAATATTAAGGTACTAGTATGGCTCACAAAAAATCAATAATTAACAAAGCTCAGTTCAGTTGAGTTCAGTCACTCAGTCATGTCCGACTCTTTGAGATCCCATGAACCACAGCACTCCAGGCCTCCCTGTCCATCACCAACTCCCAGAATCCACCCAAACCCACGTCCATTGAGTTAGTGACGCCATCCAACCATCTCATGCTCTGTCATCCCCTTCTCCTCCTGCCCTCAATCTTTCCCAGCATCAGGGTCTTTTCAAATGAGTCAGCTATTCGCATCAGATGTCTAAAGTATTGGAGTTTCAGCTTCAACATCAGTCCTACCAATGAACACCCAGGTCTGATCTCCTTTAGGATGAACTTGTTGGATCTCCATGCAGTCCAAGGGACTCTCAAGAGTCTTCTCCAACACCACAGTTCAAAAGCATCAATTCTTCGGCACTCAGTTTTCTTCACAGTCCAACTCTCAATTTTGGTGATAAAAAAACAAAACAAAACAAAAGAAGACATGCTCTTTGCTCACTTTTATCGTCTACCCAATATTAGTTTGAGGAAATACTCCTGTTAGTAAAACTTCTTCCTAAAAGGAAAGAAGTAATTCACTTTCTTACCTTTGTATTCCTGAACAAGACTTCTATAAAAATTGAAATAAAATCTATGGGTGAGATACTAAACACCAAAGTAAATTATTTCTTTCTGACTATGTAATATTCTAGCCAAGAGCTTAGTTATGTTCCCATGGAAAGATCTTTAAACTTTAGAAGTTTTTATAGGTTGAAATAAAGAAATAGATTGGGCTTCCCAGGTGGCTCAGTGGTAAAGAATCCACCTGCTAGTGCAGGAGACATGGGTTCAATCCTTGAGTTGGGAAGATCCCCTGGAGGAGGGCATGGCAACCCACTCCAGTATTCTTGCCTGGAGAATCCCCATGGACGGAGGAGCCTGGTGGGCTACAACCCATGGGATCACAAAGAGTCAGATATGACTTAGCAACTAAACCATACCACCAGGAAATAAATTAGAAAATAGAAAAAGCAACTAAAAATGCAGTATAGTCCTTTGAATTTTCTGACAATGTTCTTGTGCTTTGTTACAATGCAGATGCAATGGATTATGACAAGTTTTACAAGATGGTACAGGAACTTTTTGGTCCAGAAGTGAAGAGTCAAGATGTGAAATGCTTTTATAGGAAGCTCTGCAACAACCCAGATGCATCTATAGACTGGTGTGAGGTATCCACTTTTCTTGTTTATAATATGAAAATCTGGTATTATTTTCCCTTGTTCAGAAAAAAAAAAAAAAAGTGTTAACCCCATAGGGGTTAACCACAGTGTGCCGTGGCACGTTTCGATGCCTATACGCATTAAAGGCAAGGCACTGCCCATAATTAAAAGTGAGTAAGGCAGACAGAGTAAGGTTTTCATTACATTCTAAATGAGATATTCCTTTTCAGTAGTGTCAATGTATATAAATTTCAGTATATCCGTATTTTTAAGAGAAGAATGAGGTTGACCAGCTCTTATGTTTCCTGAGTCATTTTCTTATCAGTCTGGTATTGACCCTTTAGATATCGTTCTGGTGTTATTGGAAGAACATATGTGAAGAAGCATATTTGATTGCAAAGTAATCTGTGAACTATGGAAAAAGAGAGGGGAAATTCTTCACTCCTCACTTAAAACTCACATAAGACTGCATTCTATAGATTTGTTTATAAATCTAAAGGGATTTGAGGTAACTTAGAATTGAAAAAATTGCACACTGCATACAGAGTAATCAAAATGATCTCTTAAATTATTTGGCTGTCTCTGAAAAGTCAGTAGATATAGTAGAAAAAGAAATAGCAAGGATTTAATGGATTTGACTATCACATTTAAGGAACTAGTAAATATGTGTATATAGAATTTTGAATCAAAGATTTAGAAGAGATACATCTTCTCTATTATATATAGGGCCATCACAAAATTGACTATGTGGAAAGCTAAAAGTAATATTTCAATTGATTCCAATTTGATAAAATTAGAAACCAATAGTAAATGATAGCTCAGATCCTCAAAGTCAAACAAATAAATTCATCAATTAATTTTGGGGAAAAAATTGCAAACAAAAAAGTATGTCTATTAAGCCTTTAAGGAACACAAAATTCCCAAACTGAAACCGAGAAAGAGCCTGCAGGACCTTCCCAGTAGGTCAGGAACAATACAGACTGCTCTGTGTCCCTGCTTGTTGTTGATTGGGAAAAGCAGCTATAGAAATATACCATGACTCCCTAGGCTCTCCATGTAGAGCAAAGGACAGGCCCTAGCAGTTAATGTATGGGGAAGTAAAGAATGCAGAAACAAAAACAGGAGAGTCAGGCAGGAGAGTACCTATAACTTGAGCAGTTATGGCTATAGCTTAAAGAGTTAAACTATAACTATTATCTATAATATCTGTTATTATCTATAACAGATAGATCTGTTATATCTATCTGTTATAGATCTATCCCAAAGACCCCAGATTCTGTTTTAAAGACAGAATCCTAAGTATGAAGCATGTACCTAACTTTTGCAGATATTAAAACACCCACCAGGTTGACTGCAACTTTAACCAGAAGTTCACTGCATCAGTATGCCCCTGGCATGTAGCCCCCAGATTAGTTAGAACCAGAAAACTGAAAATGGAGATTCCAACACATCAGCTAATCAGGGAATTTGAGCACAAGCTGATTTTGATTGTGAGCACAAGCTAATCACATACCCTGATTCTTAGTATCTGACTTATTTCACTTAGCATAATACTCTCAAGGTCCAGCATATTATTGCAAACAGCAGGATTTCCTTTTATCTAACCTAACTACTCAAACTCATGTTCATCGAATCAGTGATGCCATCAAACCATCTCATCCTCTGTCATCCCCTTCTCCTGCCTTCAATCTTTCCCAGCATCAGGGCCTTTTCTAAGGAGTCAGTTCATTGCATCAGGAGACCAAAACATTGGAGCTTCAGCATCAGTCATTCCAATGAATATTCAGGACTGATTTTCTTTAGGACTGACTGGTGCTCAGCTTTCTTTATGGTCCAACTCTCACATCCAAAAATGATCACTGGATATATTGGGTGGGCCAAAAAGCTCCTTTGGCTTTTTAAATAAAAATAAAAGACACATTTTTCATTTTTCACCAAGAACCTTATTGAACACTGTATTCAATGCTTTGTTCCACTGCCTTCAGCAATTTTTCAGGCAACTTCATAATTCTGTCTTCCCAAAACTTCTCACCTTTTTGAGCAAAGAACTGTTCCAGGTACCTTTTTCAGTCTTCAGGGAAATTGAAACCTTGTCCATTAAGACAATTTTGTGACGACTGAAATAAATGGACATCTGAAGTACAGTGTCTGGTGAATATGGTGGATGAATCAGAACTACCCAGCCAAGCTGTAACAGTTTTTGCCTGGTCATCAAAGAAACATGAGGTCTTGTATTATCTTGATGGAAGATTATGCACTTTATGTTGACTAATTCCTGACACTTTCCATTGAGTGCTGCTTTCAGTTGGTACTTGTTGGAATTAATCCTTTGGTTTTCTGGAAGAAGCTCATAATAGAGGAGTTCCTTCCAGTCTTACCATGTACACTACATCACCTTCTTTGGATGAAGACCGGCCTTTGGTGTGGTGGTGTTATTTCGCTTGCCCCCTTTTATATTCCATATTATTATACAGTATCCACTTTTCATTGCCTGTCATAATTTTTTTTTCAAAACATGGAAAGTTTTCATCACATTTCAGTAGAGAATTGCATGTGAAAATATAGTTAAGAAGGTTTTGTTCATTTAACTTATGTGGAACCCAAACATCAAAGTGATTAACATAACCAGGCTGGTGCAAGTGACTTTCAAGGCTCGATTTGGATGCTCTGACTATAGTGGCTATCTCCTGCCTGGTATAACATTGATTGTTCTCACTGAGTGTCTGGATTGTCATCAACCACTCCACCTGACCACAGAGTAATGTCTAGTGTGGAACCTCCAGCATGAAACTTCGCAAACCACTTTTGACATGTTTCATCAGTCACAGCACCTTCTCCATACAGAGGACAAACTTTTTGCCCTTTTTTTTTTTTGCATTGCAACTATGTTTTAACATTTCTTGAAATAATGAAGCATAATATGCCAAAATGTTGCTTTTTTTCTTTATTCAATATTAAAAATGGCTACATAAAAATTCACCAATTTGATTTTTTTTTAAATGCATGCTGATATGACAGCTGGGACAATCTAATAAAATTAGTTCTTTTTTTACATTTTCAAAAAATCCAATTTATCATAGCCAGGTTCTCAAAGTTCATTGCACATTTAAAACTGCCTTGATGCATTTTGTATATTCAGTTCAGTTCAGTTGCTTAGTCGTGTCCGACTCTTTGAGACCCCATGAATCCCAGCACGCCAGGTCTCCCTATCCATCACCAACTCCCAGAGTTCACTCAACTCATGTCCATTGCGTCGGTGATGGCATCCAGCCATCTCATCCTCTGTCATCCCCTTCTCCTCCTGCCTCATGGGATCACAAAAGAGTTGGACATGACTTAGTGACTAAGCAACAAAAATACTGTAAACCTGAAACTATTTGCTAACTTCAAAAATGAGAAAAGAATGCCCCAGCATAGGTTTAAAAATGAGTTGCATACTGGTTTTTATTTTTCTTTATCTGCTTTTTATTTTCTCCAAATATTCTACATTGAACATGTGTTCCTTAGGTAATCAGGGGAAAAAAAAAAGTATCGTTAAAAAAGATGGATCACTTAATGCATGTAGCAAGCCCTTTAAATAACATAGTTAAAAGGAAAATTAACACTGTAAAGCATCATCAATAGTCATAAAATTCTCTAAAATGTCTCACTGGTTACTAGACTGAAATTTAAACCATTAAAAGAGAAATTTTGAGATTCTTGAGGCTACAGCCCATCACAAAAAAGTAGATGTTTTTTGTTCTTTAAAAACATTTTTCGTAAACCTTTTCTTTCAAAGTGTAATAACAGATAAAGACAGCTAAAGAGGGGTCTCTTTGAAAGGCCTTTATGTTATATAATATCTCAAATTTTTTCTCAATAAATGTTAGTAATTTGATGTTTTTAGTATTCTTTGGAAATTGCTTATGGTAAGTATTGCAATATTGTATCACTAAGCTTAAAAAGAGCAAAATGTATCATTTTCATAAGAGCAGATGTCCTATAGGATGGCACCTATCATAGACGTGACTGTAAACCACATATATGACAGATTGCATGGCTAATGTACTGACCAGGCAAGCAGCAAAAGTGCCCAGTGGACAGTTTAGAACTTGCAAAGAGGATATTAACACAAATATCCATTCCTATTGTCATTTCCCATTATTATCTGAAAGTTATCTCACACAACTATCTGAAGTTAAATAGCCTGCTAATATCGGTATTTGTGTTGTATTTTGCACAAATAGCTTATTGTATTGAATTGCATTTATAAAAAGAGGATGTGATAGGCAGAATGCTAAAGATGTCCCCCATGCCAGCCACCTGCCCCAAGATTCTTGTCCTGTGGTCATCCAATAAAACATCAGAGTAATTTAGGTACTGCTGTGAAGGAACTTGAACTGCAAGGAGATTCAACCAGTCCATTCTAAAGGAGATCAGTCCTGGGTGTTCTTTGGAAGGAGTGATGCTAAAGCTGAAACTCCAGTACTTTGGCCACTTCATGCGAAGAGTTGACTCATTGGAAAAGACTGATGCTGGGAGGGATTGGGGGCAGGAGGAGAAGGGGATGACAGAGGATGAGATGGCTGGATGGCATCACCGACTCAATGGATGTGAGTTTGAGTGAACTCCGGGAGTTGGTGATAGACAGAGAGGCCTGGCGTGCTGAGATTCATGGGGTCGCAAAGAGTCGGACACGACTGAGCGACTGAACTGACTGACTGTGAAGGGACTTTGCAGGTGCAATTATGATGACTAATTAGTTACCTTAAAATAGACTGTCCTGGATTATCTGGGTGGACCCAATGTAATCACAGGAGTCCTTAAAAAGGGAAGAAGAGGGCAGAAGAAGATTCTAAGTGTGAAGGATGTGAAGCACCATTGCTGGTGCTGAGATGTAGGGGCCCAAGTAGTAGGACTGAAAAGAGGCCTCTGAAAGGTAGGGGCAGCCCCACCTGACAGTTAGCAAGACGTGAGGACCTCGGGCCTTCCTTTCAGCATGCTCTCAATCCTTCAAAGGGAATTAGATGCTGCATGCAGAATGTTTCGTACTCATGGGAAGTTAGCTTCAATTTCTGAAAAGTAATAAATTTCTTAATCTTTTAATGAATATTGGTTTTGCTGATGGGAAGAAAAATGGAAAAATACAAAAGAGTCTTTGATAATCTTGGTCTTCCCAAGGAATAAAACCTAATTGTAGGAAATTCTTAAGGCAGTGGATAGATGCTGTGAGGTTTGGATGTGGGAGAATGTAAAGGAGGAAGTAGTAACATTTGTGAAACAACTGATGGAAGGACATGTAAACACATAATGCTAAGCCATTATCTACATCAAAATAAACAAATGTTATTATAACAGACTGATATATAGTTGGTCCTTCACGGGCAGCTTCTTAGAAAGGTGCACTCCCAGGCCTACAAGTCAGAACTGCACTTGAGTAAGATCCAGTGGTTCATATCCACACTTGAGTTTCAGAAGCTCATTCTGCTCATTTACTAACAGGACCAACTAGTCTCAAGTGTGTCATTAACTTCTAAGAACTTTATTTCTGCTTATCATAAGACAACTTAAAAAATAGCTATCTTATGTTTTAAATTCCTTGGAATTACACAATCTTGACAATTTATTCACAAATAAAAAGCACTTTATTTCTTCAAGATATTCTTTTTATAGTAATTGATTAATGCAATTCCTGGAGGGTAGGATTTGGAACAGCAAAATGAGTAAAAGTGTTAGTTTCTCAGTTGTGTCCAACTCTTTGCCACCCCATAGACTATAGCCCGCCAGGCTCCTCTGTCCATGGAATTCTCCAGCAAGAATACTGGAATGGGTAACCATTCCCTTCTCCAGAGGATCTTCCTGACCCAGGGATCAAACTTGAGTTTCCTGAACTGCAGGCAGATTCTTAATTGCCTGAGTCACCAGGGAAAGCCCAACCCCTGCCTCCCGCCCCCACCACCAATAAAGAAATGAAAAGTCTTATTCAGGAAGATTTATGGAAAATTGGTAGGAATAGTTACTTGAGAGTGGCAAAATTCAGCATCAGGGTTCTCAATTGAGCACTGAGAACTGTCTGATGAAGACTGATTTGATTTCCGAACAAGTGCCAGCTCCTAATTGAACTATCAGTGTGAGCAAGGACATCAGCCTGGGACATCAGTTTATCCATTGGAAAGAAGAATCTATGACTGCTCAAAACTCATGCCCATCAGCATGCAGTATGCTGAATAATATTAAACCACCTTCTGATATTTATATCAGAACTTTGTATTTATAAAGCAATGTGTTGATTGTTAATTCAAAGTAAGCCTTCAAATTCAACTGACATTAAATCTCTTACTCTACAGACATTTCTGAGATACTGTGAGTGTTTACCTGTGTTGTTTGGATTTTCAGATCTTTGGCTACTTTTCCTCTGAAGAAGATTCTCTTATTAACCAAATGGATGAAGAAAATTTGGTTTTCCTCGTTTCTAGAAAACAGCGAGTTGTAATTTCAGGTGATAATTTAATTTCCCTAACAAATTAACGTGGGTTTTAATATTTTCTCAAAAATAAATAGTGGGAATACAACATTTCCATTGAACCATTTTCCATCTTATTTACTTGATCAGTAATTTATAACAAGAGAAGGGAGTGACAGTTTCAAATGCAGTATCAGAAGAAATTTGCAGTTGAATTGGAAATATTATTGTTGCTCTGAAGGACACTAAGTAGGGAATATAAGGAGGGAAAATTCCCATTTTTCAGAAATGGTTCAGATCTCAAGTTAAATCTCTCCACAATGTCACCTCAATAATGTGTGCTCCAGTACCAAATGGATCAATCACATTTTTAAAATATATATTCTTAAAATTGAATTTTCAAGTTTTCACTTATTAGAACTCTTTCCCAAGCTCCCACCCTTGATTATCTTATGGAGATTAGCCGTAACACCTCTCAGAGGTACATTTGGGTCAATAACAGAAGAGTGTTAGCTCAGTTTGAGGTCTCCAGTTTAGATATGTCTTTTGCTTTAAAATTTGAGCCTGGGTCCCATGAACTCATTTCCCTGTCCACTGTTGAAGCCATGGGTTTTCTTTCTTTTCTTCCCTCCAGGGAGGGAGAAGTCCAGGATGTGGAAAGGAATCCTCCAGAATCTGTCTCTGTCCTCAAGCATTTCATCTCAAATTCTAAGATGAAGGGCATAGTCTAGATCAAATCTGGTGTTCTTTAAAAAATAAAAAACAAAACAAAAACAAAAAACCCTGGGCTTACTTCAGTCCTTTGTGAACAAAACCCACCCTGGTTTTTGGCCCCTCCTTAGTGCAACGCTAGAGCTCACCAGAGCCTAAACGATGGGCTTCTCCATGGGAACTGTCGTCAAAGAACAGAAGCCAGGGAGCAGCGGTGATGCTGCTGCCATGACTTACTGAGGAGGGGCCAGTGACCACGGGAGACGTGTTTCTGGCCTCCTAAATTAGAATTTCAAAAGCATCTTCATAGATGGCCGTTGAGTTCTGTAACTTGTTTATTCACTCAACAAATAGTTGTTAAGGTCTACTTTGTAAGCCAGGCTTCCCTAGTGGCTCAGTGGTAAAGAATCTGCCTGCCAATTCAGAAGATGAGGGTTCGATCCCTGGGTGGGGAAGATCCCCTGGAGAAGGAAATGACAACCCACTCCAGTATTCCTGCCTGGAGAATTCCATGGACAGAGGAGCCTCGCTGGCTACAGTCCATAGGGTTGCAAAAGAGCTGGACGTGACTTAGTGACTAAACAACTTTGTGAACTAGGTGACTTTCTAAGTGCTGGGAACACAGTGGTGAACAATCATAAATCCCTGACCTCATGGAACCTATATTCTAATGGGGGAAGAGACAGACAATTTAAAAAAAAAAGAGTAAATTAAGCACTATAGAAAAAAATAATAAAGTGAGCAGATTGTGGAGAAAAATAAAGCAGGAGTGTGGGAGGAAGTTGAAGTTGGTTTGGACATGGGAACATGTGTTGGGACTTTAAACAGGGTAGTTGGGAAAGACGTGGGGGAGATAGGCAAGTAAAGCACACACTCCACGCTGGAGTGGAGTGGTGGGGGAGGGAGAATAGCAGAAGAGGGGAAGGTTAGAGCAGCAGCAGCGGAGAGGGCACTGATGTCCAGGGCCTTCAGGCCACACTAAAGACTTCTGAGACAAACATCTATGAGAGGGCCTGGCCTGAGTTACACTCCGACAAATGTTCTGGCTTCTGTGATTAAAGTGGTCTATAGTGGGGAGGGAATGGAAGCAGAAAACATGTTGGTGGCTTGACATAAAATACTCTCAACAGTTTTTGTGTTGTTTTTTTTTTCATATTGACCCCTCCAAGCAGTCTTTTGGAACTTCTTTCCTAATTGCAGGAAAATCCTGCAGGAAAATTTTCCTGCAGGAAAATCCATCCCCAACTCCCTCTCAACCTCATTCCCCCAACCTTCAGACATTTTAATATCTCAGATACTGTGTCTCTGCCTATGTACTGTATGTACATCCGAACTTTGACACAGAGAGTAAGAGTTGTTTACGTGCCTTGCCCACCAAGAACCAATTTGTATCCTTTTGGAGAAAATAATTTCTCTGTTGAGAATGTGTGGGTTAGGCAGATTATACTGGAGTTTGAAATTTGTTCCCTTGCTTTTCCTCTCTAAACATTTGCAATTATAAAAACTTGATTTAAATCATCCTGGGAAGAGGCTCAATATGTGTGGCTTTATCATTCAGCACATAGGCAAAGAAACAGGAAAGTGTTTTCTCCAAAATGCATAAAATAAAAAAAAGAAAGAAAGCCTAAAATAGTATTAAGGCAGTTTTATTTTTTTGTACTGGAGAGCCTGAGATAGTATTAGACTTTCGTTCTGTGTAAATCATATGGTGACAGTTCAAAGAAAGAATTCCTGAATTTGAAGATCTTAAAATAGAAATAATTCTAAAAGATATTTGGAAAACTCATTCTCAGAAATGTGCACATTGTGATCTTAACAACTTCTATGGGAGGTCATGGACCTGTTTAGTCGGAAAGCATTAAAAGGTCAGATTAGTATCTCTAAGGATAATTAAAAAGCAATCGTTGCTCATTTTTTTGGTTTTATTCTACTTTAGTTTTAAAGTAACTAGAGCCTTTCTAGCTTAACGTTGGTTGTTTCCCTTTTCTTTTATGATTAAAACTCTAACAAGTGACTTTTAGGGTCTTTACTGCTAGGAGCTGAAATGAGTGTGTACCATTCACAGGGAGTAGAAGACGGGATGTGATTAAGTGCATTGTCAAGATCCCTCAGTTGGATTTACTAATAACAGCTTCTCAGAAAGGAATGATAACAGTCTTCAATAGCCAGGTAATTTGAGAGCTTGGTTTTCTTCCTCTCTCCTACTTTTCTCTTTTGTTTTGTCTATGCATTATGCCTATGTATCAGATGCAGCAGAAACCATAACCATATTTAAGAGTTATTCCAAGAAATAAAACCAAGTATTATTAAAACAAGAAGCTTGCTCAACCCCAGAGCAGCTTTTGAGAATTTAGTAACCACATTTGTCATTGTTCCTCTGGGTAGCCTATTGAACCGCGTGCATCAACACAATTAAAGGATGCCCTTAGATAATTTCTCAAACAAAATGATAAAAACTCACAAGTCAAGTGATTTTGTCATAATACTACCACGTAATAAAAGGTTCCAACAAGAAACCTTGTGCTTGAGGTTTAAAAAAAGGCTCAGATGCTAGCTCCTCTATTTTACCATCCTATATGTTAAGCAGGGAACTTAATGAACCAACTTACATCTTTTCATGTCTCTTTTTCTCATATTTGTAAAATGAGGACAACAGGATCAGTCTCCCCACGCTCAGAGCACTGTAGTGAACATCAAATGAGATAATGAATATGGAAACATTTTAGGGCATTGCTATTAGCAATGTCATTTCTTTCTAAATTTATGTTTTTGGACTTCTATTTTCAAAATATGAGGGATTGTAATGGAATGTATGATGACATGATAAAATATGATATAGACAAGTGTTTGGTGTTAAATATACAGAAATTGATTTAATTATTAATTTATTTTTAAGTAGAGTCAAGCTTTATACAAATAAAATATGTTTAAAATAATTATCACATGATTAAAATTTCAACAATGATTTTCAGCCTTTCAGTGATTTTCATCACAGGCAGCCAGATTGTGTCATAGAGAACTGCCTGCACCCAGAGGTGCAGCAGGAGATTCTGAGTGCAGGTGTGGAGACTGGCTCCCCCTACGACCCCCACCATAGCTATGCATGTTACTTCTAGGCCCCAGTTCCTCCTTATCCAGACCAGAGAACATCTCTCCCTAGGTAGTTGTGCTGTTTGCATGATTCCATCAATACAAATCACTTAGCTTTGTTGTAAACCCTTAGTAAATAATGACAATTATAATTATGAACAAATAATGTGAAAATAAAAATGGATTTGCCTCATTAAGTAGGCTTCCCTTGTGGCTCAGCTGGTAAAGAATCTGCCTACAATGCAGGAGACCTCGGTTTGATCCCTGGGTTGGGAAGATTCCCTGGAGAAGGGAAAAGCTATCCACTCCAGTTTTCTGGCCTGGAGAATTCCGTGGACTGTATAGTCCACTGGGTTGCAAAGAGTTGAACACTCATTAAGTATGAAAATCTTCCTCAGTCTCTTTTTTTCTCTATGCATTATTATCCTTTTCATTTTTTTACCTTTAATTCCTCAAAAATAGAACTAATATGGTATCTAAAGAAAAACAGTGAGGAGAAAAATTATGATGTTCATAATGAGATAGTTTAGGATTATGCGAATTAAGTGAGATGGCATTATCAAATTTCCAGAGATGTGTGTGTGTCTCTTTCTCTTTCATATACACATAGGATTATGAAAATTTTAGAGCAGATAAGGGAATTTTAAAGTGTCTTCCATTAAAGATGGAGAGAAATAGGAGAGGAATTTCTCTAATCCCTTTATTTGTTCCTTTAGAAAAAAGTCCCTGGTTGGAAAAGTATTTTTGAACTCTTCAGATGAAAGACAGTCTGTGATGACTACAAATAACAGTTCGAGTAATCTCTTTGATTCACATTTTCTTCTTTTCACATAATCCATCCTTCTAGAAGGCCATTTTCTAAACTTCCCCAAAGACCATTTGAGCATGCAAAAGAAACTAGGTCATTAATAAACTTCAGACCCTTACCTTTACCTTGGGAGCAGTTAACATGCCTTAAGGGTATAAGAGGGCTTACCTGGGGGCTCAGTGGTAAAGAGCAAGTGCAAGAGATACGAGAGATGAGGGTTGGATCCTTGGGTTGGAAAAATACTATTGAGAATGAAATGGCAACCACTCCAGTATTCTTGCCTGGGAAATCCCATGGACAGAGGAGCGTGATGGGCTAGAGTCCACGGGGTCACAAAAGACTCAGACATGACTTAGCAACTAAACAACAACAACAAAAGGGTATAAGAGGCTGCTCATGTACTTAATAGCTCTCCTGAGATAAATCTATGATTCTTCACTAGTATAGTACTTAGGATATTATACTCACTCAATACGTATTTATTGGGGCTTCCCTCGTGGCTCAGATAGTGAAGAATATGCCTGCAATGCAGGAGACCTGAGTTCCATCCCTGGGTTGGGAAGAGCCCCCAAAGAAGAGAATGGGAACCCACTCCAGTAATCTTGCCTGGAGAATTCCATGGACAAAGGAGCCTGGTGAGCTACAGTCCATGGGATGGCAAAGAGTAGGACACAACTGAGCGAAACAACACGTACACATACATTTATTGAATAAAAGAGAAAACCCACTAGATAGAATGTTCTTAAATCTCAGTAACTTGAGAGATAACTTTCAAATGAAATGCTTTTTTTTCTATATCAATCTATGTTCATATTGACCTATTTACCTTTCTTGCCATTGCTGTTAGCATTATTTTGCAGTCCCAAATTTTAGTATCAGAGGTTGCTCTGAATAGTTAAAGAATGTGAAGGAACAAAACAATCAATAAAGTTTAAGAGCACAGTAACTGGGCTTAAAGATAAGACACAGAAGCCTAAAGTTGCCCAAAGCAAACAGTGCATTATTCCACAGAGACAGGCTTTTCAGAAGCAGGAGGAACCAGAAGACTCACAGAAGGTAGAAATGACAACTAAGGTTAAACCAAGGAGATAACATAGTGCTTTATATATAGCATTTTCATCTTTAATCATAGTGCCAATGGGGGTTCATTGTTCTCTTCCTTTTTCTTTTTTAATAGATGAAAGTTCAGACCAGTACCAATGTTACAGTAAGTACTTTTTAAAAATTCTTAATCAAGTTAAAATGATTGATGATGATTCTTCCATAACTAATCAAAATCTCAGTGAAGAGCCTGAATAGGCTCTGAGAATAAGATGTTTTTGTAGGTTGTAGTTTTATCTTTATTGACTAGGATCCAAACTAAACCTTGAGCAACAGCAAAGAGGACACAGATCTTGTTTTCTGAGTTAATTTGCTTGGAAACTGATTATTCCCTGAAAGCTTCGATTTAAAAGCTTTGGCTGCTTTTCTAAGTGTTCCTATTAAAGAATGTAAAAAAAAAAATGGGCAAAACCCACACATTGTGCAGACAAGGAACTAGTCAGTGATGGTTATTTGTGCAATTTTGTAATTGATTCAATCCATATTACTAATTGGAACAGCAATCTTGTGGCAAATGTTGTAAAGCTATGGTGACTTCCCACTGTAGAATCCATGGCTTCTCGTGGTGGAATCCCATGG
Organism: Bubalus bubalis; assembly: GCF_019923935.1. Lineage (NCBI taxonomy): Eukaryota > Metazoa > Chordata > Mammalia > Artiodactyla > Bovidae > Bubalus > Bubalus bubalis. The sequence goes on from NC_059161.1 coordinate 46,038,322, forward strand.
TGGAATCCCACCATGGCTTTACAAGGGACAGGGAATGGTTGGCTTTCACCTTATCTGTATGCACTGAAATGCACAGAGGTATCAGGCAGAGGAGTCTCTGAATCTCTCTTTCTTAAACTTTCTTAAAATTCCTAATGGGTTTTACAGAAGATTCAGGGCATACCTGGAGCAGTTTCTGGCACAGACACACTCACCAGTGGGAGCCTTTGTTCCTGTAACATCATGTGCTGTCAGTGATAATATGGGTCCAGGCCATGCCAACCTGGTGGCTTTTGGAAGGCATGAGGCAAACTTGTTGGCCTCAAGCTGATCCCTGACCAGATGATCACCAAGGTCTTATCCAGCTAAAAATGTTAAGCATGAGGACAGGGCCAGAGAACTTGCTTAATCAGTGCCCTAAATCTAGTCTTACCTCCTATGAAGAAGTGTTCTCATGTAGAACAGTGCACAAAGATGATTGCTTGACCAGTGGCTGTGTGCTTCCAGGAAGCTGTGCCAAGGCCCTGGCTATGCCATTCTCCAGCTGATGGTGCTGAGAAACTCAGGGTAAAAGGGAAAAAGATGGGACCCTCTTGTCAAGACATCAAAGAAGAGATATTGTGTGGCTCCTCTGCAAATAAGGGGGCAAAATGGTGCTTTTAACGTAACTAATCTACTCCTTAGTAGCCAGTCATTATGTGATAGAACAAAACACAGTACAGTCCAAAACACAACGTTCCAATTTCATGTTTTTCCATCAGGATACCTCCTGGATTACAGGATGCGATTACCTCTCACAGCTGAAACGAATTGTTGCTACTACGGAAAGGACCATTATCGTCTGGGATTATAAAGCTCAAGGGAGCAGCCAGGTACTGTGTTAAGGGAAATATTCAAAGAAATTGGATTGTCTTTTCCATACAGGTAGGATATGAGCAACTCACTTTCTCTATTGAACATCAGTTTCCTCATATATAAAATGAAAGTGAAGTGAAAGTTGTTCAGCTGTGTCCAACTCTTTGCAACCTCTTGGACTATACAGTCCATGGAATTCTCCAGGCCAGAATACTGGAGAGGGTAGCCGTTCCCTTCCCCAGAGGATCTTCCCAATCCAGAGATCGAACCCAGATCTCCAGGATTGCAGGCAGATTCTTTACCAGCTGAGCCACCAGGGAAGCCCAAAAAATCAGGGGTTAACTGTTAATAAAATAGTCTAGTCCAGCAGTAATATTCTGAGCCTTAATTAAAAAGGAACATATTTTCATTTAGCGTATGTTTAATTTGTTTTGTTTTTGAGAGCGAGAGATTGACTAGTTCATTTCTCATTTTACACCTTTCTCTGAATCCAAGTATTATCTTTGATTATGCTCATGTTATCCAGTTCAGACTTTCCCTTCAGTCCAGCTTTATTTGGCAAAAGAATTACTAAAATCAAATACCTAATTCTGGCAAAAAAATCTAATGGGGTAGATGTTAATGTTAATCCTTTCAGTAAATGAAATGTTACGGCTTAACCAATTTACAATATCTATTGAGCATCTGCAGAAACAAAGAACATGTTCCCTGTACTGAAACAAAACTCAGCCTTGAGGAATCTCATGAACAAACATAATATGTAATACAATGGTACAGAAAATTATAAAGTAAAAAGAACAAGAGCTCAGGGAGAGGTGAGATCACTAAGAACTGGTGTTATTTAAATATGCCCTCAGGAAGCAGGCTGACTTTGAAGGACATGGAAGATTAAGAAATAATTTACCCTTCCTCTGTGCCATACTAGTCTCAATGAAAAGTAAATTTCCTATGCTTGTCCACAACATTGGCCAGCTAATGATGCTAAGATGATTTTAAAGAAGACAACTGTTTGCTTAATGTATTTTAATATGTAATGTGTCACTATCTTGTGTCATATAGTTTGATTATAATCTCTTCCTTCTCACTCTCTTGTTTTCACTCTTGGTTTTCATTCTCATAGAAGCCTCCACTGTGTTGAAAGCATCTTCTTCCATGCTTCAGTACCCCTGCTTCTTCTCTCTTTCCCTTCTCATATTACCCCCAAGATGGGTCATCTCTTAAATCTCTGTCCTTCAAAACTTGAATCTCAGGTAGATGCTATAGCCCTGCTTTATTCCCTTGCAGTGGCTAAGCTCTGCTAGAGAAGAACCCAGAACCACACTATTTGGCATCGCTACAAAGTCAAGGTCTGCCACCTCGCTTGAGCACTCAGCGTCTTCTATCAACCTGTTTCTGATTCTTGCCAACTCACTTTCCCACTCCTGGCAAGTGTTCCCTTTCAGCAGATTAACTTCTTCCTGTTTCTGAGAATACTGAGTCTGGAAGGTTTGTCCTCTTTCAAATTCCAGCCTTAATTAAGCTTTAACTAAGAATGCAACACTACTTCCTTCCTTTCTTTGTTCCTCTCTCTAAAAACAAAATCTGACACTCTCTGTATCCAACACCCTCCACCACCTCCTGCCTTGTCCAGAACAAGGCTCCATAGCTTCTTCCCTTTCTCTTCTTTTGACATTAATCTCTTCTCCTAGGATCCTCCTTTTCAACCTCCTCTGAATTCTCCTCTCAACCAATTCAGATCCCAGATCCAAGGTCAACTTCCATGATCATGGGACCCAAAGTGACCTCTTCAATAACTCTTTATCACAGCGCTCTGGCTTATTTTTTAAAGTGTACATCCCATTATCTGGAATTATCTGTTTTATTCATCTGTCTCCCCCAATTGGGATAGTAGTTCCACAAAGTCAGAAACTTTTGTTCATCATGAAGAGGAACTCAAAAGCCTCTTGATGAAAGTGAAAGTGGAGAGTGAAAAAGTTGGCTTAAAGCTCAACATTCAGAAAACAAAGATCATGGCATCCAGTCCCACCACTTCATGGGAAATAGATGGGGAAACAGGGGAAACAGTGTCAGACTTTATTTTTCTGGGCTCCAAAATCACTGCAGATGGTGACTGCAGCCATGAAATTCAAAGACGCTTACTCCTTGGAAGGAAAGTCATGACCAACATAGATAGCATATTGAAAAGCAGAGACATTACTTTGCCAACAAAGGTTCGTCTAGTCAAGGCTATGGTTTTTCCTGTGGTCATGTATGGTTGTGAGAGTTGGACTCTAAAGAAGGCTGAGTGCCGAAGAATTGATGCTTTTGAACTGTGGTGTTGGAGAAGACTCTTGAGAGTCCCTTGGACTGCAAGGAGATCCAACCAGTCCATTCTGAAGGAGATCAGCCCTGGGATTTCTTTGGAAGGAATGATGCTAAAGCTGAAGCTCCAGTACTTTGGCCACCTCATGTGAAGAGTTGACTCATTGGAAAAGACTCTGATGCTGGGAGGGATTGGGGGCAGGAGAAGGGAATGACAGAGGATGAGATGGCTGGATGGCATCACTGACTCGATGGACGTGAGTCTGAGTGAACTCTGGAAGTTGGTGATGGACAGGGAGGCCTGGCGTGCTGCGATTCATGGGATCGCAAAGAGTCGGACACAACTGAGTGACTGATCTTATCTGATCTGATCTGAACAGCCAGTGCCTAGAATGGTTCTTGCCATATTGTAGGTGCTCAATAAATATTTGTTGAATGACTGAATGAACCTGTCAATATGTTCAAGTTTTATTCATTCTATAGGAAACAAGACAGATTTAAAAATTTTTAAATACTTTTTTCTTCTCTCTTAGGTAGAAACTAAGTTCCAGGAAAGCAATGGCTATATAGCTTAGTGAACCCAGTTTGATAATACAGAGCCAGCTCGATAGATGCTTGCTGAATATTTCTGGATACATGTAGATGTTAGGATATTTTTCTCCTTGTAAAGTAATTGGGACTTTGATATTAGATTTTCCCATTTACCACTCATTTTTATTTCAATGGTCTTTTAACACCTGAACTTTTTTTTTTTTGCTTCCTGTTAATATTGCCTTAAAATTCAAGAAAGGAATATTCATAGTAATATATCAGAAAATCTCATTATTTATTGGACCAAAGATAGATACCTCACACTTTTCTCCAACAAAACACCCAAAAGCACAGTGTTGGGCTCACAGCAAGTGTTCATTAACTTCTACTTAGTTAACTTTGTTTTTTTTCAAGTTCCTTTAACAGTGGGAGTATCTAAAATGAAAAACATCAGAAAAGTAAAATCTTATAAATAATAAGAGCAATATTTAAATTTAATATTTAGATACTTAGAGCAACACAATAACATTTAAAGTGTTCTTCTGTTTCTAGGAAAACTATTTTGTCATAAAACCTATGGATCATTGCCTCCTCTGTGTGTGTGCAGTGTCTCTGCCTGACCAGCTCTGCCGAGATGACATCCTCTTGGGGGACGATGGTGGTTTTGTGAGCAAATTCACAGTAAATAGTGAAGACTTTGGATTAAAGCAGGCAAAATCCAAAAAAAGATTACAGAATCAGGTCTTAGACTCAAAGAACTTCAAAAGGTAAGGATATGATATGGATATACCAACAGTTTTAATATAGACATTGTTCAAATATTTATATAATGAAAATAATATGCCAGACCCCATGGTAGATATTTTAAATACAAAGCTGAAAAAGAATTTCTTTTTTGTTTTTTTTTTTACCTCAAGGGACTTCCATTATAACAGGGAAGACAGGAAAATCAGCAACTGAAATCCCTATTTCAAATGCTATTGACAGTTAAAATCTATAGATACTTGAATGAATTAAAGAGTTCAATGAAAAATTAAATCATAAAAAAGGAAAAGGTACATATGGCTGTTTCCTAGTATTTAAATATGCAAGATTCTAAACATAAAAGCAATGGATACAGGACTCAAATAAAAAGTTTGATAGATTTGACTATACACAAAATCAAAAGATAATATCTTGAAAATAAATAGCAAACTGGGATAAATATAAAAATATGACAGACAGTGGGTTACTAATCTTTAATAGGTATTAGAATTCAATTAAAAATAATAATTTCTCAAGATAAAAATTGGCAGAGATGATGAACAGATAATTTACAAACATACCCACACAGTAGAAATAGTCAATGAACGTTTCAAACTGATCATCAGGCAAAAATGCTAACAACAGATATCTCCAACTGATGAGATTATGGGTGATTTCTATTGTCTTCTTTATAATTGTAGTGTTTTTGAAGTTTTTAGAGTAAGGTATATATTAATTTTATTAGCAGAAAAACAGACTTTTTACTAAAGACAACCTTTTTATTAATCAAAGTGCAACTTAAAGTCATATACAACTTCTCACTTATAAAATTAGAAAAGATTAAAAATGGGTACGATGCTGTGAGACAGGCATTCTCGCTTACTGCTTGTGGTGAAAAAATGAATTGAATCCCTTTCTGGAAAGCAGTTTGTGCAGATGCATCAAGGATCTTAAAAAACATTTATGCATTTAGACCTGTGATCCCCATGTGTTTAATGTTTAATATTTATATGTAAAATACAATTTTATCAGAGTCCTAAAAAATATTTAAGGCATCAAAGGCATGCAAAAAATCACAGTATAACCATATTAGAGGATGCCATGCATCCCCATTAAATTGTTTTGAAAAATATTTAATAATATGGAAAATGTTCATAATATAATATGAAGTAAAAATACTTTTGTTTGTCTATGTACATTTGAATCTAGTTTAATTTAAAAAACACACAGATGTCCATATGTATATATGTCCGTGTGTGTCTGTGTACTTCTACGTAGAAAGAAAAATGCTGAATGAAAATATACCCAAACATTAACAATGATTGTCTTTGGAACCTAAGAGAAGTGACTTTTATTTTCTTCTTTATGTTTTTCTACTTTCTAAATTTTGTACAAACAAAATTTTTCTTTCACAATAAGAAAAAAACCTTAAAAATACAGGATTATACTTTGTTATTAATATAGCAAATGTTTTATACCGGAGTTAGAATATGTAATTAAAAGCTCATTTACAGCTATCACTACAACAGAATTAAGACTAGTCCATTGCTGAAACCTTAAGAATGACATAATATTTGTCTGGTTCCATTTTCCATCTTTCATATATGAACAGTATGACATAGTTCCACCAAAGTACTAGCCTCTAATGGGAGCCTTTCCCAAAATGTGATGGGCTGTTCTATCCATTATCAAGCACTTTATTCCTGTTACGATAGGCTCTTAGATGCCGAGACATGAATCTTCTCTTTACTGAGATATGTGTCTGCTGTTGCTGCTGTTTAGTCACTAAGCAGTGTTTGATTCTTTGCGACTGTGGACTGTAGCTCACCAGGCTCCTCTGTCCGTGGGATTTCCCAGGCAAGGATATTGGAGTGGGTCACCATTTCTTTTTTTAGAGGGTCTTCCTTACCCAGGGATCGAAACCAAGTCTCCTGCATCGGCAGGTGGGTTCTTTACCATTGAGATTCTTGGGCATGACTTAAATTATTTGAGACTGAAGTATATATGGTGGTTCAGATGGTAAAAAATCTGCCTGCAATGCGCAAGACCTGGGTTTGATCCCTGGGTTGGGAAGATCCCCTGGAGGAGGGCATGGCAATCTACCCCCGTGTTCTCACCTAGAGAATCCCCATGGGCAGAGGAGCCTGGTGGACTACAGTCCATGGGGTTGCAAAGAGTTGGACATGACTAAGCGACTAAGCACACACACACACATACACATATGTATATACTTAGGCTGAGTGTTGAGGCAAAAACATTGTAGAAATTTTAAAAAGTAGCCAGTATCCAGAGTTCAAAATTTAACACAATGTGACATGGAAAAAAGAAATCTCCCTCTTCACTCTGTTTCATCCAATATTGTCAAACTTTCCTGCCTTGAGTTATAAACATGTTTATTTCTCAACTACAATCTAAGATATTTGATGATAAGGATTTTACGTTAATCATCTTTATGTCCTCAGTACCTAGGATTGAGGCCATAAAGCTCAACCAGTGTTTTTGACTGAGGAAACAAATACACTGGCTTCCCTGGTGGCTCAGCAGGTAAAGGAGCCACCTGCAATGCAGGAGATGCAGGAGATATGGGTTTTATCTTTGGGAGCATGGCAACCCACTTCGGTACTCTTGCCTGGGAAATCCCATGGACAGAGGAGTCTGGTGGGCTACAGTCCACGGGGTCGCAAAGAGTCGGATGCAACTGAAGCGACTGAGCACAGACATGGCACACATATGACAGTTGCCCTAGCCTCAGCTTCACCAGTGATCTGGGATTGCAAACTTCCTTGTTCTTCAGTTTTGAATGTACTCATGGGAAATATGAAAATGAATTGACTCATATAAGATTTAAAATATTATAACAGACTCATATAAGATAAAAAATATTATAAAACAGAATTTTTTCAATAGGGTAATGATGATAGTTGTTTCCCTGGTGGCTCAGTGGTAAAGAATCTACCTGCCAATGCAGGAAACTCAAGTTTGATCCCTGGTTTGGGAAGATCCTATGGAGAAGGAAATGGCTACCCACTCTAGTATTTTTGCCTGGGAAATTCCAGGGATAGAGGAGCTTGGGAGGTCATAGTCCATGGGTTTGCAAATGAGTTGGACATGACTTAGCGATTAAACAACAGCAACAAAAGATGATAGGGTCAATATTGGACTGAAATTCATCTTGATTAAAATTTAATTCTGAATCTATAGCTCAAAATCCGATGACAAACTTTTATTTTTTATTTTAAAATATGCTAGATGATGAAAACGTAAACAGTTGGAAGTTGCACAACGCATGCTACTGCTACTGCTAAGTCGCTTCAGTCGCGTCCGACTCTGTGCGACCCCATAGAGGGCAGCCTACCAGGCTCCCCCGACCCTGGGATTCTCCAGGCAAGAACACTGGAGTGGGTTGCCATTTCCTGCAATAGATGAAAGTGAAAAGTGAAAGTGAAGTCGCTCAGTTGTGTCCGACCCTCAGCGACCCCATGGACTGCAGCCCACCAAGCTCCTCCGTCCATGGGATTTTCCAGGCAAGAGTACTGGAGTGGGATTAATACATGGAGGCTTTACTATAGCTCAGAGTTACATTTTGGTTAAAGTAAAAGTGAAATACCAAATAGAAATTCAACATGATGTGTCTGTGAGTCTAACATAATCCCCTTTTTTCTTGTAATTCCCAGTGTTAAAAGGAAGCTACATAATGACTGGGTTATGAAAATTAGATATATTTCAGCCTTACATTGCTTTGGATCCTGCTCCTTAGACAACATTCATTCATTAGTTTTGGAATCCTTGAAAAGAATTGAGGATACTTTGTAAGTACAATTGTTTATATACATAAACATTTTGTGACTTTCAGGTGTTTTCCTTAAACTCAGGGCAGCCTTGGAGCTTTTAAATTGGTTTTTAGAAGAATCAGATGTTAAATATTCCATTTGTTCAACAAGATTAATTAGATTTTCCAGAAGACAGTTGAAGTTACACAAATATGAACATGATTTCTCTTTTCTTTGAAGCAATTCTGCTCATTTGTTGTTTATTGGTGTATTCTATTAAAATAAATCAATGTTGATATAGCTATTTTTTCCAAACATAATTCTATTGGTAAAACTTTATACTTTAAAAATCATTCTTATAGGTCAATTGAGTATCTGTAGCACAATCATCATGTTTCATGTTTAATAAATACACAAAATGGCTCTTGTATAGACAGGTGAGTTTGAATAGTGTATAATCTTAGTTCCTCCCTAGTTAGATATTTATTAATAGTTATATTGATGTATAGCAAGGTTATACTAATATATAGTAACTATAAAACAGCCATTGTGTTTTTTAAAGAGAGATATATCCTACAGCATGTATAACCCTCAAAAACGTTATGTAGGTGACAGAAGCCAGACACAAAAGTGTATATGAAGAATTCCATTTAAAGGAAATGCCCAGAAAAGACAAATTGGTGGAAATAGAAAGTAGTAGATTAGTGGATGCCTGGGAGCAGGGGGAAGCAGGGATCCCAAGTGGGCACAAAAGAACTTTCTGGGATTAGGGAAGGCTAAAGAAGAAAGTGTGATCACATGATCATATCAATAGATGCATAAAAAGCACTTGACAAATTCCAACACCCATTCCTGATAAAAACTCTCAATCTGGACATAGTCATTATACAAGTTTTAGAGAAATAACTCAAAATGGATCATATACCCAAAGATAAAATGCAAAACTATAAATCTCCTAGAAGAAAATCCAGATGACTTTGGGTTTGGCAATAACATTTAAGATACAACTGCATGAAAGAAATCACTGGCAAACTGGACTTCATTCAAATTAAAAATTCTGTTTTGAAAAAGACACCATCAAGAGAACAAGAAGACAGGCCCTAGATTAGGAGAAAATATTTGCAAAACATATATGTGATTAAAGGACAGTTATCCAAAATATACAAAGAACGCTTATAATACAACAATAAAGCAACCTGATTGAACAATAAGCAAAAGATCTGAGCAGACACATTACCAAAGAAGGTATACAGATGGCAACAAGTACATGAAAAGGTGTTTCACATCCTACATCACTAGAGAAATGCAAACTAAAGTCACAATGAGATATCATTACACACCTACTAGTGCCCAACGTCCAAAACATTGACATCAAACGCTGGCAAGAATGTGGAACAACAGGAGCTCTCATTCAGTGCTGCTGGGAATGGAAAATGAGCACAGCCACCTTGGAAGATAGTTTGGCAGTATTACTGATCACCCTCCCTAAAACTCTATTCTCTTGGCTTCTGGGAAGCCAGAGTTTTCTCCCAGAATCTTATGTTTGTTCTTTTCCCTTGTGATTTCTCTTTTTGCATCTGCTATTTTTGTGGTGGCATTCTCCAGAGTTTTGTCCTTAACCAACCTTAATAGTCACTTTCTATGCAAAATCTTGGGCTATTTTCCTCTATCCCAATATATTAATACCTGTATACTGATGAAACCCAAGCTGTCTTGAAACTAGACTTACTTATACCTGCTCACCATGTCCACCTAGATATCTCATAGCCCCTTAAATGTATTGTTCATAGCTAAATTTTACTTCCCTCACCTTTTAATCTATGCCTTTTATAGCATTTTAACTTTTCTTGGTAGCACTGAAATGGTGCACCTCAGAATGGGACTTGACCCCACGCAGTGGGACTCGAACTCAGGCTAAAGCCAGACTGGGACCTGAACTCAATGATTTTTTAATTAGAATCACTCACCTCGTGTCAGGACTTACTGTGGCTCAGGTTCTTTGTGCCTAAGTACAGAAGGAATTGAGTGAGAGGCAAAGTGATAGGCAAGAAGTAGATTCACTAACATAGGACATTTGTGAGAAATGCAAACAGGCTGGCGGGACTCTGCCCTGAGGATTAAGTGCGCTACATTTTTATAATCAAAGGAAAGTGAGGGAGGGGGAAAAGACTGCCTTCTTCCTCATTCTTCAAGTAGATGCCAGGCTTGCATCACTAGCTCCTCATTCCTATTGGGCAGGAGAGTGTCTGACCGTATGAGGTCAAACTAGGACTGTCATAGTGCTTATTCAAATCAGCTGAAAGGTGGATTTTTTTCTTTCACTTAATGACTTGGGGCATATCTCATACTTTATAGTTAAGCAGGCCTGCTTCATTCCACAACGATCTGATAGCTTTTTGCGGCTGCTGCTGCTGCTAAGTCACTTCAGTCGTGTCTGACTCTGTGCAACCCCATAGACAGCAGCCCACCAGGCTCCCCCGTCCCTGGGATTCTCCAGGCAAGAACGCTGGAGGGGGTTGCCCTTTCCTTCTCCAAAGCATGAAAGTGAAAAGTGAAAGTGAAGTCACTCAGTTGAGTCCGACCTTCAGCAACCCCATGGCCTGCAGCCTTCCAGGCTCCTCCATCCATTTTTGAGTGATCATTAAATTACAGGGGTCTCCCATCCATCAGGACAAGTTGTACTTGGTCCGAGTTTACAGCATAATTTCTTTGTAATCTCTCTGTGTGTTAGTTGCTTAGTCATGTCTGACTCTTTGGGACCTCATAGACTGTAGCCAGCCAGGCTCTTCTGTTCATGGAATTCTCCAGGCAAGAATACTGGAGTGGGTTGCCATTCCCTTCTCCAGGGGATCTTCCCAACCCAGGTATTGAACCTGAGTCTCCTGCATTGCAGGCAGATTCTTTACCATTTGAGCCACCAGAGAAGCACAGCTGTTTCTTCATCTAATACAAAATCACTTGTTAAGAAGGGTCTCCCATACATTAATTCATAGGGACTGCATCTTAGCTTTTCTTTGGGGGCTGCCCTTATTCTCATTAGAGTAATTGGTAATATTTGGACTCAGTTTTCCTGAGTCTCTCGGCATAATTTGGCTATACTTCACTTCCAAGTATCATTCATTTTTTCCACTTTACCTAAGGATTGGGGTCTCTATGCTATATGAAGGGAGGACTTTCCCCCAGGGTTTTAGCTACTTGTTGGGGCATTTTAGAGGTAAATTTAGAGGTATCACTTTGTATAGATTGAGGTAATCCTCAATAGATAATAGGGATTATCTCCTTAAGCAAGTGTTTTGTTACCTCTGAGGCCTGTTCTCTCTGTGTGGGAAAAACCTCTACCCATCCAGTGAATGTCTACCACTACCAATAAATATTTGTATCATCTGGACTTGGGCATGTGAGTCATGATAGTATAAGACAGATTAGTATAAGACAGATTAGATAGTATAAGATAGATTAGACAACAATAGGGTAGATGGATTCCATTGCTTCATTAACAGTCCTTAGATCTTGTACAAATTGATACTCCCTAGTTGGTTTGAAAATGTGTTCCTGGTGGCTCAGTTGGTAAAGAATCCACCTGCAATGAGGGAGACCTGGGTTCAATCCCTGGGTTGGAAAGATCCTCTGGAGGAGGGCATGGCAAGCCACTCTAGTATCCATGCCTCGAGAATCCCCGTGGACAGAGGCGCCTGGAGGGCTACAGTCCATGGGATCACAAAGAGTTGGACATGACCGATCGACTTTCACTTTCAATATTGGCATATTACATGGTAACTGACAGAGTACCATCAATCCATCCAAGTTATTCCTTTACTAAGGGAAAAGATTCCTCTCTGATTTTAGGGGGTATTGCTTTTTGCAGGGATATTCCTGCCTAGGTCTTAACTTAATAACCACTGGCTGGATATCTTTGGTCAAGCCTGGAACATCGATACTCCACACTCCAGGGTCTACTAAGGGTTCCATATCAACTTCAATCTGTTCCTTTTCGCTTTCCGTTAGAACCATTTGGCAATGAGGGTGATCTCCTTGCTCCTCCAGAAACAGAGTGGTCCCTAATTTAGTTAATAAATCTCTCCCTGTTAAAGGGATGGGACAATCAGGCACAAACTGCAAGCAATGTGAAAACAATTGGCCAGTGATGTTTCACAGAAGGGGTTCCAGAAAACCATGCCCTTGTCTCCTCCCTGACACTCTGTTGTTGTTTAGTTGCTAAGTCATGTCTGACTCTTGCAACCCCATGGACTATAGCCTGTCAGGCTCCTCTGTCCATGGAATTTCCCAGGCAAGAACACTGGAGTGAGTTGCCATTTCTGATCTTCCTGACCCAGGGATCAAACTCAAGTCCCTGCACTAGTAGGTGAATTCTTTTACCACTGAGCCACCAGGGAAGCCCTGACACTCCATTACATATTCCTTATGATTGCTAAGGTTTCCAACCCTCTGGGTTATTATGGAGAAGGTTGCAACAGTGTTTACAAGAAATTCTATCAAGTGGCCCACCACATCAGTGATCACTCATGGCTCAACATTAGTTATGTAGATAGTATCTCTAGGCAGAGAAGCTTTCAGCCTTGAGCCCTGTCAGTCTTCTGATTGTGAAACCATTAGTGGTCCTCAATGGTCACTCTCTGGCATCTGGGACATTCCCTCTTCCAATGCTCTGGCTGTTTGCAAAGGCATGTTAATTGCCATCCTCCCTCCAATGCCCCTTTTGTCCACACAGAGTACACTGGCCTTGTATGGGTACCCATGGACCCTGTGGTCCACTAGGGACAGACTGGCTCAGCAAAGTCAGCCTCCCAGTTGGTGGTCTCTGAGCAGACAAAGTCACTGCAAGTATTTGGACCCTTAGTATATTTCTCTGGGCGCGTTCAGCCTTTTTTGCAATATCCCCATTATTGAAAGCTGAATAAGCCAATTGGAGCAAATCACTCATTAGAGTTTGAGGACCAGCAGTAGCTTTCTGAATTTTGCACCTGAGATCTGGGGCAGACCGGGCTATCAAATGCATAGCCAAAAGAGTCTGTCCTTTGGAGGAGAAGGGATCTACATCTATGTACTTCCTAAGCCTCTTCTAGTCTCCCTTGGAAAACTGTAGGATGTTCATCCTGCCCCTGTTGGACCTCTTTTACTTTTTCATAATTAACAGGTTTTACTCTAAGGTTATTTGTGTGTTTTGTTTGTGTGTGTGTGTGCGTGTGTGTGTGTGCGCGTGTGCATGTGCGCATTCTAAGTTGCTTTCGTGGTGTCCGACTCTTTGCAACCTAATGGACTGTAGCCCTCCAGGCTTCTCTGTCCATGGGGTTCTCCAGGCAAGAATACTGGAGTGGGTTGCCATGCCCTCCTCCAGGGGATCTTCCTAAAGCAGGGATCAAACCCATGTCTCATGTCTCTTGCATTGGCAGGTGGGTTCTTTACCACTAGCACCACCTGGGAAGCCCAAGTTTCTTCATATCTTCTATTAACCAGTGAATCATATGGTCCTATCTCTATCAGTAGAATTTACCTGGTAATCCATTGTGAGTCTGTCTCAGGGATAGTGTCACTCCCCACCTGGTGGTAGACCCTGCATGGGTCTACTGGACTCGGGCTGCCAGGTGGTCTGCAAGGGCTCTGGCCACCAGTATTGTTCGCTGCTTTTCCTTGAGGGTGCAACAGTGGGACAGTAAGATCTGTAAATCTCCTCAGGTGAGATCAAAAGTTCTCACTAGTTGGGTAAACCCCTTTGAAAAAGCTCAGGATCCTCAGATAAACTTCTCAACTTGTCCTCTGCCATACTTAGATCAGACATTGTGAAAGGTACATGGACCTCTTACTGTTCCCTGATTTCTATCAGGGCCTTCTCTCAGAGGCAAAACTGAAGGGGCCGTTGGTTGGTAACTTATAATCGCTGTGAGTGCAAGCTGGGCTAAGGATGGGCCCCTTGAGTATCTCAGGGTACAAAGAAGAGGTTCTTGAATATGAGGGGAGGCACCTCTTTTCATCCCTAGCGACTCCCCCTGGGGTAATAGCCTTAGCTGGAGGAGAGGCTTCGGCCAGCAGGGTGGCCTCTGAGGTTAGTACCCTGGCTTCCCCTGGGGCAATAGCTCCTCCCAGCGGTCAGGGAGTAGCTCCTACTGAAAAAGCCGCTCCTAACTGCAATATAGTATAACTCAGGGACCCATTGAGTATCACTTTTCTTCCTAACTCATATTGTAGGTTGTTGGTGGTGGTGGTTTAGTCACTAAGTCATGTCTGACTCTTGTGACCCCATGGACTGTAGCCCGCCAGGCTCCTCTGTCCATGGGATTTCCCAGGCAAGAATACTGGAGTGGGTGGCCATTTCCTTCTCCAGGATATCTTCCTGATCCAGGGATCATACTTGTGTCTCTTGTGTCTCCTGCATTGCAGGCAGATTCTTTACCACTGAGCCACCAGGGAAGCCCATATGGTAGGTTATGTACCTAATAAATATTTTTCTTTTTAATTTCTGTTGTCTGAATCTTTCCCAGTCCTGGAGGATATGGCCCAGAGGGGTAATTTGTTGGGATTGATGCAGTCTGATTCATTTCAGACCCAAACCTGAGGAGATGTCTTTAACTCCCATGCTATCCAAAATTCCATTCAAGTCAAAATCCATCCATAATTTGGTCAAGGATTGCCCTTATGATTTTAGATGCTATCCCTTCCGAGGTATTTTCCAACCAGGTGTTAGTACCTGAAAAATTGCTGAAAGGGAATAGAACAGAAGTTATCCCCAGTGGTGTCCATGATGAGTGGGAGTTGCTCTGGCTGCAAGCTGGGAATAAAGTGTCAACACTTGAAGGATCAGACATAGGGGAGTAAAATAAGAAGTTCATCTTGGTGGTCACACAGGTGTTCTGGGGTTAACAAAAGAAAGAAATAGAGCAGGCAAATCTAATACAGTTATGTTAAGTTTAAAAATAAAATAAAATTAAAAAAAAAAAAAAAAAAGAATGTAGGAGCAAAAACTCAGAATCAAAGAGTACAGAGATTAATAGTTCTGTCTTGGACCTGCTGCTGGATGTGCATAAGCATACAGGGTTGACCCACCAGTCAAAAATGAGCAGACATTGGCAGAACATCCTCCCCAGTACACCTGGCTCATGGTGTCCTACTGGCCCCTTTAGGACTGAGAGCTAACTCTCGTGTTTTCTTACCTTACCACTGTCCTTTCGTGACTTGACAGCTGAAACTGTGCACCTCAGTTTGGGACTTGAACCTTTTAGCTGAGATCACACACCTGGTTTCAGAACTTAATGAAGCTCAGGTTCTTGATGTCTCATCACAGAAAAATTTCAGTGAGAGACAAAGTGATAGGTAAGAAATAGATTGGAGAGAAACATACTCCATAGACAGTGTGGGCCATCTCAGAAGGAGAGAGAAAGGCTTTGAAATATGGTTTGGTTAATAATTTCATAGACAAATGAGTGAGAGGATTATTCCAACTATTTTGGGGAGAGGGCAGAAATTTTCAGAAATTGGTCCTCTGCCCACTTTTTGATCTTTGATGGTAGTACTTGGAACTATCATGGCGCCTGTGAGTGTGTCATTTAACTTGCTGGTGTACAGTGAGTGTATACTGAGGCTCAAGGTCTAGCAGAAGTTGACTAGCTTCCCATCTTGAAAAGTGTTAGTTGCTCAGTTGTGTCCGACTCTGTGATCCCAGGGACTGTAGCCTGCCCGGCTACATGGTTGCTGTCCATGGTTCTCCAGACAAGAATATTGAAGTGGGTAGCTCTTCCTCCTCCAGGGGATATTCCTGACTCAGGGATCAAACCTAGGTTTCCTGCATTGCAGCCAGATTCTTGAACATCTGAGGATCTATTTAATTCTAATCAGTCTATGTCGTGTTTTCAGGCTACATCATTTTTTAAATGTTTGTGCCATGCCCCCTTCCCTCCTATTTCAGCACCATGATCCATCAAATCATTCTGGGCAAAAATTTAGCAACCCCACATAATTCCTTTTCCCCTCAACTTTCACAAATAATCAATCACAAATTTGTCTATATCGCCTTATAAATTCTTGTTGAATCTCTTGTCTTCTGTATCTCTATTGACCTAGGCTCTCCTCTCCAATTATCCTCTTGTCTCAGTACTCTTCCAAGAATTCCTGTAGACATGATGTCCAACCATCAGATTTCATTTCCATGTTCTCTCGTTGACTCTGTGATTGTGTTCTGAGAACTCTACAGCTTGTGTTTAATTTATATCTATTTCTTTTATAACCCAAATCCACAATTGGGCACTTATAAAGAAAATTTATTCTCACCTGAAGTTTAAGGTGATAATTGCAATCCAAGGTGCTTCTGGGTATAGTCCCTTAGGTTCATTATCTCAAAGATAGCCCTCAAATACCAGCTATATATAATAAATTATGCTTTATAAGGCCCAGTTTTTGGGAAGAGCCCCGTTTAAAGAAGTGTAGTCCAGTGGGCAAAAATAATTAAAAAGAAACTGCAATATATTTTAAAATTACAAATGCAAGTATCCCTTGACTTGCAGTATCATTTCTAAGAACTTATAGAAAAATGGCACTTTTACAAGACTGCTCATTGCAATATTATTTGTAATCACAAAAAATCTGACAGTCTGATGTTCCTCAGATTAAAGGATTTAGTCATTCAAGGGAATACTCTATGACAATTTTAAAAAGAATAAGAAAGTTTTTTAATGTACATATTTGGAAAGATCTTCAAGATTTATTATTAAGTGGAAAATCAAGGAACAGAATAGTATATACTACCCTTTTATTTATGAACAAAGAAAAGGAAAGGAAACATACAAGACAAGAGTAGACTAAGGTCAGGTGCTTTATGCCTAAGGGAAAATAACATGGTACCAGACTAGAAAATAACACAAAAGGCTTAAAGTAATTGGTGGGGGCAGGAGGGTGGAGTCTAGGAAAGGCCTTTCGGAGAAATTAATATTCAAGCAGACACCTGCATCTGTCTGTAATGAGGGAGACCTGGGTTCGATTTCTGGGTTGGGAAGATCCCTGGAGGAGGGCATGGCAGCCCACTCCAATATTCTTGCCAGGAGAATCCCCATGGACACAGGAGCTTGGTGGGTTTGCAAAGGAGTCCATGGGTTCGCAAAGAGTCAGACATGACTGACCAACTAAGCACAGCACATACACCTGCAGGAGGGTGGTTGCTAGTGTGGCTACAATCCAGGGGAGAAACATCTTTGGCCTATGCAGAAGCTCTTGAGGAGGAAGAGAGTTCAGTGAGGCCAGAAAGGAGGCTGAAGAGATTACAAGGCTGGATCAAAGGGAGGAAGAAGGTGAAAGATGACAGGGACCACCCAGCGGCACCTAAGCCGTGTGGGCCAAGTGATGGAACCTGGTATTCCTGAAAGCATCAGTAATCCACTGGAGAAAAGTGATGTGATCCAATTCATGTTTTAGAAAGGTCACTTTGGCTGCAACTTAACGGGATTTGGAGTGGGATTGGGGAAAGAGGAATAGAAAATAGTGGAAGCTGAGAAATTAGTTTATTGCAGTAGTTCTGGTGAGAGGGGATGGAGAGTTGAATCAGGATATTATTTATTTTTAATGTATTTATTCATTTTTGGCTGCATGCGGGCTTTCTCTTGTTGCAGTAGGCAGAGGCTACTCTGTTGTGGTGTGTGGGCTTCTCACTGCAGTGGCTTCTCTTGCTGGGAGCACAAGCTCTAGGATCTGTGGGCCCAGAAGTTGTGGTGCTTGGGCTTTGTAGCCTCATGGTATGTGGGATCTTCCTGGACTACAGGTCGAACTCATGTCCCCTGCATTGCAAGGTGGATTCTTAACCACTGGACCACAGGGAAGCCCAAAGCAAAGATATTATGATGGAAATGGGAAGAAGTGGTCAATTTCATGTCTATTTAGGAAGTAAAATCAACAAGACTTGACAGAAAGTTGGATGTGGGTAATGAGAGAGGGAGAAATGTCCAAACACATTCCTGCCATTTTGTTCTACGAAAAAGACTCATTGAGCTGAACAATGTACTTTCTGGCTTAAGAGGTGATATATCCCTGTCCATTCTTAACACCAGCACAACCTCAGCTCCAGGGCAGAGTAATGGATTTCTTTTTAAACAGAAACAATGCAAATGCTGTGTTAATATCATATCATAGAATAAATAGATTCTGTGGGTCAGTGAGAATTTAATCATTACTTACAATTTTTTTTCCTATGGGTAAATAGATTCACAATGACTTAGAGATGAACTTCTTGAACATTATAAGTTGGAATTAACTTTAGAAAGAAAAATAAACAAGTTTTACATTTAGCTTGTGTTTTGCAGGCCTGTCAGAGAGTTTTCCATGCCAAGAGGAGCAAACACTTTCTGTTACTGCATAAAAGCCAATGTAATTGTCACTGGAGGTAAGAGGACAGTCCACGTTACACAGGGATTTTCTCCTTTGCAAATGGTGCTCTCCTTAATTAGCACAGTTACAGAGTTTTCACACAGCTATAGCATTTTACTGCTAACAAGACCTTTTAGAGAATTTTTAAGTTTGTATAAAGTCAAATCTGTCATTCTTTTTCTTTGCGGCTTTTTGGTGCGGTGGCACACTTAGAAAGGCCCTCCCTAGCCTGAGACTGTGTGAAACAAATTCTCCTATATTTACTACAAATTTGTTTGTTTTACAGTTTACCTTTAATCTCTCTAGAATCTGTTTCATTGTGTGAGAGCATGAATTCCTAGCCTGGGGCCCATGTGTGGACTTTAAGGGAGTCCTGTAGCCCCTTAGGCTGAATAACTGTGTGTCCACGTGCATTTTTTTCTGGAGAGACAGTCCAAAATTTTATCAAATCCTCAAAGGAGTCCTTGACAAAAAGATCAAAAGCCAATGGTTTAGCATTAACAGAGAAGTGGACTAACGATAGAGTGCTTAAAACTACCAACATTTAAGGGCTCAGATTATCTGCTGAGAGTAACAGGAAAGATGACAAATACAAGAAACTTGAGGAGAAAGATGGGAGGACTGAGCTATCCTGCTGGCCTGACTCTTTATCTGTCAAGCTGGGATATGAAGCCTGTGATGGCTTTCAGCCTGGGCTTTGGAGTCAGACTGTCTAGGAACAAATACTAGTGTTTTCACTAGCAAGCCTTGAATAGGTTATTCAACTCCTCTAAGTTTCAATCTCAGGCTTCCCAAGTGGTGCAGTGGTAAAGAATCCACCTGCCAATGCAGAAAACTCAAGAGACACAGGTTTGATACCTGGGCTGGGAAGATCTCCTGGAGTAGGAAATGGCAACCCACACCAGTATTATTGCCTGGAAAATTTCATGAACAGAGGAGCCAAGCAGGCTACAGTCCACGGGGTTGCAAACAGTTGGACACAACTGAGCGACTGAGCATGCACGCACAATACAATAATGCATAAATGAGTAGGGACATATTAAATCAAGAAAAGAACTCATAGAATATTCATGAGAATTCAAATTTATATATGTAAATACAGTAGTTACAAAACAGCCTTGACAAGAAGAAGCAGATCCAAAGGAAGTCAATCATAGCATCCTGGAAGAAACAGACTGTGATTTGATATTAGAAGAAAGATAGTGAGAGTCACTCAGTCGTGTCCAACTCTTTGTGACCCCATAGGCTATACAGTCCATGGAATTCTCCAGGTAGCTTTTCCCTTCTCCAAGGGATCTTCCCAACCCAGAGATGGAACCCAGGTCTCCTGCATTGCAGACGGATTCTTTACCAGCTGAGCCACAAGGGAAACCCAAGAATACTAGAGTGGGTAGCCTATCCCATCTCCATCAGATCTTCCTGACCCAGGAATCAAACTGGGGTCTCCTGATTGCAGGAGGATTCTTTACCAGCTGAGCTATTAGGATATGATTAAAGTTGAGAAAGACTCTTTAAACTGTGACCATCTGCATCCCTGAGAACATAAACAATCTTCACATGTCCTTCTTTCAGGAGATGATAAAGTGCTCCGGTTGTGGCACCCCAACATCAGCACCAAGCCAGTGGGGAAACTTGTGGGGCACATGTTCAGTATCACCGAGATCGTGACAAATGAGAAAGAGCAACATGTTATCAGCCTTTCTTCTGCAAAGGTAACCGAAAGAAAACAACAAAAATGAAACAGAATGATTCTTTCCCATAAAGTGAACTATTGGAAAATATAGGATGCATACAGTTTTTCACTGAAATAGCTGACAGTCAAAGAGAAAAATATTGTTAATATGGATAAGAAAATAAGAAGTCACTGTTCTTTGTTTCTATTGATATCAACATAAGAAAGAAGATATGTTTAAAGACAAGAGTAAAAGGAATATAACATTGGGAAGAGAGCCATTATTCTTAATAGTAAAACATAATATGGCCCTTCTGTGATCATTAAAGACAGAAAAAATAAGGATTTCTAGACACAGAAAACAAATTTATGGTTACCAAAGGGGCAAGTGGGTGGGAGAGAGATAAATTAGGAGTTTTGGATTAGATAAACAACTATTAGATAAACAAAATAAAGGTCCTACTGGATAGCACAGAGAAGGAAATGGCAACCCGCTCCAGCATCCTTGCCTGGAGAATCCCTAGACAGAGGAGCCTGGAGGGCTGCAGTCCATGGGGTTGCAAGAGTCAGACATGACTGAGTGCCTAAACCACAACCACTGTACAGCGCAGGGAACTATATCAATATCCTGTGATAAAGCATAATGGAAAAGAAGATGAAAAACAATATATATATTTGTATAACTGAATCACTTTTCTCTACACCAGGAACTAACATAACATTGCAAATCAACCATACTTCAATTTTTAAAAAAGCAAAGAAAGAAAAAAGTATTTCTGTTGTTGTTGCTATCACTACACAGTGTTTTAAATGTTCTAAACAAAGTAATAAAAAAGAAAAAATTACTTATGACTATTAGAAATGAGGAGACTGCATATTTGCAAATAATGTGATTGCTGGGAAAAGTCAAGAAAACCAGCTTAAAGTTTTAGGACAGATAAATTCAGTAAAGTGGGTGGTTATATTCATGATTGCAATTTATAAAAATAAATTTCTATGTAAGAATAGAAACCAGTTAGGAAAAAATGGTCAAATGGATAGCATTCACAAGAGCAAAATTGTTTGAAATGCCTAGAAATAATCTTAACAAACAATATTCACTATTAATGTTAAGATAACTATGAAGTTCTGAGGTACATTTATTTAAGAACATGAATGTAGGGACTTTCCTAAATGAGAATATAGTACTGTAAAAGATACTCTGCATCAAATAAAGCTATGTATATTTAATGCTATTTAGGATTATTTAGGAGCTTCCCAGGTGGTTCTAGTGGTAAAGAACACACCTGCCAATGCAGGAGATATAAGAGACATGTATTCAATCCCTGGGTCAGGAAGATCCCCTAGAGGAGGGCATGGCAACCCACTCCAGTATTCTTGCCTGGAGAATCCGATGGATAGAAGAGCCGGGTGGGCTGCAGGCCACAGAGTCACAGTCGGACATGACTGAAGTGACTTAGCACAGACAGGAAAGGATTATTTAGACCTCAGTTTGCCAAATCTAAAGTTACTATAAAAGTGTTGACATACAAAAATATCCTAGAAACTTTAGAAAATAAGATTACAAGATAACACTTTCCCTATCAGATATTAAAACATTTAATAAAAGCCTCAATAAATAAAACAGAACAGCAGTCAATGCAGCAATAGACACATCTATGAAACAAGAGAAGATTCACACATAAGTGTGAATGGGGATTTCATATATGATAGAAGTAGCATTTTAAGTTTGTGAGCAAAAGATGGTTTGTTCATTAAATGTTGGGAAAACTGATTAACCATATTAGGAAAAAATAAGTAATCAAATCATTACTTCATAATTACCAACAAAATACATTCCATATGGATTAAATATTTTAAATGTAAAATATAAAACCATAGTAGTTGTAAAATTTTCCTGAAGAAAACACAGGTGAATATTCATATAGCCATCAAGTAATTCCTATGTATAATATCTACAACTAAAGAAAAAAAAAGTGACTACATGAATATTCAAACTGTAATTATTATAAAGGCTGTCATTTATCAAATGCTTACCAAGAGTCAGGCACTACCCTCATTATTTTACATCACAACTTATTTGATGCTGGTAACAATCCTGTAGTTATCCCAATTTTGCACATGTAAAGAAAAATGACATCTGTATACTTGCATTAAATAAATGTAGCCAATCTTGTGTCTATCCTGACCCCAGACAGCCTTCTTATCTGCATAGAAAAGGTTAAGACAGATAACAGAGGGGGGAGCGTGTAATATAAATGACATAAACTGGAATAATATTCTTATACAAATAAAAAACACTTTAACAAATCAGTAGGAAAATAGGATGAAGGAAGGAGAAGGGAAAGAATACAGGCATGTTTACATAGTGCTGCCGGGGGTAAAGGTGGCAAAAATTTGGGGGGCATTTATTCTAATAAAATAATCAGAAAAGTGCCCAGAGATCAATGTAAAAGGATGTTTAAGGTGCTATTGCTTATATAGGTTTAAAAAAGAAAAAGGAAATAAAAAGGAAAGGTAAGGGATAGGGAGTGAGAAATTCAGTTTCTAAAAATAAACCTTTTATTCAGTAATTTATTTTCCCTAAGTTTTATTGAGATATAATTGATATATAACATTGTATGAGATTAACATTAATGTATCATTAAGCATAATGATCTGACTTATATTCATCATGAAATGATTATTACCACAGTTGGTTTAATGAACATTCATTATCTAATATTGAAACCAAAAAATGAAAAAAATACTTTTAAAAAAACTTTGTAATGAAAATACTTAGGATTTATTCTCTTAGCAACTTTCATATATGTCATACATCAGTGTTAGCTATAGTTATCATGTTATACATTACACCCCTAGTACTTACATATCTTCTAACTGGAAGTTGGTATCATTTGACCACCTTTCTCTAATTCCTCCTTCCCTTAAATCAGCAATTTATGATATCTCTTTTTATATCATAGAAATTGTCACATAGACTTTCAACATCATATGGATGAATATTGATATGAAAATGTATACACAATATATTATGCAAAATATAAAATGGCATGTAAGATATTAACCCATTTTTAATATATGTGTCTATCATATATTATCAGGGATAATAGTGATTATGTGGGTAGCAAGGTTGTGGATAGATTTAATTTTTTTTCCTTTTTTGTGTTTTTTTTTCCTTGTATTTATATCTTTTTAACAAAAAATATACATTGCTTTTAGAATAAGACTATTTTTAATTTTTTTCTTTTTCTTGTGCATTTTTAATATAAATTTATTTATTTTAATTGGAGGTTAATTACTTTACAATATTGTATTGGTTTTGCCATACATCAACATGAATCCACCACAGGTATACCCGTGTTCCCCATCCTGAAACCCCCTCCCTCCTCCGTCTCCATACCATCCCTCTGGGTCATCCCAGTGCACCAACCTAAAGCATCCAGAATCATGCATCGAACCTGGACTGGCGATTCATTTCATATATGATATTATACATGTTTCAATGCCATTCTCCCAAATCATCCCACCCTCTCCCTCTCCCAAAGAGTCCAAAAGACTGTTCTATACATCAGTGTCTCTGTTGCTGTCTCGTACGCAGGGTTATCATTACCATCCTTCTAAATTCCATATATATGCGTTAATATACTGTACTGGTGTTTTTCTTTCTGGCTTACTTCACTCTGTATAATAGGCTCCAGTTTCATCCACCTCATTAGAACTGATTCAAATGTATTCTTTTTAATGGCTGAGTAATACTCCTTTGTGTATATGTACCACTGCTTTCTTATCCATTCATCTGCTGATGGACATCTAGGTTGCTGCCATGTCCTGGCTATTATAAACAGTGCTGCGATGAACATTGGGGTACACGTGTCTCTTTCAATTCTGGTTTCCTCAGTGTGTATGCCCAGCAGTGGGATTGCTGGATCATAAGGCAGTTCTATTTCCAGTTTTTTAAGGAATCTCCACACTGTTCTCCATAGTGGCTGTACTAGTTTGCATTCCCACCAACAGTGTAAGAGGGTTCCCTTTTCTCCACACCCTCTCCAGCATTTATTGCTTGTAGACTTTTGGATCACAGCCATTCTGACTGGTGTAAAATGGTACCTCATTGTGGTTTTGATTTGCACTTCTCTGATAATGAGTGATGTTGAGCATCTTTTCATGTATTTGTTAGCCATCTGTATGTCTTCTTTGGAGAAATGTCTATTTAGTTCTTCAGCCCACATTTTGATTGGGTCGTTTATTTTTCTGGAATTGAGCTGCAGGAGTTGCTTGTGTATTTTTGAGATTAGTTGTTTGTCAGTTGCTTCATTTGCTATTATTTTCTCCCATTCTGAAGGCTGCCGTTTCACCTTGCTTAATCATATGATTATCTCAATAGATGCAGAGAAAGCCTTTGACAAAATTCAACATCCATTTATGATTTAAAAAAACTCTCCAGAAAGCAGGAACAGAAGGAACATACCTCAACATAATAAAAGCTATATATGACAAACCCACAGCAAACATTATCCTCAATGGTGAAAAATTAAAAGCATTTCCCCTAAAGTCAGGAACAAGACAAGGGTGCCCACTTTCACCACTACTATTCAATATAGTTTTGGAAGTTTTGGCCACAGCAATCAGAGCAGAAAAAGAAATAAAAGGAATCCAAATTGGAAAAGAAGAAGTAAAACTCTCACTGTTTGAAGATGACATGATCCTCTGCATAGAAAACCCTAAAGACTCCACCAGAAAATTACTAGAGCTAATCAATGATTATAGTAAAGTTGCAGGATATAAAATCAACACACAGAAATCCCTTGCATTCCTATACACTAATAATGAGAAAACAGAAAGAGAAATTAAGGAAACAATTCCATTCACCATTGCAACAAAAAGAATAAAATACTTAGGAATATATCTACCTAAAGATACTAAAGACCTATATATAGAAAACTATAAAACACTGGTGAAAGAAATCAAAGAAGACACTAATAGATGGAGAAATATACCATGTTCATGGATCGGAAGACTCAATATAGTGAAAATGAGTATACTACCCAAAGAAATCTATAGATTCAATGCAATCCCTATCAAGCTACCAACGGTATTCTTCACAGAGCTAGAACAAATAATTTCACAATTTGTATGGAAATACAAAAAACCTTGAATAGCCAAAGCAATCTTGAGAAAGAAGAATGGAACTGGAGGAATCAACCTACCTGACTTCAGACTCTATTACAAAGCCACAGTCATCAAGAGAGTATGGTACTGGCACAAAGTTAGAAATATAGATCAATGGAACAAAATAGAAAGCCCAGAGATAAATCCATGCACCTATGGACACCTTATCTTTGACAAAGGAGGCAAGAATATACAATGGATTAAAGACAATCTCTTTAACAAGTGGTGCTGGGAAAACTGGTTGACCACTTGTAAAAGAATGAAACTAGAACACTTTCTAACACCATACACAAAAATAAACTCAAAATGGATTAAAGATCTAAATGTAAGACCAGAAACTATAAAACTGCTAGAGAACATAGGCAAAACAGTCTCTGACATAAATCACAGCAGGATCCTCTATGACCCACCTCCCAGAATATTGGAAATAAAAGCAAAAATAAACAAATGGGACCTAATTAAACTTAAAAGCATCTGCACAACAAAAGAAACTATTTTTAATTTTTAAAATGATACTGGAAAGACAGTAAGATTGTTGAGACATAAAAACTAAAACATTATGCTGGAGATTCCTTAAAAAACTAGGAATAAAACCACCATATGACCCAGGAATCCCACTCCTAAGCATATACCCTGAGGAAACCAAAATTTAAAAAGACACATGTATCCCACTGTTCCTTGCAGCACTATTTACAGTAGCCAGAAAATGGAAGCAACCTAGATGTTTATCGACAGATGAATGGATAAAGAAGTTGTGGTACATATACACAATAGAATATTACTCAGCCATAAAAAGGAACACATTTGAGTCAGTTCTAATGAGGTGGATGAACCTAGAGCCTATATTCAGAGTGAAGTAAGTCAGAAAGAGAAAGATAAATATTGTATACTAACACATATATATGGACTCTAGAAAGATGGTACTGAAGAATTTATTTGCAGGGCAGCAATGGAGAAACAAACATAGAGAATAGACTTATGGACATGGGGAGAGGGGAGGGGAAGGTGAGATGTATGGAGACAGTAACACAGAAACTTACATTACCATATGTAAAATAAATAGCCAATAGGAATTTTCTATATGTCTCAGGAAACTCAGACAGGGGCTCTGTATCAATGTAGAGGGGTGGGATGGTGAGGGAGATGGGAGGGAGTTTGAAGAGGGAGGGGATTTATGTATACCTATGGCTGATTCATGTTGAGGTTTGACAGAAAACAACAAAATTCTGTAAAGCAATTATCCTTCAATTAATAAATAAATAAATTAAAACAAACAAAAAAAGTTCAGGCCATTCATGTCCAGAGGTGAAGAGACAGCAGAGACAAGCTTTCCAGTTTCCTTTAGATATAGTGAGTGTTTTCAGTGCTGCTCTTTCAAGCATCCTAGCGGCTCTACTTGGGCAAAGTTCTTAATATCTTTCCCCTCAATTTCTTTGTCTGTAAACTGTAGTGGTGCTTAGCTCACAAGACTGTTATAAAGAGATCGTTCATTTAGTTATTTAGCAAGCTTTCTTTCTTGAGTGTCCTCCCTGTTTCAGGTACTGTTCTGGGTTTTGGAGACAGAAAACTGAACCAGGCAGTCAGGGTCCTCTCCACAGGAAGTGTACATTCTAGGGGAAGAAGGAGACAAGCAAAGTAACAAACACGTAAGAAAACAGAATAATAACTATTCCAATGAATAGAAAATACAACAATGTGATATGATTGAGTATCACCTCCAAAAAGGTGACATAAATGTTGAAACCTGCATGACCAGAGGAGCCAGCCCCATGAAGATCTTGGAAAGGAGCAATTTAGGCACCAAGAATGGCAATCTAGACACATACATAGTTTTGCTTAAGCTAGTTTCCACTTCTCCTTCTCCGTCTCCTTCCCCTCCCCTCTTTCTCCTTCTTCTCAGTAAAAATCATAGACAGGTTTTACACATTTAATATTCCTTCATATTTACACATTTAACATTCCTTCATATTTACATATTCAACATTCCTTCATATAAATTAGCTTTCATCACATCAAGTTTTAATAAATCACCACGGGTAGTCATGTGCCTACTCTGGGCCTTTATCTAAGCTCTTAAAGTAGATTTTCATCCTTCCTCTGAGATTTGCAGACTTTCAATCAGGATATTATTTTCTCCTGCACTGGTAAATTTTTTTTTCTAGTTGCAGAGCTCAAGTATTTAATAGCTATGCCACATTTATTGCTCCTAAAGAACGGACAAACATTGAAAAATAGAAATATAAATTTTAGTTGCTTTTATTTTATTAACAAAAACAAGAATAATGGTTGACAGGTGGCGCTAGTGGTAAAGAACCCGTCTGCCAATGCAGGAGACATAAGAGACACAGGTTCCATCCCTGGGTTGGGAAGATTCCCTGGAGGAGGGCATCGCAACCCACTCCAGTATTCTTGCCTGGAGAATCCCATGGACAAAGAAGCCTGGTGGGCTGTAGTCAATGGGGTTGCAAAGAGTCGGACATGACCGAAGCAACTTAGCATGCACGTGATCTTCCCAAGCACAGCTCTATAGTTATCAGCGGTTATTTTTCTGAGAAGGAGACATGCTTTTATGATTTATAACAGATGAAAATGAGTGTTTAAACATTGTTATTTTCTTAAATTTTCGCTTTGGAAAGTGATATGAAAGGACCCCAGGTATACACCTGTGGTGGATTCATTTTGATATTTGGCAAAACTAATACAATTATGTAAAGTTTAAAAATAAAATAAAATTTAAAAAATAAAAATATCCTGTGATATAAAAAAAAATTAAAAAATAAAAAGAAAGGACCCCAGGAAAGGTAAAGCTTAACTAGGCTGTGGGTATGGCTTAGAGCAAGAAGCAATGTCCTGAAACCAAGTGCCAAGTGGATAACTCACAGCAAGTCAGAGGTTTCCCCATCTGGCCTGCTGCTCAGCTGGACTTCATCTTATCCGTGACTATGTCTAAGATATTGTCCTAAGTGAAGATTTTTTTCCTGCCCTGTTTCAATTCCAGGCACATGGCTTAGCACATGGCCTCTGAAATCAGGTAAAACTAAATTTAAGTTCTGGCTCTAATTTATGACCTTGGGTGAGCCATTTGAGAAAGTTGAGGAGGATAATAGAATACAGGCAGACCTTGTTTTACTGTGCTTTGTTTTATTACACTTGGAGGATGCTGAGGTTTTTACAAAGCAAAGGTTTGCCACAACCCTGAGTTGAGCAAGTCTATCTCCACCATTCTTCCATTGGCATTTGCTCACTTTGTATCTCTGTCAAATTTTAGGAATTCTTGTCATATTCCAAATGTTTCCACAATTAATACTGTATTATTTATAGTGATCGGTGACCTTTGATGTTACTATTGTAATTGTTTCGGGGCACCAAACACCATGCCCATATAATAGATAGATACTGTTTGTGTTCTGACTACTCCACCAACTGGCTGTTCCCCCATATCTCTCCTCTTTGGCCTCCCTCTACCCTGAGATACAACAATTTAAAATAGACAATTAATAATACCACATTGTCCCCTAAGTGTTCAAGTGAAAAGAAGAGTGGCATACTGAGGAAAGATGAGTCAGGCATCCGTACTTAAAAAGGGCCCTCATGCCAAAAATGTTAGACTCATGCGGGCTACACAGGGATGGTCTCACATGAAAGCAGCCCTTCAAGATGACAGTGCTAACTGTCAAAACTCAGAGAAATAGAAGTAAAATGAAGGAGCACAGGAGCCTCTCTCAGTTAAGAGATCAAGAGAATTCCCGTGAAAGAACAAACAATGAAACAGACCTGTCTAGCCTACTAGAGCCCAAGGTAATAAAAATACTGAAGAAATTAAGAAAGGCTATTGATAGAAATGCGTATCAATATTAAAAAAAAAAAGAAACTATAATGAAGAGCCAATTAAAATTAGAAAAAAATCATTTGCCATGATGAAAGCTGAGCTAAAAAGCCATAAGTAGTAAATTTATTGATGCAGAGGAAAGAGTAAGTGATCTGGTTCAGGAGGGAGGGGACATATGTGTATTTATGGCTGATTCATGTTGTATGGCAGAAACCAACACAACATTGTAAAGCAATTATCCTCCAATTAAAAATAATTTTAAATGAAAAGACAACCCACATAATGAGAGAAAATATTTGCAAACATAGTGACTGGCAAGGGATTAACCACCAAAACATACAAATAGTTCATGCAGTTCAGTATGAAAAAACAATTAAAAAATGGGAGGAAGATCTAAATAGACATTTCTGCAAAGAACACATACAGATAGCCAACAAGCATGTGAAAAGATGCTCAACATCACTAATTATTAAGGAAGTGCAGATCAAATCTATAATGAGATATCACCTTACACCAATCAGAATGGCCACCATTAATATATCTATAACAATAAACACTGGAAACGGTGTGTGGAAAAGGGAACCTTAACTGTTGGTGAAAATGTAAATTGGTACAACCACTCTAAAAAAAAAGTAGGGAGGTTTCTTAAAAAATTGGATATAGAGTTACTATATGATCCAGCAATCCCATTCCTGAGCATATATCTGGCAAGGACAAAAACTATTTCGAAAAGACATGCACCCCAATGTTCATCGCAGCACTATTTACAATAGCCAAGACATGGTAGCAACCTAAATGTCCATTGACAAGAGTGGAGAAAGAAGATGTGGTACATACATAAAATGGAATATTGCTCAACCATAAAAAGAACAAAATAATGCCATCTGCAGCAATATGGATACACCTAGAGATTGTCGTACTAAATGAAGTAAGTCAGACACAGAAAACAAATATCATATGATATTGCTTATATGTGGAGTCTTTAAAAAATGGTTCAGTTCAGTTCAGTCGCTCAGTCGTGTCTGACTCTTTGTGACCCCATGAATCGCAGCACACCAGGCCTCCCTGTCCATCACCAACTCCCGGAGTTCACTCAGACTCACGTCCATCGAGTCAGTGATGCCATCCAGCCATCTCATCCTCTGTCATCCCCTTCTCCTCCTGCCCCCAATCCCTCCCAGCATCAGAGTCTTTCCCAATGAGTCAACTCTTCACATGAGGTGGCCAAAGTATTGGAGTTTCAGCTTTAGCATCATTCCTTCCAAAGAAATCCCAGGGCTGATCTCCTTCAGAATGGACTGGTTGGATCTCCTTGCAATCCAAGAGACTCTCAAGTGTCTTCTCCAACACTGCAGTTCAAAAGCACCAATTCTTCAGTGCTCAGCTTTCTTCACAGTCCAACTCTCACATCCATACATGACCACTAGAAAAACCATAGCCTTGACTAGACAGACCTTTGTTGGCAAAGTAATGTTTCTGCTTTTGAATATGCTATCTAGGTTGGTCATAACTTTTCTTCCAAGGAGTAAGTGTCTTTTAATTTCATGGCTGCAGTCACCGTCTGCAGTGATTTTGGAGCCCCCAAAAATAAAGTCTGACACTGTTTCCCCATCTATTTCCCATGAAGTGATGGGACCAGATGCCATGATCTTAGTTTTCTGAATGTTGAGCTTTAAGCCAAATTTTTACTCTCTACTTTCACTTTCATCAAGAGGTTTTTTAGTTCCTCTTCACTTTCTGCCATAAGGGTGGTATCCTCTGCATATCTGAGGTTATTGATATTTCTCCTGGCAATCTTGATTCCAGCTTGTGCTTCTTCCAGCCCAGCATTTCTCATGATGTACTCTGCATAAAAAATGGTATCAGTGAACTTATTTATAAAACAGAATAGAGTCACAGATGTAGAAAACAAACCTATGGGTCACCAGTGGGGAAAGAAGGAGCAGTAAATTGGGAGATGGGATTGATATGAATATACTATTATAAATAAAGCAGATAACTAATAAGCACCTACTGTATAGGAGAGGGAACTCTACTCAATGCTCTGTAATGGCCTACATGGGAAAGCAATCTAAAATATATATTTGCTTAGCTTATTCACTTTTAAAAACGATGGAAAAAATAAGATAAAATAATGACTTAAAAAATCAATCTTTTTAAACTCAAGTTCATAAAGATATCATCTAAACTTTTCTAAAAATACGTTTCTTTCTAATATTTAGAAGCATGATGTCTGTATATGTGTGTGTGTATCTATATGCTTGCTACTCCATATCTCCTCACATAGGCACGTAGGCCTCAGTTTAGAAATAGATCTAGTCCCTGAACCAGAGGTTGCTTTGGTTTAGTTCCTTCTCAGTCTCCTTTTCCTGAACCAGGAGACCTGCTCTGGGCACTGCCATGGGGTGGTGAGAGTGCCTGTGGTCCTGCCTGCCCTGCTAGAGCTGCTCCCCTGCTGCCACTCTGCCCCAGACAGTGCCCAGGCTCTGGTTGGAGCCCACTCATTGCTTTGTACGCCTCTCTTAGTTGGATCTATTCAGTTCAGTTCAGTTCAATCGCTCAGTCATGTCCGACTCTTTGTGACCCCATGGACTGTAGCACACCAGGCTTCCCTGTCCATCACCAACTCCTGTAGCTTGCTCAAACTCATGTCCATCGAGTCCATGATGCCATCCAACCATCTCATCCTCTGTCATACCCTTCTCTTCCTGCTTTCAATCTTTCCCAGCATCAGGATCTTTTCCAATGAGTTAGTTCTTCACATCAGGTAGCCAAAGTATCTGAGTTTCAGCTTCAAAGTCAGTCCTTCCAATGAATACTCAGGACTGATTTCCCTTATGATTGACTGGTTTGATCTCCTTGCAGTGTAAGGGACTCTCAAGAGTCTTCTCTGACACCACAGTTCAAAAGCATCAATTCTTCGGCACTCAGATTTCTTTATGGTCCAACTCTCACATCCATTCATGACTACTGGAAAAACCATAACTTTCACTAAATGGACCTTTGTCGGCAAAGTAATGTCTCTGCTTTTAAATATGCTGCCTAGATTGGTCATAACTTTTCTTCCAAGGAGCAAGCGTCTTTTAATTTCATGGCTGCAGTCACCATCTGCAGTGATTTTGTAACCCAAGAAAATAAAGTCTCTCACTGTTTCCATTGTTTCCCCAACTATTTGCCATGAAATGATGGGACCAGATGCCATGATCTTCATTTTTCGAATGTTGAATTTTAAGCCAGTTTTTTCACTCTCCTCTTTCACTTTCATCAAGAAGCTCTTCAGTTCCTCTTCGCTTTCTGCCATAAGCGTGGTGTCATCTGCATATTTGAGGTTATTGATCTTTCTCCTGGCAATCTTGATTCCAGCTTGTGCTTTATCCAACCCGGCATTTCGCATGATGTACTCTGCATAGAAGTTAAGTAAGCAGAGTGACATATACACCCTCAACTACTCCTTTCCCAATTTTAAGTCAGTTGGTCTAGTATTCTCATCTTTTGAAGAATTTTCCAGTTTGTTGTGATCCATATAGCCAAAGGCTTTGGCGTAGTCATTAAAGCAGAAATCGATGTTTTTCTGGAATTCTCTTGCTTTTTCGATGATCCAACAGATGTTGGCAATTTCATCTCTGGTTCCTCTGCCTTTTCTAAATCCAGCTTGAACATCTGAAAGTTCTCAGTTCATGCACTGTTGAAACCTCACTTGGAGAGTTTTGAGTATTACTTTGCTAGCATGTGAGATGAGTGCAATTGTGTGGTAGTTTGAACATTCTTTGGCATTGCCATTCTTTGGGATTGGAATGAAAATTGACCTTTTCCAGTCCTGTGGCCACTGCTGAGTTTTCCAAATTTGCTGGCATATTGAGTGCAGAACTTTAACAGCATCATTTTTGACTTGAAATAGCTCAGCTGGAATTCCATCACCTCCTCTAGCTTTGTTGGATCTACAGAGATTAGATATCTTGCTTTGAAGCCTTGCTGTTTCTTTCTGCTTTCTCTTTTTAACTTGACTATCTGTCTGTGTTTGGAGAAGAAATGGTGCATTGAGGCACCATAGTGCAAATTCATTGCACTATTGTGACCTGAACTCTCTTTTCTAAAAAAATACTTTTTATTTTATATTGGAGTGTAACCTGTTAACAATGTTGTGATAGCTTCAGGTGGACAACAAAGGGACTCAGCCATACATATGCATGTATCTGTTCTCCCATAAATTCCCCTCCTACCCAGGCTGCGACGTAACATTGTGAACTCTAATGCTAATAATCTTTATGACAGATTTAAAGAAAGAGCAGCAGTTAGCTAGATAGATAAGAGTGAGGAGAGGAAACAGTAGAGGGTAGCAAGAGTATGTGTGAATGTGCTGAGACAACAGAGAAAAAGAGGTTTTTGGAACTGGAAGCAGTTTGGTATCACAGTAACTAGAACAGCCTAAGGGGAGAGGGCAGCAGAAGAGCCTAGAGGAGAGATGCAGCATAATGAGGAAGGTCTTTGTGCCTTCTGCCAACAATCACCACTTCCCTAAAAACACACAAAAGAAGTAGAAAATAGAATCACTGTGCAGAAAACATCACAGGTTTCAAAAGATATTCACATCGATTCACTGAGGCGGAGAGTGCTGGTGTTATTATGTCCATTCTAGAAACAAGAAAACGGAGGCTTAAGAAATTTAAATGATGGACTAGAACTGAAACCCAAAGCCTCTTTTGCTTCATCCTTTGTTCTTTCCGTGGGCTTCCCTTGTGGCTCAGTTGGTAAAGAATCCACCTGCATTTGGTTGGGAAGATCCCCTGGAGAAGGGAAAGGCTACCTACTCCAGTATTCTGGACTGGAGAATTCCATGGAGAAGTCCTTGGGGTCACAAAGAGTTGGATACGACAGCAAATTTCACTTTCACTTTGTTCTTTCTACCAACCACAGTTCAGAGCACATACACAAACAGTAAAAAGACTGCCAACCACGAAGCATCTCAAACAAAACAATAGAACTGGAAACAAAACAGAGATAAACTTCTTTGACACTCCTTGATTCCACTTTTAGATTCTTCCCCTACTTGTCTCTCTGAACCTAATTCATAAATAGGCTCTGAACCTAACTTCATAAATTGTCCTAATGGACTCCTCTACTCTGTCATGCAAACAGTGATAAGTTTCAATATTGTAGCTACGCCCCAAACTTACATTTTTACTAGCACAAAGGAAGTAACGACTCCCAATTGCACAGGTTCTGAGTAATAGTGGCCTGTAGATGGCATACATGTGAGCCAAAACTCCTGATCATGTGATTTTGACATTTTTATGTTCCTGCATCTAAGTACCAACCTGCCTTCACAATAGTGAAATTTTGAACTCAATTAACTCTAAGTGTCTTAAGTAAGAAGTTAATACCTCTGTTAACAAAACTACTTATCAAATCTTTATATGTAGTTCTATAAAATTATCACCATTTATTCAACAAATATTCTAATTTAGTAAGTACTATATAATATAGCAATAGGTAATGTATATAATAATGACTATTATGACATAAAAATATTAATGCTGATGCATGCTAGGACTTGTAATCCTTGATCAAATCACTTTTCTTCCCTGAAGTTTAATCACGAGGTAACTTTCTGAAAAAGAAAAAAAGAATAATAAGAATACTAAGACTAGCTGTTTCAAGTGACAAAGTAAACTTGACCTAGTTTTGCTGAATTTGTACTTTATTGTTCTATTATATTATCCCAAGTTCTAGCTGAGTAACTAATCTAGGTCTCTTTCCTTCCTCAAAGGAGAGCACTAATAATGTATTTACCTATAGTCTTTCTCCTCCAGGGCATTGTCCGGACCCAGGGATTGAACCTGCGTCTCTTAGGTCTCTTGCATTAGCAGGTGTGTGTGTGTGTGTGTGTGTGTGTTACCACTAGGGTCACCTGGGAAGTCCCTCCTATATCTACACCATCCCTAAGAACTGCTTTCTGTAATTCTTCATTCCTGGATAGGAACAGGGAAGGTTCTTAGAAACCTCATTTAGTAAGACGTTCTCATCTTAAGTCATGAAAGAGCAATTTGAAACCCTCCACCTGAACTATGCTGTGTCTCTATTTTCTAATCTATAGTGTAAGAGAAATATGGCTTCAGATAAACTGTTAGTCATAACCAGCCCTTTATTCTTCCTCCAGATTCTTAAAGGATAATAAATTCTATGTCTTTCCCCTATCTTTTTTGAGGACAGAAAAAGTCTAGTTCCTACTGGCAAGCTTTTAGTCACTGCTTTTATTTTCTTCTGACATTAATGAATAACAATTGAATCAAGAACCAAATTAAAGCTTAGCAAATGAGTGCTCATCATACAAATCATACTTTCCTGCAAGTTTTTAAGAGCATATTGCAGATTCTGAAGATGGTTCACCTCAATAGCTTTGAGTAGGGAAAGTAAAGTAGAAAAATGGTGACCCATGTTCTTTATCCCTCCAGGTTTTCAGAGTATGGGATATACAGACTCTTTCACTATTACAAGTCTTCCACGATAGCCAGGGAGGACCGGGAGACATGCAGATTTACTCTATGATATTTGATTCCAATCATCGCGTGCTTATTACAGGTAAGTGCACTCAATTAATGGGCTTCCCAGGTGGCACTTGTGGTAAAGAACCCACCCTCCAATGCAGGAGACATAAAAGACATGGGTTCTATCCCTAGGTTGGGAAGATGCCCTGGAGGAGGGCATGGCAACCCAATCCAGTATATTCTTGCCTAGAGAATCCCATGGACAGAGGAAACTGCCGGACTATGGTTCATAGGGTCACAAAGAATTGGACACAACTGAAGCGACTTAGCACCCCTGCACCCAGTTAATGAGAAATAAAATCTTAATTTTTTCAAATCTTTTTTTTAACTAGCACTTGATCACTGACCAGAAGAAAAACAAAACTAGATGGGAAATTTATAAACTGTGATTCCTCACAATAGATAACTGAATTCAATTCTATTTTTCTATGGCTTTCTATTTTTCTATAGCTTGGTGGATGAGGTCTTGAACCTAGGATGCAAGGTGGTGGGGTTAAAGCTGTTGCTACACACAGGGCAAATCCAGCTCTGCATTGAGTGTTGGAGCAGGAATATGACCCATCTTAGCACGGCTGCACCAGCATGCTGAGTCAGTGCCCCTTTTCTTCAGGGAGGCAATTTGGCCCCATGTACTCTGGTACTGGGACAGTCACTCAGTGGGTAGGGTGTTGACCTTCCCACCTGCCGCTGCTTCTAGACAAAGGACAGTGAAGAGAGAGGATAGGGTTCTGAATGACAGAGCCACCCCAGCACTGATGCTCACAGATTGTTTTCTCCTTTTCCTGCTGCCCCTGATAAACATGCTTACTCAAGAAACAAAAGACCCTGTTAGGCATTTGGGTTGAACATTGCTTACATGCATATCCTCAGAAGAAGCTTTAGAAGACATGAATAGTATTAACAATAGTTCCTCCTTCTGTAACACCAACCCAGAATGCATTTCCTATTGACCACCTTATCTGAGTTCCTGTGGGATTAATAGGGCAGAGAAATGATTGATGCTACCTCTCCTGGTGGAGAATATGAATTATTTTTAACTTTTAGGTGTTTTCTGGATTAGAAGTGAACTAGAACTTCATGTTTGATGGATAATCTTCTACCTTCTAAAACAGAAATTAATTCTCGTTGTAAGCACCCCTCCTCTATACTATGTCCTCTAAGAATAACATAAAAATGGCTACAAACAAGTTTTCTCTTAGTGCCCCAACTTGCATGTTTGATTTACTAAGCTCAGCATTTCCATCCCATTTATCATCAGAGTAACTAAAGCTTCAAATATCAAGGCAAAAGCAAAAACACAAAAGAGAACCCTAAGATCAAAATTTCTTTCTGCTGCTGCTGCTGCTAAGTCGCTTCAGTTGTGTCCGACTCTGTGCGACCCGAGACGGCAGCCACCAGGCTCCCCCGTCCCTGGGATTCTCCAGGCAAGAACACTGGAGTGGGTTGCCATTGCCTTCTCCAATGCATGAAAGTGAAAAGTGAAAGTGAAGTCACTCAGTCGTGTCCGACTCGAGCAACCCCATGGACTGCAGCCCACCAGGCTCCTCCGTCCACAGGATTTTCCAGGCAAAATTTCTTCCTAAGTTTATGTAATTCGGATAATACTCTACTTACAACAATATAGAGCTCTGTGTATTGCTTAATCACTAAAATCACATACATTGACTGCAACCATCAACGTGACACCAGAATTGCATGAAGCTTGGCTCTCAGATTTTAATTTGTGCTTTTGTTCAAATGAAGCAGCCATAGTAATCTTATACACCCCAGGGCCAGCAGCACCACATTATAAAATATGCTGTTGTTACTGTCGCCGTTGTTGTGTTTGTTACTCTAATAAGACAACTACCATTTGGTTAGTTCTTTCACAAAGTGCTTTCATGGACTTTATTTCATTTGCACAACCACCACTGAAGTAGGAATTATTATTCATCTTATTTTGTAAATGATAAGACTAAATATTAACTATTTCAGCTGACTAGTATAAGGGCATTAGTTGAGATACACAGGTGGGATTCAGTCCCAAAGTTTCTGACTCCTGGATCTACTTTCTTTCTCTGTATTGCTTTGTTTCTATACTGCTAAATGGTATACCTAGCCAAACATGGAGCGGATTGCCACTTGTTCATAAGTGTATCTAGCTTTGTTGTCAGTTCAGATAAAATCCATTACTGTCAGTAGAATATGAAGGTGCTCCGTGTGTTGTTTGATTATCTGGTTACCACCTCCCTCTCAGATTTCCACCCGGTTGTATTTGAATTGAGAAATACTACCAGAGGAGCCACCTCCATTCTTTTTACACATGAGTAGACTTTATCTTAAAATTCAAACACTTTAGGAAAGTGTTCAGTAACTCTTGCTGAAAATTTTGCTGCAGTTGAGATTTCTATGGAGAGACTTGAGAAAAAGAAGGGCCAGCCTTTGGTAACTTAATCTCCACACCAATAAATTAGGAAGACGTTTCATTTCTATTTGAACTGTAGAATGCTTTGAGATCCTTATATTTCTAGACATTACACTAAAACAGAATACATAGTTGATTTTGAGAGTTAAATCATACTTGCAGTTTATAGGATTACTGTAAAAGCAAACCAAATGCCATGATGAATGGATAAGGAAGTTGTGGTACATGTATACAATGAAATATTACTTAGCTGTAAAAAGGAATGCACTTGAGTCAGCTCTAATGAGGTGGATGAACCTAGAGCCTATTACACAGAGTGAAGTAAGTCATAAAGAGAAAGACAAATACTGTATATGAATGCTTTTATATGGAATCTAGAAAGATGGTATTGATGATCCTACATACAGGGCAGCAAAGAAGAAACAGATGTAAAGAACAGACTTTTGAACTTGGTGGAAGGAGAGGGTGGGATGATTTGAGAGAATAGCATGGAAACATATACATTACCATATGTAAAATAAATAACCAGTGCGAGGTCAATGCATGAAGCAGGGCACTCAAAGCAGGTGCTCTGTGACAATCTAGACGGATAGGATGGGGAGGGAGGTGGAAGGGAGTGTTCAGGATGGGGGGGACACATGTGTATCTATGGCTGATTCATGTTGATGTATGGCAAAAACCATCACAATATTGTAATTGTCCCCCAATTAAAATAAACACATAAATTTTTAAAATGCAAGTAAGAAATACCTGCTCTCCATCTAATTCACTATGGTAATTTGGAAATTAATCTTACTTAATATTGTTGCAAGCACTGGCTTATTTTGTTGTTGCTGTTTAGTTGCTAGGTTGACTCTTTTGTGACCCCCCCCGGACTGTAGTTGGCCAGGCTTCTCTGTCTATAGGATTTCCCAGGCAAGAGTAACAAAGCGGGGTGCCTTTCCTTCTCCAGGGTATCTTACTGACACAGGAATCAAACCCTCATCTCCTTCATTGTGTAGGTAGATTTTTTTGACCACTGAGTCACCAGGGAAGCACGAGACCATGTTTACGGAGTGCTTTACTATTCGTTGGTTGAAACAGCTTTCTAACATATCCCAATCACTAAGTGGAAGTTTTCCATCAGCATAAAGGTGGCCACCATCTTTATTACTGTACACTAGATAATGTAGCAGGCACTCTGAAGAAGGAAAAAACTAGACTATAAAAAGTAGGAAAAAGTGGTCACTGAAAAGAAGATATCAAGGAAGTCCAAGTGCCCTACACTTGGAAATTAATGAAGCCCCAAATGAATGCTTTTCTCTGGCTAAATAATATTTGTTTTATTTGTCAAAGATGTTTTTAAATAAATGAATGTGTTTTTACCTCATTTGGTCTCCTAGGCATTAATAATCTCACTGACCAGCTAGTTCCAAACACAATTAGTTGAATAAAATCCTTTGTGGTTCAAATCTTCTAATATTTGTTATTTATGAGATTCTTATTTCTGTTCAAGGATCTAGTGTTATGGACATGTATCCTTTAACTAGGATGATACAAGATACAAAACAGGTCCCTCACACCCATGAACGAGAAATCAATGTCATGCTTTACAACAAATATTTTCACCAAGTACTTACCATCTGCTCTGAGTCCATAATTAAGGTGAGTACATATTGACTCTTCAGGAAGAAAAAAGCAAAGATAGAATTTTCTCTTCTTATAGATGAGTCTTTGAGTGATTAAATAAAGATAATGGCATATATGATGGAACCTTATGTTAGAGCTATTTTTAAGCTTTCATGAATACATGAAAAGTAAGCTTTTTAATGCAGCTCATATTGCTTGCTGTTAGGCTACAGGTTCAATTTAAAAAATGAAGCTAGTTTTTATGATTAAAACAGGAATTTTAAGGGAAATATGTCAAGGAAACAAGCCTAGAGTGTGTGTAAAAAATTTTTAAACTGAGCTATAGGAGACTGTTAAGAAGAAGGGAAAGAAATGTATAGATGTTTACTCTGACCCCTACAGGTGCAGGATATGTGCCAAGTGTCTTAAATCCACAATCTTGTTTAATCCTCACACTAGTTCTCTGTGTGAGGGTCCATTTAAAGATGTGGAAATTAGGATTCAAAGATCAAGCAACTTGCCTCAGTTCATATAACTAGTAAGCATCGTGGCTGGGATACGAACCCAGGATTTTCTGAGGTGTATACCAACGTCCTTCCCTCTGCAATCCTCAGGCCATGTCATTAATGTGTTCCCCAGAGGCCAGAGTTCTGGACCACCCTAACTGTGTTTGTATTTACAACCACTGACTTCATCTAGCAATGATGGCTGGGGGTGTTTGCCTGAAGTGTTTATCCTTTTATTTCATGCATGCTCTCCAAAAGGAGACATTGGGAGCAGGAGAAAGCATTTCTCAGAGACGCTTCAAATTCCCTCTCAACCTTTGACCTGTGCTCATCTGCTGGAGCTTTTCTCAGACCAAAATCTCCTAAGTTCATGTAATTATCAGTTATTTCTAATAATGCCTACAGAATAAGTAGAGGGAAACTAAAACCTGGCTGTCTTCATGAAATACTGACCTCTTAAAAGGAAAGTGTCTTCCTTGCAAGGTGGGGAGGGGAAAAGAAGACATCTAGGTGAATTTTCATACCTGACTGGTTGGAGACAGATCATACTTTAGGCCAGGAAATGGGTGGCCCCTGAGACCCCTTCCTGTAGTGGTCCTTATTCCTCATTCTCCCTTTAAGACCTCATCTACACCCAGGGGAGCACACAGGTTATGAGCATGGGCTTTAGGGCCAGCCTGACTTCATTCAGATCTTGGCTCTGCCACAGCTCAGTCAATGGCCCTGTTGTCTGGTCTCCAGACCAGTGATTACATCAGCTACATCTCCTCCCTCTCTCCTCCTTTCACTCTAACTGCGACAACTGACTTTCAGTCCCCTGGAGGAGCCGTGCCCCTTCCCAGCTCTGGCCCTTTGTTTATGCTTCCTGTTTCCAAATACCTCAAGTTCAAACTGTGTTGCCAGTTCAGTTTGTTTACTGGAAGTCTAATAGACACCTAAAGTTGGCAGATCCATGAAAAGCAAAAGATTCAGGCCGAGACTGCAGGTCTCACGCTTCTACTGCATTTCTAAAGAGATAGTGATGAGCTTTGACATGTTTCTAGGCTTTCTGATTACACCCAACCTTCTCTGAAATCTCAGCCTCCCCCGCCCTTCCTCCCCTGTTCTCTCTGTTAAGAACTGGGCCCAGGTCCCTAATCAGAACACTCCTTGGAAAGGTCAGTGAGCCCTTTCCTCGGGTTGTCTCAGATTTCACACTGTTAATTGTAGATTCTGTCCCATGATCTCTAGACAATTTGGATAAATGACAACAGAGAATACATTCAATTTTATTTCTTTGTCCACTGACCTCCTGTTACATTTCTAGCCTGCTGCTAAGCTTGCTTCATGCTGAGAGTAGCATCTGACTGCTTCCTAGATAGACAGGGGCTGCCTGGAACAGTTGTGGCTTGTCTCATCCCACCTATATATATATTACAGAAAGACTCTGGGGTAGCACAGTGACTATTAGACTACATCTTTTAGACCTTTCTTTGATTAAACCAACATTCATGGCAGAATGTTGGAAAAGGTGTTAGGTATGCCCTGTGCCAATTTTGAGGTTATTTTGAATATTGTAAAATTGATGAAAACTGAAGGTCTTATGAAATATTTTACTGTTCTTTCTTGTAGGTATGGGAACTCGAAACTGGCCTCCAAATATACCAGATTTTAGACCCTCATGGCTTCAATGTTGAACTGACTGCTGCAGCTATCGATGAAAGTGGATTTCTTTTTGCCACAGGAGCATATAATGGTCAGACTAATATCCAGAATATGGCCCCCCTGCTTTAGTGTCCCAAGAATTTGTTCTAGGATCTCGTCACAAGTTGTTTGGGTTAGAGGGGAAGTGTGAATCGAGCTGGAATATGTAAGCGTGCCAGTGAGACTGCTGTGCCTGACTGAACAGTGCTAGGCTCTTCTCTAATGGGCATTAATGTCCTGATATTGGTGTTAATCATAATAAATACCTTACTTATATAGATGCTTATCAGTTTGCAAAGTCTTTCATATATACCATCTCAGTCCATTTTGACTGAGATTTATCTGAGTTGCACTGACTCATTCTGTCCCTCTAATTTTGAGTACCATCAGCTAAGAGTTATTACTGGTGTTTAGTTGCTCAGTCATGTCCAACTCTTCTGTGATCCCAACCATGCACTATAGCCCTCCAGGCTCCTCTGTCCATGGTATTTCCCAGGCAAGAGAATACTGGAGTGGGTTGCCATGTCCTTCTTCAGTGGATCTTCCCTACCTAGTGATTGAATCTATGTCTCCCGCATTAACAAGAGGATTCTTTACCACTGAGCCACCAGGGAAGCCCCATCAGCTGACACAGACATTCTATTTAGTGCTTTTCATAATATTTTTACTGAAAATATGGGACCAGACAAATTATCCATCCAACTTTGCCATATCACATTTAGGATTCTATACTGGACTTGTTTATAAGTCTAAGATGCTTAAGGGCATGTGTCATGTCACCCCTGAGAGAATGTCATGCTCCAGTTGGGCTGTGTCATTTGCTGCTGTGGAGAGTTCATAGAACTTGTTGGAACCAGCCTTCTCTCCTTTCACCTTACCTTATTCTGAACTCCCATGAGAGAGACAACATGACCTAGACAATATGACCATCTGTATCACTATATAGTGATTCTCCTCTCCAGGGGATCTTCCCAACCCAGGGATCAAACCCAGCTCTCCCACATTGCAGGCGGATTCTTTACCAGCTGAGCCACCAGAGAAGCCCATATTTCTTTTAGGGATATGTTTACTAGATAAATTCTTGTTTGTAAGCCAGTTGATGGATTGAGTATCTTGAGTACAAGTCAGAGTTTTTAAAGTTTGAGCAGATAACAATATACATGAAATAAAATCCAGAATGCTGAGTTGATGGGGTATGAATAAATGCAACCTGAGGTCACTCTAAAAATCCATGTTAGAAGATAATTCTCTACACTGAGTAATGACCTAGAAACAGGCATTCAATAAGTATGCTATCATTTCACCTGGCCCTTTCATGAGGATCTCCTACATGAACAAAATTAATTAGAATGTATGATTCCAAATGTAAGAAGAAACTCGACACCCTTTTTGCATTTCCTTTTTATGTAACCAACAACTCCAAACATTTTGTTTTCTACCTGCTGGAATTATTTTAATCCTTTTAACACCCAGTAGGATCTAGTTCTAAAACATGTTAGCACCTTAGGAAATGACACTATTGGAGTAATCTTTTACTGTTAATAATCACTGTGGCATGATTTTAGATAGATAGATATTGGAGAGTATTTAGCAAACTGGAAAGCGTTGGGATAATAAAAGCAGAAAAGACCCAATGAAGACAGGAAACTCACACAGGAGAGTCTGGGAATTTCAAAGAATATGTTCACAAATTTCAAGACATTGCCTGGTCCTGTTCATTTTTTATCAGCCTGTGACAATGAAAGTATACAGAAATATACTTTGTACACAGCAATGCTAGGGAGACTCATGTGTCAGTCTCAATAGGGAATAAACTTAGGATAAACTGTTGCAGAAAGCTTTCAATTAGATTGATTTTCTCTGAGATAAAAGCCATTCCTCCTAGAAATGTTTTTTGCTTATAGAATCTTTTCTCTGTGTGTTCAGGAACAGTTAAAATCTGGGACTTTGGCAGTGGACAAGAGTTGAAGGTGTTACCAGAAGGGAAAGACTGGAAAGAGGAAGAGCATTGGCTGCACCGCCTGATTTTCCTGAAAGCTCAGGAGAAACACCAATACTTGCTCCTCTCTTTGGAGCACAACGGAAAGATCAAAATGATCCAGGTTTGC
This sequence comes from Bubalus bubalis, assembly GCF_019923935.1. Classification (NCBI taxonomy): domain Eukaryota; kingdom Metazoa; phylum Chordata; class Mammalia; order Artiodactyla; family Bovidae; genus Bubalus; species Bubalus bubalis. The sequence goes on from NC_059161.1 coordinate 46,082,391, forward strand.
AATCCCATTTCCACATACTCTATGTGCTCTTCTGGGGAAAATCAACTGAACGTGGATAATCCCCATTTAACTCTTCTCTTGCCAGCCAGTGGAGGATAGTATTTCTCCACCAGCCTTCCTAGGATGTTCCTAATTAACCTTGTCCATGTCCAAGCAAAGAGCAAAAGAGAATAGCTAGTCGACACTGCCCATCCAATGTTTGCTGAAGGGATTAGCCAGGATCCTTCTGGAGTAGATATTAAGAAGATTAAATTTACAAATTTACATACAGCTACCACCTCTGACATGGTTTATATCCTCATTGGAGGAATCCCAGGGACGGGGGAGCCTGGAGGGCTGCCATCCATGGGGTCGCACAGCGTTGGACACGACTGAAGTGACTTAGCAGCAGTAGCAGCAGCACCGGCAGAGCTGATCCCCAGTAGGCTTTATGAAAGGGAGCAATGATTCCTCTCTGAACCATAGAACCCATAATGCCTTCAGGGATGTTCAAGTCACTCTTTCAGTTTGTCATCAAAACTGCTTTGTGTACTTAACATGGCAATCTGTTTAGGGATGTTTTGGAAGGATTGAGGTAGACTAAATTTGTTTTTCCTGTGTGTCTTTTACCACCTAAGTACACGAAAGCCTTCTTCATACTTAAAATGAAAACTAGATCATTTACTCTGGCTGTTGAGTGGATATTTCCCTGCCTACAACTCAAGGATTCTTTGCCCTTATTCTTCCCCTTTTGAAGATAGGAGTGAAAAACTTCCTTGACTCAACTAATCTTTCTTGGCTGTCTGAGCAATCCAAAAAGGCATTGTACTAAAAGGAAGTTCTTCAGTGGAAAGAAATAGTTGTAAATTTCTTTTAAAAGATTTTCTTTGTAATTCTGCCATGACGAGAATGTGGAATTCTTACTGAGGGACACAATTTCCTCAATATATAAAATGAAATACTGAGAAATGTGGTTAAAATTTTAATAACATAAAGACCAAAGGAAAAAGATTAATGTTCTTTTAGATAATTGAGACACAAACAGTCAAGGAATCAACACAATTCTATGTGTTTAATTATGTATTGAGTAATTTGTAGCAAAGTGAAAACAAGTTGATAGCCAAGTCAATACATGACTAAATGAACTTTTAGTTTGCTTTTGCTTTTTTTTTTTGCTGAATTGACAAAATAAAGCAATAATTTAAGTATCATCGAAACATAGCCACATTCCTTCAGAAAACAGAACCTGCAAGTAGCATTATCCTTGAAAACTGCGATAGACATTTGTGGGTTTTCAGCCTGTGAAGGAAGAACCTAAAAGATGACACAAAGCAAAGAGGTCATTAGGAAATTGTAACTTTGAGCCTAAAGTTTTGGCTAGAGATGGCACTAATCTTTCTTCAGATCAGATCAGTTGCTCAGTCGTGTCCGACTCTTTGCAACCCCATGAATCACAGCACGCCAGGCCTCCCTGTCCATCACCAGCTCCCGGAGTTCACTCAGACTCACGTCCATCGAGTCAGTGATACCATCCAGCCATCTCATCCTCTGTCGTCCCCTTCTCCTCTTGCCCCCAATCCCTCCCAGCATCAGAGTCTTTTCCAATGAGTCAACTCTTCACATGAGGTGGCCAAAGTACTGGAGTTTCAGCTTTAGCATCATTCCTTCCAAAGAACACCCAGGACTGATCTCCTTTAAAATGGACTGGTTGGATCTCCTTGCAGTCCAAGGGACTCTCAAGAGTCTTCTCCAACACCACAGTTCAAAAGCATCAATTCTTCAGTGCTCAGCCTTCTTCACAGTCCAACTCTCACATCCATACATGACCACAGGAAAAACCATAGCCTTGATTAGACGAACCTTTGTTGGCAAAGTAACGTCTCTGCTTTTGAATATGCTCTCTAGGTTGGTCATAACTTTCCTTCCAAGGAGTAAGCGTCTTTTAATTTCATGGCTGCAGTCACCATCTACAGTGATTTTGGAGCCCAGAAAAATAAAGTCTGACACTGTTTCCACTGTTTCCCCATCTATTTCCCATGAAGTGATGGGACTGGATGCCATGATCTTCGTTTTCTGAATGTTGATCTTTAAGCCAACTTTTTCACTCTCTTCTTTCACTTTCATCAAGAGGCTTTTTAGTTTCTCTTCACTTTCTGCCATAAGGGTGGTGTCATCTGCATATCTGAGGTTATTGATATTTCTCCCGGCAATCTTGATTCCAGCTTGTGTTTCTTCCAGTCCAGTGTTTCTCATGATGTACTCGGCATATAAGTTAAATAAACAGGGTGACAATATACAGCCTTGACGTACTCCTTTTCCTATTTGGAACCAGTCTGTTGTTCCATGTCCAGTTCTAACTGTTGCTTCCTGACCTGCACACAGATTTCTCAAGAGGCAGGTCAGGTGGTCTGGTATTCCCATCTCTTTCAGAATTTCCCACAGTTTATTGTGATCCACACAGTCAAAGGATGGCCTTAGTCTTATTCTTTATTTCCCATTTTTTTACCACCTGGTCCTGACACACACGTGCACACCCCTTGCCCCAGCTCACGCAGTCATTCATGTTGACAACTTTACTTTCATCAGAGCTTGGTCTACAAATCTACTCAATTTCTAGAGACATGAAATAAAACTAAACTCATGTCCACCCTCTTATCCCTTGGAATCTTTAATTGCTATAATGTTTAAAAAATAAAGAAGTAATAAATAAAACAAGCTCACTTACTCCCTAAAAAAGTGGCACTGTAGAAAGGAACTTATTAGTAATATACTCTCAAATGTGACAATGTATTAATTTCTCTGTTTTAAGTTAGTGCAATCCCAGCAGACAAAATCTGCTATTATAAACACTCCTTTTTAAAAACTGCAAAATGTAGCATCGTGCTGTTCCCACATCAAAATTGCTTTTAGATCTACTAGTAGTTTTTGCTTTATTTTGAGTTTTTATGTCTCCAGAACTCCATAGATTGAACTTGATGAGGACTGAAAACCTCTCTTATTCATATTTGTATTCTTGCTCTGCCCAGAGTAGGTGTTCACTAAGGATTGACAGAATGAAGAAATATAAGAAACCCCTTGTAAGGTATACAATAGTAAATCTATGGGGCATTTTACGGTATTTTATTAATGCTTGAGGGGGGAAATTTACAATAAGGATAATGTTGAAAACATTATTTTTATTATTATTGATATCTTATTATTTGCTTATCACTTATTATCTGCCTTCCCTGGTAGCTCAGACAGTAAAGCGTCTGCCTACAGTGCAGGAGACCTGGGTTCAATCCCTGGGTCAGGAAAATCCCCTGGAGAAGGAAATGACAACCCACTCCAGTATTCTTGCCTGGAAAATCCCATGGACTAAGGAGCCTGGTAGGCTACAGTTCACGGGTCGCAAAGAGTCAGACATGACTGAGCGACTTCACTTTCTTTCTTTCTTTCTTCACTTTATTATCTGCCTATTCAAAGTAAAATATGGTTTGATTTACATACTTAATTTTTGGAATACTTTCATTTATTCACTCATTTTTTTCAGTAACCATTTACCAAATGTTTACCATGAACCAGAAAGATATCTCCCATTTCACAATGGAACTTATAATTTAATAAGAAGGACTGATATTTATCCACCTGTTATATGTGTTATGAATGCTTACACAAAGTGCTATAGAAATTAATGATGGCAGGTGGTGCCTAGCCTAAGCTGGGAGTCAGGGAAGACTGCTTTCCTCTGATTTCCAACTAAACTCAACACAATTCAAGAAATATTTTGTGTGCTCCACATACGGTAGGTATTTTTCTAAATCCCAGGATTCTATGTTAGATAACTACTCAGGACAGTCACTGAAAGCCATGAAACACTGTGGATAAAATATTTTCTAAATCTCCCAGCTGGTACTAAAGAGATGACAATATAATAAGTAAATAGCAGACCAAAATTTTAGTGCCTGTGTGTGTGTGCTTAATCGCTCAGTAATGTCTGACTCTTTGCAGCCCTATGGACTGTAGCCTGCCAGGCTCCTCTGTCCATAGAATTTTCCAGGCAAGAATACTGGAGTGGGTTGCTGTTTCTTTCTCCATTCATGAGTTACAGGACCTTTTATTTGGTCTATATGTAACTTCATTGTCTTGAAGTGACAGTGCTGTCGATGAGCAATCCAAAACTGGTCCGAGTCTTCTTCCTTTGTAAGCAACTTATTCTTTCTGCAAATTTATAAGATGTTATCTTTGTCCTTGGAGTTTAAAGTCTATGCCTCTGTTTGTATCTTTTCTCATCAATTCCACAGGAAACTCAATCTGAAGTCCTAGGTATTTCTTCCCACTCAGGGGATTTTCGTTGTATTATTATTCATTTCTTAGATGTCTCTTTGGCATGTGTTTCTTTTTCTAATTCAGAAACTCATATTATTTGCATATTCAGTTCAGTTGCACAGTCGTGTCTGACTCATTAGGTCTTCTGAATCTGTCCTCCAGATTTCTTATATTTTTCCTCTGCTTTTGTTTTGTTTTAGCTTTGCTGCCTCTTGATATATTTCTCTACTGCTAGGCTATTAGTTCAAATCTCAGACAGGCACTGTCTCCTTTAACTCATCAACCAAATTCTTAAACTTGAAGATCATGTGTTGGTTTTTGTTTCTGTTTTGAACTCCCATGCTTTTGAACTGTGGTGTTGAAGAAGACCCTTGAGAGTCCCTTGGATTGTAAGGAGATCCAACCAGTCAATCCTAAAGGAAATCAGTCCTAAATATTCATTGGAAGGACTGATGCTGAAGCTGAAACTCCAATACTTTGGCCACCTGATGCAAAGAACCGACTCATTGGAAAAGACCCTGATGCTGGGAAAGATTGAAGGTGGGAGGAGAAGGGGACAACAGAGGATGAGATGGTTGGATGGCATCACCGACGTGATGGACATGAGTTTGAGTAGACTCCGGGAGTTGGTGATGGACAGGGAAGCCTGGCATGCTGCAGTCCATGGGGTCACAAAGAGTTGGACATGACTGAGCGACTGAACTGGAGTATTGTTCAGGTTTGCTCAAACAACAGACTGGTTCCAAATAGGAAAAGGAGTTCGTCAAGGCTGTATATTGTCACCCTGCTTATTTAACTTCTATGCAGAGTACATCATGAGAAACGCTGGGCTGGAAGAAGCACAAGCTGGAATCAAGACTGCCGGGAGAAATATCAATAATTTCACATATGCAGATGACACCACCCTTATGGCAGAAAGGGAAGAGGAACTAAAAAGCCTCTTGATGAAAGTGAAAGAGGAAAGTGAAAAAGTTGGGTTAAAGATCAATATTCAGAAAATGAAGAACATGGCATCTGGTCCCATCACTTCATGGGAAATAGTTGGGGAAACAGTGGAAACAGTGTCAGACTTTATTTTTCTGGGCTCCAAAATCACTGCAGATGGTGATTGCAGACATGAAATTAAAAGACACTTACTCTTTGGAAGGAAAGTTATGACCAACCTAGATAGCCTATTGAAAAGCAGAGACATTACTTTGCCAACAAAGGTCCATCTAGTCAAGGCTATGGTTTTTCCTGTGGTCATGTATGGATGTGAGAGTTTGACTGTGAAGAAAGCTGAGTGCTGAAGAATTGATGCTTTTGAACTGTAGTGTTGGAGAAGACTCTTGAGAGTCCCTTGGACTGCAAGGAGATCCAACCAGTCCATTTTAAAGGAGATCAGTCCTGGGTGTTCTTTGGAAGGAATGATGCTAAAGCTGAAACTCCAGTACTTTGGCCACCTCATGTGAAGAGTTGACTCATTGGAAAAGACTCTGATGCTGGGAGGGATTGGGGGCAAGAGGAGAAGGGGACGACAGAGGATGAGATGGCTGGATGGCATCACCAACTCGATGAATGTGAGTTTGAGTGAACTCCGGGAGCTGGTGACGGACTGGGGGGCCTGGTGTGTTGCAATTCTTGGGGTCGCAAAGAGTTGGACACGACTGAGCGACTGAACTGACTGAACTGCTCAAGTTATTGTACTTCCCAGAAGTTCTAGCTACTCTGGGATCTGTTCTGCATGTTTTGTCTATTCTTCTGTCTAGATTCTAGGCCCATTTAACTACAGTTTTTCTTCTCACTGGGCTTTGGCTACTAGAAAAATGCAAGAGGTGACAATCCCAAAGGGAGGATATATAGTCATTGGTGTTCTTGAGGGCTGGGGTTCAGCATTCCCCACAGCAGTCCTCTGTTGGGACACCATCAGTACGCCTTTCTGCTGCCCATTCTCTTCCCAGTTTCAAAAGTACGAAAGGCTGTTACACACATGTTCAGCTACTCCTCTACGTCCTTGGAAGCAAGGAAAACTATGCATAATCCATAGCACACATTGCCCCCTCCACACACACCTCTGGGGATTTAAGGATACTTGCAGATGAAACATCATGCTCAAATCTCATCCTAGGAGTGTCTCTGAATAAGGGTCCCCCCATGTCCTTTCTTGGTAAAATGAAATATTAGTAACTCTAAATAAATCTTTTAAAAGATTTTTTAAAATTTAGTGTTCTGTGAATTCAGAAAGTCTGAGAGCTACTATCTGAAATGGTTCAGCTAAAACCAGCTAAACTTATTAAAACCACGGTAGCCAATTTATCTCATCAAGGGAGCCCATGACCCTAAGCAAGCTATTTCTCAGTATATCAATATCTGATCACTATTTGAATATTGCTGAGATTCCTTCTAATCCCATGATGGTGCAAACACTAAAGAATCAACTAATGCATAGGAATACCATTGGCTCACACTTTTGAATTAACATACATATGAGATAACAGAGATGTTAGATCAACACCTAGAAACATAAAGTTTTTAAAAATAGGACTTTTATCTATGAACTAAGGAAAATAAGGCCCCATAAAGATATATACTTTGTCTAAGGTCTCACTAGAACTAAGACTAGAAACACATTGTCACCATGCCTAGAACCAATATTCTCTTCATTTTACCACAGCTGCCTTTCAACCTACAAAGATCCCTGCTCTGCCAACAAAATAACCTTTACAAAGTAGCCTTTATTTCCATATAAAAGTTGAAAATTCTAAAACTAAAAGCATCTCACCAACTAGAAAGCAGAAAGAATGAGGACAATAGCAAATAAAAATCAAAGGTACCTAAAACAAATCGAACAATAACATACAAGGCTCTTGTGGTGGGATCTTAAAGGACATAAAGACAATGTGAATAAATGGGGTATCACAAAGATATCTTAACTACAGTCAAATTAAAAATAAACACCTGTCTTAGAAAACAAAGTAGAGAAACAAGTCACAGACTGTGAAAAGACAAATGCACCCCAGGTAAATAAGATTAGGAACCAGACTATCAAAAGAAACGACACAAATCCAGAAGAAAAAGAAACAGCCCAACAGAAAATGGACAAAGAACAGATAAGAAAATCAGATGGTTCAAAAATACATGAAAAATATGTTCAACTTACAAAATTAGGAAAATGTAACTAATGTAATTAATAAATTAAAAAAATTTTAAATGTCCTATTTTAAAACTATCAGATAGCCAAAAATAACTTTTAAAAAATCAAATGAAATGAAGCTTTGACAAGAATGTAAAGAAAGAACTAGATGCATATATCTTACAATTTAATAATTCTACACCAGGCACATGTGCTAGAAAATATGCCATTTGTTCATAAAAACATGCAGTGAAAAATTCACAGCCTGAACACTCACCAGTATGAGAATGGATAAGTAAATAGTAGTATATTCAAACAATACTATAAAGCAGTTAAAAATAAATGAACTAGCTGCTGCTGCTGCTAAGTCGCTTCAGTCATGTCCGACTCTGTGCGACCCTACAGACGGCAGCCCACTAGGCTCCTCTGTCCCTGGGATTCTCCAGGCAAGAATACTGGAGTGGGTTGCCATTTCCTTCTCCAATGCATGAAAGTGAGAAGTGAAAGGGAAGTCGCTCAGTCGTGCCTGGCTCTTAGCAACCCCATGGACTGCAGCCTACCAGGCTCCTCCATCCATGGGATTTTCCAGGCAAGAGTACTGGAGTGGGGTGCCACTGCCTTCTCCAAAATGAACTAGAGTGCCACGTAATTACTTGTATAAATCTCAAAAATAAATTAAGTGAAACAAGCAAGGTGAGTAAGAATCCATAAAGTTTGATATCATTTTATAAAAAGGTTAGAAGCCTGAAAGCACTATCATATCATGTAACATACATATGAAAAGTGTTAGTCACTAGGTCATGTCTGACACTTTGTGACCCTGTGGGCTGTAACCTCCCAGGCTCCTCTGTCCATGGGATTCTCCATGTACTGGAATGGGTTGCCATTTTCTCCTCCAGGGGATATTCTTGACCCAGGGATCAAACATGGGTCTCTTGCATTGCAGGTGGATTCTTTACCATCTGAGTTGCCAGGGAAGCTATATATATGACTAATACCTGAATATGGCATGTGGGTATAAACTTTGATGACTAAAACCATATGCAGGTTACTAGTTACCTCTAGAAAGTAAAGAAAGAGGAATTATATTAGGGAGGGACAGGTAGAGCTTAATATCTGATAAAGCTGAGTGGTAAGTATATCACTGTATGTTCTATTTTTCTCTATGCCATTAAAACAGCTCAAAATAGTTAACTGAATTTTTCATGTACTCACTGGATTTCTATTAAAGGGTAAAGAAGATGATATTTACCTTGTGGTGATATGGGAGCTGCCTGATGTTGCGCCTCTCCTACAAAGTGGGAATCGTATTGTGCATCTAAGGGTGTCTACTAAAGAAAGGAGCATGGCTATTCCCTTTCCAGATGTAGAGCTGATAGTTGAGAAAAACTTTTCTCAGCGTGTTGGTGTAAGTTTCTTCTTGAATTTTTTCCATTATGAAAAATTACAAACATATACAAAAGTAGAGAAAATAATACAATGTATTTTCATGTACTGTTAGCCAGCTTCAAAAAGTATCTATTATGGCCAATTTTTTTCCTCATTATTTCTACCACTTCCCCATGACCACGGTCAATGGATGGATTATTTTGAAGCAAGTCCTCAACATTGTGTAACTTTATCCCTAAATATTTCAGTATGTATCTCTAAACAGTAATGACTCAAAAATAGAACAATGGTACCAGTATTTTCTCAAATATGTTCTAAGATAATTTATAAGACACCTTTAATATAATCACATCACAGTTTCCAGTTTTCCCAGATCTTCTCATACAATATATACTTCTTACAGTTTGTTTCAACCAGAATCCAATCAAGGCCCATTTGTTTCATTTGGTTGATGTCTCTTTAAAGCTGTAATTATCTTTCCCTATCTTTTTTCCCCTTGTAATTCATTTCTTAACAATACTAGACAATTGGTGCCTGGTTTCTCATTTTCCAGATTTTGCTGATTGCACCCTTGTGGGAAATTGAAGAGGTTCTTTTTTACTTCCTTTAATCTGGTAATTATATCTGGTGCATACAGCTTTGATTTAAAAAAAAAAAAAAGACTCTGTACTACATGGAGGTCACTATAGTACACGTGTCATTACCTCCATCAAAGTTCACATAATTTTTTTGGGGGGGTGGGGATGTCAGCAGCCATTAATGATCACTACCTAGGTTTATTATTTCATTCAGAGTTGCCATTTTACCTTACTCTGATTAATTTGTTAGCTGGAATGTGTCTCTAAGCAAAAACTATTATCAACTATTCAGTTACCCCGAGGTACAGTTCAGATAGGAAATCAAAGTAACTGACTGACTGTTTTCTTGCATTTATCAGTTTTCAAAGTAAGAAGTTGGTTTTCTAGCATCCTACAAAAGTGGTCAGTGCATTTTATTTGTTTAGTATCATTATCAGATCACAAATTTAAATATTCTTGATGTGTTTCAGTCTACTGCATTATTGATTAATTCTTAAATTGTCCCATCTCAAGCTAGTTGGACACTTCAGGTTTCTGAGTTCTTTTGATATGACCCTAGTGGTTCTGGATAAGTTTCAGGTATGACAAGTTTTCAGATTAAATATTTTTAAGTACATGCATCATTTGTCTATTCTTTGTTTATATTTCTATCTAGATTTTTCTTTTTTCTAATGTATTAAAAAGTTCTTTATATATTAGGAATATAAGAATATACACATATATGTAAAATAATTTGGAATATGTATTAGGAATATCAGTCCTCTGTGAGAGAAGTTTCAAATACTTTTTCCCATTTTCTTATTTGTGTTTTCACTTTGTGTATGGTCACTTTTGCCATGGCAATGTTAATTTCTGAGCAGCTTGGTGTAGATGAGGTTTCAACAGTTTTATTAGAAACTACTCTTGGAAATAATCACAGTTATTCTTTCAGCTCCACTCAGGGAGTCCATTAGCATTTCATGTTTTCATCTATCTAAAAATAGCTAGGTTGTTTTAACGTCTCCTAGATTTTGACAAGAAGGGTAAGTTTGGGATCATGTCAAGAGGTCACAAAATTGTTGTTCACATTTTCTGGCTAATTATTATTTCACCATGCTTACATTATATGATTTTAATTAGATTTTCCAATATCAGTTAATAAAGTTTCAACTTTTTGTTTTCAGCTTTTATTTTTTAAGCTTCTTATATTGCTCTGGTGATATCACTTATTGATATCTGGTTAATATTTTTCTTGCTGTCCTAAATATTGTTTAAAAAATCTAAATAAGGAAAATATATCATCAGACTATTTCTGTTACAGGATATTCTCCTATTTTCAAAATTGTAAGTAGATTGAAAGAAACCAATATTGTTTTCCACACACAGATAAAAAGAAGTATCTCCTGACAAGTCCTTAGTAGTACATCCTTAGAGTTACAGAACCAGGGTCCGTAACATCCTAATTTAGGATCCTTGAATTCTCTGTCCATGGGTGGACTTCCAGGGGTGTAAAAAGTCTTTGTAATTATAAAATCTCTTTTCTGAATAGTGTATGGTTCATAGGTTTTTCTTTCTCAACATTTCATTATGAAAAATTTCACAAATATAGAACAACTGGCAGCTTTATAAAATGAGCACCTATAAACCCTCCACTTAAAATTTACTCTTTACAAATATTTTGCAATATTTGCTTCATTGCATATGTAGTTACATATTCATCCCCTACTCACCCTTCAATCCTCCTTGTTTTTAAAATGTATTTCAAAGTAAGATGACGATATCAGTACATATCATCCCCAAATATATTCAGTATATGTATCTTCAAGTAGAATTTACTATTTATGTTTTTTAGTAAAATTTACAAATAATAAAATGCACAGAATTCAAGTGTGCTATTCAATGAATTTGAATAGGAATATATTCAAAACACAATCCAAACCCCATCAAGATAAAACACACTTTATTGGGGTATACCCTGCCAATCAATACTTGCCCCTCACTCAAGACAACTACTGCTCTAATTTTTTTTTAGATTTGTTTTTCCTTCTTCTAGAATGCTATGTAAGTTGAATCACACAGTATATACTTAAATATTCTTTAGTGGGTTTTTGAGACTTTTGTATGTCACTGCATGTATTTTTAATGAGCACCTACTAGGTATCCTGTTCCAGGGGTCATTAACTTACTGAGCTCACTGGGCAGGATGTGGGTCTCATGCCACCATTGTTTTATTGTTTTAGGGCATCTGTATAGTCAAAGCTGTAGTTTTTCCAGTAATCATGTACAGATGTGAGAGCTGGACCATAAAGAAGGCTGAGCGCCAAAGAACTGATGCTTTTGAATAGTGGTGCTGGAGAAGACTCTTGCGAGTCCCTTAGACTGCAAGATCAAACCAGTTGATCTGAAAGGAAATCAACCCTAAATATTCATTGGAAGGACTGTTGCTTAAGCAGAAGATCTAATACTTTGGCCGTCTGATGTGAAGAGCCGACTCACTGGAAAAGACCCTGATTCTGGGAAAGATTGAAGGCAAAAGGAGAAGGGGGTGGTAGAGGATGAAATGGTTAGATAGCATCACCAACTGAATGGACATGAATCTGAGTAAACTCTAGGAGATAGTGGAGGAGAGAGGAGTCTGGTGTGCTGCAGTCCATGGGGTCACAAAGAGTCAGACATGACTTAGCAAATGAACAACAAAAAATGACTGATAAACTGAAAGACATGCTATCTTTCCCCAGAACTCTCAAAACAAAACTCTAATGGAAAATCTGATGACTTCATCCAGATCAACAGGAATTAACATTATGGGATCAGATGAACTGATAAACATGGTTTATAACTTTATGACTTTTTGGAAAATATACTAGTTTTAATCTTTGTTTTCCAAAAGAGGTTTCCTCTTATGCTATAACTTACAACAAAATTGATAAAGTATAGCTTTGTAAACAAAGATGTAATCGTTGTTTTAATCTGTTCTTCATTTCCAAATGTGTTTTGTGCCTCCATGCTGCCCTATGACTTTGTTAATATTACTAGCTGTATTACTTATATCCTGTCTATTTTATAAGGTTGTTGTCTCTTACCGTATCCAACTTATAACTAGGCCCCGTGACAAAACTAATGATGGCTAAACATTTTGAGGAAATAGATCACATTTATGACACATAAAATAATTCTAATAGTGTGATTCTAGGTACGGAAAGAAGCAATAAGGTGAAAACATTTCCTGGATCATAATGGACTAGTAAGACAGAGGATCCAGAGAATCTTTAATTATCAACAGAACCTAATCCAGAAATTAACATCCAAAGTGGCATATCAACAAAAATTTTTGCCAAATCTAAAAAGAATGTCCTAGCACCATGGGACAAAAATTGGTCATGAAATGTCTCCCAGGTATTGCTCAAACTTTGGACCAAGGTGAAGAACTGAGAAATAAAATATTATCTGCCATATCAGTAAAAAAAGATATCACAGTCATCAGTGATTGTAGCCAACTCTGACAGTGAGCTGGTAAGTCCTGAGGGAACTCAGGAAGGAAACAAAAAATACTTACCATCTAGCAGCCATCAGACTGCAGCCACTTCTGATGGTGAGCCCTGAGGAAACTCAGGATGTGAAAACAGGATACTGGCCCCAGATAGCTGAGGTGCATATCAAAGGAATGAACAGAGCCCAGACTCTTGCATCTTCTCATATATAGAAAAGTGTTAAATTCCTTAAATTGAGTTTTCTTTTATTAACTGTAATCTTTTGTGCCCTTTGTTGGATAATTCCTATATATCCTAGCTTCCTCCTCACTTCCTTGGAGCAGTTTTCCCAGGATTACTTAAGATGCTATCTCCTGGATGTCTGTCAAATAAAACATACATTCTCAAAAAAAAAAATTGTATGTAATTAACATTTTATCTGAATTAACAGTTATCTGGATGCTTGAATTTTATTAAAAATTTCTCTGGGTTTACTGACATTCTGTTTAACTATATATCCCAAGAACCTAACATAGTAGGTATCAAAAAATACTTGAGGCAAGACAACTAAAATATATCAAATAGCACTGGCAAAAGAAAGTCCCTAGTGATATTTAGAAAAAGCTTTCATAGAGTGGCATGGAGCAGAAGCTAGGCCATGGGTGAAAGGAAGGTCAGTAAGTTAGAAGAGCTAATATAGGATATTCTTTCAAGAAGTTTGAAGAGAAGAGAAAGATGGGAAGGTAATTTAATGGTTGATAGTTTAGGCTGAAGGAAGAAGACAACAGATGAGTATATTTTTTCTTGCTTTATTAAATTCTACAAATTAAAGTATTTAATGCCAAAATAATTTAGATTTTACTAAATTTCATGCTTTAGGATTTAAATATATACTTTTTTTGGTTTAAGTTAATGAGAGAACAACAAAGTATACACATTGTGTTTGCATGGTGCTTAGATACTGTGTTCATGATGGTCATTGGGTCTGTTTCTTTCCGTCTTCAGAATCCTGCTGTTAGTATAGAAGTGAACTGCATTGATCTATTACAAATAGAAGGATATAATTTGATAGCTGCTGGAACCTTAAATGGTGTGATCATCTTATGGAATTTTGTAACATCAACTGTCAAAGAAGTGTGAGTTGAATTGTTTCCTTAAATACTATATTCATTTCCTTAAAAAGCTGCACTGCAGAAGAGTCAAAGTAACATTCATTACTTAAAAAAAAAAAAAGCAATACATAAAAGTGATGATAATTTTCTCAAGGAGCCTTTCCTGGAGGTTATCTTTATAAGCAGGGTATGTACTAAGTGTTTAAATCCCAGAATGATATGAATAAAGTAAACCTTAATTATTTGTATTCCCAAGTGCTTTCACATTTACTCTTCTTGAGTATGTACTAGAGTATGTACTTTATGTACAAAGAGTATGTACTAAAGTTAGTATATGCTTTCCATGTATAATCTTGTCCAAATACATAACTTTAACAAATATTTAAAATATGTAGTAATTTTAAATAATAATCTAAGAGTTTCAAGCACACATATCCAATTGCCTACTGGCAATTATCATATGGATGACTAACAAGACCCTTAAAGTCCCCCATGCCCAAGATTTCTTCCCAATCTACCGTCCCCCATCTTGTCTGGTATTCCCAGTGACACCAGCGTCAAATGGTGAGAGGTAATTAAGATGGGTCTTCCTTCTCATTCACCACTCCAACACATCTGGTTTATTGGGGTGGTCAAAAAGTTCTTTTGGGTTTTTCCATAAGCTCTTATGGAAAAAGAGCTCCACCCAATACTACAGGGCAGTACTAAGAAGGGCATTACATATTCAATTCTACATCTCAACCAACTAGATTTGCTCTTTTCCACAAAATTTACCCTCCCCTGGAAATCCAGTTCTAAATATGCTTACCATTGGTTATAAGGGATATAATGTAACATTGTATTATTTGTTATGGATGGGTTAAAAATAATAACCTTTCCTCAGTAGTGTAATTGGGCTCTAAGTAAGGGCCATATATCACCCTATATCTAGAGAGTTTCTAAAGTTGTACTTCAAGGTATAAGATGGCCAAGAACCTTAACAATGAATTAAAAATAAAATCAATTCTATTTAAGCATTTGGGGGAAGGAAAGAGGTATAAAGGAGAAGAGAGTCAGAGAAGACAGGGGAAAAGAAGAAGAAAAAGCAAAAGAAATCTCTGCCTCTCCTAGCTACAGTACTTGCATATGTCTTCCTGGACTCTATGCCCCTTTTCAGTCTATGTCAGAGTTTTTACTTTTAGCCAAGTTTTGGGAGGAAATATTCCTTTCTTTTTGGGACTCTGGGTATGCTTTTCTTTGAACCTTAAGCTGAAGTAGCTGTTTCTGCAAACCCCTCCTCTTTACCTCAGCTCAGGGTCTGCTGGGCCCTGCCCCTAGAATTCCTGTCAGCCTTCAGTTCCTTTCCTCCAATCCTTGTTTTTCTCACAGACTGTATACGTGTCACTTTATTCCTAAATAATAACACCACACAATTCCTCATCTTCTTATTAATACAGTTTTCACACTGTGTCAGCTTATGTATGACTCACTATTTTGGGAAAGCATCCACTAGACTAAAAATGCAAAAACCATAATCTACTGTCACAACTTAAAAGAGATTGCAGCTCCCCCAAGAATATTCCCAATTCAAAGGTGGAGATTCTTCTTGAATCTATTCTTGAAGTGCTAGGCAGTTTGCCAAGGGATGCATGCAAATCCAGCACCCAAAGAAGAATAACTGACTACAATGGGTCATACAGTGTCCTCTTCCCACAAAAAGATGACTATATTAAAACAATTGGTTTAGAATCACTGGAGTATTTTGCAAAACATATAATTTAACTGTCCAAAGTAATCTAGGTCCAGTTTAAAGACTCTAAAGTTAAGGATGGCCATCTCTACCTCTACCTCAAACTTTGTCTAAGAGCCCTTCACCAGTCAGGAGAAATAGTCCTTCTTTTTCTGTTCCAAGTCCTATGCTTTTTTGAGGGTGCAAACTAGAAATTGTTATTGCTAATGAATAATCCACTTTACCATGCAGTTCACTTGCAGAGCAGAAATACATAAAAAGTTGGAGCTCAACAAGTCATCAAATTTGCAGTCTCCTCCTTTGAGCTTGGTTCACTCCCCAGCAGGTCCTTCATCACTTGCCCATCCAAATTAGGAGAGGTAATTTTCACTAAAGGAAAAAGAACAGTTTGTTACAACATCTATTTCCTATAAGGAATATCAAACATGACTTTAAAAGCCTACTATGAAGTGCCAGGGCAGACGTTGGGGGACCATCCTTCTGCTTCCATGAAACTACCTAGGAAGGTGTTTTTGGGAATCTGAGTCAATTGGAGACTGGAGCAGGAAGAATAGTGTGATTACTGAATTACCTGCTTTCCTTTTCCACTTAATGATAAGGTGCTTGAGGGTAGTAACTACATTTTATTCTAATTTCTCACTGCACTTATTCAAAGAGTAGAAATCTATTCTTTAAACTGTATGAAACTTTCAGGAGGTTGTATAAGCTCACTCTCTGAACTAATAGACAAACTGATTGAATTAAAAGCCTTATAAACACTAAAATATCATGTTGTTATATAGATGTTTATTAAGGAAGAATTCAAATGCTATACTTTTGGGTTTTCTCTCCATGTTCAATGATAATCAACATTTCAGGAGTTGATTACCTCTGCATGGAATATATAATAATGTACGTTACCTTATTTGTAAATTTTTATCTTGTGAATGTATGCTTATTCCTAGGTATAGACCAGAAGATTGCTTCACTGTAGACCCTGATTTGGACCCTAAACGCTTTAGAATTAATGACATACTATTTCTCTTTCGTAATCCTGAATGTGTAAGGTAACTCAGCACTTACTGATCAAGAAATATTGTCTGGGACTTAAGTGGATGATATAAAAAGAGTTCTCCTCATCCCAGCATTTAGGAAGGTACAATTGAGAGAAGGGTCTTCCCAGGTGGCACTAGTGGTAGAGCTTCCACCTGACAATGCAAGAGATGCAGGAGATGCGGGTTCGATCCCTGGGGCCAGAAGATCCCCTGGAGGAGGAAGATGGCAACCCACTCTAGTATTGTTGCTTGAAAAATTCCATGGACAAGAGGAACCTGGTGGGCTACGGTCCATGGGTCACAAAGAGTCAGACACAACTGAATGACTGAGCACACACACACACAACTGAGGGAAGATATATTTGGACTGACGTACTTGGCTTCAGCGTTCTTCCCTATTACGGTTTTTGTAAATGGGTGGCCCCAGGGGGATCTAATTGCTGTGTGGTTAACCAGTTTCCCCTTACCATTTCAGTCCCACAGCAGAGAGGAAAAATGCCCACTTGACCCCACTTGCAGCTAAAATACAACTCTATGAGCACTGATATACAGCAGAAATTTAAAAAAAGATTTATAGGGAAAATATGAAAGATCATATGGAAGCAGGTTTCATACGACATCTGCTATAACTGAGCAATCGTCATCCATTTCCAAGACAGCAGGGGATTTTTTTTTTTTAAGTTTAAGAAAAGGTGTTTTTCCTATTTATATTTGCCTGAGAGCTCTGATTTCAATAGGCAATGAAAAACACATCTCTGGAGAGAAATCAAAGGCTTCTGTACTATCTCATCATCCAGAAGTGAGCCAGGATATAACATCTTCCTTACTCCTTGACTTGAAATGTTCTCATTCTGAGAATATTTTGAGGACCTCATCTGTATATATCTGCATCAGAACACTAATCCAGTTTTCAGCCCATTCTAGCAGAATTAGAAACTATAGAGCAGAAGTTACTAGGTTTTCCGAGCCTCCTCACAGCCACCTCACTCCTCACCATTTCAGTGCCAGAGCCTCTGGGACTAAATCTAGCCTTAACAGTGGGAAAGAACAGATTTTTGTTTCCTACACCTGAGCAGTATCCACACTAAAATCCAGAGATGCTAAAAAAAAAAAAAGTAACCAGCTGAAATTAAAACAGAGGAGAGCACCTTCTGAGTATGAAAAAATATCTTAACTTTTCCTCCTTGGGCTTCCTCCCTCTCCTTATAGGAGATCAAGTCAGGATTCTGTATGTTCTTCATCCCAGTGTGATTCTAGCAAGGGTCCACAGAGTAGCAAGGTAAGCAAGAGAAAAGGAGAGTGTGCCTTCCTGTTATTGCCAATGTTAGCTCAATAATTTGTTGCATGTAGTAGGTAAAATCTTTTTTGTTTTCCCTAAAAAGCAATGTCTAAACTGTTTTTATCTTTTTTTCCCACTATTTTTCAAGGCTTTCCTATATGCAATAATAAATAAATAAATTTATTTATTTCATGAATAAAATAAATTACATAGGCTATTTTTATGTTCATTAAATAATAATTTTAGACTATCTCTTTTGCTAAAAAGTATTATATACATTTCACAGAGGAAAGAGACAGCATGTGATTATGTTACAACACAATGTAATGAAATGGTTTTCAAACTGTGTTCTTGGTTCCATATTTTATATATTTTTATACATTTTTATTTCTAGTTAAGATTTTGTTTGAAGGAAAGTTTTCACTGCATAAATTATTTTAAAAGCACTAGCATAGTGGAAATAATCAGTTTGTAAGGATGTGTCAAACAGACTTGTACTTAAATCCAAGCACTCCATTTATTATCTGATTAGCTTTAGAGATGTCACTTAACCTCTGAGTTTCCATTTCTTCAGCAATACAAAGGGAATAGTAGAACCTAACTGGCGTGGTTGTTAATGGAATTAGAGACATTATACACCAAGAATGTAGCAAGCTCTAGGTATTTAATTACTCTCGTTATTATGCTACACTGGAGCCACTAGAAAAAGGCTGTGTTATAAATACCCTATTTATAAACATGAAAATCACTGTAGCATCTTTTCAAAGAATTAATTGTAAAATAACTTTAAAGTTAATGCTTGGAGATATAAATTTAACTATGAAAAAAATCTATTCGTTCAGTGTATCACATTTCCTTACAATATCATAAATATTCTCTTTTTCTCCCCAAATTCAGGGAAGCAAACAGAGCATACACGAAAGTGAGGTTAAAGGTTAGTATGAAATTGCCTCCCTTTCTTCACTTCTTTGCTATAGGGAGTTTAGGTGATAGACTACTTAGAATTAATGTATATTCTTTTTTGTGACTAAATGCTGAGGTGCTATAGGATTCAGTAATCTAAGAGGCGGAGTTTACATTATTATGATGCTTTTATAACTATTAACTTTAGATTTTAAAAATCCAAAGTACTACTGAGCTTCTTAGTCTCCAGTCTGCTGCCCGGAAGCTTATACTAGATTCATAAGCCTTTTTTGACTGAGTAGGACTCATACTGGATGTATACCTAGTTTTAACTACCATGTACAGTACAGAGGCTTTTGTAATAGAACCCAAAATGAGCTCTTTTAGTTTTTTCCAGTAATACAGGATTCCATTTGTTAAAGGTTTTTTGTTCTCTGCACTGACTGAAGTTCTCTAAGATTTAAAAAAAAAAATTTTTTTTAATTCTAGGGAAAAGAATGTGAGTTTTTTTTTTTCCTATTTTCCTACTTGCTTCCTCTTTTATATTCTATAAAATTTGAAATGCCAAGTACAACAAACACTGGTAACTCACTAATTTTCCAACAGGTGAGCAAACAGATGTTGCTGTGAGAGAGCAACAGCCAGCGGACAAAAAGCCTCCTGGAGGCACCAAGGAAGCAGATACTCAACCACCACCTATCCTTGTCACTGCGCATGAGGACGGACATCTCCGCTTGTGGACTATGGAGGTCAGGGCCTGTCATTTACCTGGAACAGCAAAGAACGGGAAAGATAAAAAGGATTATTGAATAAACCTTAGCCCCCTAAGGTTTGATATAGCATCTAATTTTATTACTGTTCAATCTTCTAGCCAAATGGCTGGTTTTGCAGTCTGCTCACTGAAAATACTGAAATTACTCACTGAAAATACTGAAAATACAAAAATTTAGGTCAATTTTGTAACTCAAAAGATCAAATCATCAAAACCGCTAAGACAACTACTATATTTCCGAACTTTCTTTACATTGAGCTACAAATACATCCCACTATATATTTCATTGGATATTTAAATAATCAGTTCAGTCACTCAGTAGTGTCCAACTCTTTGCAGCCCCATGGACTGCAGCACACCAGGCCTCCCTGTCCATCAAAAACTCCCGGAGCTTACTCAACTCATGTCCATCAAGTCGATGATGCCATCGAACCATCTCATCCTCTGTCATCCCCTTCTCCTCCCATCTTCAATCTTTCCCAATATCAGGGGTCTTTTCCAACGAGTCAGTTCTTCACATCAGCTGGCCAAAGTATTGGAGTTTCAGCTTCAGCATCAGTCCTTCCGATGAATACTCAGGACTGATTTCCTTTAGGATGGACTGGTTGGATCTCCTTGCAATCCAAGGGACTCTCAAGAGTCTTTTCCAACACAACAGTTCAAAAGCATCAATTCTTTGGTGCTCAGCTTTCTTTATAGTCCAACTCTCCCATCCATACATGACTACTGGATGGACATTTGTTGGCAAAGTAATGTCTCTGCTTTTTAATATGTTGCCTAGGTTGGTCATAGCTTTTCTTCTAAGGAGCAAGCATTTTTAAATTTCATGGCTGTAGTCACCATCTGCAGTGATTTTGGAGCCAAAAAAAAAAAAAATAAATAAAGTCTGTCACTGTTTCCATTGTTTCCCCATCGAATTGCCATGAAGTAATGGAGATGAAGTCATGAAGATGGCAGAGTAGAAGGATGTGTGCTCATCTTCTCCTGTGAAAACTCCAAAATTACAACTCACTGCTGAACAACCATCAATAGGAGAACGTTGCATCCCACCAAAAAAAGATACCCCACGTCCAAGGGCATAGGAGAAGCCCCAGCAAGATTGTAGGAGGGGTGAAATCACATTTAGAATCAAACCCCTTACCCGCCAGAGACGCTTGGAGGGCTCAAACAAACCTTGTGTACACCAGGGCTCAGAGACTCCGCAGAGACTGAGCCAGAACTGTGTTTGACTGTCTTCTGTGGAGACAGCAGTGGAGTGCAGCAGGGGCAGGGGGTCTGGGTGCAGTCAATGTGGGTATGGCATAGGGCATAAGCCCTCTTGGAGAAGGTCACCATTAACCCCATCATAGAGCTGCCAGATCTTACACAGGACTGGGGAAACAGACACTTGGAGGGCACAAATAAAACCTTGTACACACCAGGACCCAGGAGAAAGGAGCAGTGATCCCACAAGAGACTGACCCAGATTTGCCCATGAGTGCCCAGGAGTCTTTGGTGGAGGTGTGGGTCAGTGGTAGCCTGCTGCAGGGTTGGGGGCACTGAGTGCAGCAATGCCTGCATGGGACCTTTTGAAGGAGGTCACCATTATCTTCATTATCTCCACCATAGTTTGGCCTCAGGTCAAACAACAGGGAAGGAACACAGCCCACCCATCAACAGGAAATTAGATTAAAGATTTACTGAGCATGGCCCTGCCCATCAGAACAAGACAGTCTGTCCCCAACAGTCAGTCTCTCCCATCAGGAAGCTTCTATAAGCCTCTTATCCCTATCCCACAGAGGGCAGGCAGAATGAAAATCACAATCACAGAAAATGAATGAAACTGATCACATGGACCACAGCCTTGTCTAACTCAATGAACCTATGAGCCATGCCGTGTAGGGCCACCCAAGACAGATGAGTCATAGTGGAGAGTTTTGACAAAACATGGTCCACTGGATAAGGGAATAGCAAACCACTTCAGCATTCTTGCCTTGAGAACCCCGTGAAGAATATGAAAAAGCAAAAAGATAGGACACTGAAAGATGAACTTCCCAGGCTGGTAGGCACCCAATATGCTACTGGAGATCAGTGGAGAAATAACTCTAGAAATAATGAAGAGACAGAGCCAAAGCAAAAACAACACCCAGTTGGGGATGTGGCTGGTGATGGAAGTAAATTCCAATGCTGTAAAGAGCAATATTGCATAGGAACCTGGAATGTTCAGTCCATGAATCAAGGCAAATTTGAAGTGGTCAAACAGGAGATGGCAAGAGTGAACACTGACATTTTAGGAATCAGTGAACTAAAATGGACCAGAATGGGTGAATTTAACTCAGATGACCATTGTATCTACCACTGTGGGCAAGAATCCCTTATAAGAAATGGAGTATACATCATAGTCAACAAAAGAATCAGAAATGCAGTACTTGGATGCAATCTCAGAAACAGACAGAATGATCTCTGTTCGTTTCCAAAGCAAACCATTCACTATCACAGTAATCCAAGTCTATGCCCTGACCAATAATGCTGAAGAAGCTTAAGTTGAATGGTTCTATGAAGACCTACAAGACCTTTTAGAACTAACACCCAAAAAAGATGTCCTTTTCAGTATAGGGGATTGGAATGCTAAAGTAGGAAGTTAAGAGATACCTGGAGTAACAGGCAAATTTGGCCTTGGAGTACAAAATGAGCAGGTCAAAGGCTAACAGAGTTTTGCCAAGAGAACGCACTGGTCATAGCAAATACCCTCTTCCAGCAACACAAGAGAAGACTCTACACATGGACATCACCAGATGGTCAAAACCAAAATCAGATTGATTATACTCTTTGCAGCCAAAGATGGAAAAGCTCTATACAGTCAGCAAAAACAAGACCAGGAGCTGACTGTGGCTCAGATCATGAACTCCTTTATTGCCAAATTCAGACTTAAATTGAAGAAAGTAAGGAATGAAGGGAAAACCACAAGACCATTCAGATATGATCTAAAACAAATCCTTTATGATTATACAATGGAAGTGAGAAATAGATTCAAGGGATTCAATCTGATAGAGTGCCTGAAGAACTACAGATAGAGCTTAGTGACATTGTACAGGAGGCAATGATCAAGACCATCCCCATGAAAAAGAAAAATGCAAAAAGGCAAAATGGCTGTCTGAGGAGGCCTTACAAATAGCTGAGAAAAGAAAAGACATGAAAGGCAAAAGAGAAAAGGGAAGATATACCCATTTGAATGCAGAGTTCCAAAGAATAGCAAGGAGAGATAAGAAAGCCTTCCTCAGTGATCAATGCAAAGAAATAGAGGAAAACAATAGAACAGCAAAGACTAGAGATCTCTTCAAGAAAATTAGAGATACCAAGGGAACATTTCATGCAAAGATGGGCACAATAAAGGACAGAAATGGTGTGGGCCTAACAGAAGCAGGAGATATTAAAAAGAGGTGGCAAGAATACACAGAAGACTATACAACAAAGATCTTCATGATTCAGATAACCACGATGGTGTGATCACTCACCTAGAGTCAGACATCCTGGAATGTGAAGTCAAGTGGGCCTTAAGAAGCATCACTATGAACAAAGCTAGTAGAGGTGATGGAATTCCAGCTGAGCTGTTTCAAATCCAAAAAGATGATGCTGTGAAAGTACTACACTCAATATGCCAGCAAATTTGGAAAACTCAGCAGTGGCCACAGGACTGGAAAAGGTCAGTTTTCATTCCAAACCCAAAGAAAGGCATTGCCAAAGAATGCTCAAACTACTGCACAATTGCACTCAACTCACACACTAGCAAAGTAATGCTCAAAATTCTCTAAGCCAGGCTTCAACAGTACGTGAACTGTGAACTTCCAGATGTTCAAGCTGGATTTAGAAACCAGAGGAACCAGAGATCAAATTGCCAACATCCATTTAGAAACCAGAGGAACCAGAGTTCAACTTGCCAACATCTGCTGGATCATCGAAAAAGCAAGAGAGTTCCAGAAAAACATCTATTTCTGCTTTATTGACTATGCCAAAGCCTTTGATATGTGGATCACAGTAAACTGTGGAAAATTCTTCAAGAGATGGGAATACCAGACCACCTGACCTGCCTCCTGAGAAACATGTATGCACAACAGGAATCACAGAACTGGACATGGAACAATAGACTGGCTCCAAATTGGGAAAGGCATACATCAAGGCTGTATATTGTCACCCTGCTTATTTAACTTATATGCAGAATACATCATGGAAATGTCAGGCTGGATGAAGCACATGCTGGAATCAAGATTGCTAGGAGAAATATCAATAACCTCAGATACAGAGATGACACCACCCTTGGAAAGTGAAGAAGAACTAAAGAGCCTCTTGATGAAAATGAAAGAGGAAAAAAAAAAGAAGAAAATGAAAGAGGAGAATGAAAAAGTTGGCTTAAAACAGCATTCAGAAAACTAAGATTTAAATAACATGATACTATTAATGATGAATACATCATTAAACAGTGTAAGAACACTGAAATGTGGAATATACATGAAATTTTAGCTTTCCAAGCTACTGGAAGAAGTTATTACATTATATTGAGGGTCCTAAACACTTTACAATGAAGGGATAGCTTTCATTTACTGAAAGGTTTTAAATGATTTGGGGGTGGAAAGTAGGGCAGGGGGTTTGAATTAGGTGGACAGAAATGACAGAAGTAAGGATCTTGAGTAGACTGATGATGAACAGCAAGGGAGGTGGCATCACTTATAAGATTCCTTTCTAGAGAGAAACCCAGAAAACAGCAAGTTTTGTATGGCAGATAGTGAGGTTCAACAACACAGGACAGCATACTGTCTGCTGTATAAAACCTCCAACTGATCAGTTGATTCTAACTTATTAGTGAGAAACTCTTGGTTCCTGGTGGCTCAGACGGTAAAGCGTCTGCCTACAATGCGGGAGACCCAAGTACAATCCCTGGGTTGGGAAGATCTCCCGGAGAAGGAAATGCAACCCACTCCAGTATTCTTGCCTGGAAAATCCCATGGATGGAGGAAACTGGTAGGCTACAGTCCATGGGGTCGCAAAGAGTCGGACACGACTGAGCAACTTCACTTTCTTGGTTTGAAAATGCTATGAAATACTATACACAATGATTTTCCCTGAGACGATCCAGGTATTGGAGCAGTGACGTTTCCCCCTCCCCCCAAAATAGGTAAATAATAAAAGTGTGAGAACTATAGGAGGAGAAAATATTATATCCAACTAAATCCCAGGAAACAAGTAGCAGATTCAAAATTTTTCTTCCTATGTTTTGACTTTTATTCTTCAAGTATAGAAATGTATATGAAAGTCAGTGATGACTTACACTAAGCACTGAAAAACAACCTGCCAAATTTGAATCTCTTGCAATCTGTCTTGTACCAATATTCAAAAATAGATATTTCTGAAAGGACAAATACAACATTCTGGCTTAAAGTAAGTGAGAAACACTTAAATATGAAAATCATGTTTATTTAAAAGGAGAATATATCACTGGAAAGGGGTTGAGGAACTGCATGAAAAGAGTTATCGGAAGTGACAGAAAACAACCTACAAGTATAGAGGTGATTTGCAGTTAAGAGTCTAGATGGTTATAGTTATCAGTTGACCCCACTTTTACTAATATTTAGTTTCAAGGAAATAAGTCCTTATCAGTTCAGTTCAGTTCAGTCACTCAGTCATGTCCGACTCTTTGCGACCCCATGAATCACAGCACACCAGGCCTCCCTGTCCATCACCAACTCCCGGAGTTCACTCAAACTCATGTCCATCGAGTCGATGATGCCATCCAGCCATCTCATCCTCTGTCATCCCCTTCTCCTCCTGCCCCCAATCCCTCCCAGCATCAGAGTCTTCTCCAATGAGTCAACTGTTCGTATGAGGTGGCCAAAGTATTGGAGTTTCAGCTTTAGCATCATTCCTTCCAAAGAACACCCAGAAATGATCTCCTTTAAGATGGACTGGTTGGACCTCCTTGCCATCCAAGGGACTCTCAAGAGTCTTCTTCAACACCACAGTTCAAAAGCATCATAATTTCAAATTATTTTTATTATGAAGAAGAGAAATCATGTTATAATTAGAAGAGAAATCACGTTATAATTAGTATATAGCTCCTTGGGATAAATTATCTATAAACTCAACTCTAATACTGATGTTTATATAATTTATTATCATATTTTATACAGGGAAGACTACTGAAAGATATTCTACCTTTCACAAAACATGCTGCCATTTCTCTGACATCGCTGTTCACTGATTCATGTGCAAGAATACTACTGACTGGAAATACGGGTAAGTCACTGCTGTTATGCAGTTGGCCACAGGTATCTTAACAACCTACATGATATAAAAATGGATATAGGATAACACCGTGACATTTATTGAAACAAAAGGAAGGATACCCAAGCTGCCAAATAAACAGAAGAATGAAAGGGTGTCAGGAGAACCTATTTCATTCCCAGCTCTGTATTTAAGACATATGATTTCTTCTGTCATTAAATTGGGTATAGGACTGTTGTTCACTTGCTCAGTTGTGTCTGACTTTTTGCAACCCCGTGGACTGCAGCATGCCAGGCTTCCCTGTCCATCATCATCTCCCGGAGCTTGCTCAAAATCATGTCCATCGAGTCTGTGATGCCATCCAACCATCTCATCCTGTGTCATCCCCTTCTCCTGCCTTCAATCGTTCCCAGCATCAGGGTCTTTACTAATGAGTCAAGTCTTTGCATCAAGTGGCCAAAGTATGGGAATTTCAGCTTCAGCCATCAGTCCTTCCAATGAATATTCAAGATGGATTTCCTTTAGGATTGATTGGTTTGATCTCCTTGCTGTCCAAGGGACTCTCTCAAGAGTCTTCACCAACACAACAGTTCAAAAACATCAATTCTTCAGCATTCAGCCATCTTTATGGACCAACTCTCACATCCATACATTGCTGGAAAAACCACAGCTTTGACTATACGAACATTTGATGGCAATGTGATATCTCTGCTTTTTAATATGCTGTCTAGGTTGGTCATAACTTTTCTTCCAAGGAGCAAGCATCTTTTAATTTCATGGCTGCAGTCACCATCTACAGTGATTTTGGAGCCCAAGAAAATAAAGTCTATCACTGTTTCCATTGTTTCCCCAACTATTTGCCATGAAGTGATGGGACTGGATGCCATGATCTTCATTTTTTGAATGTTGAGTTTTAAGCCAGCTTTTTCACTCTCCTCTTTCACTTTCATCAAGAGGCTCTTTAGTTCTTCTTCACTTTCTGCCATAAGGGTGGTGTCATCTACATATCTGAGGTTATTGATATTTCTCCCAGCAATCTTGATTCCAGCTTGTGCTTCATCGAGCCTGGCATTTCCATGATGTATTCTGCATAAAAGTTAAATTAGCAGGGTGACAATATACAGCCTTGATGTACACCTTTTCTGATTTGGAACCAGTCTGTTGTTCCATGTCTGGTTCTAACTGTTGCTTCTTGACCTGCATACAGGTTTCGCAGGAGGCGGGTAAGGTGATAGAGTATTCCCATCTCTTGAAGAATTTTCCACAGTTCGTTGTGATCTATGTAGTCAAAGGCTTTAGTGTAGTCAAGCAGAAGTAGATGTTTTTCCTGGGATTCTCTTGCTTTTCCAAAAGTTGTTGGCAATTTTATCTCTGGTTCTCCTGTCTTTTCTAAATCCAGCTTGAACACCTGGGAGTTCTTGGTTCACATACTGTTGAAGCCTGCTGCTGCTGCTAAGTCAGCATTAGTTTGCTAGCATGTGAAATGAGTGCAATTGTGGGGTAGTGTGAACATTCCTTGGCATTGCACTTCTTTAGGATTGGAATGAAAACTGACCTTTTCCAGTCCTGTGGCCACTGCTGAGTTTTCCAAATTTGCTGGCATATTGAGTGCAGCACTTTAATAGCATCATCTTTTCAGATTTGAAATAGCTTAGCTGGAATTCCATCATCTCCACTAGCTTGCTCGTACTGATTCTTCCTAAGTCCCACTTGACTTTGTACTCCAGAATGTCTGGCTCCAGGTAAGTGGTCACACCATTGTGGTTATCTGGATCATTAGATTTTTTTTTTTTTTTTTGGTATAGTTCTTCTGTACATTCTTGCCACCTTTTCTTAATATCTTCTGTTTCTGTTAGGTCCATACCATTTCTGTACTTTATTGTGCCCATCTTTGCATGAAATGTTCCCTTGGTGTCTCTGATTCTCTTTCCAACTCTATTGTTTTCCTCTATTTCTTTGCATTGTTCACTTAGGAAGGCTTTCTTATCTCTCCTTGCTATTCATTGGAATGCTGCATTCAGATGGGCATATTTTTCCTTTTCTCCTTTGTCTTTTGCTTCTCTTCTCTTCTCACATATTTGTAAGGGCTCCTCAGACAACTATTTGGCCTTTTCACATTTCTTTTTCTTGATGGTTTTGATCACCGCCTCCTATACCATGCTATGAACGTCTGTCCATAGTTCTTCAGGCACTCTGTCTATCAGATCTAATCCCTTGAATCTATTTGTCAATTCCACTGTATAAGGGATTTAAGTCATACCTGAATGGCACAGTGGTTTTCCCTACTTTCTTCAATTTAAGTCTAAATGTGACAATAAGGAGTTCATGATCTAAGTCACAGTCAGCTCCCAGTCTTGTTTTCATTGACTGTATAGTGACTCCATCTTCAGCTGCAATGAATATATTCAATCTGATTTCAGTATTGACCATCTGGTGATGTCCATGTGTAGAGTCATCTTTTGTGTTGTTGGAAGAGGGTGTTTGCTATGACCAGTGCGTTCTCTTAGTAAAACTCTGTTAGCCTTTGCCCTTCTTCATTTAGTACTCCAAAGCCAAACTTGCCTGGTCCTTCAGGTATGTCTTGATTTCCTACTTTTGCATTCCAGTCTCCTATAATGAAAAGGATATCTTTTTTGGTGTTAGTTCTAGAAGGTCTTGTAGGTCTTCATAGAAGGTCTTCTTGTAGGTCTTCAACTTCAGCTTCTTCAGCATTATTGTTTGGGGTATAGACCTCAATTACTGTGATAGTGAATGGTTTGCCTTGGAAATGAACAGAGATCATTCTGTCATTTTTGAGATTGCATCTAAGTACTGCACTTCAGACTCTTCTGCTGACTATGATGGCTACTCCATTTCTTCTAAGGGATTCTTGCCCACATTAGTAGATATAATGGTAAGCTGAATTAAATTTGTTCATTCCAGTCCATTTTAGTTCACTGATTCCTAAAATGTCGATGTTCACTCTTGCCATCTCCTGTTTGACCACTTCCAATTTGCCTTGATTCATCGACCTAACATTCCAGGTTGCTACTCAATATTGTTCTTTACAGCATCAGACTTTACTTTCACCATAGGAGACACGCCCAGCTGGATGTTCTTTCTGTTTTGGTTAGGCCTCTTCATTCATTCTGGACCTATTTTTCCATTGATCTCCAGTAGCATATTGGGCACCTACCAACCTGGGAAGTTCATCTTTCAGTGTCACATCTTTTTTCCTTTTTACACTGTTCATGGAGTTCTCAAGGCAAGAATGCTGAAGTGGTTTGCCATTCCCTTCTCCAGTAGACCATGTTTTGTCAGAACTCTCCACCATGACCCATCCACCTTGGGTAGCCCTACATGGCATGGCTTATAGTTCCTTTGCTTTAGACAAGGCTGTGATCTATCTGATAAGTTTGGTTCACTTCCTGTGATTGGGGTTTTCACTCTGTCTCCTTCTGATGGACGAGGATTAGAGGCTTGTTGAAGCTTCATGGTAGGAGGGAATGGTTGTGGGGAAATCTGGGTCTTGTTCTGGTGGGCAAGGCCATGGTCAGTAAACCTTAAATCCAATTTTCTGCTGATGGGTGTGGCTATGTTCCCTCCTTGTAGTTTTGGCTAATGGCATAATGGTGACCTCTTTCAAAGGGACTTATGTCAGCACGCCATGGCTCCATGAACTGTTTAGTTAGCGCCCCTGACCACACAGCAGGCCACTGTTGACCCATGCTCCACCAGAGACTCCCAGACACTCACAGGCAAGACTGGCTCAGTCTCTTGTGGGGTCACTGCTCCTTTCTCCTGGGTCCTGGTGAGCATAAGGTTTTGCTTTGCCCTCCAATAGTCTGCTTTCCTAGTCCTGTGGGAGTTCTGTATAGGACTCCCACCCCCTTATTTGCATATTGGGAATAATGTAAAGATTTTATTTATAATCTTAAAAGGGTTATGTTGCATTGACCTTCATTCTAAAGGGAGTCATGCACGAGAAGAAAGGGGTTGTTTGTTCTTTATAGGGGACTTTTATTGTTATAATCAATATGAAAGTGAAAGTGAAGTCGCTCAGTCGTGTCCAACTCTTTGCAACCACATAGACTGTAGCCTACCAGGCTCCTCTGTCCATGGGATTTTCCAGGCAATAGTACTGGAGTGGATTGTCATTTCCTTCTCCAGGGGATCTTCCCAACCCAGGGCTCAAACCTGGGTCTTCTGCATTGTAGACAGATGCTTTACCAACTGAGCTACCAGGGAAGTCCATAACCAATATAGTTGGTCTTAATTCTTTCATGTAACACTATTTTTTTTAATATTGCCTTCCTATTTCCTCTCTTCTTTTGAATTAAGCCTAAGCTTTCTTTTCTTCTCTCAAGCTTAGCCTACCCTTCTTTTTACCACAGCCAACCCTTATTATTTTCTAATGTAATCTTGAGATCTGCATCCAGATATTGTTATTATACTAATATTTAAATTTTATGTCTCCTATTTTAAAAACTAATTTTTCATTTCAAAAGTTACCTTAAAAAAGTCTCAATGTATTATTTTGTATTAACAATTACCGGAGTCTTCTGGAGATTGTAGAAAATAATTATTTATGTTTGCATTCAGTATTACCAGTAGATTTACAACATTTATTTAAAGCTATCTTTATTTAAATGAACTTATTTACAAAATAGAAACAGACTCACAGAGACAGAAAACAAACTTATGGTTACCAAATGGGAAAGTGGGGGAGGAGGGATAAATTAGGGTAAATTAGGGGCTTGAGATCATCTGATACAAACTACTATATATAAAACAGACAAACAACAAGGTCCTACTGTAGAGCACAGTATACAGTAATGGAAACAGTGACAGACTTTATTTTCTTGAGCTCCAAAATCACTGCAGATGCTGACTACAGCCATGAAAGCAAAAGATGCTTGCTCCTTGGAAGAAAAGTTATGACAAACCTAGACAGTATATTCAAAAGCAAAGACATCATTTTACCAACAAAGGTCCATATAGTCAAAGCTATGGCTTTTTGAGTAGTCGAGTATGGATGTGTGACTGAACCATAAAGAAGGCTGAGCACTGAAGAACTGATGCTTTTGAACTGTGGTGTTGGAGAAGACTCTTGAGAGAGTCCCTTGGACTGGACGGAGATTAAAAAAAAAAAAACAGTTAATCCTAAAGGAAATCAATCCTGAATATGCACTGGAAGGAGTGTTGCTGAAGCTGAAACTCCAATACTTTGGCCATCTGATATGAAGACCCAACTCATTGGAAAAGACTCTGATGCTGCGAAAGGTTGAAGGCAGAAGAAGGGGACGACAGAGGATGAGATGGATGGATGGCATTACTGATTCAATGGACGTAAGTTCTTGCAGACTCCGGGAGATTGTGAAGGACGGGGAAGCCTGGTGTGCTGCAGTCCATGAGGCTGCAAAGAGTCAGACACAACCGAGTGACTGAACAATAACTGTATAGCACAGGGAACTATATTCAACATCTTGCAGCAAACTATAATGGCAAATAATCTGAAAAAGGATATACATATATAACTGAATCACCTTTCTGTCCACATCACAACATTGTGAGATTTCATTTTGACACTGCCAACACGTAGCTTGCCACATTACTCCAATATCTGGTTTTCACCTGCAGACCACTTGTAATATCAATCTTCTGGCAGGCTTTAACTTGTCTATTAGTGCCTGGGGACACAGCTGGGTCTATGGCTCCTACATGAATAGCTCCATAAGGGGCTTCTTCAGCATACTCCATCCTCCACCCCCCACAAGCAGCTACAGTCTCCCTGGAAACAAAAGCACTGGATCATCCTTTCCGACATTATTTACTGAATAGTTTAGTAGCTCCTTAATGTGGCTTTTCCAGTAGTCATGTATGGATGTGAGAGTTGGACTTTGAAGAAAGCTGAGCGCCGAAGAATTGATGCTTTTGAACTGTAATGTTGGAGAAGACCCTTGAGAGTTCCTTGGACTGCAAGGAGATCCAACCAGTCCATTCTAAAGATCAGTCCTGGGTGGTCTTTGGAAGGAATGATGCTAAAGCTGAAACTCCAGTACTTTGGCCACCTCATTCGAAGAGTTGACTCATTGGAAAAGACTCTGATGCTGGGAGGGATTGGGGGCAGGAGGAGAAGGGGACGACAGAAGATGAGATGGCTGGATGGCATCACTGACTCGATGGACATGAGTCTTAGTGAACTCCGGGAGTTGGTGATGGACAGGGAGGCCTGGCATGCTGTGATTCATGGGGTCGCAAAGAGTTGGGCACAACTGAGTGACTGAACTGAATGTAATCAATTCCTATGACTTTTCCACTAGACCCAACCATACATGCAAAACATGCAGTTTAAGGGTCCCACTTCCAGCTCCTACAGTTTTAGCTCCTTCATACAGTGGATCAAACAGAAGTTATTGTACATATGCATGCATATGTGGAGTACTAATTGTTTCTTTGAACCCCATAGATTGTGAAGAATCCATATAAGGTTTCATTTTGCATAGTGAGAGCTGCTGCTAAGTTGCTTCAGTATTACACCTCTCAGATACTATTTTATTTACCATTTTTAATGCTTAAATCAAAACAACTTGATCAAAACAAGTCTGAGTAGTATTAATAATTACTTAGACAAGAGAATATCTAATTAAAAATTCCAATGTTTAAATTTCATGCAGAAGGACACGTTATCCTTTGCAGTATCAGTTCCTTCTTGGACTCACCTCATGATGAAAAGGTAAGAACTTCAGTTTTAGTTTAATTAATGAATCAAGACATTTACTGAGCATTTCTCTGTGCCAAATGCCACAAAAGCTAGAAATACAGGATAAGACTACCTACTCTCAAGTCATATGTGATACTACTGAAACTTAAGCCATACGACAAATAACAGTGGTCTACTGGAGAAAATAGGGGATGAATGAGTGAGTGAGCAAACAAGCCACTGGTCATTCTGCATCTGCTTCATGTTTTGACTTATTTGTTAGAGTCTGCCCAGAGCTTAAGAGCATCATACATCATGCAGTCCTCCAGTCATTGCCTTTATCTTATACAACTTCATAGAAGGAAGTTTCATAACCCTTTATAGAAGCCCCACCTGGTACCCAGACATTATTATTTTCAAGAAACTCTTCCCCTATCGTCTAAAATCATCCTTATGATTAAATGTTATTCTATTTTTAATGTTAATGCAATGTAAATGTCGCCATCCTTAGTTGATAACCATTTAAATATGTACTTCCTGGGACTTCCCTGGCAGTCCAGTGGTTAGATTCCATGCTCCCATTGCAAGGGGAGTGGGTTCAAACCCTGACTGGGGAACTAAGATACCAGATGCCTCAAGCATGGCTGGAAAAAAAAAAAAAAAAAAACCACTTCTTTTGTGTGTGTGTGTGGATATGCCAATATATCTACATATATTATAAAAATTCAAAACTAATTAAAGACTACAGCAAGGAAGCACTATTTTATCGTAGGCTTATTTCCCTGTAAGTTAATAGTTCAAATCCAAAAGCCAAATAGTAGCTTAAACAGAAACATTTTGTTTTTGGATTACAGGTATTAATATTAATGCATAGATACATAGATTAGGATGGGATTCCTTGCAGAGTGTTTTAGAATGCTTATTGTTTCCAACATCATCTCATTTGATCTACAGAGTTTTTGTTTCCAAGAACCCACCATTATAGCTTTTATAAAGTTCAGATACTTAGCTTCAGTATGACTATCTTCAGTTTGCAGAAGGGAAATCAGAAAGCAGCTTGCCTGGGATCACATCATAGTTAATGATGAAGACAGAGCCAGAATCGGGGTTCCTGTCCTCTAATCCAATGCTCTTTCCACATGTAATACATACCACCAGCAAATGGAAAGCACTAAGTTTCAACTTACTGTATCAACTATGTGGCATGCTGTGAGAGGAACAACAACAATCATATGCTTGAATCATGTATGAGAAGAAGGTTATTTAATTGTTTTCTCTTACTTGTGATAATTATCAACATTCTCATATTAATTTTAGCAGATAAAAAATACAATTCAAAACCTACATTTTCACAAATGGACTTCCTACAAACTGGCAACTGAGATCTTTCAAAATTCAGAGAAAATATTTAAAACAAAGTTATGTGTTGATATTGAATTAGAATAATATGGTATTGATTTTTTTTTGGATTGATTTTTAAAAGCATTTTCACCAATTGAAAAGAAGAGGATCTATTTTAACAACATGTCTAAATTCTTCCCTATCCAACCTCATTTCAACCTTCTCTTTATTTGAACAATGTGATTTTCCAGTTTGTATCTGGCTGCCTATTCATAAATGCACAATGGACTCTGGTCATAAAACGCCTCATTATTACATACACTAATACATACCATGCATTAAACAAGATTCAGTTATGGATTACAACTACAGTGAAAACTTAATAAGTCAGTCTATAAATCAGAGGTTAATCTAGTTCTCTTGAGACAATACTGTTTAAAAGATGACCCATGGAATACCAATAGTCTAAGAGATACAGTAGTCAAAATCTATCTACATAAAGACAAATAATATATCATATATTGACATGCTTACAGAAGATAGTTTTATTCTATGTTTTTTCTAATTACTGGTTGTAATACACTAGGGGAAGTCATAAAATCAATTTAATAAGTGGCAAGCAGTACTTTTGTGAAAATAGAAGAGAATGGAGTGGAATGAAATATTGGGTTGGCCAAAAAGTGTGTTTGGGTTTTTCCATATCATCTTAGGGAAAAAGCCAAACAAACCTTTTTGGCCAACCCAATACAACAAAATAGAACAACAGACAGTATCAATTGTGCATTATACACAAAATAGACTAAGTATCCTTTGTGAAGGATACTGAAACTTGTTTCAGATGCATGTGCAGGTATTGTATGTGTTTACTGGGTCATGTATTTCTTAGTAAAAAAATGTATTTCTTACTATAGATATGGTCCATATTAATGAAATCCTTGCCTTAAGAGAATTCCATCCCAAGGCAGAGAAAGAACCTTTGGGCAACCAATGTTCTTGAAAAGCTTTGAGAAAATAAGTAGAAGGGTGTAGATTTTACCCTGGTTCTCTAAGAATATGGAACTGAATCAGAAGGTCAAGAAATATTGGAAGAATTGTGCCTAACTTACTGTGTTAAAATCTAAATGTATTTGGGTCTCATAGAACTCTGAGCTGTCAGGATTCTAGCTCCCACATAGATGACCAGCAAGAAGTAAGGACTTAGTCTGGATTCATCAGTGACAGAGAGGGAACATGTTTTATGGGGATATTACTACAGAATAAGTCTCCCAATTGACAACTTTATTTCACATGGTTTAAAAAGTTCTTCTGGAGCCAATTTAGAAGCTCTAAACTTGAGGATAAGTCACATCCTGAAGTGTCAAGATGTCTTTGCGAGAGAATGAGCTGGGTCCAATCCTTTTGTTAATTCTTTGTGGTATGTAAGTAAATATATATCCCGCAATCACCACCAACACCCCCCCCAAAAAACAAACAAAAAAATAATTAGCCAGGAATCTCTGGATAAAACTTGGAAATAGGAAAAGTCTTCTTGCCAACCTTCCCTTTGGTTGTCTTCTTTTAACTCTGCTTTCTCCTGCTCCTGATTATATTATATATAATATTACTATATTATATTATATAGTCCTTCTACAACCTTTCTCCTAAGGATTTTCTTTCATCTAGTCTTCTACTAGTTTTCAACTAAATGAATTGCTATCCTCAGTTAAATGATAAGCTGCTAAAGATGTAAGATATTTCCTGTCCCAGGGATATGCATAGATTAACAAATATCTAAAAATAGAATTTTTGGTACCTCAACAAGCAATAGAAGAGATAACTGGGGTGGGGATTTCACTGTCTTGCACAGATGTCTATACCATTCATTCATTAGCTTAGCTCTTTAATGATTAATGTTTTTGTTCAAGATTGTATTTGGATCAGTATGTACTTATTAAAAGAGATATGCTTTATTGTTACTGTCTAGAAATTCAAGCAGCTTCTTGCCTGGCGTGCTCATTCATTAGAAATTGTTCAAATAATCTATGTAGAAGAGAAACAAGTGGTACTTACTGCCTCCATCGATGGCTCAGTAAGGTATGGACCTTCATATTGTAAATTCAGGTTGTATGAGGTAAAGGATTTTAAGCTAAACTTTGAGCATATACCATAAGTGGAATCTTGATTAACTGACTAAAACAAATAAAAGGTGGCACCAAAGAGCTTTGAGAAGGTAGTCACTAATTTGTAATTTTCCACACTCAAGAAAATGAGATGCCATGCTCATCGACACTAAAAGGTATACTTTCAATACAAGTGTTCTTGTAGACTTATTTCAAATCATTAAGCAATATGGGTAGCTCAGAGAGATAGACCCAAGCCCAGGGAAGACTACAGGATACACAGGATGAGAAGTCATTACAAAATATAGGAAAGAACAACTAATGCTGAGAAAAGTGAATGTGAAGTAATTGTTTCAATGAAAATGTAATTGACATTAAAAGTCTACTTGTTTTTGTGGTTCTTTTCTTCCTTGGTTGATCCTCTTACTTCAGAGGGGTGAGCACAGTGCTGCAATTGGAGCAAACAGAGATGATTTACTAGGACTGTAATCAATTATATTCTCTAGAAAGCCTCCCCTTAGGATCAGCTTTTTTGAAAACTGAGGTTTTAAATAATATTATATTAGTTTCAGATATACAACAGAATGATTCAATATATGTATATATTGTAAAAGGATCACCTTAATAAGTCAACACTTGTCACCATACATAGTAATAAATTTTTTTTTTTCCTTCTAATGAGGACTTTAGAGATCTACTACTTCAGAACTAATAACTATAGTGGCCATGCTCTACCAAGCCTACTTGTTTTTAATTGCCTAGTGATGCTAAGTATACATATATAAAATGCTAAAAACACATACATGTATATATATATAAACACACACATAAAGAGAAAAGAAGTTTCATGACCATTCTTGAGACAAATTGCTACATATAATTCAAACCATATTTCAAAAAGATACATGCAAGCCAGTGTTCACTGTAGCACTATTCACAATAGGCAGGACATGGAAGCAACCTAAATGTCCACTGACAAATAAAGAAGATGTAGTACACATTTACAATAGACTATTACTCAGCCATTAAAGAGAATGAAATAATGCCTTTTGCAGCAGTATGGATGGACCTAAAGATTACCATACTAAGTAAAGTCGCACATAGAAAGACAAATACCATATGATATCACTTAAATGCAGAATCTTAAAAAAAAAATGATACAGATGAGCTTATTCACAAAACAGAAACAGACTCACATCTTAGAGGATGAATTTTTGGTTACCAGGGAGATGGGATAAATTGGGAATTTGCCATTGACATGTACATACTGCTCTACTCAAAATAGATAACCAACAAGGACCTAGTACACAGCACAAGGAACTAGGCCCAATACTCTGTAATAACCTGGGGAAAGAATTTGGAAAAGAATATATACATGTACATGTATAACGGAATCACTCTGTTTTATACTGAAACCAACACAACTTTTTAAATCAACTATACTTCAATATAAAATGAAAGTTTAAAAAATTACATTAAAAATCATGATAATGAATTGGCCTCTTAAGGGCATAAAAGTAGGTTAGATCAAGGGAGATAAAGAGGTTTCAAAGTGTTTTCAAGAGTTTAAACATAAGGAAGATGAAAAGGAAGAAGTATTTTATGTTGTGTGAATGACCGTGGTCTGAAATTCAGAAGACCCTAGCCAGCTATATGAGCTTGCGCCTGGTGATTCAGACAAGGACAAGACCATACAGCATGTAGCAGACACTGTTCAGGATTTGGATCTTCATCTTGAAATAAATAGCCACCAAAAAATATTAAGTGAGTGAGTAACATAATTAGTAGAGTTTATATATAGCTCAGACGGGAAAGAATCTGCCTGCAATGCAAGAGCCCTGGGCTGGATCCCTGGATTGGGAAGATCCCCTAGAGAAGGGAATGGCTATCCACTCCAGTATTCTTGCCTGGAGAATTCCATGGGCAGAGGAGTTGAGCGACTAACACTCATTTAATTTGAGATATGTTTTAAAAATAATAATGTGTGAGGTATGGATTTTGGAGCAGCAAAATTGGGAGCACAAAGACCAGTTAAATGTCACTGGTGAATACAGTGGTGTGAACTCAGGGAGTGGTAACAGTGCTAGGAATAAATATTTTGGATTTGAGAACTATCTAGGAGGCAAAATCCAGAAGACATAAACTTTAACTGAAAGAGAAGGTAACACATGTATACCTGTGGCGGATTCATTTTGATATTTGGCAAAACTAATACAATTATGTAAAGTTTAAAAATAAAATTAAAAAAATAAATTAATTAATTAAAAAAAAAAGAGAAGGTAAGAGATAGATGTCAAATGATTCCAGGCATTGTAAAAGTAGATGAATATTAGTGTCATTCATTGAGAAAAGAAGCACTAAAAAAGGAAAACATTTGAAATATGGAAAGATGAAAATCTTTCAGAAATACCAAGTTCAAGATGAATCTTTAGGATAAGATGTTATTTGAGGGCAAACAGAGCTGCTTTCTCTGTCAAAGAGATCTGTTGTTTTATTCATAGGAAAAATGAACTGACATGAAAATTGCATTTAATTATTATAGATGTTTTCCAAAACTCCGTCCCTTGAGTCTCTGCTCCAGCTTATTTTTAGTTGTCATCATAAGTGTTAATTGGGCATTATGATACACATACACACACACACACACTCTCCACACGTTACATGTGTGCACACCTCTATCATTTATAAGCTTTTCCTGCTCAAACCAGTTATCTATGGCATGGAGAAATTACTTTTACAATTCCTTCAAGTGAAGCTATCCCTAAATACTCAGTTCAAAAAACCTAGCTCTATTAACAGCTACCTCAGAATACAGTTCTTTTCACAAATAAGTCTTTCTGCTAATACTCACTGCCACTTCCTAAGTGTAAGTGAAAGTCGCTCGGTTGTCTCTGACTCTTTGCGACCCCATGGACTGTATGTAGCCCCTCAGGCTCATCTCTCCATGGTCCAGGCAAGCATACTGGAGGAGGTTGCCATGCCCTTCTCCAGGGGATCTTCCCAACCCAGGGTTTGAACCCAGGTCTCCCACACTGCAGGCAGATTCTTTATCAACTGAGCCACCAGGGAAGCATTTAACACTCTAAATCTTGTTTGTCAAAAATATTGATTTTATCATAGGAAAAAGCATAATAAAGGCTTAGCTTTGGGACAGAGGCTAGAGAGGGGTAAAGATCCAAATCTATATCTGACTCCTAGAAAATCAGGCTGAGAGATGGGGTTAGTCATTTGGGAACACTGCACATGAAGCAGGAAACACCAGAAAACAAGACCAAAAATTACTTCAGTCCTTGCCTCCAGCAGAATGAATTTAGAGTCATGCTGAAGCCAGTCCCTCACCCCTCTAACTTCTGTGTTGAGAGGGCTTGTCGATTTCACTTTGGTCAAGTCTCTGGAAAGTCCATAAAAACATCTATGTAGCACTGGGGAATTAAAGTATGAAAGGAAGGGTACATTTCCAGGCCACTGTCAGGTGTGAGGACCCCTGATTGGATTCCTCTGTTTTACCTCCTCCTCAGTGCCTACCTCTTCAAACTGGGATACCACCTAGACTTTGTAGAATCTACTCTTAATCCATTTAGATTATTCTCCTCTTGGGTCATTGAGGTAGGCACATTATGATTGTTTCCATCACTTGCTATTTTGAGCTTGAAATCAAGACATAAATGGAAGATCTGTTGGACATTATTTTATTTGTGTCTTATTTCCATAAGACATAGGGCACATACTCTTGCTAATGACATTCTGTATGACTTTAAACCATGTGGGTTATTTATAAGGACCTCTTGGAGTGAAATAATGCATATGTATAAAGAATCACTTCTTTTGCCACCTTATTCCAGAACTCAGTTGTAAAAAATAGTATGGCGTTTCCATAATAGTAGAAAATGTGGATGGCAGTTGAAATGATTTTGGTAAGAGTGAAACCGTTAGTAGATGTCTCCTCCCATAAGTTCTGTTGATGCTGATACAGAAATTAGACAGCTGAGATATGGCCCATTCTACAGCCTAATTCAACAGAC
This sequence comes from Bubalus bubalis, assembly GCF_019923935.1. Classification (NCBI taxonomy): domain Eukaryota; kingdom Metazoa; phylum Chordata; class Mammalia; order Artiodactyla; family Bovidae; genus Bubalus; species Bubalus bubalis. The sequence goes on from NC_059161.1 coordinate 46,122,434, forward strand.
GAGTCAATATAAGTTGAATGAGCACTACTATTTTGGGAAAAATCCATTTCTAGTCTTCTGGGTTTAATAAGTGGTTATCATAAGTATAGATTTAAAATTACATTTCCAAAATTGTTGTAGATTAGAATTCCAACTGGTAAAAATGTTTATGTTATGATTAGCTCCACATATTTAATAGGTAGAGTTCTGGACTCGAGTTTAAAATCCCTGCTGGGCCAAGAAAAATCTACATAAATGACCCAAAGAGAGTAACTTCCACTGAATTCCAGTTACTTTCTTCTCTCTGCCTTTGCCTTTCCCCAGGCTCTGGCATGCCCTCAACGGTCATTACTGTGGATATTTTGGACAGCGCAGGACCTTCGAACTATCACAGACAAGTGATTTTATTTTGCCTTGTGATGTTACTGAATATCCCATAGAAATAAAAGAAGAAAGCAAATTCACAGAGAAGAAGCTAACATATGAATATCCTCTGGTATTTGACCGGCAAAGGTAAGAGCATTTGGGATTCTTTAGGTGAGCAGATGAAATTAAACTATATGATATTGTCATACTGTGCTGAACATGGAGAACTCAAAGATGAAAAGCCCAGAACTTTTCAGTAATTTTGCAACTGAGGGAAAGGGAGAAACAAGTAAACAAAAGCTATAATTTGGTATAATAGTACCTCTAAGAACACGAGTTCTTAAAATAATCACAGAAGGGCAGACAGGATTTAGTTGAACAAAGATCAAGGAGGCAACTGCCTAAGCACACACACTAAATAGTGAAAGACCATGTTATAGTCTTTCAAGGCTTGGAGTCCAGGGAGCAAGTAGTGAGGATGTAATATCTTGCATGATATAAAGCAAGAAAAGTCTATAGGGGCCAAAGCACAATAAGACTTTTAAGGCCCAACATAAGGATTTTTAACTACAGAAATCACTATGATACAATACATAAGGGGAAGAGGAGGTCTGAAGAAAAAGATGGTGAATTTGGTTTTGGACAGGTTTAAGTCTGAGATGTTTGTGGGACTTCCAAGTGGAGATATTTAATGAGCAGACAGATCTGTCTGGAGCTCCCCAAGAGGTCAGACCTAGAGGTAAAGGTTTTGGTGTCATCAGCATGGTAGTATTTTCAATCTGGGTAAGTCACTCAGGTCCGGTATACAGAGTGAGCAGAAACAGAAAACTGAGGAAGAAATCAAGAAATGGCCTGTAAAGAGCAGTCCAAAGAAGAGAAACCAGTGAAAAACATTAAGAAGGAATAGCCAATAGGTTGAAAGGAAAGCCAGAAACAAAGGGTGCGATGGAAATCAAGGGACGAGAGAGGAAGAAAAGTGAGAGGACATGTTTGTAGAATGCGGCGGTGAAATCACATCAGACAACAGAAAAGTAAACAGTGGATCCAGCATGTCTGTCAGCTGAAAGGTCACTAATGATTCTAAGTTTCAAAGAGTGATGGGTAAAAATTGCATTGTCATGGTTGAGAAATAAATGGGAGATGTGAGGTGATGACCGCATAGGTTACTTTGCTAGGAAGTCAAATAGCTGTAGGACTGAAGAAGAGTTTGTTTCATGAGTTTGCTTGTTTGTGAGGGAGACTTGAGCATGCTTATAGGCAGAGGGGATGGAGAACAGTCCCCAGTAAAGAATAAAATACTGGTGAAAAGTTGTTTTATGCTTTTGCAAAGCTCAGTCCTGGTTTTGACTGTGGCTGAATATTTGTCATAATGGAAGTGACTAGTGTTCATCTGAGCTTTCAACATCAGCAAAGCCCAGCCCTAAATGGTAGATGTCTAAATGTCTAGCCCTCACAGAACTAGAATACCTAGACTGGTAATATCCAGCAGATCACTCCAGTATTCTTGGCCTTCTCTGATAGCTCAGCTGATAAAGAATCTGCCTGCAGCGCAGGAGACCTGGGTTCAATCCCCTGGTTGGAAAGATCCCCTGGAGAAGGGAACGGCTACCCACTCCAGTATTCTGGCCTGGAGAATTCCTAGACTATCCATGGGGTCACAAAGAGTCGGACACGACTGAGCGACTTTCACTCACTCATTCACTCATTTCACTCACTCACTCACTCATTCACTCACTCAGAACTGGAATATCTGACAAGATGAGTCCAAAGTGGAAAGAATCAGAGAGGACTGTCTAAGATAGAGTCTTTCAGGGAAATCTTGAGTAAGTCAAGGCTGGGGAGACACAACGCCATCATCTAGTCCAAAAGTCGGTAGAACAGTTGTAAACAGGAACTGAAGCTAAGACTCATAAGCCACACGGAACTTGGTTCAAAACAGAAACAGTTGGGGAACAATTAATGAGGGTTCCAAATGATTGCCAAACCACACTGAAGTATTCAAGGCTTGTCTTAGCTGGGCAGTAAGGAGCACTGGGGAAGACATCTGGCTAAAATGTAAGAAGTGTGACAGTAGAGCCAAGATTCATCAGGATGTGGCAAAGTTCACCAGGCAAAGTTGATGAGTCTCCTTGAGTAATTGCTGAGTCTTAAGAATCCATGTATCTTAGTACTTAAAACACTATATTCTGATTTGTTAATATGCATCTTATTTACTATTCTCTTGAGTTCCTTGAAGACTAGGAGCATGTTTTATGTATCTTTATATATCCAATTCTTAGTTCAGTGCTTAGCACATAGTAGGCACTCAAAAGATACTGTGGAACAAATAATGATTAATGGAGAACTTTCAAGCAGAGGCAACAGATATAAATGATAGATACAAAGTATGAAACAGTATGATATATTTGGGATATGTTAAAGTAGGATATATGTTTACATTTAGAAGACATATGTTTACATTTTTAATACTTAGTTATGACTTTTAAAATATATACATAAGTAAGTTTTAAATATAATGGAAGTTTGGCCTGAGTCATTTGAAAAAAAATCAAATATTAGTTTTATACCAGAGATTTCTGTTTTTGTTTTTTTCCCCCCCAATGGCTATTAATGAAGTTAACTTCATGGAATGTTGAGATTTAGTAGAAATCTTGGTGATTTCTTTGGAGGGAACTCTGGGAAGTGAAATAAGAGTTAAGTGCAAAGGTCACATCATTAGGGCTGGTGCCATGGGAGCCAGAGAATTTGGAGGCCCAGACAAAGGACATGATGAATACTTGTTGAGTAGGCATAGGTATGTCCTTAGCCATGTTTTTAATATGTGTGTGTATCTTTATATGCAGATGGCAAAAAATGAGCTCGATGTCTTTGCTCTTCAAACGTACACCTCCTAAGGCCTTTGAAGTGGAACATGATTTTAAGTTTTTCAAGTCTCTTTCTTCTCCTAAGGTAGCTTTAAAAAACAACAAAAAAAATCACTTTGCTTTTGTTTTTCTGAATTTAATATGTCCAGTGTATTAGTTTCCTATTGCTGCTGTTACATGTCAATAGGAACTTGGTGGTTTAAACCATACAAGTTAGTTATTTCACAGTTCTGTAGAAGTCTGATTTGCGTCTCACTGGTGTCGACAGAGTTGTGCCTCCTTCCGGAGCCTCTAGGCAGAATCTCATATTCCCTAGTTTGTGGTTCTCTTCCTTCACCTTCAAAGCCAGAAAATCCTATTCTTCTGTAATCTCATCTCTCTGAACAGTTGGAAATGTTCTCTGCTTTTAAAAATTCCTGTGGCTAGATTGGGCCCACTTGGATGATCCATCTCAAGTTTCTTAATGTTAGCCACATCTGCAAAGTCCCTTTTGCCAAATGAAGCAATATATTCACAGCTTTGGGGTGGGAGGAATAGTGTGTGAATATCATTGGTTGCCATTATTCTGCCTATCACAGATAGAAAAACTTCTCTTTGCGCAGAATAGGAGAGAAATGTACATTGCGATTTATTCTATTTCAATTTCTAAAACTTCTAAAAAATGAATATAGCCTCTGAGCCTTTAGGCTAAGGTCTAAATGCTTTCAAGATGTGGTGCTGGAGAAGACTCTTGAGAGTCCCTTGGACTGCAAGGAGATCAAACCAGTTAATCCTAAAGGAAATCAACCCTGAATATTCATTGGAAGGACTGATGCTAAAGCTACCTGATGCAGAGTCAACTCATTGGAAAAGACCTGATGCTGGGAAAGATTGAAGGCAAAAGGAGAAGAGGGTGTCAGAAGATGAGCTGGTTAGATAGCATCACCAACTTGATGGACATGAATTTGAGCAAACTCTGGGAGATGGTAAAGGACAGGGTAGCCTGGCATGCTGCAGTCCATGTGGTCACAAAGTGTAGGACACAACTTAGAGACTGAACATCATCACCACCAACAATTGGCATTAATTAATTAAAATGGATTTCTTCAAGATCTTGCACAATACAAACCAAATTTACCTCTGATTAAAACTTATCTTCCATTTCTAACCTATAGTTGTCTGACCCTCTATGCTGATGCTGCTAAGTCACTTTAGTCGTGTCTGACTCTGTGCAACCCCATAGATGGCAGCCCACCAGGCTCCCCATCCCTGGGATTCTCCAGGCAAGAACACTGGAGTGGGTTGCCATTTCCTTCTCCAATCTGACTCTCTATAAATCAGACTAATTGTTTTTTCCTGAACATCTCTCTCAGTCTCCAGTCTGTACAGACCACCTGGGCTTCCCCTGCCATATCCATCATCTCTCTCTGTCAAAGTCCATCCTACTTTGCCACTGACAAAGTATTAGTATCCAGTATAGGAAAAAATCAATAATCAGAAAAGATGATCCAGTTTAAAAAATGGTCAAATACTTGGGTACCTCACAAAAGAAAAAAAAAATAAGTAACTGAAAAGATGCTCAACCTCATTAGTAATCATGGAAACACACACCACTAATATTATAAGGTAGAATTTTATACACACCAGATTGGCAAATATCAAAGAGTCTGACAATTGGTGTGCATTTAGAACAATCAGAACACTAATCTGCTGGTGGAAGTAGTGTAAATTGCTAGAATCACTTTGGAAAATTATATGACAGGCATTATCTAGTAAACTGAAAATAGGCATACTCTACTAAGTATCAACAGAAATTCCTAAACATGTGTTTAGGAGGCAGGAACAAGACAGCTCATAGCAGTACTATTTGTAACAGAAAAAATCTGAAAGCAGCCTAAATGCTCATCAATAGTATAACTGGTAACTAAATTATGGCCTATTTATAAATTAAAATACTACGGAGCAGTAAAAATAAATGAACTCGAATAACACTTCCCTACACGGATGGATGTTTGAAACATACTACTGAATAAGGCAAGTTGTGCATAAGAATATATACATAGTCCTTTCATTTTGATAAAAATAGAGGAAAGGCAAAAGTAAACAAAATACTGTTTTGGCAAAAAGTTATATAAAAGGTAAAATTATATAAACAAAAGCAAGAGAGTTAAGAACACAACATTCAGATGGTCATTACGTTCGAGAGATGAAAAGGACTGGGCATAGGACACTGACAACCTCGAGTTGAGGGCATTGTTCCAATTTGTAAAACAGAATATGTCATTTTTCACAGCATCAACTTCATGTTTAATAAGTATTTAACACTTTCCAAATGAAACCATTTTATAAACCCTCACTTTCTGTCCAAAGGGAACTTGGATAGCTTCACCCAGAAGACAGGGTGACAGGCAAGAAAGAGACTGGCTGTGGAATGAAACAGACTTCAGTTTAATCTTAGGTGTCATTTTATCTAATAACTAATAATCTAATCTCTCAAAGAGTTTTTTTGAGGATTAAATGAGAAAATGTATATGAGGTACATTGTAGGCATTCAATAAATGTTAATTCCACTTTCCCCAAAGGCCCCAATCTCTCTCTGCCTTGTGTCTCATAACAGGTTCATTTACCATGTTCTACACTGAAGTAGAACTATTGGTATACTGACTCTTACTTCTCCCCTCCACCAATAAATCATAAGCTCTTTATGGGCAAAGATACATGTATAGCATGTAACAAATGCTTGATCGCGTTGAACAGCACAACCTAAAAATAAAGATTGATATTCACATTTAATATTCTTTTCCAACTTGAAGTGGTAACTGTTAAAGTAATTTAACTGAAATGTTAAATAAATTTGGGGAAGTCTTTAGAAAGGTTTTAAAGCTCTTGAAACAAATGAATGCACTCAATGTTATAAGGCTTGGCCTCTTCTTACCACATCTTTATCTTCTCAGTTGGTTGGTAAAATAACAAAGGTTTAATGCTTGATATAAAAATACATTTCAAGTAGGAATCTGATTTCTACTAACAATTTTATTTTCCCCATTCCTTTTCATTCACAATTGTGTAATATTTGTTCACTTCTTTTCATTTCTTTTTGACATATTGTTATTAGTAATAATAATACAATAGATTTAAATCTTACATTTGAGTAGCATCTTACTATATACGTTTTGTTCTCATAAGTTGTCAACAGGGAAAGAATTTGCTTAAGATCATGCAAATAATAAGTGGAAGAGTCAGAATTTGATTCCAGGAATTTTGCCACTGATATAATGTGCCCTTTTCATTAAACATTCACTCCTCTCTTTGCAGATTCGAAAACATGCCTTGGAAGGTTTCATGACTGAAAACAGAGAGGCAGGGATTGTTTTTGGTTCTCTGCCCATATACAGGGTGAGTTGGAGGTATCTAGGACTAGAGTGATTCCAGAACAATTAGGGAATCTGGCATCTCATTCCTGACCCTGAGCAAGCAATCACACGAACCAAGCAGAAAGATGATTCCATAAACATGCTGCATCCAAAACCAGAGAAATCTTTGGGTTTCTGTGTCAGTGGCTTTGATCATTTTCTGTCATTCCACATTGAACAATACTACAGAAAAGTATTTCAGACCTTACCCTGGCTCTTCATCACCTATAGGATAAAACTAAATGCCTTTAGCCTGGCATCTCATGATCTGACCTCCACCTGAACTGTATAACCCCATTTTCCACCATATTCTCCCATGTACCCTACACTCCAGTGTGCTAACTTACCATTCCTTAAGCATCACTGTTCCTCATTCTACTGTGATTTTGCCTGTGCTGCTCCTCTGCCAATAACTCATCCACCCCTTGTTTCCCTCCAAATCCCTACTTCTTCAAGTCTCCAACCCAGATAACCTCTGTTGTTTAATTAACCAAGAATAATAAACCAAAGACAAAACATTGCACCCTAATTTTAACTTATAATATTGTTTTATAAAATGGTACTTCTCTTTCCCAAGACCATGTTGATAACTTCCTACAGGTATTAAACAGTTAAGCTATAGATGCTGCTAAGGGGAAAGTATCAGAATTAATAGTGGACTCCTGGGATGGTGGGTATGTTTTAAAGCAGTTGGACCTTCTCACTTCCTATCCCCCACCCCTGAATTCATAATACAAAATTTATCACCTTAAGTATGTCTTATTCTTTATTTATGGCTCCTAGGTACCAAGCCCCACTAGTCTAAGATTCCTTCCACTAATTGGTTCAGAAGCACAAAGGGAATCTTCAGATGGCATTCATGGAAAGAAGAAGGGAGGCCATGTTCAACATGAAAAAGTGAGTTAGTACTTAGAAATCCACAGTGTATACCATTTTGGTTTGGATTATTTCTTATTTCTGGGCCTAAAATTATCTCAGGTCTGACTCTGTCTACAAATATTCCAGGATGCATATGTTTTAGCTCAGTGAGAAGGAAAACATAAATTTCCAGGACAGACAGAAAAATCAAGCAGGATCTCTGAGCCTGGGCAAATTAACATCCTAGAGTTAATTTCAAACTTAGGTTCACTGACTAATTTTAAAAGCCAGGCAGTATGGCATGACATATCTGATGGCTGTGTAGCCATCCTTACTTTCTAATATTATTGTACCTGCAGGATGGAGCCAAGATAACAGTAAGTTTCTGGCTCACCAGCCAAGTCAAGGAGAATCTTTTCCATGTATCAGTAGGAAAACTAACAGAAAACTTTATAGCTAACATGGTATTTTTATAAATGATTCTTTGATTTTCACAAAGATCACAAAGAAAATATTATACACTCATCTTAGAACTGGGGGAAAAAAAGGAACCAAAAGGGTGATTAAAATGACTTACCAAAGATCATATAAAATTAAGTCATAACCTGAAGTCAACTTTTTACTCCAAATATCATGCTCAATCTCTTAAAATAAACAGCCTAAAAAACTAAAACCTTAAAACTGCTCTATTAGTTCTAGGAAGTATGTATGAGCCTAATTTAAACTATGGCCATGTATCTAGTTATTCAAATTGATCAAATATTAAGAGGAAGATCTAACAAATAGTAATTTTAATTTTAATTTTTTGACCACAACACACGGCATGTAGGATTTCTTAGTTATCCAATCAGGGATCAAAACCAAGCCCTCTGCAATGGAAGCACAGAGAGCTAACAACTGGATCACCAGGGAATTCTATTTTCATTTTTTAATTTATAGTTTATATTGGAGTATAGTTGATTTATCAATACAATGTTATATTAGGTTCAGGTGTACAACAAAGTGATTAGGTTACCTATATACACATTTCTAGTCTTTTTCACATTCTTTTGCCATATAGATTATTCCAGCATCTTAACTAGTCTCCTCTGTGCTATACAGTAGGTCTTTGTTGATTATTTTCTATATAATAGTATGTATATGTTAATCCCAGGGACTCCTAGGTGGCACTAGTGGTAAAGGATCCGCTTGCCAATGCAGGAGACGCAAGAGACACGGGTTTGATTCCTGTGTCAGGAAGATGCCCTGGAGAAGGAAGTGGCAACCCACTCCAATATTCTTGTCTGGCAAATTCCCTGGACAGAAGAACTTGGTGGGCTGCTGTCCAATGAGTCACAGTCGGACATGACTAAGCACACAACATATGTTAATCCCAACCTGTTAAATCTCTCCCCTCAACCTTTCCCATTTGGTAACCATAAGGTTCTTTTCTAAGTCGGTGAGTCTGTTTCTGTTTTGTAAATAAGTGCATTTGTATAATTTTTTAGATTTCACATATAAATAATATCGTATCTGTCTTTCTCTGCCTGAATTACTTCACTGTGATAATCTCTAGATCCATCCATGATGCAACAAGTGGCATCATTTTGTTCTTTTTTATGGCTGTTCCATTGTATATATGGACATTTAGGTTGCTTCCATGTCATAGCTAAACAGTGCTGTAAACTGTGCTGCAATGAACACTGGGGTTCATGTATAATTTTGGCCCATGTTTTTTCTCTGGATATATGTTGTGGAGTGGGATTGCTGGATGATATGGTAGTTCTACTTTTAGTTTTTAAAGGAACTTTTACACCGTTCTCCATTGTGACTGTACCAATTTATATTCAAATCAATAGTGTAGGAGGGTCCCCACCTCTCTACACCCTCTACCTACAAGCAATAAGGGAGTACTTATTTATTGCTTGTAGACTTTTTGATGATGGTCATTCTGACTGGTGTGAGCTGGTGTCTTGTAGTTTTGACTTGCATTTCTCTAATAATTTGTGATATTGAGAAACTTTCATGTGCCTCTTGGTTATCTGTCTGTATTCATTGGAGAAATATCTATTTAGGTCTTCTGCCTATTTTTTAATTGTTTTTTTTTTTGATACGGATAAATACAAACAGCTGTTTGTAAATCTTGGAGATTAATCGCTTGTCGATTACATTGTTTGTAAATATTTTCTCCCATTCTGTGGGTCATTTTATTGTTTTGTTTATAGTTTCCTTTGGTGTGCAAAAGCTTTTGAGTTTAAGTCCAATTTGCTTACATTTGTTTTTATTTCCATTGCTCTAGGAGATGGACTGAAAAAGATATTGCTGTGGTTTAGGTCAAAGTCTGTTTTGCCTATATTTTCCTCTAAGAGTTTTATAGTATCTGGATTTACATTTAGGCCTTTAGTCCATTTTGAGTTTATTTTTGGCTAGGACTTCCAAAACTACGCTGAATAAAAGTGGCAAGAGTAGGCAAATTTCTCTTGTTCCTGATCATAGAGGAAATGGTTTCACCTCTTCATTATTGAGTATGATGTTAGTTGTGGGTTTGTCATATATGTTTTTTATTATATTAATATAGGTTCCCTGTATGCCCCCTTTCTAGAGAGTTTTTAATCATAAATGGGTGTCGAATTTTGTCAAAACCTTTTTCTGGATCTATTAAGATCATATAGTTTTTATTTTTCAACTTGTTGATGTGGTGTATCACACCAATTGATTTGTGGATACCAAACAATCCTTGCATCCCTGGAATGAATCTACTCTGTGGTGTATGGTCCTATTAATGTATTGTTGGATTTTGTTTGCTAGTATTTTGTTGAGGATTTTTGCATCTATATTCATCAATGATACTAGCCTCTAATTGTCCTTCCTTGTGGTAACTTGGTCTGGTTTTGGTAATCAAGGTGATGTTGGTCTCATAGACTGAGTTTGAGACTGTTCTTTCCTCTGTGATTTTTTTTTTTTTTTGATAGTTTCAGAAGGATAGGTGTTAACTCTTCTCTAAATATTTGATAGAATTTGCCTGTGAAGTCATCTGGTCCTGGACATTTTTTGGGAGTTTTAAAAACACAGTTGCAATTTTAGTACTTCTGATTGGTCTGTTCATATTTTCTATTTCTTCCTGGGTCAGTCTAGGGAGGTTGTACCTTTCTAAGAATTTGTCCATTTCTTCTAGCTTGTCCATTTCACTGGCATAAATTTCTGGCAGTAGTCTCTTATGATCCTTTTTATTTCTGTGTTGTTTCTTATCTCCTTGTTCATTTCAAATTTTATTGATTTGAGCTTTTTTTTTTTTTTTTACTTGTAAGAGAAGTAAGCCTTTATTTTCTCATTTTCTTGATGAGTCTGGCTAAAGCTTTATTGATTTTATTTATCTTTTCAAAGAACCAGGCTTTAGTTTCATTGATCCTTTCTATTGTTTTCTTCATCTCTATTTCATTTATTTCTGCTCTGATCTTTATGCTTTCTTTCCTTCTAATAATTTTGGGTTTGATTGTTCTTCTTTAGTCACTTTAGGTATAAGGTTAGGTTATTTAACATTTTTCTTGTTTCCTGAGGTACGCTTTTATTGCTCTAAACGTCCTTCTTAGAATTCCTATTGCTATATCCCATTGGTTTTGGATCATCATGATTTCATTTGTCTCCAAATATATTTTAGATTCTTCTTTGATTTCTTCAGTGATCCACTGGTTGTTCGGTTGCAAATCAGCTAGCCTCCACAGGTTTTTATTGTCTTTTTTTTTCTTATAGTGATCTATCCAGGAGAAAATTCCATGTGCAACTGAATATGTATTCTGCTGCTTTTGGATGGAATGCTATATAAATATTGATTGAGTCCATCTGGTCTAATGTGTCATTTAAGGGCTGTGTTTCCTTATTGATTTTGTTTCTGGATTATCCATCAATGGATGAAAGCTGGTGTTAAAGTCCTCCACTATTATGTGTTACTGCTGATTTCTCCTTTTATGGCTTGCCTTCTCCTTTTATGTTAGCCTTGCCTCATATATTGAGGTGCTCCAATATATATGGGAGCACATATATTTACAATTGTTATGTGTTCTTCCTGGATTGATCCCGTGATCATTATGTAGTGTCTCTCTTTGTCTCTTTCAAAACTCTCTATTTTAAAGTCTATTTTAACTAATACAAGTATTATTAATCTAGCTTCTAGAGAATTTTACTTGCATGCAGTATCTGTTTCCATCCCCTTACTTTCAGTATGTATGTTTCCCTAGATCTAGTGTGGATCTCTTGTAGAATGCATATTTATGGGTTTTATTTTCATATCCATCCAGCCAGTCTAAGTCTTTAGACTGTTGCAGCATTTAATCATCTTATGTAAGGTAATTCTCAAAATGTATGTTCTTATTGCCATTCTGTTCAGTTTTGAATTTGTTTTCATCTTTTTTTCTTCCCTTCCTCTTTTGTTCTCTTCTCTAATGATCGGATGGCTATGTTTAGTGTTGTTTTTTCTATTTTGTGTGTATATATCTATTGTATATTTTTTATTTACAGTTACCACAAAGTGTTGATATACAGTCCATATATAAACGATTAAGTTACTGTTCTCTTACATTTCAAATGCATTTCCAATATTCTGCATTTGTACTTGCCTATTATCATCATTGCTGTTTTATTTTTTTTGGATGTGCAGCATGTGGAAAACTAAGTTCCCTAACCGGGGACTGAACCTGCACCTCCTGCTTTGGAAGTGTGGATCTTAACCACCAGACTGCCAGGGAAGTCCCACAATTGCTAATTTTGGATATCATATTTGTAGTGGATGATTTCCTACCTTTACTGCATGTTTGCCTTTACTGGTGAGCTTTTCCATTTGCAATTTTCTTCTTTCTAGTTGTGGTCTTCTTCTCCACTGAGAGAAGTTCCTTTAGCACTTGTTTAAAGCTAGTTTGGTTTGGTGGTACTGAATTCTCTTAGTTTTTGCTTGGCTATAAACCTTTTCTCTTTTAAATCTGAACAAGAGCCTTGCTATATAGAAGTATTCTTGGTTGCAGTTTTTCCCTTTCACCACTTTAAATATATCATGTCACTCTCTTCTGTCTTACAGCTCACTTATCCATTTTTCTGTCTCCTTTATTCTGCTATTGATTCCTTCTGATGTATTTTGCATCACAGTTACTCTATTGTTCAACTTTGTTATTCTTTATATTCTTTTTCATCTGTGCTTCCATTCTTTTTCAAAATATAGAATGGTTTTTACTATCATCACATTGAATTCTTTTTTGGGTATACTGCCTATCTCCATTTCACTTTTTTGTTCCTTCATTCGGAATATATTCCTCTGCTATCTTTTTGCCTTTCTTTTTACTGTCTCCATTCTGCAGGCTGCAGGAATGTAGCTCCTCTTGCTTCTGGTGTTTGCCCCTGGTAGCTGAGTCTGGCCTAAGAGGTTTGTGCAGGGTTCCTGGTGGAAGGAACTGGTACCTATCCTCTGGCCAGTGGAACTAAGTTTTGTCCCTCTGGTGAGCCAGGTTGTATTGCAAATGAACCCCTCCTATCATCTCCTTGTCATTTTGATTGGTTCCAGTCTTTTTTGTTAATGGTTTTTCAGCAGTTAGTTGTGGTTTTGATGTTTTCATGAGAAGAGGTAAGCTCAAGTCCTTCTACTGTACCATCTTGTCTCCTCTCTGACAAATTTAGACATTTCTTAACCTAGACTTTTGAAATCAAATGAGTTTAACTTTTTATATGCATGTCTTCCAAAAATACCTAATTGAAAACTTTCTCATTTGTGGGATCATCACTTGACTTTATTTTTTTTTGTAAGTCAGTGGACTCTGATGATATTAATATAGAATATCTATACCTTACAAAAACCTAGGAAGCTTCTTTATGTTTTCTTTTAACTAACCTTTTACAGATCAGGCAACAAATCCCAAGAATGGATAATTGCAGAGTTAAGTAGTTTTAAAGCCTTTGCTCTTCTTCCATGCCCTGCTGCAGCCCCACCTCCTGTATTTTTTTAAACACATTTTTACCCTGGAGGCACACAGGAGAGTTAAACTACTATTTATTTAACTATCCTCTTTTAGTATATTATTTAACTATCCTCTTTTAGGAGGATTAAAACCTCTACAAAAGTTAGTGGCAAAACTTGACTCCGAAAAATTGTGCTCATCATATAATCCAGTTATTAATTGATCTGTCCGTTATTTCTCAGGTACAACGAAGGAGAAGTCTGAAAAGAAATTTGGTCCCACAAGTAAACCTGGCTTCTTCTTTCTTCCCAGCCATCCCCAAGTGAAAAGAGAAAAATCAGAAGTGGCTGCTGTTATCTGAGCTATACATCAAAGGGCAAGGACTCAATTATATTCCAGTCTTTATTTCAGGATGAAAGTGAGGGTCTATCAATCAGATATTGTTATCCATCTCTGTATCCTCACGCCATCCTGTCTGTGGGGAAGATTACTCAGGGTGCTCAGATGACCTCATCTCTGAATATCAAGCAAGTAGCAAGCAGCCAGTTTGCCAATGTTTTTCCTTCATGGAAATCACTTACTGAATAGGCAATATTTCTCATTCACTCTCAGGAAAATGACACATAAAGAAAAAAGAAAATAAATAGCATAAAGTAGATTTAAAATAATACAGTTATCAATGACTAGCTTTCCACCTCTCCCTATTGTTCACCCTAATTTATAACCTGAATTATTATCAGAATGCTTGCAGCAGGAGGCAAATTACTTATGTGTCATGCTATGTGCAATCAACGAGAATTATTATTAAAAAAAGTGTCAATCAGGCCTCTAGCATTTGTCTTATTTATTTAGAGAAATGTTATATGGAAGAAAATGTTCAGAGTTTCTTAAAGTTAGAAGTTATTTGCAATTGGTCTATATTGACTCCAGATGTTAGAATTTCAATGGTTATCTGATGTTGCCAGGGTCCATCTTTTACTGATACCTATATTAACTGACAGAGAAGTCAATGGCACCCCACTCTAGTACTCTTGCCTGGAAAATCCCATGGATGGAGGAGCTTGGTAGGCTGCAGTCCATGGGGTCGCTAAGAGTCAGACACAACTAAGTGACTTCACTTTCACTTTTCACTTTCATGCACTGGAGAAGGAAATGGCAACCCACTCCAGTGTTCTTGACTGGAGAATCTCAGGGACGGGGGAGCCTGGTGGGCTGCCGTCTATGGGGCTGCACAGAGTCGGACATGACTGAATCGACTTAGCAGCAGCAGCATATTAATTGATTCTGGTATTTTGATCAAATGATTAATTACCATTGGGTACTCATGTAAAAAATAAAAGCATCTACATTTGATGAATAATAAATGAAATTTTAAATAAGTCAAATGAAGAAGGTATCAAGAATTAAAGCCTCAAGACTGGCTGAACCAGGTCTCTTTGGGAAAATATTTAGGGTTATAAGTAATAAAAGCATTCTGCTGTCAAGTATTAGTCTGTTTTCCACAAAGCACAAGGCCACATGGGAAGAAAAACCTATAGTCCCTGAGCATTTGATACTGCCTTTACACTCTAGGAAGGGTTTTATGGTTCTGAAAATCATAACAACTTTGGAAAACTAAACTAAGAAAACCTTTTATTATGTATCAGTTCAGTTCAGTCGCTCAGTCGTGTCCGACTCTTTGTGATCCCATGAATCGCAGCACACCAGGCCTCCCTGTCCATCACCAACTCCCGGAGTTCACTCAGACTCACGTCCATCGAGTCAGTGATGCCATCCAGCCATCTCATCCTCTGTCGTCCCCTTCTCCTCCTGCCCCCAATCCCTCCCAGCATCAGAGTCTTTTCCAATGAGTCGACTCTTCGCATGAGGTGGCCAAAGTACTGGAGTTTCAGCTTTAGCATCATTCCTTCCAAAGAACACCCAGGGCTGATCTCTTTCAGAATGGACTGGTTGGATCTCCTTGCAGTCCAAGGGACTCTCAAGAGTCTGCTCCAGCACCACAGTTCAAAAGCATCAATTCTTCAGTGCTCAGCTTTCTTCACAGTCCAACTCTCACATCCATATATAGGCATGTACTAACCATGGGAAGTCTAATTAACTTAACATCCATCCCCATAGGTAGTTACAATTCTTTGTGTGTTAAAAAAGTTTAAGAGGACTTTCACGCTTCCCTGGTAGCTCAGACAGTAAAGCATCTGCCTACAAGGTGGGTTCAACCCAGGATCGAACCCGGGTTGGGAAGATCCCCTGGAGAAGGAAATGGCAACCCACTCCAGTATTTTTGCCTGGAAAATCCCATGGACTGAGAATCCTGGTAGGCTACAGTCCACGGGGTCACAAAGAGTCGGACACGACTGAGGGACTTCACTTCATTTCACTTCAAGAGGACTTTCATGATCTACTCTCTGTGACCACATGGGGGAGCAGCTACAGTGCAGGTACCTGAGGGTTGCTGAGGAATTTTTTTTAAACGATCTACTCTCAGGAACTTTTTAGATATAAAACACAGAATCATTAACCACAATTACAGTGCTATATGTTACATCCTCGTGACATTTATTTTATAATTGGATGTCTACCTCTTAACTTCCTTCATCCATTTTGCCCCCAGAAGACTCCTTTTTAAAAAAAATTCTAAAAGTAAAGATGAAAATTCAAAGGACCTCATGAAAATGATTTCATTCCTGTCTTTAATCTCAGCTGTAAAAGAAGGTCATTTCATCCCCACAGATTTCCTAGAATAAAACAATATTGAATACCCTGCCATGCACTAAATCCCTTTAATGTGGCATTCAGGGCTCTAAATTAGCATCCCTCTTCTTTTTTGACTGAAGGATTCTCTCCGGCCTCTTTATACAGAAACATATAATTTCTTGACTCTCTTATGACTAAAAAAATATTTTGGAATTTTTGCACATTATGTAATATATGATTATATTTTAGTCAGCATACTGTTAAGAATGGCAGTATAATAATAATATTTAATGATATACAAAATATGTAGAAAAATTTTGTCTTTTTAATTTCCTTACTGATTTAAAATGCAGTATTTACATTACAATTCAGACATATGGGGAGAAAAAGGGTTTTAAGACAAGTTTATCCTGGTATGTAGATAAACACAAATCACAAAAACTAATCACAAAAGTCTTAAAAGAAAGGAGGCAAGAGGGTCAAGGGCTACTCTCATGACTCAGATGGTAAAGAATCTGCCTGCAATGCAGGAGACCCGGGTTCAGTCCCTGGGTTGGGAAGATCCCCTGGAGAAGGGAATGGCAACCCACTCCAGTATTCTTGTCTGCAGAATCACATGAACAGAAGAGCCTGGTGGGCTACATGGGGTAACAGAGTTGGACATGACTGAGCACCTTTCACTTTTTACTTTCAAGAGGGTCAACATTGATAAAAAGAGATTTGACAAGAGAAGCAGACTTGGGTGTAATATGCTTTGAAGACGGAAGGAGGTGCCACAAGTCAAAGAATGTAGGCTGCTGCTGAAACTAGAAAAGGCAACAAAACAGATTTCCCCTGGAGCTTCTAGAAGGAACATAGCCCTGTTAGATTCATTTCAGAAATATGGTCTCCAGAACTGTAAGATAACAAATGTGTATTATTCTAAACCATTGAGATTGTCATACTTTGTTACAGCAACAGAAAAAAAAAACAGAGAGAGATGGGGTTATAGTTAATTTCAATTTCAATCTCCCAGGCAAGGTCTAGGCATCATTTTTGTTGTTGTTGTTAATCTCCCTATGGGATTACTCCTCACTTGCGGTCAGAGTTTAAAAGTAGTAAACTAGGAGGGTGAAGGAGATGGTAAAATATTCTGACACCAAAGGAATGGCCTGTCATCACTAAGTAGCTCTACTAATACAGACAATTCAAGATTATAGAATAAGGGATATAACATTTTGATACAGGACCAAACAACAAAGAAATATTAACCAGGGCTGTTTCAGACTATGCACACTTCAGCAGAGTGTCCGAAGAATCTGTTGAAGCCAAGCTTGGACATATGCCATTTTTTATTAGTATTCACTTATATATCTTGTGTTTTGTTTGCTTTGTTGTTTTCTAAGTTTGTTTTTAGTCAAATTAATTATAAATTTTTTAAATGCAGATAAAGCTTATACTTTTTATAATCTAATTTAAACGAATTCTTGGATTCATTTATTGTGGAAGATATAATGTTGGTCACAAAATCCTGGTTATTTTTAAATTTCATAATATCCTGAAATCCCATCTGCTATTTGACCCAGTTTTGAAGCCAAGTCCACCCAACCTTCTGGGTGTGGCTAGGATATTTTGGGTGATATCCTAGCACCTTTTAGGATGACATAATTAGATTTATTCCAAGCTAGCAGATTTTACTCCTACCAAGTTGGGAACACCTGAGAATAAATATCAGTGGTCATCCAGACAGAAAATCAATGTAGAAACATTAGACTCAAATGGTATTAGATCATGTAGACTTAATACATACATACTTCATCCCATCCCAAATCAGCAGAATACACATTCTTCTCAAGTGTACATGGAACATTCTCCAGGATAGATCACCTGTAAGGTCACAAAAAAAGTATCAGTAAATTCAAGAAGACTGAAATCACATCCAGCAATCTCTCTGACCACAACAGTATGAAACTAGAAATCAATCAAAAGAAAAAAAAAACACACACAAAAATGTGGAGACTAAACAACATGCTACTGGACAGTGAGTAACAATGAATGAGTCATCAAAGAATAAAAGGAGAAATTTTACAAATATATAGAGAAAATTAACACAGAAATAGGACATATCAAAATTTATAAATGCAGCAAAAGTGGTTCTAAGAGGAAAGCTTGTAGCAGCACTGCTGCTGCTGCTGCGAAGTCTCTTCAGTCGTGTCCGACTCTGTGCGACCGCATAGACAGCAGCCCAGCAGGCTCCCCCGTCCCTGGGATTCTCCAGGC
Source organism: Bubalus bubalis (assembly GCF_019923935.1). Classification (NCBI taxonomy): domain Eukaryota; kingdom Metazoa; phylum Chordata; class Mammalia; order Artiodactyla; family Bovidae; genus Bubalus; species Bubalus bubalis. The sequence continues at coordinate 46,140,764 of NC_059161.1, forward strand.
AAGAACACCAGAGTGGGTTGCCATTTCCTTCTCCAATGCAGGAAAGTGTAGCAGCACAGGATACCTCAAAAAAACAAGAAAAATCCTAAATAATTTAACTTTACCCCTAAAAGAACTAGGAAAAAAAACAAAAAGAAGAGCAAACAAAGCCCAAATTAGAAGAAAGTAAATAATAAACATCAAAGTGGAAATAAATGAAAGAGACTAAAGTATCAGTGAAACTAAGAGCTAGTTCTTTGAAAAGAACCTTTACTTAGACTAAGAAAGAGGCCTTAAATAAATAAAATGAGAAATTAAAGAGTGGACATTACAACTGATAACCACAGAAATATGGAGGATGATATCCGACTATTATGAAAAATTATACACCAACAAAGTGGGCAATACACAAGAACTGGATACATTTCTAAAAACATACTATCTTATGAGATTGAGTCATGAAGCAATAGAAAATCTGAATAGACCAATTACTGTAACAAGATTGAAACTATAATAAAAAACTCCCAACAACCAGAAGCCCAGGAACAAGTGATTTCACTGGTATTAATAAATTCCATAAAACATTCAAAAAAATTAATACCTATGTTTTTAAAACTCTTCTAAAACACTGAAGAGGAAGGAACCCTTCCAAACACATTTTACAAAATCAGTATTAACCCAATACAAACACTACTACTACTAAGTCGCTTCAGTCGTGTCCAACTCTGTGCAACCCCATGGACTGCAGCCTACCAGGCTTCTCCGTGGGATTCTCCAGGCAAGAACACTGGAGTGGGTTGCCATTTCCTTCTCCTATGCATGAAAGTGGAAAGTGAAAGTGAAGTCGCTCTGTCGTGCCTGACTCCCAGCGACCCCATGGACTGCAGCCCACCAGGCTCCTCCATCCATGGGATTTTCCGGGCAACAGTACTGGAGTGGGGTGCCATTGCCTTCTCCGAATACAAACACTAGACAAAGGCAATCCAAAAAAGGAAATCATAGGCTAATATCCTTCATGTGATCCCATGCACATACTGCTATACTCAGTACCCCCAACCCTGCAGAAGGCCACCACCAACCCACAGCTCCGCTGGAGACTCCTGGACACTCACAGGAGCTGTGGCTGCGCGGGTGTAGGAGGGCCTAGAGGAGCTATCCCACGTTGAAGGTCAGGAAGGGCAGCGGTGAGGAGATAACCCTTGTCCAAGGTAAGCAGCAATGGCTGCCCTTTGCTGGAGCAGCCTTGAAGAGATATCCCACGTCCAAGGTAAGAGAAACCCAAATAAGACGGTAGGTGTTGCAAGAGGGCATCAGAGGGCAGACACACTGAAACCATACTTACAGAAAACTAGTCAATCTAATCACACTAGGACCACAGCCTTGTCTAACTCAATGAAACTAAGCCATGCCCGTGGGGCAACCCAAGACGGGCGGGTCATGGTGGAGAGATTTGACAGAATGTGGTCCACTGGAGAAGGGAATGGCAAACCACTTCAGTATTCTTGCCTTGAGAACCCCATGAACAGTATGAAAAGGCAAAATGATAGGATACTGAAAGAGAAACTCCCCAGGTCAATAGGTGCGCAGTATGCTACTGGAGATCAGTGGAGAAATAACTCCAGAAAGAATGAAGGGATGGAGCCAAAGCAAAAAGAATACCCAGCTGTGGGTGTGACAGGTGATAGAAGCAAGGTCTGATGCTGTAAAGAGCAATATTACATAGGAACCTGGAATGTCAGGTCCATGAATCAAGGCAAATTGGAAGTGGTCAAACAAGAGATGGCAAGAGTGAATGTCAACATTCTAGGAATCAGCGAACTGAAATGGACTGGAATGGGTGAATTTAACGCAGATGACCATTATATCTAGTACTGTGGGGAAGAATCCCTTGGAAGAAATAGAGTGGCCATCATGGTCAACAAAAGAGTCTGAATGGATGCAATCTCAAAAACGACAGAATGATCTCTGTTCGTTTCCAAGGCAAACCATTCAATATCACAGTAATCCAAGTCTATGCCCCAACCAGTAACGCTGAAGAAGCTGAAGTTGAACGGTTCTATGAAAACCTACAAGACCTTTTAGAACTAACACCCAACAAAAATGTCCTTTTCATTATAGGGGACTGGAATGCAAAAGTAGGAAGTCAAGAAACACCTGGAGTAACAGGCAAATTTGGCCTTGAAATACGGAATGAAGCAGGGCAAAGACTGATAGAGTTTTGCCAAGAAAATGCACTGGTCATAGCAAACACCCTCTTCCAACAACACAAGAGAAGACTCTACACATGGACATCACCAGATGGTCAACACCAAAATCAGATTTATTATATTCTTTGCAGCCAAAGATGGAGAAGCTCTATACAGTCAGCAAAAACAAGACCAGGAGCTGACTGTGGCTCAGACCATGAACTCCTTATTGCCAAATTCAGACTGAAATTGAAGAAAGTAGGGAAAACCACTAGACCATTCAGGTATGACCTAAATCAAATCCCTTATGATTATACAGTGGAAGTGAGAAATAGATTTAAGGGCCTAGATCTGATAGAGTGCCTGATGAACTATGGAATGAGGTTTGTGACATTGTACAGGAGACAGGGATCAAGACCATCCCCATGGAAAAGAAATGCAAAAAAGCAAAATGGCTGTCTGGGGAGGCCTTACAAATAGCTGTGAAAAGAAGAGAAGTGAAAAGCAAAGGAGAAAAGGAAAGATATAAACATCTGAATGCAGAGTTCCAAAGAATAGCAAGAAGAGATAAGAAAGCCTTCTTCAGCGATCAATGCAAAGAAATAGAGGGAAACAACAGAATGGGAAAGACTAGGGATCTCTTCAAGAAAATCAGAGATACCAAAGGAACATTTCATGCAAAGATGAGCTCGATAAAGGACAGAAATGGTATGGACCTAACAGAAGCAGAAGATATTAAGAAGAGGTGGCAAGAATACACAGAAGAACTGTACCAAAAAGATCTTCATGACCCAGATAATCACGATGGTGTGATCACTGACCTAGAGCCAGACATTCTGGAATGTGAAGTCAAGTGGGCCTTAGAAAGCATCACTATGAACAAGGCTAGTGGAGGTGATGGAATTCCAGTGGAGCTATTCCAAATCCTGAAAGATGATGCTGTGAAAGTGCTGCACTCAATATGCCAGCCAATTTGGAAAACTCAGCAGAGGCCACAGGACTGGAAAAGGTCAGTTTTCATTCCAATCCCAAAGAAAGGCAATGCCAAAGAATGCCCAAACTACCGCACAATTGCACTCACCTCACAGGCTAGTAAAGTAATGCTCAAAGTTCTCCAAGCCAGGCTTCAGCAATATGTGAACCGTGAACTTCCAGATGTTCAAGCTGGTTGTAGAAAAGGCAGAGGAACCAGAGATCAAATTGCCAACATCCGCTGGATCATGGAAAAAGCAAGAGAGTTCCGGAAAAACATCTATTTCTGCTTTATTGACTATGCCAAAGCCTTTGACTGTGGATCACAATAAACTGTGGAAAATTCTGAAAGAGATGGGAATACCAGAACACCTGATCTGCCTCTTGAGAAATTCGTATGCAGGTCAGGAAGCAACAGTTAGAACTGGACATGGAACAACAGACTGGTTCCAAATAAGAAAAGGAGCTCGTCAAGGCTGTATATTGTCACCCTGCTTATTTAACTTATATGCAGAGTACATCATGAGAAACGCTGGACTGGAAGAAACACAAGCTGGAATCAAGATTGCTGGGAGAAATATCAATAACCTCAGATATGCAGATGACACCACCCTTATGGCAGAAAGTGAAGAGGAACTCAAAAGCCTCTTGATGAAAGTGAAAGTGGAGAGTGAAAAAGTTGGCCTAAAGCTCAACAAACGAAGATCATGGCATCTGGTCCCATCACTTCATGGGAAATAGATGGGGAAACAGTGGAAAAAGTGTCAGACTTTATTTTTTGGGGGCTCCAAAATCACTACAGATGGTGACTGCAGCCATGAAATTAAGAGACGCTTGCTCCTTGGAAGGAAAGTTATGACCAACCTAGATAGTATATTCAAAAGCAGAGACATTACTTTGCCAACAAAGGTTCGTCTAGTCAAGGCTATGGTTTTTCCTGTGGTCATGTATGGATGTGAGAGTTGGACTGTGAAGAAGGCTGAGCGCTGAAGAATTGATGCTTTTGAACTGTGGTGTTGGAGAAGACTCTTGAGAGTCCCTTGGACTGCAAGGAGATCCAACCAGTCCATTCTGAAGGAGATCAGCCCTGGGATTTCTTTGGAAGGACTGATGCTGAAGCTGAAACTCCAGTACTTTGGCCACCTCATGCGAAGAGTTGACTCATTGGAAAAGACTCTGATGCTGGGAGGGATTGGGGGCAGGAGGAGAAGGGGACGACAGAGGATGAGATGGCTGGATGGCATCACTGACTCGATGGACGTGAGTCTGAGTGAACTCCGGGAGTTGGTGATGGACAGGGAGGCCTGGTGTGCTGTGATTCATGGGGTCGCAAAGAGTTGGACACAACTGAGTGACTGATCTGATCTGATCCTTCATAAACATGTATTGTTTTATATATAGAAAATTCTAAATACTCTACAAAAAAACTGCTAAAATAAACAAATTCAGTCAAGTTTCAGTTTAAAATAATCAACACACAGGTTTTTAGCATTCCTATACACTGATAAAAAATATCAAAAAGAGAAACAAAAAAATAATAATTCCACTTACTGTTACATCAAAAACAATAAAATATCTAGGAATAAATTTATCCAAGGACATAAAAGACCTGTATGCAGAAAACTATAAGGCACTGACGAAAGAAATTAAAGAAGACCCAAATAAATGTAAAGATATTCCATGTTCATGGCAGAGGATCTGAATAGACATTTTCCCAAAGAAAATATAAAATGTCAAACAAGCACATGAAAAGATGTTCAAGCACATATAGGTAAATAGATACATATTTAAATATAAATATTAATATATAGGTATATATTTATATACCTAAATTTATAGGTATATATATATATATATAGCTCATTCAACTCAACATAAAAAAAAAATCCAAACAATACAAAAGCAGAGGATATGAATAGACATTTTCCCAAAGAAGATATAAAATGTCAAACAAGCACATGAAAAGATGTTCAAGGACACTTATTATTACAGAAATGCAAACCAAAACCACGATAAATCACCTCACTTCTGTTAGAATGCCTATTATCAAAAAGACAAGAAATACTGGAGAGAATGTGGGAGAAAAAGGAAGCTTTTACACTATTGGTGCAGCCACTGTGGAAAATAGTATGCAGATTTCTCAAAAAATTAAAACTAGAAATATCACATGACCCAGCAATTCCACTTCTGGGTATTTATCCAAAGAATCTGAAAACACTAATTAGAAAATTGTATGCACCCCTATGGAGAAGGCAATGGCAACCCACTCCAGTACTCTTGCCTGGAAAATCCCATGGACGGTAGAGCCTAATAGGCTGCAGTCCATGGGGTCGCTAAGAGTTGGACACGACTGAGCGACTTCACTTTCACGCATTGGAGAAGGAAACGGCAACCCACTCCAGTGTTCTTACCTGGAGAAACCCAGGGACGGGGGAGCCTGTTGGGCTGCTATCTATGGGGTCACACAGTGTCGGACACGACTGAAGCGACTTAGCAGCATGCACCCCATGTTCATTACGGCATTATTTACAATAGTTAGGGTGTGAAAACAACCCAAATGTCTACTGATGGGTGAATGGATGAAGAAGATGTGCTACGTACCCAGTTGTCCAGGTATGTCTGAATTTCAGATAAACGTGGAAATTTTTTTTAGAATGTTTCAAATATTGCATTAGGCATACTTGTACTAAAAAAATGTATCTGTTTACCTGAAATTCAAATGTAACTGGGCCTATATTATTATCTGGTAAATCTGGGGGACAAAGTCAAATAAAATAGTATGAGAAGTGTCAAGGCAGAGGTCATCACAGGATATTTGGGCACATGTCATGAAAGACTTCAGAGAGCTGGTAAGACAACTGAATTTTAAGCTGATAATTGTGTGGTCGTGCCACTCATTTCAGAATTATTAACACATCATCATGATTTGTGATTTCACTTTTTGATGAATATATGTTTTGTGTACAGAAACTTGCTTAAAGACAGTAACCAGTTCTTTGTGTTCCCCATATCACCTAGTACGGACAGGCACACCTAAGGCATGCATTGATGTTATGGAAATACCCAAACTTTCTGGCCAACCCAATAGTAAGTAACTGCATGAACTGATTCAAATGGTTTTACCTTCCCAAAGTGTAAAAATATTCTGTTTAGGAAATCATTGTTAACTGCTATTTTCTTCCTTAGTTTTTAAACACTATAGCCAAGAGTCCTGTCTAGAACCTTTGGAGTCAAATTAGTAATAAAGATATGGGTTGTTCGTAGGGCAGTAACCTGTCAAGTCTCATGATGCAGTGGGCATATTTTTGATGTTTGGGCTCCTTTCTAAGGCCCCCCTCCCCCCCTCCCCACCCACATTTAGATCCCTTTTCCACTTACTACAGTTTGGAACTGTTCACCCCACTTCCACTACAGGCAGCTCCAAGCTGATCCAGAGTGAGGTCTACTGCTGTACAGGTGTTGGAACCACAGAGGAAGATCGTTTTTCTGACCTCCTCTCCTAGCCTCAGCTATTAAGACTAGACTTGGGGGAGGCAGCCACGTTCCCACTTAGCATATTTCCCCCAAGTGACATCTTTCCAACAATTTATAAGGTAGTATGTTGACATGATAGATGTTAGATTCATCATGAAAAGACTTTAAAAAGAAGTATGAGGAAAAACATGCAGAGTGGGCAGTCAAAATGGGAGCCTTTTTAAAATCACTTTTCCTCCTTTAACTCCTTAAATTGAGTCTGAATTTATCATTCATGCCCATCCCTGGGCCAAGAGTATATTCTGTGGTCTAACCTAAGGTTCTTTCCAATTTCTTTTTCTGCAATATTCCCAAGAAGACAGTAATCAGGTCCAGAGTCTCATGAGGACTCGAAGTTTCACCCCATGTGGCTGCCAAAATAAAAAATGTCTTTAAAGTCTATGTACCATAACCCATTTTCATGACTGCTTGGTTAGTTTCTCCAGGCCAAAGATAAAGCAGGACACCAGGTAAGGTGGTTAGGACAGACTTCAGTCAGTAATATATTGCAATAAGGAAAAGTGTCAATCATGAAGTGAACTCACTCTGGATTTGTACAGAAGTGACTGGGCAGTTTCAAGAGAAAATAGGGGTGTGTGTACGTGGTGACTCGGTAGAGTCAGGGAGTGAAAAATAAAAAAGAATGGGAAGGAGAACTGACCTGAGACTAGTAACCAGAATTTATGGAAGTTAACCTCCTCCCTTCTTAGAGACGCTGGGGATAGAGATCTTGTCTTTGGATGTTAACGGGAACAAATGCTGAATTCTTTTGGTAGCCTTGAGCTTTCTCAGTTAGGCACTTCAAGTGGGGCTGGGGTGACCCAAGGGATGTGGTGGTAGTTGTTCAGCTGCTAAGTCGAGTTCCACTCTTTTGCGACCCCATAGACTGTAGCCTGGTGGGCTGCAGTCCATGGGGTCGCGAAGAGTCGGACACGACTGAGCGACTTCACTTTCACTTTTCCCTTTCATGCCATTGGAGAAGAAAATGGCAACCCACTCCAGTGTTCTTGCCTGGAGAATCCCAGGGACGGGGGAGCCTGGTGGGCTGCAGTCTATGGGGTCGCACAGAGTCGGGCACGACTGAAGCGACTTAGCAGCAGCAGCAGACTGTAGCCCGCCAGACTCCTCTGTCCATGGATTTTCCAGGCAATAATACTGGAGAGGGTTGCCATTTCCTTCTCCAGGGGATCTTCCCGACCTAGGGATGGAACCCGTGTCTCCTGCGCTGGCAAGCAGATTCTTCACCACTGAGCCACCAGGGAAGCCCAAAGGATGTGGACTTGATGTTACAAACTATGTTACTGTTCAAGTCTTTATAGACCAAGGTTGAGTCTTAGTTGAGAAGAGGGCAGAGGAGCCCGTCCAGTTAGTTTACGTAAAGACTCTCTGTCACTTATCAATTAAATTACTTAGTAAGCGCTTCCTCCACTTCTGGAAGTCTACAGGAAGGGTCCAAAGAATATATACCTCAAGTTGCACTTACTGTGTCCCTGGAACCACGTGCAGCGCCTGTTAAGAGCCAGGGTAAGCAGCACAACACAAGCACTAGGGACAGTTCCAGCCAGGACCCTTTTTAAGTTTAGAAACCTCAACATAAACACAGGGCGGCGTTCTCCCAGCTTCAGCGCCTGGACCTGAGGCCGCAATTGGGAGAGATCCACGACTCCATCAGCCTGCGAAAGGAGCTCAACGCGCGTTCCGGGAGCCATGCCCTGTAAGGCAGCTGAGCCAGCTCCGCTCATCCTCCATAAGGACGCTTCGGAGTCCAGGGGCTGACTGCGGTGGTGGATGCAGGTATCCAGGTGGCCAGGACCTGGTGACTCAGGCAGGAAGCGGGGAGCCGTGGGAAGCGGAGCAGACGTCGCAGAGGAGGTGACGTCACTTCTTCTGGGCGGAGTCTCGGGCCATCCCGCGCAAATTGAAAAGTCCGGCCCTCCGTGCTGCGCTGCGTCCCTGCTTCTAGCTTTTGGCGCAGCTGGCTGGCGCGCTGCGGCACAGGTGAGTGCGGGCCGTGGCCTTGGGCTTCTGAGTCCGCACGTGGCTGCCATCGGACGGACGGGAGAAGAGGGACCTCCCCGGGAAGCAAGCGGAGCCAGCTGTGCAGAGCACGCGGTAGATCCGGGCTGGTCCCCGCCCCTGCCCTTGGGATCCCGGGTCTTAGGGGCAGAAGAGGAGCATCTGGCAAGTTACTAGACCCTGCAGCGGCCCTGGGGGACGGTGCGGGGGTGTATGGGCCAGGGGAGCGCGCTCAGCCAGACCAGGGCTGCGGTTTGGCTGACTGAAGGAGGGTCCTTTCGTTTTCCTGCGGAAGCTACCAGGGCGGGTTTACCTGCAAGCTCCCACCTTCCAAATGCTTGACAAGTATATTCTTCACGTTGTGCAGGCCAAAGGAACGTGTCTTCTGGAAAGGGCGTGTGGGCCCCCCTTCCAGTCCGTGAGAGAGGGGATGGAGCAATGACGTTGTGTTGTCAGTACTGCCGGGTGCCGCGGGCGGTCCCCTGAGGACGCTTTGTGCCTAAAACCCCCGATCTCCTCCATTGTTTCATCGTGCTAAAGAGGAAACATTTAGGAGAAACTTGTAAGTTTCACGAAATATATGTATTGTGTCGGGCTTCCCTGGTAGCTCAGTGGTAAAGAATCCGCCTTGGGGATTCCCAGGTGGCGCTAGTGGTAAAGAACCCGCCTGTGCAGAAGACAAGAGATGAGAGTTCGATCACTGGGTGGGGAAGATCCCCTGCAGGAGGAAATGGCAACCCACTCCAGTATTCTTGCCTGGAGGTCCCATGGACAGAGGAGTCTGGCAGCCTGCGGTCCATGGGGTCGCAAAAGAGTCGGACACGACTTGGCGACTAAACACCAGCATATACTATGTCAATTTTCCTCAAAAGAAGAAAACTCTTTTTAGGAACCTCTGAGAGGTAGAAGACTAATTGTTTTTCATAAATTGTGGTGTGAGGACCTCCTGCATCCAAATGACCTGCCTTGTTTAAAATGCAGAATTCCCACCTCACTCGAGGACTAGTGAATCATAGTCCCTAGAAGTGGAATTTAGACTGTAGGAAGAACTGAAATTTGAAAACCGCTGTACTAGACTATCAGAACTTTGATAGAGGGTATCAACAGCGTAAGTCTGTCTTTTGATCTTGTACGTTCTTCTTTTCCTCCCAGACTTAATACCTCTTGTGAGAGATCTATTTTAGGAAATGCTAAGCAACTGCTCAGTTTTTGTCATGGGGTTTGGAGGAGGGGACAGTAGTTGCTTGGGAAAGGATTGGCAGCTACAGGTTTCTGTATAGAAAGGAGGCTTGGGGCTGCAACTTGGATGGAAGAGGGTGGAAAGCTAAAACATTTTTCTCGAAACTAATTGGACAGCAGGTGCAGTTTCTCCTTATTTGGGAATAGTTTTCAGAGAGTCTAATGGAGTTGCCCCTGGGCACCACCACTGCTTATTAACAGAATGTTCGTTGCTTGGAATAAAGCATTCTGATGGTGGTAAATTTCAGTCCTAAAAAAGTACAGCTTTAGTTCTAGAATTGTTTGTTTTATTTTTTGGTTGAAATGTCTTATGAAGTATTTTGCATGTTATTTCATATAATGCCTGTGCAGATGCAGGTGATATCATAGCATACACGCTTTTATAGATGTTATAAAACAATGCCTTTTTGGAGAGAAGACAGACTCATACTTTTTTAGTGCCTTCTACCTGCTTTGTTCAGTGTTAAGGGCTTAGAGTAAACATGATTCCAAATGGGAAAGCACTTTAGAAAGAATAAACACTAAGGAACTATCAAGTGGCATCAGATTAGGGTACTAGACTATGGAGATTGTTTGACAGAGAGGGGCCCACTTAAAATATTAAAGAGCAGTGATTCTCAAATATCTGAACAATAACAGTTGCTATATCAACTTCCAAGCTCTTTTCTTTATTTTTCCAAAACTTTGCAGTAAATATATTTTGCTTTAAATTTTGCTGTTTTCCCTTTCTCTTTTTATATCATATAGTTAACTTGGCACTATGGGGATACACGGATTGCTGCAATTTATCAAAGAAGCTTCTGAACCTATCCACATGAGGAAGTATAAAGGGCAGGTGGTAGCTGTGGATACATATTGCTGGCTTCACAAAGGAGCTGTTGCTTGTGCAGAAAAGCTAGCCAAAGGTGAACCTACTGATAAGTAAGTTTGGATCTTATATTAATTCTTTGCCAGTTAAGAATGAGACTTGCAATGACCTTTTTTCAGAAAGGAGTCATTTTTATTCAGTGCAGGGTTTATTAAGAAGTGAGAATATATGCTTTAGAATATTGCCAAGGAACATTTCCTTCTTTGATGGAGGTCTAGTTTCCATTCTTTCTAATAAGCCAGAGTATTAGGACACTAATGGACAAAGGCCAAAGAGTCTCTTCTTTTTTCTATTATCTAAGATAAAACTTTTTAACAATATTCTAAAAATCCATGGTGACTTCAGAATTCATAGGCAACACATTTGCTAAGCCCTGTTAGCCAAACAAGCCAGTTGTTTCTAAGGGACATGGTGTTCTCATTCCCTTTTACTTCACTTGGGCCCCAAAATAGTGGCCATCCTGATATCCACTCATAACTCTGTGCCTTCATTTGAGGCAGGACAAATGCCTTCTTTATTTTTTAAATAGAAACCCTAGAAAAACAAGCAAGCATAGTTTTTAGACAGAGATTTTCCACGGGGATTTGGGCACTAGTATGTATTTTCTTTTCTGCAATGCATACTTTATGTCCTAGAGGAAAAGCTCACAGATCTTAGTCTGATGTACTTAAGCACAAAGGACATTAATGACCCTTTTTGTTTACAGAAAATGGAGGAGGGGGTGGGGATGGACAGCAATAGAGAAATCATTATTGAAAAGTAGCTGTGTGTTTGGGGCTTTCAGGCCTATCAAGTTAATTTGACCAAAAGTGGAGAGTCTGGGCATTTCAGCCACTCTCAACTGTTGTAATCATTTTTGGAAAGTGATTTGTTTTCCACCACTGAATTTGAATGGGACGACAGAGGATGAGATTGTTGGATGGCATCAATGACTCAATGGACATGAGTTTGAGTAAGCTCAGGGAGCTGGTGATGAACAGGGAAGCCTGGCGTGCTGCAATCCACGGGGTCGCAAAGAGTCGGACATGACTGAGTGAACTGAACTGAATTTGAGCAGTAGCAGTAATAGTTCAAAACTGCAAGTTGTTTTCAGTGCTGCCTTCAGTGTTTCTTTTAATTCTCTTCCCTAGGAGGAGAACTTTATCTCCTATTTATTGGTATTTGTTAAGGGTTCTAATATTTTTGAGTAACTGAAAGAGCTATCCAGAGTGCAGGGGATAGCTTTTATTATCAGATGAACTCCACAGGTCCGGCCTCTGGCAACCACAGGTCTGTAGCCTAGATCACCTCCTTTGTTGACGATCAGCTGTCCAGAGGTGTGTGAGTTTATTCTTTGGCTGTGTATTTTATTCCATTCATCCCTGTGCCTGTTTTTGTGCTGATACCGTGTTATTTTGATTACTATAGCTTTGCAGTATTGTGTGAAGTCCGGGAAGTTAAGCAGGAGCCTCCAGCTTTGGTTTGTTTTTTTTTTTCTCAAGATTGCTTTGGCAATTCTAGGTCTCTTATGGTTCCATTTAAGTTTTAGGATTATTTACTCTAGTTTTGGGAGAAATGTCATTGGTATTTTCATAGATATTGTATTAAATCCATAGGTTGCTTTGGGTCATATGCCATTTTAACAATATTAATTCTTCCAATCAAAGAGCATGGGATATCTTTCCATTCTTTGAATCATCTTCAGTTTCCTTTTAATGTTTTATACTTCTCAGCATATGTCTTTCACCTCTTTGGTGAGATTTATTCCTAAGTGTTTCAAAAGGGATTGTTTGTTTACATTCCCTTTCTGCCATTTCGTTGTTAATATAAAAGAATGCAACCCGTTTTGTATGTTAATCTTGTATCCTGCTACCTTGCTAAGTTCGTTTATCAGTTCCCGTGGTTTCTGTGTGAAGACTAAAGGGTTTTCTATTCATAGTATCATGTCTTCACTACCAATTTAAATACATTTTATTTCTTTTTCTTATCTGATTAGTGTATATAAGACTTCCAGTATTATGTTGAAGAGAAGTGGTGAGAGAGGATATCCTTGTTTTGTTCCAGATTTTAGTGGGAAGGCTTTGAGCTTTCACTGTTGAGTATTATATTCATGTGGGTTTGTCATAAATAACTTTTTATTATGTTGAGATATGTTCCCTCTGTACCCACTTTGATAAGGGTTTTTATCATGAATGGATGTTGAATTTTGTCAGGTATTTTTTCTGTGTCTATTGAGATGATCATGTGGTTTTTGTCTTTTCTTTTGTTGATGTGATGTATCACCTTGTTTGATATACATGTGTTGAACCATCCTTGTGACCCTGGAATGACTCTACACATAGTAATTTTAATTGTCTTGCCAGAATAAAAATCTAAATGCAATACATGATTCTTGTTTGCATCCTGCTCTGGGGGGGAAACTGTAGCAGAGCTGTGCTACAGTCAACTTACATGAGCTTCCTATACACCATCTTCTCCCAGTTCAGCATTTAATAAGCCTACATTAGTAGTTTATCCACCATTGTAGAATATGCATGTCAAGGAAATTGACAAACGCTACAAATCAGGCACCCCTTTCCCCAGAACTGGTTGTTGCACGTTTATTAGGTCACCACTGGTTATAACCTTACTGAGACAATTGGATAAATTTTAATATAGACTGTATATTAGATAATATTATATTACTATTAGGTTTCTTGGGTATAATAATGGTGTTGTTGGAGAACTCAGGTATTCTACTGTTCCTTTAACTTTTCAATAGGTTTGAAATTTCTCAAAGCAAAAGAAAACAGTGGTGGGAGGGTGGAGAGGTAAAAAGATTAGATTTAGAATAATGCAATGTCAGAACTTCAGGAATGTAAAAGTCTTTAATCTACACCTAAAGAAAACATATAGCCCATAGCCCATTAGGATCCAAGGCAGGATTTGAATCCAAGTCCGAATTAGAGTTTATATTTCTTAATTATTTTTCTTCATTTTCATAGGTATGTAGGATTTTGTATGAAATTGGTAAATATGTTACTATCTCATGGGATCAAGCCTATCCTGGTATTTGATGGATGTACTTTACCTTCTAAAAAGGAAGTGGAAAAGTCTAGAAGAGAGTAAGTGATACCTTAACGTAATTATTTAAGGTCTGACATTGTGGTCTCTATGATACTAATTTCTCTTTTGTTTTAGTTTGTCGAGGCTTGTTTTAAACTCATACCTAAATGAATTTCCTTAAATGTTCCATGTATGCTGGAAAGGAATGTGTATTCCTCAGTTATTGAGTGGATAGTTTTATGTCTGTCCAGTAAATCAAGCTTATTGGTTGTAGTATTCAAATCTTCCATATCCTTATTGATTTTTTTGAATGTTTTTTTAAATGTGTGTCTACTTAATCCTACTTAATGAGCTTCCCTGGTAGCTCAGCTGGTAAACAATCTACCTGCAATGCAGGAGACCCCAGCACGATTCCTGGGTCAGGAAGATCCCCTGGAAAAGGGATAGACTACCCACTGCGGTATTCTTGGGCTTCCCTGGTGACTCAGACAGTAAAGAATCCGCCTGCAATGCAGGAGACCTGGGGTCGATCCCTAGGTTGGGAAGATCCCCTGGAGAAGGGAATAGCTACCCACTCCAGTATTCTGGCCTGGAGAATTCCATAAACAGAGGAGCCTGACTGGCTATAGTGGAGGCACAAAGAATCAGACACAACTGAGCAACTTTCACTTTACTTAATCCATCAATTACTAAGAAAAGTATGTTAAAATTTTATATAATAGTGGAATTGTCAGTTCCCTTGTAGTTCTGTCCATTTTTTTCCTGCTTTGTTTGTTTTGAAGCTATTTTATCGGTAGCATTCAGGTTTAAGAATTTGTTATTTTTTTGACATATAAGAACAATATGCACTGACTTAAAATTTCTGTGCTTTTTTGTTCTAAAGTCTATTATGTCTGATATTAATATAGCCATAACAATTTTCTTTTGTATGTTTCTAATTTCTTTTTCTGTTGACTTTTACTATGTCATTGGTTTTAAGTTTGTCTTTTATAAAGAATGCATCACTGTAATTTTTTATCGATTCCATCAGTCTTTGTCATTTTTAAAACTGCAGTTTTATTCTTTTTACCTTGATCTTAATTACTAATACATACGTCCTACCTTGTTTGATTTCTGGGTTGATTGTTTTTTCCACTCTTATTGTTGTCCCTTATTTCTAGGGACAATTCTATTTCTATTTCTATTTGAAAAGTGATGTACTCTATTTTTATTCTTTTAGTAGTTTTAATTGAAATTGTATCTCATATTTAACTCAACAGAATCTAGTATTTTTACAGTAGACTTTAAAAAGAATTTCTGTATTTTCTTTTAAGAATTTTAGTGAAGCATTTTAGTGAAGCGTCTGTTCTACTACTTTCATCTATTCTTGTTTTTATCCTCTGTTGGTTTTTAGGAGTCATTATGCTGTACAGGAGATACTACTGGGCGTAGTTGTTAAAGCTAGTGTGAGTCAGCCCCAAATGGAAGTAAACCTCACTAAGAGGGGTTGATAAAGTTGTACCCTTTATAATGGAAAGTTAGTTTTAATGGTATAAAAGCCTTGACTTACATTTTCTTAAGGTGTCTTCATTACTTCACTTTCTTTTGACATGTAGCAGTGCTGTGAGAAAGTCTGATGATTAGCTTGTGCATATGGGCACTGTAAATCCGTGTTCTTTTTGTCTACAAGCCCAAAAGATCTGGGTTAGCATAGTCAAGGAACAGGTGTGCACTTTCATATGAGTCAAGCATTTTTTATTCCAGAAAAAATTCTTGAATACAATTCAAGGGTATAATATGGTAATATTTTGAGTCCTCTTCTCACTTTTTTTTTTTTTTTAATCTTGCAGAAGACGACAAGCCAGTCTCCTTAAAGGAAAGCAGCTTCTTCGTGAAGGGAAGGTCTCAGAAGCCAGAGAATGTTTCATACGTTCTATCAATATCACACATACTATGGCCCACAACGTAATTAAAGTGAGCTAAATAAGAAGCTAAAGTAACAGATTACACAGTTCATTTAGGTTAATGGGAGAGCAAGGAGGTGAAGGGAGGAGGATTATTCTGGGTCTAACCTTTAGGAAAGCTGGTTGTCAGAGGAAGAAGAGAAGAATATCTAGGTAGAAGAGAGGAGTCCAGCAATTTCCAAAGAAGAAATCCTGAGGAACAATCACCTCAGCTCTCACTTTCTAGATGAGTCACTTACATAGATAAATGTTTTCTGCAGAGACAGAAGGAATAAATTCCTAGAGGTTCAGTCCCACCCCACTCTCATAATCTTCAGCACTTACTCTTG
Source organism: Bubalus bubalis (assembly GCF_019923935.1). Lineage (NCBI taxonomy): Eukaryota > Metazoa > Chordata > Mammalia > Artiodactyla > Bovidae > Bubalus > Bubalus bubalis. The sequence continues at coordinate 46,156,833 of NC_059161.1, forward strand.
AGTGTCTGTCAGAGATCTCTTGAAGTCAACTGGCCAGCTCAGGAGATTTGCAGCAGATCAGTTCCACTTGACCTGCTTCTTAGAAGCTTCTTTCCTTATTACCTGTTACCATAAATCTTAGTGTCAGCACACACACAGTCACAGCCCACACAGCCCCTTTTCTGTGTTCAAACTATTTGATAAACAAATGGGAAGATAGATAGTTATAGAGTCTGTTAGTTTCATCAGTTCAGTGTCAGGCTTGTGTTCTGTGGTAAGAGATTGTGGGGAAACAAGCGGCTTGTGTTCTTTAGAGCACAGTCATTCTTAAGATGGTAGATTTCTATAATTTGAAAAATTGAGTTTGCAGCTTGTATTCCCCCACCCCCACCCCCGCCAAATGTATAGCAATATTTCTTTTTCCCTAATTCATACATTGATTTTTAAAAAAGATTTATTAGCAGCTATATGATTCAATATATAGGACTACATATAGCTCAATATGCCAGCAAATTTGGAAAACTCAGCAGTGGCCACAGGACTGGAAAAGGTCAGTTTTCATTCCAATCCCAAAGAAAGGCAATGCCAAAGAATGCTCAAACTACCGCACAATTGCATTCATCTCACACGCTAGTAAAGTAATGCTCAAAATTCTCCAAGCCAGGCGTCAGCAATACATGAACTGTGAACTTCCAAATGTTCAAGCTGGTTTTGGAAAAGGCAGAGGATCCAGAGATCAAATTGCCAACATCTGCTGGATCATGGAAAAAGCAAGAGAGTTCCAGAAAAACATCTATTTCTGCTTTATTGACTATGCCAAAGCCTTTGACTGTGTGGATCACAATAAACTGTGGAAAATTCTGAAAGAGATGGGAATACCAGACCACCTGACCTGCCTCTTGAGAAACCTGTATGCAGGTCAGGAAGCAGCAGTTAGAACTGGACATGGAACAGCAGACTGGTTCCAAATAGGAAAAGGAGTATGTCAAGGCTGTATCTTGTCACCCTGCTTATTTAACTTCTATGCAGAATACATCATGAGAAACGCTGGGCTGGAAGAAGCACAAGCTGGAAATCAAGATTGCCGGGAGAAATATCAATAACCTCAGATATGCAGATGACACCACCCTTATGGCAGAAAGTGAAGAGGAACTAAAAAGCCTCTTGATGAAAGTGAAAGAGGAGAGTGAAAAAGTTGGCTTAAAGATCAACATTCAGAAAACAAAGATCATGGCATCTGGTCCCATCACTTTATGGGAAATAGATGGGGAAACAGTGGAAACAGTGTCAGACTTTATTTTTTTGGGCTCCAAAATCACTGCAGATGGTGACTGCAGCCATGAAATTAAAAGACGCTTACTCCTTGGAAGGAAAGTTATGACCAACCTAGATAGCATATTCAAAAGCAGAGACATTACTTTGCCAACAAAGGTCTGTCTAGTCAAGGCTATGGTTTTTCCAGTGGTCGTGTATGGATGTGAGAGTTGGACTGTGAAGAAAGCTGAGCGCTGAAGATGCTTTTGAACTGTGGTGTTGGAGAAGACTCTTGAAAGTCCCTTGGACTGCAAGGAGATCCAACTGGTCCATTCTAAAGGAGATCAGTCCTGGGTGTTCTTTGGAAGGACTGATGCTATAGCTGAAACTCCAGTACTTTGGCCACCTCATGCGAAGAGTTGGCTCATTGGAAAAGACTCTGATGCTGGGAGGGATTGGGGGCAGGAGGAGAAGGGGATGACAGAGGATGAGATGGCTGGATGGCATCACCGACTCGATGGACGTGAGTTTGGGTGAACTCCGGGAGTTGGTGATGGATAGGGAGGCCTGGCGTGCTGCAATTCATGGGGTCGCAAAGAGTCGGACACAACTGAGTGACTGAACTGAACTGGTAGTTCAATATTTAGGACTAAAAGTAGAAACCTGTACTTCAAAGGAAATGACTTCCAAAAATAATACTAGCATGTATTCAATACATGTTGAGGCTGGTGATAAATTGGTTTGAAACAAGAAGTTGTTCAGTGCTTTCCAGATGCTGTTCTTGAGACTGACTCATCCTTTCTCACAGGCTGCTCGGTCTCAGGGAGTAGATTGTCTTGTGGCCCCATATGAAGCGGATGCACAGCTGGCCTATCTTAACAAGGCTGGCATTGTACAAGCTGTAATTACGGAGGACTCTGATCTCCTTGCTTTTGGCTGTAAAAAGGTACCTAACATAAATAAAGGAGCTGAAGTTTTTTTATCTTATATAATACCTGCAACTAATATCTATTTATGGTGTTAATAATTATTTTATTTAAAATGGGAAGAAAGGTTTTGCTGCTTGACATTTGTATAATCTGAATGATTTTTCAGATTAAGCCCTTAAAGTTAGAGAATTTTGTTGTTTTCTCTAAATTCTGTAGTGGAATATAGTCTTATATTTTAATAATGATTACTTATATGCTTTATAGTTCTCAATTAGATTAGGTGAATAAGCTAACTTATCTACTAATGAGATGCTTTGCAGTTTTTTAGAATTATGTATAAAACTATTTAATGGAAATTTTTATTATGATATTAAGATACAAAACTGTAGGGTGATCTCATTTTTGTTAATATCTATGTTATTTATATTATCTATTTCATAAATGACGAGAAGGATCTGTGAAAAGGTTGATGCTGGGTAATAGTGATAGATAAGACATTTGGGGCAATTTCTGTTTTCTTCCTGAATTTCTGTTTTCCAAATTTTCTACAAGTAACATGTATTACTTTAAGACTAAGCAAAGGGTTACTTTAATATGTAAAAGTGGAAGGTAAGGAGAAGATGCTTTTTGTAAGAAGTGCTGTTTGACACGATAACCCTGTAGTGCAGGTAGGAAGTAGGTGCAGAAAGGGCCTTCTTTACACCAGAGGCTAAACGATTGAGTACTGGCATATGACATTGTCCAGCCATGGCCTGTGTTTCAATTTAACTTATTTGAAAATTTCACAATAATTACCTGGCCTACGTATCTGTCTGCTCACTTATGATAAAGAACTGGAAAGATTTCTTAGAAATGCTGCCGTGGATTAGATGATGAAAAATAAAAATGACTCTTACAGGTGTTCACAGTTTCCCTTCCTCTTGAAGGTTATTTTAAAAATGGACCAGTTTGGAAATGGACTAGAAGTTGATCAGGCTCGTCTAGGAATGTGCAAACAGCTTGGGGATGTGTTCACAGAAGAGAAGTTCCGTTACATGTGCATTCTTTCAGGCTGTGACTATCTTTCATCACTGCGTGGGATTGGATTAGCCAAGGCCTGCAAACTACTAAGACTAGCCAACAATCCAGATATTTTAAAGGTAAGAGTGATTTACCAACTCTTGTGTTCAGTTTCTAAGCAATTCTTAAGTAATAGATGAATCACTCAGAATATGGATCTTAAATATTCTATTATATCCACAACCAATATTGTGTCATTGAAAGGAGAAATGATTAAACACTACAGCTTTGCTTTGGCAGCAGATGAATCCTGTTTTCAGCAGTTGACAAAAAATTAGTAGTAGTTTTTTGAAAATGAAGACTAATATAAAGAAACTTCAGGATAAGATATTCTAGGGTTGAATTCATGTTAAAATGCACGATTTTTTTTTGTTTGTTTCTGTCCTGTTACTCTGTAGTAACGGTTCTCAAAGTTTTTGGTCTCACAGGATCCCTTTACACTCTTAAAAACTCTTTGTGACAATTATTTTTGTTTATATGGGTTATAGCTATTGAAATTTACTGAGTCAGAAATTGAAAGAGAAGAATTTTAATGTTTATTAATTCACTTAAAATTAACAATAATTAATGCATTGCATTTTAACATAGATATATTTTTATGAGAAGTAGTTGTCTTCTAAAGCAAATGAAAGTAATGAGAGGAATTGCACATTTATGTGAATCTCTTTAACCTGGCTTAATAAAATACAGCCAGATTCTTACTTCTTCATACAATTTGAGGAAGTGTCATGTATTTTCTAAAGAAACTCTGAGACCTCATTTCATCACTGCTGTATAAATTCTCTGGTGTCTTTTCCTTAAAAAATGAAGTAGATTATTCCTACCCTCACTGTACCTTGGGTAGTTCTCTTAAGCCCTTAGAGTTTGCAGAGCAGAATTTCCAAGATTATAAAATGTGAGTCCTCAGGGCCAAGGGTGGTGTACTGAAGTAGACAGATCTCAAGGTTGGGAGATGGTAGCAGATTTTGAAATAGAGCAATGTGTACTAACTAGCCTGTGACTTCAGGATCACGTCAGGCCTCTGGGTCTTTCTTCTTCATCTCTTCCAGCTTTAATCATCCATGACTCTAATTGAAGTTAAAATGTTGACTTCTTTTTTGAAATATGATCTACAAATATTTGTGTTTGTTTTTTTTTTTAATTCTCAGGTAATTGTGTGTTTTGTTTTTGCTTTCTGGATGAAAGAGACTTTGAAGGCGAAGAACATATCTTTGAATTTTAAGTCATGATGTGTTTACTGGTTGAGGTTTTTAATGTAGCTGTATGATGGCCTAGACGGGTGGGTTGGGGTGAATGGGAGAGAGGTCCAAGAAGGAGGAAATATGTATACATGTGGCTGATTCACTTCATTGTACAGCAGAAACTAACACAACATTGTGAAGCAATTATTCCACCCACCCCCCCAAAAAAAAGCAATTGATTTTTCTATCCCTCCTCAGCCTTCTCTAATGTAAAGTGATGGATCTTGGGAATAATACTTCCCCTATTCTTTATCTTCAGGTATTAAATAACTCATAAATATATTTATACTCATTATTAGGTCGTCAGGAAAATTGGACATTATCTCAAGATGAACATAACAGTACCAGAAGATTACATCAAAGGATTTATTCGGGCCAACAATACTTTCCTCTATCAACTAGTTTTTGATCCCATCAAAAGGAAACTCATCCCTCTGAATGCCTATGAAGATGATGTTGATCCCAAAACACTAAGCTATGCTGGGCAGTATCCTTTCTGAACCAGAATGGTAGAACTTTGCACTCCTTCCATATCTTTGTGGTGGTATTTTTAGCTAGACATTCAGTCAAAAGCTGGCAAATTGTTTTTGGCTTTCTTTTTTTTTATATAGTGGAATCTTTATTTTGTTAAATTTAATTATCATGCGAGTTAAAAATTTAGAGTAACTATTTATAAACCTGAAGCTCATCCATTATAACTTGCTAATTACTTCGGTTGATTTGACAGAAACATGTACAGTCAGTCACTTAAGGTACATACTCCAGAGGTGGCACTGAAGAGAACCACTCATAGTAAGCAAGCTCAGTTAATCAGGAAGAATGCTCTGGTCATGTGAGTACACCAGTTGAGGATGCTGTCCGCAGAGCCACTGGCCACGTACATACAGGGTGATGTGTAGCTGTGAGTCACCTGGGCAGGGCTTTCCTCTCTATCTCCCTTGACAGGGAGTAACTGATGCCGTGGGGCTTTGCTTCAGAAAATCGCCAACTCCTGCTGTGACTAGTAAACTATCATGTGGTTTCAGTGAAGCCAAATGTGGAAAGGAAGTAGGGTCCTTTGAAGTCATAAACCTGAAGGTTTTCTCTGACAATAGACCAACACTTTGCTGTCTTAATACTGTATTGTTTGTTTGGTTGTTAGTAAAATTGTTTTTCCTTAATCTCACCAACCTAGGTATGTTGATGATTCTATAGCTCTTCAAATAGCACTTGGGAATAAAGATATAAATACTCTCGAGCAGATCGATGACTACAATCCAGACACTGCCATGGTAACATATTAAAGACTTCTTTCTAAAAGCATGTTTTGTTATTGCTTAGGAACTAATACTAAAGGCAAATCTTCACTTAGTAAACATCTTTTAAACATTTCTACATCCAAGCACTGTGCAGTGTTGATTGAAAACAACTCAATTCTAGAGAAAATATGTCTCTTAGAACCAATGGGTATATTGGTTAATTTTCTTAAAAAGTGACCACATAATATAAGACCTTTATACTTGAACATTTTCTTTGAATATACCAAGTGCTTAGTGCCTTTTTCTCATCTCACCCAATCCCACCTCTAGCATTTGGCATTGTTGAAGACTCAAATCTAGAAATACCTCTTGGGAGTAAAAACTTTTTTTCTCTCATTCACAGTTTAGCAGTACTTACTGAGTACCTCTGCTGTATGTCATTCAGTCCTTTCCTATTTTCTTCTACTTTTTCCCAATAGTATGTCTCTTGTGATGTATGCTCCCATCGTTCTCTCTTTTCTGGTCATATTTCCAGACTCTGATCTCTCTTATGTTCAAATTTATTCCTTAATAAGTTCTTATGACTCTAATTGGAGAAGGAAATAGCAGCCCACTCCAGTATTCTTGCCTGGAGAATCCTATGGACAGACGAGCCTGACAGGCTACAGTCCATGGGGTCACAAGAATTGGACACGACTTAGCAACTAAACCACCACCACCTTGACTCTAATTATCTCATTTTATGCAGAGAACTTGCACATCTTTAACAGTCTCTAATCTGTGTACCGGCCACAATAATTCTAAATGTCTCCTGTGTCTTCATAAGTACTTTCTTATAACCTTAAATCTATCTACAATCAAAAGCAAACTCTATTTCTTATCAGCTTCCTTTTATAACCCTTATTCTTTTTAGCACTTATTACACCACAAATTCGGAGAAGGCAATGGCACCCCACTCCAATACTCTTGCCTGGAAAATCCCGTGGATGGAGGAGCCTGGTAGGCTGCAGTCCCTGGAGTCGCTAAGGGTTGGACACAACTGAGCGACTTCACTTTCACTTTTCACTTTCATGCACTGGAGAAGGAAATGGCAACCCACTCCAGTGTTCTTGCCTGGAGAGTCCCAGGGACGGGGGAGCCTAGTGGGCTGCCGTCTACGGGGTCGCACAGAGTCGGACACGACTGAAGCGACTTAGTAGCAGCAGCAGCACACCATCCATGGTTGGTTGATTCCACAGGTGATAGAGAACTATAAATATAGAGGGCTGACTGTCAGGTATATTCAGGTTAACCCTCACATTGTTCAAGGGTCAACTGTATTAGTTTCAATTCTACAATATAGTAATTTGATATTTCTGTAGATTATACTGCATACAAAGTTATTATAAAGTATTGACTATATTCACTGTGCTGTACATTACATCCTTGTAACTTATTTATTTTATACCTAGTCTTTTGTACCTCTTAAATCTCCTTCATCTATTTTGCTCCTCCCCCACCCCTGGCTTCTCTTTCATTGCTAAGTCCTACTTCTTTTTTGTCTTTCTGGTTAATAGTTACTTCTTTCTCATAGTTTTTAGTCTAGTCCAGATCTTTACTTTTACTCACCATTCAGTTATTTACTAAGCATTAATTATTATAATGAACATACTCTGGAATGTTCTGGAATATAAAGAAAAACAGAGCATAATCCTTGCTTGTAACATACTCATTGTCTAAGGGAAAGACACGTGGTTATATACATAGAAATATGGTATGTCCCATAATAGAGATGTATTCTAGGCTCCATGGAGACAAAGGGGATGCACTTAACTCCACTGAAAGATAGAATACCTTTTAATAATAGTAAGAGACATTTATTGAGCTGTTTTCTAAGTGCCATTCTAAGCACATTACACATAGTAACTTATTTACTCCATAACAAGCCTCTGAGGGCGGTACCATTATTTCTACTTTACAGATGAGGAAATAATTAGAGATTAGGTGACTTGCCAGGTCATACGTTTAATCAATAGGGAAGCTCTGACTCCAAGCCAAGCCCTCTAGTGTCTCCTAATAGAGGAGCTAGTGTGTGTCCTGGATTTACAAAGATGAGTTGGGATTTTCAAAATGGGTGAGTGGTTCGAGGCTAAAGGAATAGCATGTATGGAAGAGGATAGCATGTTAAAGGTACTCAAAGTAGTTCATTCTGGCTGGACTAAGAATGTCTCAGTGTTTACCAGCTAAATGAATCAGAGCACCTTGAGAAAGAAAATGAAATGAGCCTAAAGAAGATGGCCACAGAGAAACTGGTGACAAGTTGAGCATTGAGAAGAATCATTACTGTCAGCTGAAATAAGCCAAGCTTATTAAGACAGCACAAATTTATAATGGTACTAAAAAAGAACTTTATGTTCATCAGCTCAAATTATATAATCCTTATACTCAGGTTGCTGTTTCTTCTTTTCTGTTTCCTCTGTTCTGTTTCTGGAACTTCTATTAGTTAGATATTGGTTTTTCCTGGTCTTTAGATTCTGGAACTTTTCTATCTTACTCGTCTTTGTCTTCTTTTCTTTCCGGGGGAAACTTTTTTTCTATTTTGTCTTTAAACTTTGTGCTATCCAGTGTGTTAGCCACTGACCACAGTTCAGTTCAGTTCAGTCACTCAGTCGTGTCAGACTCTTTGCGACCCCATAAATCGCAGCACGCCTGGCCTCCCTGTCCATCACCAACTCCCAGAGTTTACCCAAACCCCATGTCCATCGAGTCAGTGATGCCATCCAGCCATCTCATCCTCTATCGTCCCCTTCTCCTCCTGCCCCCAATCCTTCCCAGCATTAGGGTCTTTCCCAATGAGTCAACTCTTTGCATGAGGTGGCCAAAGTATTGGGGTTTCAGCTTCAACATCAGTCCTTCCAATGAACACCCAGGACTGATCTCCTTTAGAATGGACTGTCTGGATCTTCTTGCAGTCCAAGGGACTCTCAAGAGTCTTCTCCAATACCACAGTTCAAAAGCATCAATTCTTTGGTGCTCAGCTTTCCTCGCTGTCCAACTCTCACATCCATACATGACTACTGGAAAAACCATAGCCTTGACTAGATGGACCTTTGTTGGCAAAGTATGTGGTTATTTAAATTAACATTAAATTAAATTTTAGTTCTCCAGTTGCATTGGTCAGTTTTCAAGTCCTTAGTGGCTACCATGTTGGACAGCATAGAACTTTTCTATCATTACAGAAAATTCTGATGAATACTTAGTTTTTGCTGTCATTTTCCTATCTAAGAACCCTTTCTAAGACCTTTTTTCATTTCATGAATATACTCTCCTCTTTCCCACTCCTCTCAGAAATTTAATATTAATTATAATATTAAATACATGTACATTTTCTTGTACATTTCTCTTGTACATTTTCTTCTCTCTGCATTATTTCTGTTAGCTTTGGGATTTTTTTTTCCTATGTGTTTTGGCTTTTCTCTTTTATGGTGGAGACTTTTCTAACACCTAGCTTCTTGTCAGTTTGTTCCTATTTGGGAGAGGCACTAAGAAGCTTAACAAGCTTTGTGTAAATGAGTGGGGCTTACAGTCTTGGGTTTTATTACTCTTGGTTGAACCGGTTAGCAACAAGCTGGCTTTGTTTTGTGAATTCTTAAACATCAGCATGTTTTCTTTGTACAGTTCTTTTTTCAAAAATGGGATCCTCCAATTTCTACTTAGCTATGTAAACATTTTAAGAGCAAGCTAGGGAAAATAAATTGGGGTGGACCAGGAAGGGGTGGATTTCCCTAGTGGCTTAGTCAGTAAAGAGTGCCTGCAATGTGGGAGACCGGGGTTTGGTCCCTGGGTTGGGAAGATCTCAACCCAATGGCAACCCACTCCAGTATTCTTGCCTGGAGAATCCCATGGACATAGGAGCCTGGTGGGTACAGTCCATGGGGTCACAAAAAGTTTGACACGACTGAGTGACTAACTTTCTTTTCTTTCTTTAGGAAGGGGTAGGGCTAGTGCCACCATTCAATATTTAACCTTGCATTTGATCCCTGTGTAGACAAATGGCTCTTCTCACCTTTTGAAGTTTTTATGTTACTGTTTGTGGGTTTCGAAGGTCTGGTTGCTCTGAAGGCAGATGGGTATGAATTGACCATATTGGACAGATCAAAGATGAGGGCCCAGGAGCCATATAATCCTTTTATCAGCCCTCCCCCTACTTGCGGCCTCCATGGTACTTGGTTCAAGTCTTTCTCTAAGTTTCTGTATGTGGAATTAATGTCATTCTTTTCTGCAGACACATGAGTTTGATCTTTCTTAAGCTAGGTTCTTTATTTTTATCTTTTTATTGAGATATAGTTGATTTATAATATATGTTTCAGGTGTACAACATAGTGATTCACAACTTTTAAGGGTTATACTTTATAGTTATAAAAGTTGGCTATATTCCTTGTATTGTACAGTATATCCTTGTAGCTTTTTTACACCTAATAGTTTGAACCTCTTAATCTCCACCCCTATCTTACCCCTCCCTCTTTGGGCTAGGTTCTTTAAATTTTTCTGTCTATACTCTTGTCTTCACTATGGTTTGGAAGTCACAGATATCTCCTAATTTTTCTGCAGATGGAGTTTGTATTTGTTTCTTATTGGTTTGGGCGTGATTTTTTTCTTATTGAATTATTATTGACATATTAGTTTCAAGTGTACACATAGGGATTCCATATTTATATACATTAATAAATTATCATGATCAATCTAATTACCATCTTTCACCATACAGAGTTATTATAATTTTATTATTATTATTTGGCATGCCAGCATGAGGGATCTTGGTTTTCTGATCAGGGATCAAACCCATGCCTCCTGCATTGGAAGCACAGAGTCTTAACTACCGGACCATGAGGGAAGTTCCACAATATTATTGACTGTACAGCCCTCCATATCTGTGGGCATCTGCAGATTCAACCAACTGCAGATCCGATTAGATTGAATCCTTGGATGCAGAATCCATGGATGTGGAGGGCTGACAGTACTACTCCATTTTATGTCAGGGAGTTGAACATCATGGATTTTGATATCTGAAAGGATCCTATAACCAGTCCCCTGCAGCCACTAAGGGATGACTGTATTCTCTGTGCTGTACATTATAGCTGTGTGACTTATTTACCTTATAATTGTAAATTTCTAGACTAAGGGGACTGAAAAGTCTTTATTCTGCTATCTTTTTTACACATTTGAATTACTGATATTAATATAATTTCATCAAGAATGATTCTCAAGTTTCTCCTTTGTCTCAGAAACTCAAAAATAATTGGTTGTATTGCAAATGTTCAGATATCATTGGGAATGTTATGGAACACTAAGATGGCCATCCTTTGTGAGATCAAATCCTTATCAGATCTTTTATTTCATGAGGACATTTCTTTCAGAACCACTAATTGTACATCAAACTAATTATTATTATTTATCTAAAATGTATTCTTCCCAATCAGATTTTCTACTCTATTTGTCTCTTTTTTTAATGAAACCATCAATGAGATCTAATGCCATGACCTATACTGCTTAAGCTGTTTTTTATTATACCTTTTTTCTCAGTTGATTGTTGTTCATTCTTAAAATATATTGTGAATAATGTCACCTTAGTTTTTATTTATTTTTATATTTAATCCTTTCTTTAACTGAAAGATTAGATTCCAAATTCAAGTGGGACTTTTGTCACGTGGAATTCACACCCTTAGTACCAGCATTTTTTATACCACTGTTAATTTTTCCCTTTGCCTCTTCTACTCTATTAGAGTATCATTGACACCCTTTTAGCAGATCATTGTCATCTAAAATATATTTATTGTGAATAATTTGTATTAGCATTAAAAATGATTATTTACCAATCTTTACTGTCAATAAGCTCTTTCTCAGAGAAAGTTTTATGCATGACTCAGTGTAGACCAAAGTAGCTTTTTGTTTAATACATAGGTATTATTCACTAATACTTGCCTATTTAATACATAGATATTGTCCACTAAAGAAACTATTGTTTTGTAAATAAGATTGTTTCCATTTAAGCTCATCCAAGTTCTGAAGATAGGATAGTTGATTAAATATATAATTTTATGGTTTTGATTTTCAGATCCTTTGTAAAGGGTATGTCAGTAATTAGAGGCTTATTTGCTATATGATTATTAAACTAAATATTGCATATTGAAATATTACTCACATTTTAAAAGTATTTTTTTTCTGGTCATACTTCTTCAAGTGTAATTTTATTTCTTGCACCGCTTATCTTAGGAAGATATTTTTTTTATTTCTTAAAATGATCTAACAAGTTTGCTTGACCCTCATTAGGAGAAAAACAGACCTAGGGATACAAGACACATTTAATGGAAAAGTATAGGACTAGCAAATGGGCTTCCCAGGCTGCTCAATGGTAAAGAATTCACCTGCAATGCGGGAGACGTGGGTTTGATACCCTGGGTCAGGCAGATGCCCTGGAGAAGGAAATAGCATGCACTCCAGTATTGTTCCTGGGAAATCCCATGGACAGAGGAGCCTGTCAGGGTACAGTCCATGGGGTTGCAAAAGAGTCGGACATGACTTAGCGACTCAACAACAGCAAATAGGACTAGCAAAGTAGAAAGTGTTATTAGAGGATGGATATTTCATCAAAAGCAGTTCAAAGAAGTAATTTAATTATTTGCTTATAATTTATGTTGATACAGAGGGAAATGATTTAACCATTTTTCTTCTTTAAGTAACCTTTTTCTTTTTACTACTTTAGCCTGCCCAATCAAGAAGTCATAGTTGGACTGACAAAGCATGTCAAAAATCATCTAATATTAATAGCATTTGGCATAGGAATTATTGCCCTAGACGTGAACTGGATATTGTTTCAGATACTACAAAGGTGAAGGAAAATCCAAGTACTGTGGGCATTAAACAAGTGATTAGTACTAAAGGGTTAAATCTTCCAAGGAAGTCATCCATTGTAAAAAGACCAAGAAGTGGTATGTATTTTGTTTTTGTGAAATGCTAGTGAGAACTGGTCACATTTTAGAAGTCTTTGTTAAATCTAAGGTCGTTAAGATTTTTTTTCCTGTTTCTTTTAGAAGTTTAATAATTTTAGTTCTTACATTTAGGCCTTTGATCCATTTTGAATTAATTTTTTATATGGTGTGAGGTAAGGATTAAGGTTCACTTTTTTTGTATATGGCAATTAAGTTGTTCTAACACCATTTGTTTAAATGATTATCCTTTTTCCATTGAATTGTCTTGGCACATTTGTGGACAGTCAGTTGACCATATATGTGCAGGTCTCTTTCTGGGCTCTATTCTGTACCATTGGTCTCCTCCTACTTTATGCCAGAAAAACTGTCCTGATTACTGTACCTTTATAGTCAGTCTTGATATCAGGTAATGTAAGTCCGTAAGTATGTTCTTCTTTTGAAAAGTTGTTTTGACTATTTTGTGTTCTTTGCATTTCCATACAGATTGAATCAACTTGTCAATTTCTTTAAAGAAAAAAAAAAGGAGCCTGCTAAGGTTTTGACTGGGATTTAGTTGAATCTATAGATTATTTTCCCAGGTGGTGCTAGTGGTAAAGAACCCACCTGCCAGTGCAGGAGACTTAGTAAGGGACTCAATTTCCATCCCTGGGGTGGGAAGATCCGCTGGAGGAGACCATGGCAATCCACTTCAGTATTCTTGCCTGGAGAATCCCTTGGACAGAGGCGCCTGGCAGGCTACAGTCCATAGGGTCACAGAGTCAGACATAACTGAAGCAACTTGACACATGCATGGATTATTTTGTGGAGAATTGACATCTTAATGATATCAAGTTTTCAGACCCATTTATTTAAGTCTTCTTTAGTTTAAGCCTTCAGAAGTGCTTTGTAGTTTTTAGTGTACAGGTCTTGCACATATGTTGTCAAATTTATCCCTATATTTCAGGGTTTTGATGCTGTTATAAATGATATTTTTAACTGCAATTTTGGTTCATTGTTAGTATCTAGAAATACACTTGACTTCTGTATATTAATCTTGTGTTTTGAACCTTACTAAAATCACATATTAGTTCTAGTGGAAATCTAGAGCCCTGTAGTAGAGACAGACCTCCTTTCAGACCAATAGTCAGCAATAGTCTATCCAGCTATTCAACTTGCTGCAAATTCTTGTAACTAGTACATAATAACTTTTGCTAAGCATTGTCCACTATGATAATATGAGACACTGAAGTGTCTTGATCAATTCAGGATATACTAAATCTATGAATTTCTCCAAATAGTCTAACAACATTATCATAAAAAGAAAATGAGGTTAGCAAAGTGTAACTTCTTGGTGAAGGCTTTTCTGGGGATCCTACAATATTTTTTTTTCCTCTTCTGTAGAGCTTACAGTTTCCTACATAATAAACAGATTTTGGTTTATAGAAGTTTGCTGACCTGTAGGTATTTTTTTTAACCTGTACATTTTTGAATTTGAGGTGTCACCTTGTCTCTAGTATTTAGGCACCCTCCACTGCTCTACCCACATCTTAGTCATGAGCATTTACTCCCATGTGAGTGGAAGCTATTTAGACTGAGAAGTAGTTGGATTAATTTTAAGCACATTAATGCTTTGTCTATGTGCTTGCCTATTTCAGCTTTACCACTTTTATGTTATTTAGTCTTATGATTTATTCTTATACCATTAGATTGTTACACAACAATCTTCTAGAACTGTATAGCTGTGTAATGAGGATCAGAGCTAGAGTACAAATTACTTTCCACTACAAGACAATCAAATATACCTCAAAAACCATCTCAGTGATGGTGTATATATACATATATTAGGTATAGCACCTGGTTTTAATGAAACATTCTTTTAAACCAAACATAGATTAATCATAGGTTTAATTTTTTTCTTCCCGTGGTGGCTCAGCTGGTAAGGAATCCGCCTGCAATGCAGGAGATCCTGGTTCGATTCCTGGGTCAGGAAGATCTGCTGGAAAAGGGATAGGCTACCTACTCCAGTATTCTTGGGCTTCCCTGATGGCTCAGGTGGTAAAGAATCCACCTGCAATGCGGGAGACCTGAGTTCGATCCCTGGGTTGGGAAGATCCTCTGGAGAAGGGAACAGCTACCCACTCCAGTATTCTGGCCTGGAGAATTCCATGGACTATATATAGTCCATGGGGTCACAAAGAGTCAGACACGACTGAGTGGCTTTCACTTCACTTAATTTTTTTTTTTTTTCATTCAAAATCAGACCCTTTTTTTTATATTCAAATAGTATAATGAGTGTAGAGCCTTGCAGAATTGATTGTATCCTGAAATTCATACAAATAATTGACATTAAATCATAGTTAATTTTGAAACAGTAAAACACAGCCAAGGGAATTTTTTTTTTAATCGTTTTATTTCCTTTTCTGGTGCATAATCAAAAAAAAAAAAAAAAAAAGACTTCATCTTTAGGGCAATAGAACATAGGCTGTGAAACTGAGACCAAATCTCTAACTAGTCATGAAAGGAAAACTTACAAATAATCTTATTTTTATTTAGAAGAGCTGTCAGAAGATAATATGTTGGATCAATATTCTACTTCCTTTACAAAGAAGATCAAGAAAAACAATTGTGAAGGTAATAAGTCATTGAACTCTTCTGAACTGTTTATGCCTGACCTGGTAGATGGAACTACTGTTAAAAAAAGCTTAAGCACACCACCTACGACAAGAAACAAATTTGCAACATTTTTGCAGAGAAAAAATGAAGAAAGTGGTGCAGTTGTGGTTCCAGGCACCAGAAGCAGGTATTGTTACATCTATAGAATGTTGTGTGTCTCTTAGATTATATACTCTGTTGGTGTTTATTTTCATTGTTATGAATAGCATTGAATCTAATGAAACAGGTGTAGGACTTGGCTTAATCCAGTTTATCATGTATTGCCTTAGTTCCACTTGGACTTCTATTACTTTTGTTATCTCTTGATACAGAACTAAAATAAGAATTGTAGACCTTACTGCATTTTGCATCAGAATATCCTCTGTTACTTTGCCAGGGGGCAGGGAGGATCCACCTTTTTTTCTATTTTTTTTAGTTTGTTTAAGAGTTAAATATAATTTCACAAAGTACTTTTATAAATCTATTTAAATACAGATGACTATGGAATTCTCATATTAATTGATAATCTGATATAATACTAGGTGCTGGGTTACAGAAATGAGAGACATGGTTTTTGCTCTTGAGAAACGAATAGTTTTTCTTAGTTGGAAAAATAGGTCAGTAACAAAATCATTCCATACCCTGTGGTAAGTACAGTGACAAAATCATGCATGAGGTGTTTTGTGGGCATCTAATGCTGAGACAGTGGTTGGAAAGGGTGAGAGGGAAGGGGCGCGTGTAAGGTGCTCTTACCTAGGTTTAAATGATTCGTGAGTGAAGCAGATAAAGAATGGAGCCGGGTATTTTACCAGCAGACTCATGTAGCTTGGACAGAGGCATGGAGGTGAGCAACAGTGTGGAGCATGGGGGCAACTCTTTGCTGTTTGATCACCGCTATTTTTACTTCTGCCACAATGTAAATTGGAAAAAGAATGAAAAAGGAGCAGGAAGGTACGTGATGAAGGAAGAGAAATAAGGAAGCCAGTTCATGAAAGGCTTGTGACCCAACCTAAGGAACTTTGAGTCTTTAAGGGTGATAGGAAACATTTAGAAGGTTTTAATCAGGAGAGGGTTGTGATTTGACTCCTGGTTTAGGTAGACCAATGGTCCTCAACCTTTTTGGCACCAGGGATCAGTTTCTTGGAAGACAGTTTTTCCAGGAACCAGGTGAGGGGATGGTTTCAGGATGATTCAAGCACATTGCATTTATTGTGCACTTTATTTCTAGTATTACACTGTGATACATAATTAAATAATTATACAATTCACCATAACGCAGAAGGGGTGCATTCTGGGAGAGTGCACTCAGTGGGAGCCTTGAGCTTGTTTTCCTGCAACTAGATGGTCCCACCTGGGGTGGTGGGAGACAGTGACACCTGAAGCATGTTGCTTATGTCCAGTCTACTCCATAACCTCGTTTTGGTTGCTGTCACTGCAGAAAACCCTGCTTCACAGAGGATGTTGGAAATGGAAGCCAACTTTTTAGTGTTTTTGTGGCAATCTCAGGCTATTCCGCCTTGACTTTAATCCAAAATGTATGGAGGTTTGAGGTTGTCTCAAACATACTTTTATGGCCACCATCATTTACGATCTCAAGCAGGTGATCCTCTTCTAGCATGGACAACATCTGTTCACCTGGCTTGTTCACAAATAGGTCACGGATCCATTCCTTCCCAGTCCGGGGGTCTTTTGTGGTAGGGAAGTAATGCTCAAACTCTTTTGAAAACTGAGGCATGTGATCATGCATCCAGCTGGGAAAAAGAAGGCCCTGGCTCAGTCTCTTTCAAAATCTCTAAATGTCAAAAATCCCAGTGTTCACTTGTTGCCCCCATAATTCCAGTCTGGCTTTGAATGCAGCCACTGTATCTGCTGACTTGAACACAGTTGTTCTCCCCTGAAGTGACAGACTGAGTTCGCTGAGCAGGTTGAATATGTCACACAAGCAAGTTTTGCAACCCCTTCTGTTTCTCTGAAATGTGCTACCAGTGGTGACTGTTTTTCTAAAAGAAATCTCTGGAGTGACTCTCATAACTCAGAAACTCTAGCCAGTGATCTACCTTTAGAAAACCACCTCACTTCTGTATATAAGAGAAGACGTGTGTCCATCTCCTCACAGAGTTGTGCAAATAGACTTGAATTAAAGGTGCGTACTTTAATGTGATTATTTTAATCACATCCTGCAAAACGTTAAGTTCAGGTGATATTTTTCAGCTAGCCAGCATTTCTCTATGGATGACACAGTACACAGACTCATATTCAGAAATGAGCTCTTTGACCCATGTAGTGGAACCAGAAAGCTGTCCAGTCATGGCAGCCGCTCTGTCTGTGCATATCTCAACACAGAATGACCAGTTTTCCTGATATGTAATAAGTCGGAGACTTTAGTTTTGCAGCGGTGGTGTTGATTGCCAACAGAAGTGCGCATAACATATCCTCATGCACATCCTCCTAAAAAACAGATCACACAAAAACAAGCATTGTTGTCTTGTCAACATTGGTAGACTTGTCAACCTGGATTGTGTACCACGGTGACTCATTAATCCTCTCTAACAATTATGCCTCAATATCCTCTGCTGTTTCATCAATTTGTCTAGCTATGGTGCTAGCCAAAAGGGGAACCTGTGCCACCAAAGTTCATGACAAATGTCCTTAGCGGGATCAACTCCTCACCAAGAGTAAAGGGCTTCTTAACTTTAGCCTTGCAGTCAGCCACTAAGAATGATGCTCTCAGTGTAGACACATTTAATGAAGTGGTGGCCTTCAAGAATTGCTTCTCTTCTTCATGTTCACATGTTTTTTCTTTTGAATCTCCAGAGGCTTGTCTTTTAATCCTGGGTGCTTGGTCTCCATGTGGCAAAGTAGTTTTGAAGGTTTCATGGCTTCTCTAGATAGCTAATCACCACATATTATACAAAGCATGCCTGGAGAATGTGAATTGCATGTTTCAATGAACCCATAATTTAAGTAGGGCTCTTGGTATTTTCTTTTAAATGCAGGTTTCTTTTTGTTGGCAGTCTTAGAGTGTTCTGCTGTTTCATCATTGGGTCTTTCCCCCTTTTCAAAGAAGTTCTCCAGTAATGTTTGTTTTTTACTCATTTTCACTAGGGTTAGCCTGTGGGCTTACCAAAACTGACTGAGACAAGTGTGCAGGGTGGAAAAGAGGCAAGGAATTAGAGGTAGTAAATAAAATAATGGGCAGGCCACACATGAACTAAAAATAAGCATTGCATTCTGACTTAAAGCCTGCTACCAGATGTATGTGTACAACTGAAGTATATCAACTCACTCACCACTATAAAGCTTGCCACCAGATACAGCGTAATTGTCACTTGCCATCACTGATAGGGTTTTGATATAAGTCTGCAAGCGTGTGATTTGTTTGATCTCTGTATATCTCTGCCTGTGATAATCTCTATTTGCAGCCGCTGCCCAAAGCTAGCATCACCACCTCAGTTCCACCTTAGATCGTTAGGCATTAGATTCTTATAAGGAGCACGCAGCCTAGATCGCTCACATGCACAGTTCACGGTAGAGTTCTTGCTTCTATGAAAATCTAATGCCACCAGTAATCTGACAGGAGGCAGAGCTCAGGCGGTAATGTGAGCAATGCAGAGTGACTATAAATGCAGGGGAAGCTTCACTTGCTCATCCACCCTTCGTTTACCTCTTACTTTGTGGCCTGGTTCCAAACAGGCCTTCCCTGGTGGCTCAGACGGTAAAAGCGTCTGCTTACAATGTGGGAGACCCGGGTTCGATCCCTGTGTTGGGAAGATCCCCTGGAGAAGGAAATGGCAACCCACTCCAGTACTCTTGCCTGGAAAATCCCATGGACAGAAGAGCCTGGTAGGCTACAGTCCATGGGGTCACAAAGAGTTGGACACAACTGAGAGACTTCACTAGTCCAAACAGGCCACGGACCAGTACGAGTCTATGGTCCAGAGGTTGGAGACCCCGAGATGGACCACTCTGAACACACTGTGAAGAGTGGATTCTAGAGGGCCAATGGCTGTTGTCATAGTCCCTGCTAGTGAAGATAAGAATTTGAAGAGTCAATACTACTTAGGGGTTAGGAATTTGGACCCTGGGGTTAGACCACCTGGATTTTGAATCCTGTCCTGGTTACTCATGAGATGTTTGACTTGGGCAAGTTAATTTCTAGGTGCTTCAGTTTCTTCAAGTATAGCAATCTTAGGATTGCTGATGGAATTAAATTATTAACCTAAGTAAAGTATGTAAAATAGTGCCCAATAGATGGTAGACATACAATGAATAGCTCTGTTTCATTGAATTCGGATAGTGGTACCACAACTAGAAACAGGAATTAGTAACTTTCAGATCAGATTAGATCAGTCGCTCAGTCATGTCCGACTCTTTGCGACCCCATGACCCGCAGCACGCCAGGCCTCCCTGTCCATCACCAACTCCTGGAGTTCTAAGAAAAGGAAAATTTATCAGCTTCTGTTTTTCTCCAAAAGACTTAGAATGTGATTTTTTTTTTTTAAAGTTTAATAAGTTAGGTTGCAGCCAATTTTGTCTATCCATGATGACGGGAAATGGTCATGAAGGAACAAACCACTGGTAATCCCTAAGCTCCTTTTAGGGGATGTGTCAAACCCTTCTCCCATCAGATCTTCTCAAGGAAACATTCACAGTGCAGTGAAATGATCATTTTGATTCTTCCTTTGTTAAAGAAGGAATTAACACCCTCATTAAAGGTGTTAGTTAACAATGCAATAATGAAAACGTGGCTGCACAAATGGAAAATGGGTTTCTAGATGATATATGTTGCTTTATATATTCTAGAAAGTTGAATTCTGTCATTTGGAGAAATTTTTGAAATTTGTGTTTTATCTTTGCTTTTGGGTGAAAACAGAATTTCCTTTTTCTGCCTCTTTGGAGACAGCTAATGAGAATGAAATGGCAATCCACTCCAGTATTCCTACCTGGAAGATTCTATGGACAGAGGAGCCTGGCGGGCTACAGGAGTCACAAAGAGTTGGACATGACTGAGCACAAACAAGCAAAACAAATGAGAAGAATGTTTGTGTATCTCTTCAGGTCTTGGCTGTTGAGTCATTGTGGAAGCTTAACGAAATCTTCATTCCAAGCTGTAAATAGCTGCTTTACCTAGTTTAGTGAGATGTTTCACTAATAGTTCAGAGGATGTATTAAGAAAAGCTTAGAAAAACATTTTTTTTCTGCATCAACTTCCTGTGAAATAATAATTGTGAGTGAAACTTCTGATGTATAATTTTCTGATCTAGATTATATAACAATATCTAATAATCACTAGATATTATTAAATTAGTTTTCTCAGCTGATTTTCAAGATTTTTTTATATGTTATTCTTCACAATAGTATTATGAGATATTCAGCTCAGCGTTATTTTCTCTATTTTGGGCTCAGAAATTGCGGCTCTAAGAGGTTAAGAAACTTTCCCAGGGCTGTGCAGTTAGTAACAGTCCTAGGAAAGACTCCCAGTCATGGTTGATTAGCCATACCGTGTAGTGGTGCGTTGAAAGGAGCACACAGTCGGGTAGGCCTGGATTTGGATTGTCGCTCTATTCTTTACTTAGACCTTCACGTGCCATTTAACTTCTCTAAGCCTATTTTTTTAACTATAAAATATGGGTTAGATAATATATAGAAGATAATATATATAAGACTGTTCCAAGACTAGCGGAAGTTATGTGAATCAGACAGCTGGCACAGGTGCCCAGTCACTAATATATATGCCAGTGGTCGTTCCCTCCCCATTCTTTTTGATGTAACATAACAGGAAGTGTATTAAATATGCAAAAGTTTGTCTCCTATTGCCTGTCTTTTGAAAGTCTGTTTTAAGTCTTTATCTTTATTATATAGATACTTATCCTAGAGTAATGCATATTTATTTTTTGAGATCTAGAAATATAATTAACAGTTAAGTAACACCACAGGCTATTTGGAAAGAAGCAACCATGAACTGGGAGGAGTTCTGGGTTTTAATTCTGTTCTTTGTTGTTCAGTCACCCAGTCATGTCCGACTCTCTGCGACCCCATGGACTGCAGAATACCAGGCTTCCCTGGCCTTCACCGTCTCCTGGAGTTTGCTCAGACTCATGTCCCTTGAGTTGGTGATGCCATCCACCCATCATCCTCTGTTCTTTAGCTGATTAATTTTACAACCTTGGGCTCTGTTATTCTAACTTCTCTTACCTATGAAATAATACATAGAAAAATGTTTGGGTATCATAGAGGTGATTGTTTACTGAAAAATGAACTATGTGATCAGATAAAGGAGCTGATGTTTTCTGCTCAATGAAAAACCAGATAAGACTTTTCCTTTCACATGCTGCTTCCTTTCTGCCTTATACCCACACACATGAGCTAATGATTTGATGAAAAGCTAAGAGGATTTTTACTCTCGAGCATTTAGTATATATTCAGCTTATCATCTTGGTTTTGAACTAATGCTTATTAAGGAGGTACATTCTTTGTAAGTTTCATATTTAACCCATCATACGCTCTAGGATTGCCTTTTTAAACCTAAAAATGCTACTTGAATACATCCTTCCGAGTAATGATGCAATCTTTGTTTCTTTCATATTGGAGTTTTTAAAATGAGTTTTTTAAAGCTACTACCCTGAGTAAGTAGTACCTCTTTAGAAATATAGAATTTAGTAATTGATTTGGAAGTCTTAACCTCAATATTTAAAATAGTATAGAAATATTTAGGGTATATAAAAAGCTTGGTAGATTAGTATGCTACTACAAGTTCCCAGAGAGTTTACTACTAGGAGTTAAGCTAAAATGAGAGGTAAATAGCTAATTTATTTTACTTGTATTTTAATTAATTTATTTAATTTGTATTCAAATTACAAAATAAGAGACAATAGTTATTAAGTGTCCTTTCTGTTGCATATTTCTTTATCTGTTCAAATATTTGAGTGTCATGCATGTCTGCTCATTTGCTCAGTTGTGTCCTACTCTTTTGTGACCTCATGGACTGTAGCCTGTCAGGTTCCTTTGTCCATGGCATTTTCCAAGAGCACTGGAGTGGGTTCCTATTACCTGCTCCAGGGTATCTTCCCAACCCAGAGATCAAACCCACAGCTCTTGTGGCTCCTGCATTGGCAGGTGGATCAGCCATGTGTAAAATATATTTATTTATGAAATTAATGTATTTATTTTTAAAAAGAAGCAACCATCTTTCCATTATAAATGTTGTCACCTTCGTGAGCAAACTCAAATATTTCTGCATTGTTTCCGTTGTGTTTTTCTGTTAGGTTTTTTTCCAATTCTCTGGATTCTGCTGACTGTATATCAAAGAAAGCAAGCAGCCAGCCTCTAGCTGAAACTGCTGTCACAGATAAAGAAACCGATGCAGGTGAAGCAGATTGTCTAGAGGACAAGAAGTTGGGTGATACCAGTGTATCGCATAGTTCCAGTGAGCAGATTCCAGATGACGTGCCTGTGATGGCTGAAGAGTCTCAGTCTTTTAAGACCAGCACATTCACGAGGACCATCTCACCACCCACCCTGGGGACACTAAGAAGTTGTTTCAGTTGGTCTGGAAGTCTTGGAGATATTTCAAGAACTCCGAGCCCCTCTCCAAGCACAGCATTGCAGCAGTTCCGTAGAAAGAGTGATTCTTCCACCTCTCTGCCTGAGAATACCGAGAAGTCTGATGTAGCTCCGTTAAAGAGCGATGAGTCAAGTGATGAATCACATCCCTTACATGACGTGGGTTGCTCTTCACAGTCTCAGGAAAGCATGGACTTGTCACCACACAATTTAAATGCATCAAAACTTTCTCAGCCTTCTAGTCAGGATTCAGATTCAGACGTAAGTCACATTCTGAAGCCTTTGTTTTCAAATTCATGTGTAAGAGAAAATAGGGTGTTAATCAGATAATTGAGGAAACTTTGCCCGTGTTACGGAAATAATTGGTTGTTCTAATTTTTCACTCTAGACCTTACTGTATAGAAAGTTCATGTTTTACTCACCTGAAGGACTTCTCTGTATCTTTCATATTTTAGACTCTTATACTTTTAATCTAGCTGTATATCTTGAATCATCACTATGTGTTCCACTAATAAGTGTCTCAAGTTGTAGAACACTTAAGACCTAAGAATGATAAGCTTATTGAAGTTATTATAAATTTAATATTTAAATCCTTAATATAGTCTTGAATTCAGACAATGTTTGAAACCTTATAACTAAATGACCCTATTAATGTGATGGTGTTTGTCTTAAGTTTTAATACTTAAGAAATATATATATATTTTTACTCTTATTATTCTTGTTGTAAGTCCCCTTTATGATAAAACAAGATAGTAATGTAAGGGATTTTATATTCTGTTTAAATTAATAAAAGCATCCTAGCCATTTTTTCTTATTCATAAAATAGCTTTATTCTTACTTAAATAAAATCAAAGCTCCAAATAACTACTACTAGTAAGACCCAGTGATGTCATATTTTAAAATGACATGATGGCATAAGAGCATTCTTTAAATCTGAGTTATCTCAAATTTACTAATTTAACATACTTCATTTTATGTTCACAACTGTAGTTACCAAGTTGTAAGAACAATTATAACCTTGGTAATATTTGACAGAATTTTGAGGTCTGATAATCCTGAATATTAAACATCTAATAAACCAGTATGTCTCTGTGTACCTGTGGTCCGTTGCTCAGTTGTGTCAACTCTTTTTCGACCCCATGGACTGTAGCCCACCAGGCTCCTCTGTCCATGGAATTTTCCAGGCAAGAATACTGGAGCGGGTTGCCATTTCTTTCTCCAAGGGATCTTCCTGACCCAGAGATAAAACCCACATCTCTTGTGTCTCCTGCATTGGCAGGCGGATTCTTTACTACTGCGCAACCTGGAAAGTCCAGTAAATCAGTATATCTTGTGTTTATCAAAAGGAAAATATTTTATTCAAGTTCCTAAAGGAAATTTGAGTGGTATTGGACTCAAAGAAAAAAGCCTAGTTAAAATGTGGAAACAAATTTTCATTTAGAGAAAGCTGAAATCAGTTAATGTCTTCAAATCCAAAATCCATTCCAGTTTTTTAAGTAAGAGGGGCTTCCCTGGTGGTTCAGCTGTAAAGAATCTGCCTGTAATGCAGGAGATGCAGGTTCAATCCCTGGGTCAGGAAGATCCCCTGGAAAAGAACAGGCAACCCACTTCAGTACTCACCTAGTAAATTCCATGGACAGAGGAGCCTGGTGGGGTACAGTCCGTGGGGTCGCAAAGGAATCGGATGTGACTTGGCAACTAAACAACAACAAAATGCCAAACCAAACCCTGTGACTTTTGCTACTCTTTTCCTGTTCACTCACTTTGTGTTCAGTTCATCCATATTGTTTCAAAGACTGTTTCTTTTAATATGAGCCTCCATTTTAATGTCATCTTTTTCATTTTCCACGTCTTACTGCATTTTTCTCAAGGCACTATTTGGGTTCCATCACAGTTGTTGTTTCTTGAACATCTTTTTTTTTTTTTTTTTAATTTTATTTAACTTTACAATATTGTATTGGTTTTGCCATATATCAAAATGAATCCGCCACAGGTATACATGTGTTCCCCATCCTGAACCCTCCTCCCTCCTCCCTCCCCATACCATCCCTCTGGGTCGTCCCAGCGCACCAGCCCCAAGCATCCAGTATCGTGCATCGAACCTGGACTGGCGACTCGTTTCATATATGATATGCATATTTCAATGCCATTCTCCCAAATCATCCCACACTCTCCCTCTCCCACAGAGGCCAAAAGACTGTTCTATACATCAGTGTCTCTTTTGCTGTCTCGTATACAGGGTTATTGTTACCATCTTTCTAAATTCCATATATATGCATTAGTATACTGTATTGGTGTTTTTCTTTCTGTGAGGATACTTTCAAGTCCTCTGAACTCCTTTGGGGTATTTTTGTTCCTTTTCCAATAGACATCTTCTGTTTTACTAACTTCGTAAAGCTTTTAGCATGTTTTACTGAGAAGGCTTACCAGCTCACAGCCTAAGAGCTCGTCATGCTGACAAAACTCTCCACATGTCTGTCTTCTGGGCAATCATTTTTGTGCTTACAGTTATAGAAACATAAATTCTCTCCCCTCACCAAAAAAACCCAAACTAAACTAAAAATCTTTCATTAAATCATCTCTTGCCACCAGATGTGGTGAATTTCTCTTAGGATAAAAGGATTAATGGTCAAACAATTGGGACAATAACAGGTAACTTAAAAATTATGTTATCTTTCTTTATTCAGAAAATGTTTTAGAGTGTCACTGACATTTCATTTTGAATATAGTTTTTACTGTATGATTCTGAAGAAAATGCATTGGAGATTTCCATTGGTGGTTCACTGTGAAAAGCAACAACTGTATACTCTATGTTTATTAAGTTCATTAACCCTATTTGAGGTTAATTAATCTTAGGATCTTACTCTTGATCTTTCTTTTAAGAAACAATATAGCCCAGAGTCATCACTACTATGAGCAAGGAATGTTAGTGTTTCTGTAAGTTACAATCCAAATTAAAGGAATATTTTTGACTTTTGGATTGCTTTTTAAGTACATAATGCTATGTAGAATCCCAAGATAAATATATATATATATATTGAATCCTCTTGAAAAATGCAGAAATGTAAAGTCTGCTGAATTTATTTATTTACTTTCTAAAGTCCTTGAAAGGGTACAGCATCACATGGATTCTGTATCCAATGGCTTACGCAAGAAGGTTGCTTAGAAATTTGGCGTGAAGCATGCCATTGTTTCCATGAACATGAGTTGCTTTTCCCCAGATTATTCTGGTTTTGTTGAGCATTGTTCTTTGCTTTGTACACACAGAAGCATATCTCTTGCCTGGATAGAAGTCAATTTCATCTCAGGCATATGTCCGCTCAGTCATGTCCAACTCTTTGTGACCCCATGGACATAGCCCACCAGGCTCCTCTGTCCATGGAATTCTCCAGGCAAGAATACTAGAGTGAATTGCTGTTCCCTTCTCCAGGGGGTCATCCCGACCCAGGAGTCAAACCCGGGTCTCCTGCATTGCAGGCAGATTCTTTACCATCTCAGCCACCAGTCATAAACACCTTCAATTTTAAGAAGAGCTGTGTGCTCCTTCTGGTTCTGGAGACCCCACTTAGAGCTTTTTAATTTATATTTTACACAATTTACTTCTCCAGCTGAAATTTCTTACTAGTTTTCTGTAGTGAGACTGGCAAAGATCATTCTTTCCACATTAATTTTCTTTTATTGTATTTCATGCTTTTAATACCTTTTTTCTTCTGAGAAGTTACATTTTATTTACACTGATTTTTATCAATTTACTTGTTTTATGTTTTGTTGAATATTGGTCAGTTGTCATAAAATCTTGATAGTAAAAATCTAATTTTGCTTTATTTTTCGATCTTGGGGATCTAGGAATCTGATTGCAGTTTTAAGTCACTTGATAAACAAGGTAATCAGAAATCCAAGCTACACTTGTTTCATTTTTCGAAGAAAGACACGCCTCTAAGAAACAAGGTAAAACACTTATATAAATTACTTTTAAATTTCAGAAGCAGGGCATGCTTATTACCAGGAAATATGAATATAAGCAAATTTAAAACTCAAAGTGCCTGTATTCTTATTTACACAAAAATGTCTACCTTCAGATCTTTTAGGACCATATTTGTACTTGATTTGTATCGGGTTGGCCAAAAAGTTCCTTGAGTTTTTAGGTAAAAATAAGAGACACATTTTTCATTTTCACCAAGAACTTTATTGAACAACATATTCATTGTTTTGTTCCACTACCTTCTGCCATTTTCCAGGCAACTTCGTAACTCTATCTTCCCAAAACTTTTTATCATTTTGAGTAAAGAATTGTTCCAGGTACATTATTTTCAAAATTTTATCAAGACCAAAATAAATGAAAATCCGACGTTATAATATCTGAATATGGCAGTTAAATCAGAAAACCAGTCTAGCTGTAAATTTTTGCCTGGTCATCAAAGAAACCTTGTGGTGTCCTGATGGAAGATGACACATTTTCTGTTGACTCTTTTCATCTAGTGCTACTTTCAGTTGGTCCAGCTGGGAGCAGTACTTGTTGGAATTAATTGTTTGGTTTTCCAGAAGGAACTCATAATAAAGGAGTCCTTTCCAATTCCACCATATGCACATCACTTTCTTTGGATAAAGACTGTCCTTCAGTATGGTTGGTAGTTCTTCTGTTCCGTGATCTCTTCTGTTCCACATTGTTGAACAGTGTCTACTTTTGATTGCCTGTCACAATTTGTTTTTATAACGGGATGTTTTAATTATGTTTAAGTAGAAAATCACATGCATAAATACTGTCAAGGTTTTTTTTTTTCACTTATGTGGAACCTAAACTTCAAAGCAATTAAAATAAGCAAGCTGGTGCATATGATTTTCAACATGTGATTTGGATATTTTGAGTATGTGAGCGAGCTATCTCCTGTGTGGTATAACTTTGATCTCAGTTTACATCTCCCTTTGATCATTGTCAACTTGAATTGGTCTACCTGACCGTGGATCTTCGTCTAGCAAGAAATTTTTACCTTTCCTGGAATGAAAAGTGAAAAATGAAAGTGAAAGTTGCTCAGTCATCTCCAACTCTTTGCAACCCCATGAACTATACAGTCCATGGAATTCTCCAGACCAGAATGCTGGAGTGGGTAGCCTTTCCCTTCTCCAGGTGATCTTCCCAATCCAGAGATTGAAGCCAGGTCTCCTGCATTGCAGGTGGATTCTTTACCACCTGAGCCACAAGGGAAGCCCAAGAATACTGGAGTGGGTAGCCTATCCCTTCTCCAGTGGGTCTTCCTGACCCAGAAATCGAACCAGGGTCTCCTGCATTGCAGGTGGATTCTTTACCAACTGAGCTATCAGGGAATAATAAAGTATAATATTGCCAAAAATATTTTTAAAATTCCATCTTCAATATTAAAATGACTGCACAGAAATTCACTATTTTTTTTTTAAGCACACTAATATGAAAGCTGTCACAATGCTATCTAACAAAATTGTTTCAAATGAAGTTATAGACAAGGAAGTGCTATTAGCCATCTTGTGGAAAAAACCTAATGAACATTTTGGCCAACCTAATAGGTGTTTAAGTTGTGAAATTTGCTTTTTTTTTTTTTTTCTTTATAGTATATAAAGATCTATTTCATGTACTTAAGTAACATTACTTATAATGACTAAAATATGCCATGGTGTGGGTTTAACTAATTTTCTTATGTTTGTCCTTTACTCTAAACATTTTTGTTATACCAAACAGTACTGCAATGAAGATTTTGTTGATAAATGTTTGAGTACTATACACATTCTTGGTTTTTCATGGGGATGAATTCTGTGGAGTGGTATTACTGGTCCAAGGGCAGGTATGACGTAAAGCTTTGATGTGTATTGTAAAAAGGCCTTCTAGAGACTGGGTCCCTGATCAGTCAAGGGTTTTTTTCATTCAGACTGTATAAATATTTGTGTGCCTGCATAGTGAAAGCTCATAAGTCAAAAGCCCATTTTATGTATTAAGTATCTTGCCAATATCAAAATACTAATTCCTAACTTAAAAATGGGCAAGAGACATGAACAGAGATCACAAAAGCAAAAAGCCCAAGTGGATGATTAATGTATAAAAGCATGTTCAACCTCATTAGTAATCAAATAACACAAATTAAAGTAATAAAATATAATTTCTTACCTCTTATTTTTCCAAAAGTTTTTGATTTACTGATTTTATAAGGGTATAAAGTGCTGAGATGAATAATCACATTTAAGATAGCATAATCCTATTAATTGGTATGATTAATTATCCCAATAATTAATTAATTAGGATAATAATTACTTAAGATAACCATATTGAGGAGAATAAGAATTGCAGTGCCATTTCTGGAAAGCAATTTGAAAGAGTTCAAATAATTTAACCCAGTAAGTACATTCTAGAACTTGAGCCTAAAGAGATAATGAGAATTTAAATACAAGACAACTTATTCTTGCATTGGTTGCAATAGTGAAAAATTGGGGGAAAAAATCTAAATATCTAAAAAATAAATGTGTGAAATACATTAAATACTTTGTTGGTTTTAATGGACATATATTATTTTTCTTATATAAGAAAGCTATATTTATATAGTTAATAATGTTACTTTCTTATGTTTATTTGTAAAAGCATAGAAACTTTACAAATATTTTTAATAAGTGACTAGTACATCTATTTGAAATAAGGTCATATCTCATACTATGTAAATATAAAACTGAAAGATATTAAGGATATAAATGCAAAACATGTAAATATAAAGTGAAAGTTGCTCAGTCATGTCCGACTTTTTGGGGAACCCCAAAAGTATGAGCTGTATAGTCCAAGGACTAGATGTATATGAACTGTATAGTCCAAGGACTTCTCCAGGCCAGAATACTGGAGTGGGTAACTAGTCTCTTCTCCAGGGATCTTCCCAACCTAGGGATCGAATCCAGGTCTCCTGCACTGCAGACGGATTCTTTACTAGCTGAGCCAACAGGAAATATAAGTTTCTTTTAAAAATCTCTGAGTGAGAAAGACTTTTTCAAACAGATCCTGTGTTGTAAAAATTTCCATATCATTTTTGAATGAAAAGGGAAACTATACTATTAAATAATATGTGTAGCATGGTGTTTTTGTTTGCTTAAATGCTTGAAAATACGCATATTGTATATGTTTGTATGTGTGTGTGTGTTAGTCACTTAGTCATATCCGACTCTGTGACCCCATGGACTGTAGCCACCAGGCTCTTCTGTCCATGGGATTTTCCCGGCAAGAATGCTATAGTGGGTTGCCATTCCCTTCTCCAGGGGATCTTCCCGACCCAGAGATTGAACCCAGATCTCCTGCACTGCAGGCAGATTCTTTACCTTCTGAACCTCCAGGGAAGCCCGTGTTTGTATAATCATGGTAAAAAGTCTGGAAAGATATTAAAATTATTTGCAGTGATAGGACTAAAGATATAGAAAGTACTTTCTCAAAAGAAGTTACGTCTGAACATTAAACCATCATCTTTTTATTATTATTATATTTTCAGGTTTGCACTGTCAGTGTTTTAACTGACACTTCTGTCTTGGTGACAGCTCCACAGATGAACCTTCCCTCTTGCTCCCTGGTGTCCATCTTCAGTATATAAAATCAAACTCATCTTTCTTTTTTAACCTGTAACCAGTGCTTCTTAAAGCACTTATCAGCTGTAATAATATTTGTTCTGTGTCACTTAGTTTCAAAACCTTAGGGTTGTCCTCTTTCTTTATAACATCCAGCTGGATCCTTCTTTTTCAAGGGCTAAAGAACAACAATCAAGACATCTATACCTATCTAAATCCTGTTTCTTTCTCTGTCTTATTTCTTGCTCTCCTTTTTTCCTATCACCAACATCCTAATTTAATATTTCATCTTTCAGGTATGAAGCTGTCCATTCTTTATACACCCTCTACTAGGTTCATCAATTTTAAATCCTTGTTTTATATTACCACACTCATACTGTCCTAAAAAAAAACAGTAACAAAACTTTAATGGCTCCACATTTCTAGCAGCATACAAGTCAATGGATTCAAGGCGCAGATTAAGACAAATATCATATGACATCATTTAATCATGGAATCTTTTTAAAAAAATGATACAAATGAACTGATTTACAAATCAGAAATAGAGTCACAGACATAGAAAACAAACTTACGTTGCCTAAGGGGATAGCGGGGAAAGTAGGGTAGGGATATAAGCTAGGTGTTGGGGATTAACATATACACACTGCTGCTACTGCTGCTAAGTTACTTCAGTCATGTCCGACTCTGTGCGACCCCATAGACGGCAGCCCACCAGGCTCCCCCATCCCTGGGATTCTCCAGGCAAGAACACTGGAGTGGGTTGCCATTTCCTTCTCTAATACATGAAAGTGAAAAGTGAAAGTGAAGTTGCTCAGTCGTGTCCGACTCTCAGCGACCCCATGGACTGCAGCCCACCAGGCTCCTCCGCCCATGGGATTTTCCAGACAAGAGTACTGGAGTGGGGTGCCATTGCCTATATAAAATAACAAGGACCTACTGTATAGCAGAGGGAAATATACTCAGTATCTTGTGATAACCTATAAGGGAAAAGAATCTGAAAAGAAGATATGTATAATATATATGTGTGTATAACTGAGTTACTTTGCTGTACCCTTAAAATTAATACAATATTGTAAATTATACCTCAATTAAAAATCAATAGATCAACTTAAATGTCAGTAGAGATCTGTTTAAGTAAATTATGGTACATATATACAATGGAAAAATAAGCAACCTATTCAAAACAAAATTCAGTTCTATATGTGAAATGGAAAAATCTTCAAGATACATTATTTGGTAAAATCAAGATATATTAAGCAAGGAAAAAAAGTACACATTGAAGTATGACACAATTTTTAGTATGCTGCCAGTCATGTGGTGTGTGTGTGTAAATGAATTCAGTCATTGCACAGGAAACCAGTAATAGCAATTGCCTAAAGGCAGTGAGGAAGTAAGAGAGACTCACTTTTCTGTCTTTTCTTTTGTAACTCTTGAATTTAGGTACATGGATCACCTATTAAAAATATTATATAAGTTTTGCAGACCTAAACCCACTTTTGCACATTGATTATAGGTTATTTTTTGTTCCAGTATATAAATAATTTTGTTTCAGTATATAAAGTTTGAGATTAAAGGTAGTTTGTTTTAACACAGTAGTATTAAAACAAGCATTTAATCTTCAGATTCCTGGGCTGTATAAATCCAGTTCTGTGGACAGTCTTTCTACAACCAAGATCAAACCTTTAGTACCTGCCAGAGCCAGTGGGCTGAGCAAGAAGCCACCAAGCGTCCATAAGAGAAATCATCACAATGCCGAGAACAAGCCAGGACTGCAGATCAAAATCAATGAACTCTGGAAAAATTTTGTATTTAAAAAGTGAGTTACCGTGTTACTGATTCTAAAATAGGATAAATCATTTTTTTTTCTATAATCTTAATTCCTGTCTCCTCTTTCTATTTTCATATGAATCAGTTTCTTTTTCTCTTACCCTAAGAGCTTTAATTTCCTCTGGTCCCTGTAACTGACTCTTTGTAAGAATATGTAGTCTCAGTTTCTGTATCTTCTTTTTAGTGAAAAGATGGCCAACTGAAAACCTCAGTTCTCAGTCTGGCTTTGGGGTCTCTATGTTGTTACGCAAACTACTTTTCCAGGGCTTAAGTGCCTCAGCTTTTTTTCCTTCTAAAAGTTGTTTCAGACTTGAGAATGGAAAGATAATGCTGTATGGTTACTTCTGGACTTAAGGCAGTTTGTTTCCCTAAATTACCTAATCTAAAATGGGAAGAATCAATGAATTTATGAGTTTATATGATGAATTAGCCAGATTTCTACAGTATATAGCAAACTTTTAAGAGAGTTGACCCGGCATATATCTACATTTTTTGAACCGCATTACTTCTGTTAGACAACAAAATTAACCACAGACTAGCATGACTTTATAGTTAATTTATTTTCTTGTTCTTATTACAGCAAATGTGCCAAGAATAAAAGCAAAGAGAAAGGAGTGAGGGAGGTGACTTACATGCGATGATAAGATTAAACTTTCAGTTCAATTCAGTTCATTCGCTCAGTCGTGTCCGACTCTTTGTGACCCCATGAATCGCAGCACGCCAGGCCTCCCTGTCCATCACAAACTCCTGGAGTTCACTCAAACTCACGTCCATCGAGTCAGTGATGCCATCCAGCCATCTCATCCTCTGTCGTCCCCTTCTCCTCCTGCCCCCAATCCCTCCCAGCATCAGGGTCTTTTCCAGTGAGTCAACTCTTCGCATGAGGTGGCCAAAGATTAAACTTTACCTAGTAGATATTGTTATCACAATCAGTTGAGATAGTATTAGTGGAAATACTTTGTAATAAGTGCTGGACAATTATCTTTTACTTACATTGTGTAAAGTCTAGATTAAACCATATAGCAGCAGTTCTCAAGCTTTTTGCCCTTAGGAACACTTTATAGTCTTAAAAATTACTGAGAGCCCAAAAGTACTTTGCTTTATGTGGGTTATATCTGTTTTTAATCTGTTATTAAAAGGGACATTTAGAAAATATTTGTTTATTTTAAAATAACAACAATCTCATTTCATCTTAAAATTGATAGTATATTTTTACAAAACTATGTTTTTCAAAACAAAAGTGAGAATGACATTGTTTTACATTTTTGCAAATCTTTTCTGTCCAATTTAATGTAACTGAACTGCATTCTTATATCTGCTTCTTTGTTTGATTTGTTATGTTTTGGTTGAGTTATATGAAGAAAATCTGGTCCCACATGTAAATGCACTTTAGCATAATAGCATTTTTTATTTAATTTTAATTTTTCTTCTTTTATATTACACCAAAATTCAGTACGTGGTAGTTTCTCAAAAGTTGTAATATAGGATATGAAACCATATTAATTGATTTTTATATATTACAGTCTACTGGCTCATATTGTATTTTGGAGTTCATCTTTTACTCATTCATAATTTTCTGACATTGGTGTAAATCATTTGAAAAATGTGGACTTACTGAGTTGTGCTTATCTTTCAATTGTTGACACATTTCATTATATAATATTTTTAAAAATCACAGTCTTGCCAGCAGTCTTTTAAATATTGGGAAGGTGTCAAGGGGCAGATATAAGTTTTCCAAAATTCTAATTTTCACTGGAAAGCTTGAATTTTTGTCTCTGGCAACTAATGCTGTTAGGTTTTTTTTTTTTCCCTTAGAAATAACAAACAATCTCTGTTCATTTTAGAGAAGCCCTTTGCTAAATACTTAAATTTGCATTTCCATAGTGAGACTGACTTTTCTTTTAGTACTATCAATATTTCTTAAACAGTTTGGTGATACTGTGTTGATTCATTGTCAGCAGCTTTACTTACTATCAACACAAGTGTCCTTTTTTAGATTATTGATACGAGTGTCAGCACAATATGAAAAGTAGATAAAGTCTAAATACTATTATGAAAATAGTTTTAAATATTACAAACCCCCCAGAAGGGTCTTGGGAATAGGATTAGTTTTTATAGACGTAGAACTTCCTTCCCAAAGTTGGGAGCGGGGAAGGAGTGAAAAGTAGGGCTTAAACGTTTGTTCATGCTTCACTCGCGCTGCTTCTCAGCCAGACTTGAGAAGGACGCTAGAAAGAAAAAAACTAAAGTTTGTTTACTGAGATCCTTCTACCTTAGCGAGTACGGTGTGGTACCTACTTTGAAAGATGATTTAGAAAGCAGGAACGGGTACTAAGAAGCAAAGCTCAAATTCTGTGGGGCATACTCAGAGGAGAATTTGATTGTGTTACATGATGAATTGAGGGAAATTATACGGTAGAGGTTCTTATCCTCTTTATATACCTCTATTTTGTCCAGGCAGATTATTCTCTAATAAACACTACCATAAAAACACCAAATTCATTTTATTATATTTTGCAGAGATTCTGAAAAGCTTCCTTCTTGTAAGAAGCCAGATCCCCTGTCTCCAGTCAAAGATAACATCCAGCTAACTCCAGAAGAAGAGGATATATTTAACAATTCTGAATGTATGCTTGTTCAGAGAGCACTATTCCAGTAAACGCAAGCAGCTGGGAGACTGTTGCCTGCAAGAGAATCTCTATCAATTTCAAGTCCTGTTTGGAAATGAGGCCATTCTGAAAGATTTGTTCTTAGATCTATGCTATTTATTTTAAATAGAACACAATTTTTTATAATAATTTTGTAGCTGTTCTTGTTTGGCTTTTTATATTTTTATAAGAAGCTAACTAGAGAAAGAACTTTGGAAAATCTACTCTCCGACTTTCCCTGTGGTCCAGCGGCTAAGACTCCTTGCACCCAATGCAGGGGACCTGGGTTCGACCCCTGATCAGGGAACTAGATCCCACTTGTCACAACTAAGGGTCCCCATGCTGCAACTAGGTCCCAGTGCAGCCAAAATAAATAGTTTTAAAACAAAAATCTATTCTAAAGATTTCTATAATGTTGTCAAATACAAAGATGGTAAATGGAAAACCACAATTCTGTGATCATTTTATACTATAAGAAATTACTATACTTTTCCATGTTTCCATTTTTTTTCACCTGCCTTTCCTGTCTTTCAGGGTTGAATTGGAAATATGGTTGCTGGGATGGGAGGGGTAGTTGGAAGGGTTAAAGATCACTGCATAAATGGGACAGTGCTCTGTCATCCCTGAAGAGCTTGGTAGGTTACAGATTGACAGTGAAGGAAAATTGCTTTCAGCATCATATGAAAGGAACTACTTATATCATTCATTTTCTTAAACTTCCAAAATAGCCTGTTTCTCTTGTATATCTGTTTTGAAGTGTAAGCTAAAAATTCCTTAACTTATATTTAAAACTTATGTCCTAGGTGTGATGTAAGATATTACTACTAAAGCTACAGAATCGATGACTTGTCCATACTCTGCAAAGAAATAGATGGGAACCAAAACCAGGTATGCAAGTGAAGATCTGAAGTAAGGAAGTGAAGTGACAGTCTGACCAGAAGTAAAACAATTATAAAAGTGTCTGAGATATAGAGGATAAATGAAAGGGATTCAGAGCAGTTTAATTTTTAAATGAGACTTAGTAGAGGACTTGGATAAAGAGTCCAAGTAGAAAAAAACATAATGTTTTAAGAAACAGCATAAAAATTTTAAATGGAGACAATTTTTTTCTCAAAATCTGGAAAAAGCTATACAAAGAACAAAAGCAAAATTGAACTTTCTGTGAATGTTTCCTATTACAGAACAAATTAAGAAAGGGAAATGGCAACAGTGCTGTAGTTTTTCAGTCTCCGAACCCCCACATAACCGCAACTGGATGACAAAGCCAAAATACCAATGAACAACATTACAACAAATTCAGATGGCATCATATATTTAAATCCCAAAATGTAAGTAGGTGAAGACAAGCCACCAACAGCCACAAGACTGCAAGGAGGCACTGACATCTATATGGGAGAAGTAGAGAATGGCAATAGGTCATCTAATGGACATGAGAACAGAACTTAGAATTGTTGAAACACAGAGCAGACCAAGTTGCAAACAGCATTTAAAACTGTTATGCAGTCCAATGGTAAGTAAGTGCAAGAGGCCTGCAATTATATCTGAAGGACTGAAGCAGTGTAGTCCATATGAACTTTTGAGATAATTTACCGTATTTGCCAAGGCTCCCTTCTAGGGGAACAGGGTCCCCCACAGAAGAGAAACTGCTGGCAAGTAAAACAAAAGCTTGAGTGGGAAAGAGACAGTAGACACAAAGGAAGAGGAATAGTTGACCAAGAAATCTCAGGAGAATACTGTCTGAGTATACTTTTTGAACACTGAGAAAGCAGCAACAGCAGCAAAACAGCTGAGAAGCTCCCATGAGCCATGCCTGCTCAAAGTTTAGGAAATTTATTTTTACTTAAAAAGAAACTACAGAAAAATGTTTAGGTCAGTCCTTTACAAAACTGATTTAAAGACTCAAGCAGTATAACATCTCTACAAATAATGAAAACCTACCAGAAAGGCCCACTGAGCCGATCAAAACCAGTATATTTGAAAATGTGCTAAAAGTTAAGGAAATGCTATAGAATATGAGGGAAATTTAGAACTGGAAAAAGTCAGAGGGAAAAAAAAAGGCAAGCTCAGGAAAGCCTTAGAAATAAAAATTTCAGAAATTAAAGCTAGAAGGAACACAAGCAAATAATCATACAGATAGATGATGCCTTAAATAGGTAAAAAAAAAACCAAAATGGAAAAAACACCTTAAAAGATTATCAAGTCAGATATTGAAGATGGAGCAGAAGGTCTAATATACAGATAATAAGAGTCTCTGAAGAAAAAACAACCTATAATTTCAGCAAAATTTTAAATTTTAAGATTTGAAACAATATTTTTAAAATGCACTCTTACACCCAGGATTATTGATCCCAAACAGCTAACACCAAGATGTAAGCAACAAGCTACTTTAAAGAAGGAAAAATCCATGTCCTGGCTATTATAAACAGTGCTGCGATGAACATTGGGGTACTCGTGTCTCTTTCCCTTCTGGTTTTCTCAGTGTGTATGCCCAGCAGTGGGATTGCTGGATCATAAGGCATGTCTATTTCCAGTTTTTTAAGGAATCTCCACACTGTTCTCCATAGTGGCTGTACTAGTTTGCATTCCCACCAACAGTGTAAAGTTTAAAAATAAAATAAAATTAAAAAAAAAAAAAAAAAAAAAAAAAAAAAAAGAAGGAAAAATCCTCTGGGTAGGCAAGGACAGTGAATGACATGTAAGAAAAATAATAATAATCATGAGATTTTTCCACAATTATTCTTTATACCTGAAGAAATTGAGTAATGTGTTAAAGATACTCAAGGGAAAATGTAAGCAAAGGATTTTATATTCAACAAAATCAACTTTCAAGTATAAAGAATACAAACATCTATCAAACAAGGATTTGGAAATTATTGCTCACTTAAGCTCTTCCTGAGAAATCAGAAAATAACCAAAATAACTGGAGAAATAGCACCATAAAGATTGATGATGACCATCAAACATAGTGACTTATACAACTAAAAATGAGAGCTAAAAGGGAAATATGATATTCAATGACTGTGTACCCAGATGATATAGATAGTACAGCTACAGAGAAGAGACCATATGCAAAACATTTGGTTTAGTTTGAAGTAGTCTGATAATTGTTATTTTAGGACTGTTGTGTATATAATGTGGGATAGGGTAAACAAGTATTTGTGGGATATTTTAATTCATCCCCAGTTTTCTTGAGAACCAAGATTCTTCCCCACCCCCAAGATTCTTAATGTCTAGGAAAAAGGAGATTAAGACAAAATACAGAACAGCTTAATTTTTTTAAATGTAGTTATAAACTTGAGTTGGAAGTACTGGTAAACTTATGAATGTATATGCACACATACTATATATGCACACATATACATATATGTGTATGTGTACATACATAGAGCTTCCCTGGTAGCTTAGATGGTAAAACGTCTGCCTACAATGCAGGAGACCTACCCACACATACTAAAGAGACCCAGGAAAAAGTAACCAATCCTGTACCAATGAGCATCCCAATCACTAGTCTTAATATACCACTTTTTACTGAAAGAAATGAGAGCTTGGAAAAGACGTATAAAAGGCAAGCCTGGGATATCTTGTTAAAACAGAAGCCTTTAGTGAGTAATATGTAATTTCAGAAATGATTAAGGAGACACCTGAAGAGGACCCCACTCTCCAAACATGGGTGATTTTGATCTTGAAAAGATAGGAACTGTCCTTTGTTTGATCCCATCATAAACATATTTTTAAAAATTGGTCACTTTCGGAAGATGACAGAGTATCAATGCATTATCATGAATATGGGAAAGTAAAAGGAGAAATATCAGGCATTCCCCCTATCTTTATACTGTATACTTTATACTCCAGGCAAGAATACTGGAATGGGTTGCCATTTCCTTCTCCAAGGGATCTTCCCAACCCAGGAATCAAACCTGGGTCTCCTGCATTGCTGGCAGATTCTTTACCAACTGAGCTACAAGGAATGCCCATCTTTATACTGTACCAGTGGGTTACCGGAGAAGGCAATGGCACCCCACTCCAGTACTCTTGCCTGGAGAATCCCATGGACAGAGGAGCCTGGTGGGCTGCAGTCCATGGGGTCGCTGAGTCGGACATGACTGAGCGACTTTACACTTTCATGCATTGGAGAAGAAAATGGCAACCCACTCCAGTGTTCTTGCCTGGAGAATCCCAGGGACGATGGAGCCTGGTGGGCTGGCGTCTATGAGATCGCACAGAGTAGGACACGACTGAAGCGACTTAGCAGCAGCAGCAGCAGCAGCAGCAGTGGGTTACCAAACAGAAGATAAATCTCTTTTTATTGCTCTAACAATGAAAAAGAGATATTACTGTTTTGCAGTCCCCAGTGGATTAATGGATTTAGGTTTAGAGTGTCAGCTGCTGTTAACATTGTAACTAGACATTTCATTTCTCTTAATGAAAGAACTCAGCATCCTCTAGTCTTGCCACGGGATTGGAGATGAGACATCATTCCTCTGGATCCAACTGCAGAATTGCAGAAAATACAGAGGACAGAGGAAATAGGGAACTGCAACCTGAGTGTGCAATTAGCAAAATTCAGACAGCAAGAAATTACAC
The DNA here is from genome assembly GCF_019923935.1 of Bubalus bubalis. NCBI lineage: Eukaryota > Metazoa > Chordata > Mammalia > Artiodactyla > Bovidae > Bubalus > Bubalus bubalis. The sequence goes on from NC_059161.1 coordinate 46,196,314, forward strand.
ATTAAATGCCCTTGGATTCTCAACAGATAAATTTTAAGGAAAGGGAGAGGAAAATTCCATATTAAAAAAAGGACAAAACTAAATTATTTAGGGAGGCCCACTCTGGTGATTAGACAATAAGAGAAATATAAGGAAGTGATAACTATAAAATTTAGGGTGGTGGTTACAGGGAGTTCAGTAGTGTCCAACTCTTTGTGACCCTATGGACTATAGAGTTCATGGAATTCTCCAGGCCAGAATACTGGAGTGGATAGGATTTCCCTTCTCCCAGGGATCTTCCCAACCCAGGGATTGAACCCAGGTTTCCCGCATTATGACAAGGTTTGCTCATAATAGCTTATTAGGGTATCGATGTCAGGAAGTAAAATGGTGGCCTTCTAATTTATTAGGCCATTTACTTGATTTGTGTGGCCCTTCATATTCTGTTTTTTTCATTTATGTAAACATTTGTTAAAATGTTTACAATGTTGTATTGGTTTCTGCCATACAACAGTTTTTTAAAATCATATTATTTTAATAGTATTCCATCAAATTGAAAATATGACTGTAAGAGGCATCATTAATTTATGTACCATTGGGAATAAACTCCATCAACTTTAAGGTATACACTGTTCTTAAAAATGTTAAAATATGTGCCTTAGACTAGAGGCCCTGCCACAATTCAGTGATACACGTCCTGTGCCTTGTGTGCGGAATCAAGCAACTATCTTCACTTCCAAAAGTTAACTGGACAATCGGCACCAGACAACCTCTGTTCTTGAAAGACATGAAGCACAGCTGAAAGTACAAGGAGGAAAAGATGGGATAAAGTGACAACAAATTGAACTCAGTCTCACTTCCCTATGTAGGTCCCATTCTCTCTTCTTTTGGGGTTCCAGCTGCACACATTAGAAAGCTATAAGTTGTCACACAGCTATTAGGGCTGTTACGTTTACTTTCTACTCCGTTTTTCAGTTTGGGTAATTGCTATGAACCCATTTTCTAGTTAACCAATTCTTTCCCTGACTCTTCATCTGGGTTATTCTGCTTTTTGTTTTTATTTCTTGTATTTCTAACTTACAGTTTCTGTCTCTCTGCTGACATTCCTCCAACCCGCTCATGCACATATGGTCCATATTTTACACAAGGCATATTAACTATAGTTATTTTAAATACTTTGTCTGATATTTCTAGTATCTGGGTCATATCTGACTCTGGTTCTGCATCTTGTGTCTTGAAAGTGTTTTCATTTTCCTTGTTTTGTGTGTGTGTGTATCATGTTTTCTGATTGACTTGTATGCCATATATTGATATAGGAAAGTAGTGACCGAAGTAAATAGTACACTTGGAAATGAGCATGCATCTTCCACTAGGGGTTAGAGTGAGGCATTGTAAAGTCTACTCAGGAGTTTAACTGGCTTGGGTTTATTATTGCTATGACAATAAAGTCCTCTAGTGTGGTGCTAGGGTCTTTAGTTTTGTTTGTTTTTCAATGTTCCTGCTCTATCTTCAGTTTTTAGCCTTCTTCATGCACTTATGTCTCAGAAGGGGTCTATCTTCAACCCCTTGCCCCTCTCCATCAGTAGACCGTTGTTGTTTATTGTTGCTTGTTTAATGACTAGATGCAGCTTGTGCTGTGCTGTGCTTAGTCGCTCAGTCGTGTCTGACTCTTTCCGACCCCATGGACTGTAGCCCACCTGGCTCCTCTGTCCATAGGATTCTCCAGGCAAGAATACTGGAGTGGGTTGCCATGCCCTCCTCCAGGAGATCTTCCCAACCTAGAGATCAAACCCAGGTCTGCAGGTCTGCCGCATTGTAGATGCATTCTTTTACGATCTGAGTCACCAGGGAAGCCCAAGAATACTGGAGTGTGTAGCCTAACCCTTCTCCAGGGGATCTTCTTGACCAGGAGTCAAACTAGGGCCTGTTGCATTGCAGGTGGATTCTTTACCAGCTGAGTTTCCCAGCTATCAGCTGGGAAGCCCAGATGTAGCCTGAGGGTAACGTAAAACTATATCAATTACATTTGACTTTATAATCCACTGCACAATCAGTATTATCCACCTTTGTTTCTCAATGCCTAGAAAGTTCCTAGCAATATGATCAGTATTTCAAGTTCTTACTACATGACTTCTGGCCACCGGGCACTGCATATTGTATAGCACCTGAAGTCTTTATAAACACGTGTCAGTGTTTAACAGTTGTTGACTCATGGCTTAGCAGGGACAGAAGAATAATTGAATGCCAGGTAGGGATCAGAAGACTTGATATATATTAATAATTCTGATTTGCCCAAAACTCTTAAGTGACCTTGAGTAAACTATTGAACTTTTGTTGTCTTCTTTTTTTTCTCATAGAACAAACATTACAGCTCCCAAATCCTGTGAACCAAACAGTAAATTCTCTGATTTATCCCTGGTAGCTCAGATGGTAAAGATTCTGCCTGCAATGCAGGAGACCCAGGTTCTAGCCCTGGGTTGGGGAGATCCCCTGGAGACGGGAATGGCTACTCACTCTAGTATTCTTGCCTGGAGAATTCCATGGATCAAGGACCCTGGCGGGCTACAGTCCATGGGGGTTTTAAAGAGACAGGACTGAGCGACTAACACACATTTTAAAGTCTATTCCAAAGGCTCCACAAGAGGGCAGCTCCTCCACATTGCTTAATGTCGGAAAAGAATTCCACGAGTCTTTAAGTCTTTAAAAACTCACCCTTTGAGATTACACTATGGACATCAGTGTGGAGATTCCTTAAAAAACTGGAAATAAAAACTCACGCTTGCATACAATATTTTACTTTTGTTTCTTTTAATTGTACAAGTCAGGCACAAATATAGTCACACTTATGAAAAAGTTCCAGCATTACAGACTAACTTCAAGTCTCTTAATGAGTGCCCCCAATCCTAATTTTCCCTAATGTCAGGTTGTGGGCATTTTATTTTTTACGAAGTTTTCTTTTCTGTGACTTCTTTAAAACAGTTTCTGAAACTAACTTGTTTTAATCCGCATAGGATTTAAACATCTTTTCCTAATCTAGATAGATTAGTTTACCTTTAATTATTCTAACTCCATAGAATGCATGTCATAATTAACTTATTTCTTAATGATGTTTAGATAATGTTTTCAGTATTTAAACAATGTTGCATCAAAAATTTCTATACTGCATTTTGGAAAAAAGTGAAAATTCTCCCTCTCAAGATTTCATAGTAATTAAGATCTGAAAGCTAATTTATTCAACCAAAAGAGGAATGTTTTAGTAATTTTACCAGCCACAAAAATATGTAACAGAAAAGATGTTACAGAAAAGGGGCTAGAAGAAGGAGAAACATTTGACAGCCTTCCTTGGAAAATTTACTCCATTTCATGATATAAATCATTCTAGATGCCATTACCGTTAGGGTGCTTCACAGATATTTTTTTGTTGTAGAGATTAGACCTAGGCAACAAATGGCCCAATTAATAGAGAACAGAGACAAGAAAGACTCAAGTGTGGCTACCCAGTGAGGGTAGGTTCTATGTCTTGGTTACCTCTTTGTCTTCTACACTGTTTGAGGGACATGTTTGATGGGAATAAGCCAGAGCTGTTTATATGTCATACACACACACACACACACACACACACACACACAAATGTCTGGTGTTACTGCACACGTACACACTAAGTTACTCAGTTGTGCCAGGTTCTTTGCAACCCCATGGACGGTAGCCCATCAGGTCCCTCTGTCCATGCAATTCTCCAGGCAAGAATACTGGAGTAGGTTTCTATTTTCTCCTTCAGGGGAATCTTCCCAGCCCAGGGAATGAACCTACGTCTCTTGTGTCTCCTGCACTGGTAGGCAGGTTCTTTTCCTCTAGCGCCATCTGGGAAGCCCTTGGTGGTATTAATGGATATAAGTTGTACCTATAGCAAATATTGATCAATGATTGTAATAGTGTAAGTCTAGAAGGCAATGGCAACATACTCCAGTACTCTTGCCTGGAAAATCCCATGGACGGAGGAGCCTGGTAGGCTGCAGTCCATGGGGTCGCTAAGAGTCGGACACGACTGAGCATCTTCACTTTCACTTTTCACTTTCATGCATTGGAGAAGGAAATGGCAACCCACTCCAGTGTTCTTGCCTGGAGAATCCCAGGGACAGGGGAGCCTCGTGGGCTTCCGTCTATGGTGTCGCACAGAGTCAGACACGACTGAAATGACTTAGCAGCAGTAGCAGCTGCATAGCAAATATTCCCAGAGAAATAGACAGGTTCTTCTTTGGAACTTTTTTAGAATTTGGAACCTGATTGTCCTTGAATGGGATGTGTGAAACAAAGACAGGTAAAGAGGCAGTTGGGATGCTTTCTGTGACCAAAACTTAGAGAAAGGGATGTACAGAATATGTTTGCAGAAAAGTGAAATTAGCCACACCATTCTAAACATGGAGGTTGGTTAGGAGGCTACAGGACCAACGGTCAGGTGTTGTCAAGAATGTGTGTGTGTGTGTGTGTGCTCAGTCCTGTCCTCCTTTTTGTGACCCCACGGACTGTAGCCCATCAGGCTCTTCTGTCCATGGGATTTCCCAGGCAAGAATACTGGAGTAGGTTGCCATTTCCTTCTCTAGGGGCACTTCTCAACTCAGATCAAAGCAGCATTTCTAGCATCTTCTGCATTAGCAGACAGATTCTCTACCACTGTGCCAATCCATACGTTAGAATAAATAAGAGGTGCAGAAGCAAGAATTTGCCTAGGATCTTAATAAAATGGGCTTGGAACTCCCTCTGTGGCTGATCTCATCAAGGCCTGCCACCTCCCCAACCTAGTGTTCAAACTGTGGTCCAAATTCACATTAGGCTTATTTTCCCCTTTCTACTTCCCTGGGCCTATGGGATGCTTTGATGTCAGAAAAGTTTTGTTTAATTTTTTTCCCATAAGACACAAACACCTGAAAATTTGACTCATTAAAGGAGACCAAGAATTATGACTGGATTTTTGGAGCTGTGGGGCAGGACCTTAAATCATTTATACTTATCCCCATAGGACCTGGAGGCAGCCTACTCACCTTTATTCTGGGATGCCATATTTTGATTTCTGAAGAGACCATCTGTGATGGTATTTGGGGACTAAAGGAAGAAATAGTCTTTGGAAGTATTGAAGGGGTATTCTTCATTTATAGACTTAAAGTGTTTAATACCTACATTTGGAGGTATTGAGGGGGTATTCTTCATTTTGATCTGAACTTTGAAGATTTGTACACTGGGATGACAGTGTCCGGCCCTTTAAGAACTGTGCAGATGAGGAGGTTGCCAGAGAAATGTTTAAGAAAATATTTCCCCTAGAGCACAATATTTTCTACTCCCAACTTTTCAACTTAAAATTCGAGAGCATATTAGCAACATGGTTTTTATGTTGTTCAAATCCTACCACCTGTGCAATACAGAGCATGTTACTTTTTCTCTGAGCTTCAGTTCTCCTTTTCAGAAGAAATGAGAAAATATAGGTAGTAATTAGCAAGTACAGTGTCAAACATGATGTGTGCTTCCTGCCTATTCCAATGAGGGAAATAGTGATGATGAAGACATTTGTGATATTGATAACCCAAGTCTGTTGTCCAGACTGACCTTGTCTTTTTCAAATAACATTACCCTTCTGATCCTCAAGCTGTTCATCAATTAAATTGTGACAACATTAACTTACACTTTTTGAGTTGTATGTATAAGCCATTGTTGTAAGTGTTTGCATATATTAACTAGTTCATTTGATGCTCACAGTCCCCCAAGGTAGATGTTATTTTATTTTACACACAGGGTGTCAGGGAACATTTAACAGGAGGATTCCTGCGTGCTGTTTTCTATTTCTCAAGGATTCTCTGTTCCTTATCAGTTCCTATTCCAAGAATGAGTAAAGCTGCATGCAGTTCTCAGGACTGAGGTCATGGGATGAGACATGCAGTGACTCTTTTCAGCGTCAGTGACCTTGTATGTGTTAGACTATCCATATTGTGGCTATTGATAAAATCTCATCCTGTTTAATAGCTGAGTAATCATCTTACTAAAGATATATAAGCCTGCATTTCTGCTAATAAAGCACGTTTGCTCCATCAGAGCTTGAGTCCCTGTGTATTTCTTTCTTTCTTCCTCTCTTTCTCTCTCTCCCTCCCTCCGGCTCTCTCTCTTTCACTTTCTTATCATCGACTCCGGACTGCCAGGTCCGGTCCATTAAAGGACCCCAACAACAGGGTAACTGAGGCAGAGAGAGAGGTTGGTTGTATCAATTGCCATAAGGTCACACAGCTAGTAGGTAAAAGATCCAGAGTTCAGCCCCAAGTGGTATGTTTTTTGCTTTTGTTCTTTTGGTCACTACGTTACATCAGACTCTTTGTGACCCCATGGATGTAGCCCACCACGCTCCTCTGTCCTTGGGATTTCCTAGGCAAGAATATTGGAGTGGGTTGCCATTTACTTTTCCAAGTATGTATATGTATACCAAATGGTATGTATACTATTTTTGTGGAATATTAAAATGTAAAATTAATAAAGGACATAGTAATTGCTTGGAATATAATCACTATGTTGGAAAAAGTAGTGATTATGATAGAGGCCTCTCTAGAGGTACAGTCATATGATTAATGTTCATCAAAGGAATATGAGTGAACACTCTGAGATGTTACCACGCTAAACACTTTAAGTCTGAGAAGGCTAAGTGTAAGTGTCTTTTCCACCTATTTTTCTCATCTGAACTTGTGGAAACAGAACCTTGAGATGGCAGAATTTCAAGTGTACAGCAGCATGTACACTTGAATTTCTTCTGAAACAATGCCAAACAGGGAGTCTCCTACCTGTACTGGAGTGCAATGTGGGTGAAAACCAACTTTTTTTATGTTTATCTATTAAAGTTAGGGGGCTTCCCTGGTGGCTCAGCAGTAAAGAATCTGCCTGCAGTGCCAGAGATGTGAGTTTGATCCTGGGTCATGAAGACCCTCTGGAGAAGGAACTGGCAACCCACTCCAGTATTCTTGCCTGGGAAATCTCATGGACAGAGGAGCCTGGGGGACTACAGTGCATGGGATGCAAAAAGTTGGACTTGACTTAGCTTGTGGACTTGACTAAGTTGTGTTTGACTCTTTGCGACCCCATAAACTGCAGCACACCAGGCTTCCCTGTCTTTCACTATCTCCCAGAGTTTGCTCAAATTCATATCCATTGAGTCAGTGATACTATCTAACCATCTCATCTTCTGTGAACCCCTTAATCTTTTGTTCAGTCTTTCCCAGCATCAGGATATTTTCCAGTGAGTCAGCTCTTCACATCAGGTGGCCAACATATTGGAACGTCAGCCTTAGCACGTTCTAGTCCTCCCTCTAGAACCTCAGTCCTCCCAATGAGTATTCAGGACTGATTTCCTTTAGGATTGACTGGTTTGATCTTATAGTCCAAGGGACTCTCAAGATTCTTCTCCAGCACTACAATTCAAAGGCAACAATTCTTCAGTTCTCAGTCTTCTTTATGGTCCAGCTCTAAAATTCATACATGACTACTGGAAAAACCATAGCTTTGACTATATGGACCTTTTTATCAAAGTGATGTCTCTGATTTTTAACCATTAAATGGAAATAATGATTATTTTTCTCAAGTATAAGTATCTAGGAAAGAAAAATATCATAAAGTTAATATGAAATATGTAAGATTCTTTCTTCTTGAGCAATAAAAAGACATGTTGAAAGCCCAGAGCTTAAGAGATTGGTTAGATGATATTGAGTGGAGATGAGAAGGAAGGCAAAACCAAGAAAGGGAAAAGAAAAGGGTCCCAAGGCAATCATGTTTCTGTGGAAGACTGTCAGACCATAACAGAATGCCAGCACCTCTAGTCATTGCCGCAACCTACTCCCAGGACATTGTCCATGGAGGAATGGCCCTGGGATCTGCAAGCCTTCTAAGACACCCTCTGACTAGTGAGGCCAAGTTCCCTCTCTTCCCGTGGACTCAAGGACTCAGAGTAAGTCCAGCAACTTTATTAAGTCCTAGCTTCCTGTTGTTGTTCTTTAGTCATTAAGTCACTTCTGACTCTTTGGTGACTCCATGAGCTGTATCCTGCCAGGCTTCTCTGTGGAATTTTCCAGACAAGAATACTGGAGTGTGGTGGCATTTCCTTCTCCAGGGGATCTTCCTGACCCAGAGATTGAGCCCGCATCTCCTGCATTAGTAGGTGGATTTTTTACCAGGGAAGCCTACCTAGCTTCCTAGGCAGGAGAAAAGGCAAAAAAAAAAAAAAAAATTTTTAATGGGGAAGTTTTAAGTAGTGAAAGTGAAAGTCTCTCATTTGTGTTCAACTCTTTGTGACCCCATGGATTATACACTCTATGGAATTCTCTAGGCCAAAATACTGAAGTGGGTAGCTGTCTCTTTTCCAGGGGATCTTCCCAACCCAGGGATCCAACACAGATCTCTCGCATTACAGGTGAATTCTTTACCAGCTGAGCCACAAGGGAAGCCCATAAACAAAGCAGAATAACCTACTTTTCTTTGTGTCCCTCAACAAACCTAGAGAATGTTTGGTTTTCTCTATGTCATCATCATTAGGCTGAAGACTTCAGTGTCCAGTGTCCTGCATGGAACAGAACCAGAGATGACCTATGAAAATCATGGTACCTTCAGAGACAGTGGAAGAAATCCAAATGGTCCTATTTATTGTTAGGACATATCTGAATAAGATGGCGGGACCACTGCTCCTGGATGTAAGGTAAGGAGGTGATCAGCATCAAATGGGAAAGCTGAATCACTAGAACCATAATTAATGCATAAAAGAAGCACAATCAGGTGAAACACCCTGATCTGAGAATAAGAACTGGGTCCATTTATCCATTTGACCAGTGAGTCAGTTTCCATGGATCTCAGTTTTATCATCTTTTAAATGCAAGATCCTGAGAATAATAATCAGTGTTCTACACACATTCCTAGACCTGTAAAAAAATGAACAAAATATGTTGGAAATACTACTTTGCTACACATCTGGATTTTAACGCTGGTTTTACATATTTTTATCTGGACAAATTGTTCAACCTTTTGGATTGAACCCTTTGGGCACCTATTAATATTTCTTACTGTGAAAAATAGCAATATATTTCAGGATAAGGTGAATATCTCTTCAATTTGCTTCATTACTGTAGTATTACAATGTCCTCACATGAAACTGTTTCTACCCATAACTTCTTAGCTTAGGCTCATAGAACCATTTATAGGGAGGACCAATGCTTTTTGTTTTAGTCACTGTCATGTCAGACTTTTTGCCACCCCATGGCTCTTCTGTCTATGGAATCTTCCAGGCAAGAATACTGGTGCGGGTTGCCATTTCCTTCTCCAGGGAATGTTCCTGATCCAGGGATTGAACCTGCATCTCCTGCAATGTCAGGCAGATTTTTACCTCTGAGCCACCAGGAAAGCCTCAATGACCAATGAATGACATTATAAAATTTAATTTCTTTAGCAAAAACAAAATTTTTAAATAGTAGTGAGTGAAGTAACTTTCTTGAACCAGCAACCAGGTGCCTGTTTCATTTCCTTTCTCAGAACTGACCTCCTCCTGCCTGGGGAGAAGGGAGGGTTGGAGAAGGCTGATGTCACACAGCCCTACATAAAAGCCTTCTTTGGGCTCCTGCCGGCAGTTTGGAAGCAGCTGGAAGGATGAATTAGGTCCTGGTGGTGAGATTTTTTTTTTTTTTTCCAGGCAGACACAGACACAACTGTTGAGCAAAATGCAGACTCCACAGAAAAGCCCAAGCCTCAGACCTTTCAAGCAGAGGAAGAGCTTAGGTAAAGCTCTCAGAATAGCTGTCTGGGTTTTGGCCCTTGAGACAGCAAGGGAAGGTACAGACTTCTGTATATGCTGATGTGCTCATTTAATCTTAAATGTTCACAGCAACCAGAAGAGAGGAAGTTGCTGGAATCAGAGTGAAGTTCCCTGGCAAGATCCCGGTAAGACCATTGTCCTGGGGAGTGGGAGTGAGGGTGAGGGCAGGGATTTGGGGAAGGGGGGCTGTGAGAGCCTATTCTTTGAAACACCAAGACCCAGCCAATGACCTCCTTCTTTCTAGTCCAAGTTCCTCAGATATAGAAAAGGGAGGTGTATCCTTTGACATTTGCTTCAGAGGAGATTCAGGTTGAAATCCTTGACAGGTGATAGTGGAGCGTTACCCCAGGGAGAAGTTCCTGCCCCGGCTGGACAAGACCAAGTTCCTGGTCCCACAGGAACTGACCATGACCCAGTTCCTCAGCGTCATTCGGTAGGTAGCTAAGTGCCTGTGGGGGTGTGTGTTGTGTGGGCTTGGGCTTTTGGAACAATGAGAGATGGGATGTGACAGAGAGAAGGAGAATGATTTGTGCTTCCCCTTTCTCTTCAATATGCCTTGTGTGTGTGTGTGTGTGTGGCTGTGCTGCGTCTTCGTTGCTGTGTGGGCTTTTCGTTAGTTGTGGCCGGCTGAGGCTACTCTCTAGTTCTGGTGCACGGGCTTCTCATTGTGGTGGCTTCTCTTGTTGCAAAGCATGACTCTAGGGTGCGTGGGCTTCAGTAGTTGCATCACGTGGGCTCAGCAATTGTGGCTCCCGGGCTCTAGAGCACAGGCTCAGTGCCTGTGGTGCAGGGGCTTAGTTGCTCTGCGACATGTGGGATCTTCCCAGACCAGGACTCGAAGAACCCGTGTCTTCTGCATTAGCGCGCGGACTCTTTGAGTCTTTACCACTGAGCCACTAGGGGAGCCCCAACTATGCCTTTAAAAAGGATGATCTCATGAGTAACCAATTTTAAAAATGATGTCAAATATTTTGCTACTGCCCTAAAATAAATGAGCACTCCCAATATTGATGTATCAGCTATTTTTTCCTTTGTTTCCACATTTTACTGGTACTGTGTTTTAATTTCTACCTTCAAATTTCTCTAAGAATTTTTAGAAACTGGTCCAAAACCTTGTTTTTAGCTATTTTAAAAGCCCAATGACAGCTTTTTACCTCTAAATATTTTCCCTCTTGTGGCTGGGAGGGAATTTGGGGTAGGAAAATGCACTGTCCACCTGCTGAATCACTGAGCAGGAGAACCACACCTTCCCCACATCCTTGTTTCTTCCATTCAGAACAAGGGAAGGCGTAGAGTAAAACCAGTGTTGCTGACTTTGAACCTTAAGGGATTGAAGTTGTCATCTGCCAGCTGGACTGAATAAAAAATGATATGAAACCAAAAATAGCTGACTAAGGGTTCCGTAAACATGGCTGGCGTATGAGTCTCCCTGTGCTGGAAACAACCTCTCAAAAGTTTTGGCTGATGCAGACAGTTTCATCTGAGAATTTATTATGATTTTTTTAAAAATGAGCTCTTTCAGAAGACCCTGCATTCTTCTCAGACCTACTTAAGGGTTAGGTTAATCCATGGAAATTGGGGCAACTCAAGGAGAACCACAGTCGGATGTAGACCCCTCCTTCTGTCAGCCTACAGGCTGCTGGGGCACAGCGTGGCTTCACCAAAAAGTGAATTTTGACACAACTTCCTCCTTTTTTCCTCCAGTTATCATACTCTTCATCCTAATAATTTTGAATCTTTGTATATATGTTAGTCACTCAGTCGTGTCCAACTCTTTGCAACCCCCGGGTCTGTAGCTCGTCAGGCTCCTCTGTCCATGGGATTTCCCAGACAAGAATACTGGAGTGGGTTGCCATTTCCTTGTCCAGAAGATCTCCCCAACCCAGGAGAACCTGAGCTCCTGCATTGCAAGCAGATTCTTTACCATCTGAGCCACCAGGGAAGCCCTTGAATCTTTACATTAAGTCATAATGGGTGCTTAATATCAATATGTTTAGATAACTTGAATCTTAACATTAAGTCATTAGACACACTGATATTAAGCACCCATTATGTATCATGCACTGTTCTGGGAGCTACACAAAGAGCAATGAAAAATACAGACCAAAAGTCCTATGCTAAAAAACATTCAAACTAGAGTTTTCACTCTTGGAGACTCCTCGCCCTTAATAAAATGAGACCCTAGTGGAAGAAGAAAGGAGATGAAGGTGCAATTGTGGGAATATAGGAGCCCCATCTTCAGATCTACTCTTTCCATGTATAACAGGCATTTGCTCACCACATGAGAGCAGTGCAATGGTCAGGATTTGGTCTTTGTTTATCCAATGTTAGTTAACCAGATTCTGAAACTACTTCCTCTCCCACCCACCACATAAATTTAGCTCCTCCTAGCTAAGACTAGTGGAGAAGACAGTGGCAACCCACTCCAGTACTTTTGCCTGGAAAATCCCATGGATGGAGGAGCCTGGAATGCTGCAGTCCATGGGGTTGCTAAGAGTCGGACATGACTGAGTGACTTCACTTTCACTTTTCACTTTCCTGCATTGGAGAAGGAAATGGCAATCCACTCCAGTGTTCTTGCCTGGAGAATCCCAGGGATGGGGGATCCTGGTGGGCTGCCGTCTATGGGGTCGCACAGAGTCGGACATGACTGAAGCGACTTAGCAGCAGCAGCTAAGACTAGGGGTGTAATGGCTGTGCCTCTAATGTCTGGGTGGAAGGTGGTCAGACAGGGCAAGCCATTGCCAACAGATTCATCTTGCTCTGCTACTAAAGCAATTCAGAACTCCTATGAATCTAGCCAAACATGGCTGCTCCTCTGCATCCCCAACCCAAGGGGAGGGATTTATACTTTTGCATAGTAATGCTTTTCCAAATGGGCTTCCCTGGTGGCTCAGATGGTAAAGCATCTGCCTGCAATGCAGGAGACCTGGGTTCGATTCCTGCCCAGATTGCTCAGTGGTAAACTACGCCTGCCAATGCAGAAGATGCGGGTTTGATCTCTGGGTCCAGAAGTTCCCCTGGGGAGGAAATGGCAACCCCACTCCAGTATTATTGCCTGGAGAATCCCCATGGATACAGGAACCTGAGAGCTATAATCCATGGGGTGGCAAAGAGTAGGACACAACTTAGCAACTAAACAACAATAACCTTTTTCAAATGTCACCCCAAAGCTGCTTAACTGACATGTCAAAATACTCAGCATTATGTGTTTTCTTTGCACCACTCAGGAAATTCTTAACTTGAAATTCACAGCAAACTGAGGCATATTTACTTAGCATTTTTGAGCTAAGAATATTTTTTTTTATAGTTTTTAATGGGATGGTCTCACAGTCTGAGCTCATCTAAGAGTTTGAAGACATTTCAAATTTCCAGAAAAATGAACAATCTTTTAGCCAGTTTCTAATAAATTTATCTTATTTACTGCAGAGAGACAGCTACGATAAGCAGATTCTTTGATTTCTTTTATTATTATATTTTAATTGTGATAAAATATTATTTTAAGTGAGCAGATCATGGCTTTAAGTACATTCATATTGTTGTGCAACCATTAGAAGTATCCATCTCATCTTCCCAAAGGAAAACTCTGTCCCCATTAAAGACTGATTTTCCCATCCTCTCCTTCCCCCTAATCCCTGGAAACCAGCATTCTACCTTCTATTTCTATGAATTTGACTATGCTCTCATCGGAGAAGGCAATGGCACCCCACTCCAGTACTCTTGCCTGGAAAATCCCATGGATGGAGGAGCCTGGTAGGCTGCAGTCCATGGGGTCGCTAGAGTTGGACACGACTGAGTGACTTCACTTTCACTTTTCACTTTCATGCATTGGAGAAGGAAATGGCAACCCACTCCAGTGTTCTTTCCTGGAGAATCCCAGGGATGGGGAAACCTGGTGGGCTGCCATCTATGGGGTCGCACAGAGTCAGACACGACTGAAGCGACTTAGCAGCAGCAGGTACCTCATATAAGTGGGATCATATGGTATCCTTTTGTGACTAACTTATTTCACTGAACATACTGTCCTTAAAATTCATCCATATTGTAGCATTTACTTGTCAGTATTTCCTTCCTTTTTTTAAGGGTGATTAATACTCCATTTATGAATGGACCATGTTTTGTTTATTCATGTGTTGATGGACACTTGGGTTGCTTCCATCAGATTCTTTAGCTTCTGTGCCTTAGTTTATCTGTTATTAGGGAATGAAATGGAGCAAAGACTGAAGTTGTATATAAAAAAGTTAAGTAGGGACTTTTCACTTTCCTTGCGGTCAGTAATTAATAATCTGCAAGCCAATGCAGGGGATGCAGGTTTGACCCATCATCTGGGAACTAAGATTCCACATGCCTTAGAGCAACTAAGCCTGTGCAACCCAGCTGCTGGAGCCTTAGTGCCCTAGAGCCAGTGCTCCACAACAAGAGAAGTCACCCTAATGAGAAGCCCAGGAACAGCAACTAGAGAGTAGCCCCTGCTTGCCACAACTGGAGAAAGCCCGCACGCAGTATCAAAAACCCAGTACAGACAAAAAAAAAGAAATAAAAATTTTCAAAAATAAAGTAATGACCAGATATAAACTCCTATTTTAGCAGTCACTAGTATAAGCAAGCAAATAGATATAAATGACACTCTGAAAGACTCCGGGCAGCAGCAGGAGTGGAAGTTAGATTGCCTGTGCATCTAGAGTAACGTTTCAGGGCAAGTTCTGCCTGCTTCATGGTCCCACAGATTTCTGGGCTGCTTCCAAGATCTACTAAACCAAAACCTGTGGGATGGAGTCCACTTTCAACAGGACTCTCCTAGATAATTCTAAAGTTTGAGGGTAACAGCCCTAGAGTAGGGAGGTGGGTATCTTGGGTAGATAGGCTTACACTGGCCACATAAAGGTAAGAAAGGCTGTGGGTCAGCGATCATTCCCTTCCAGGTTAACTTTTCCCTTCCTGCCTCCTGTGCACCCTCCTCCCCAACCCAGGAGCCGCATGGTCCTAGGGGCCACTGAAGCCTTTTACTTGCTGGTGAACAACAAGAGCCTGGGAAGTATGAACGTGACCATGGCAGAGATCTACAGGGACTACAAGGATGAGGATGGCTTTGTGTACATGACCTATGCCTCCCAGGAGATGTTTGGCTGCTTGGGAACAGCAGCCCCAGAGGATGGGAGCAGCTTGGGGAGGACAGGCCCTGCCATCCTCTCTAGCATGTGTCCTGTAACCAGTGCGTTCACCAGTGCAGGAGGTACGGACTGCTTTCTGTGTGTGCAGTGATGATCTGGGGGCAAAGCCCCCTGCAGTGATCAGCACCAACCATGACAATGAGGCAAGACCTGCCGTGTTTCCTTTTTTGTGCTCACCGTCTTTGGTGGCTCTTGAAAATTTTGGAAATAGTCTTTTCTGAGAAAGAAGTAGTTAACTTGGTCAATGAGCTGGGAAGGTATTTTAAGTGTTTCCTGTGATGGAGGCCAAGCTGGAGGCCCTGGAGGTGTGTGATCTGCCTTGATGGGCAGGAGTCCCAAGTATGCTTGGGCATGGAGATCCTGTGACCTGTGGATGGTCTCCATAGAGCCTGGTGCAGCCATCGTGAACTGCCTCATTTGGGGGTGGTGGGGGTGGCGGGTGGAATGACTGCAGAGGGGAAGTGGCCTTATCTATGTCATTAAAGAGATTATTGTTATTTACACACCATTCACTTGACTTGGTTGTTTCCCCTTATATTCTTTTAGTCTGTCTGTGCCCCTCACAAATTTATGCCAAAGTGGTGACTGCTCAGTTTCAAATAATTTAAATGATTACTTTTCCTTACAATAGAAGTTTGTGAGTGCCATTTCTTTGGAGCATCTGAGCTGATTGCCAGCATGCCCATGGCTGAGCGCAGTGCCAACAACAGTGTATTTTGTGAGTGCACACAAAGGGTGAGAGGTGACAACACAGAGCATACTTCTTGGTGGACACCTCCTGCAGAGGAGTCCTCAGTGGGTTCTTTAATAGCAGGAGCCTGCCCGTTCTGCCCACCTCACACTGCAGCTTAGAAGCGGATCTGGAGCTTTTATACCAACAACTGGGGAGCAGACCCTGCCCCTGACAGGGCTGTGGCAACCACAGAGCAAAGAGAAGGCCCCAACCAATATCCAGGGAAGGCTTGGATCACCACAACACCAATTATATCCCCTACCCAGGGGATAAGAGCCAGCAAACACCAAAGAAAGATGTGGTAGGCATCCATAGTAAAATCGGACTTTGCACCAAAAATACTAGATTCACACAGGCTACACATGGACACTGTCACATAGAAACAGTCTCAGACTCTCACTGATTTCCTGTTGCCAAGTGTCTGATAGGAGGAGTTTCTTGGTTCTTCAGGCATCATAGGGCTTCCAAGTCAGGGCTCCACTGCTCCTTCAAGAAAATCTATTCCCTGCCTTCTCTCCCTGTTATTGTCTCTAAGTGTGTGTGCCCTGCTCTTCAACACAGAGGACCCTGCTTCTCAGCTATCCCCCCTACTCAAACTCCCAGGCTCCCAGGGTCTGAGTATCTCTCATACCATGAGTCTAAGTCACTTAAGACTAGCAGGGAGGAGGATATTTCTCTCTCTATCCATCTTTAAGTTCTCATGGTTGGACTAATAATTAAATTGACATGACAGATTAACAGGAGAAAAAGAAACTAATTTGTGCACCCACAGATCCATACAAATGGAACCTAAGAAGTATGTACGAAGTAGCCAAAGCAGGCAGAGTTTATACTTTTTAGACATAAGCAATACATTTCTGAGGAATGGACAGGATAAAGAAACTTGGGCTTTGGGTGCCCAGTTAGTGAAGAATCTAAAGAGTTTGGGCTTGGGATGGTAAATGAAAAAAGTACAAGGTTTGTTTATATAGGCTTCTCAACACCAAATGCCCTATCTCTGGCGATAAGGGTGCCCTTCTACCTTCAGATGCAGGGAGCACACCTTTTACAGAGGAGATTTATTTTCTGCTTTCGAGAAGATGGAAAGGAGGCTCAGAGTGTCTCTCTTGCATTGGCTGTTTCTTCAATAACTTCAATTCAAAGTAATCAATATGCCCTTGTGACTTACTAGGGGGCAGCCTGCTCTGGGCCCTAACAATGTCTAGAATCATGGGCAATAAGACCACTCTGCTTTTTCTTCTCATCCCTTGGAAAACTGTCCTATTTATATTTCATCTCTTTCCATCCCCCTTCCAGCTCAAGTAGGATAAAGTCCATGGGTACAATTTGAGCAGGTACATAACCCAACATCATACCAGGAGAGGGCCTCCCTGGAGGCTCAGCAGTAAAGAACCCACCTGCCAGTGCAGGAGACATGGGTTCGATCCCTGGATCAGGAAGATCCCCTGGAAAAGGAAATGGCAACCCACTCCAGTATGCTTGCATGGGAAATTTCGTGGACAGAGGAGCCTGGCTGGCTTCAGTCCATGTCACAAAGAGTTGGACACAATTTAGTGACTAAACAACAATGACATACCCAAACCTTGTAATCAGACAAACCTGGATTCAATGGCCAGGCCTGTCTCTGTTCTCAGCACAGTTACTTTCTCTCTGTGTGTTGATTTCTTTATCTGTCAAAACTGTGGACTATATCCTAGGACAGCTGCATAGACATATGTTGTACAGGGCCTTGCACTGAGAAGGGCCCCTTGGTTTACTGCTTTGCTATTGCCATCTTGAAACTCTTAACTTTCTAACAACAACAAAAAAAAAAAATTTAAAAAAAAAAAAAATTTTTCTAACAGGAGCCATGCATTTTCATTTTGCACTGGGCCCTGCAAATTACACCGCCAGTTCTGTCTAAACAATCAGGTTAATATGAAAAGAGCCACATGCAAGTAAGTGAGATTGGTCAGTTGTTACCGAGTACTTACCATGACCTAGATTCATGAGAAGATTCATGATATCTCATTTCACAGACAGATGGTAACTTCTATTAGCACATCCTATGTGAAGGGCCAGACTGCTCTTTCCATCTGTGCCACCTTGGGAAATCTCAATGTCTCAGATGCCCTCAGGTCACCATTTATAAGATGTAGATAATAAAAATATTTACCCTGTGGGGTTTTGGAGAGGATTAAACGAGGTGATATATGAATCATTCCTAAAACAATGCTTAGCACATAGCAAGTTATTCATATTCTTATTGTATATTTAACATTATTTTGTTTGAAGCTGTGTTTTAGTTTAAATATTTTATGTTAATACAGGGCAATTGTAGGTACCGTAGAAATAAAAAATTGACCAAAAAAGAAATACAAATGGCCCATAAAAATTTGAAAGACTTTGCATATTTCACATGGCTAAAGGAATACAAAGTAAGTTAGTTATGGGATGGTTATTTTTCACTCATCTTACTGGGGAAAATGTTTTAAATGATAATATTCCATATTAGCCAGATTATGGGAGATAGGTACCTCTGGAGCATTGCTGATGAGGAATACAAATGTGTTCACAATTTTAGGACAATATGGCTGTGTTTACCTAAGGTTTTTGTTTTTTTTTAATTTAAATGTATTTATTTTAATTAGAGGCTAATATCTTTACAATATTGTATTGGTTTTGCCATACATTAACATGAATCTGCCACGGGTGTACATGTGTTCCCAATCCTGAACCCCCCTCCCACCTCCCTCCCCATACCATCCCTCTGGGTCATCCCAGTGCCCCAGCCCCAAGCTTTATGTCAACAATCCCAATCCAAGGAAATGCAATACTTGCAGACGTAGTAAAAATATATTCACTCGTTCATTTATTTATTGAATGTATATTGAACATCTGTTTAGTATCAACTGAAGTCAATGATTCGTGGACTCCCTTAAAGGAGGTAATCAATCAGATGACATGATTTCATGTAATCATAAGTATTATTAAGACAAAGAAAGTCAGCTCATGATTAAAGAATGATGAGATAGGGAACATGATAGTCTATGGATGAAAGAGGAAGGCCTTGCTAAAGAAATGATCCCGAGGGCTTCCCTGGTGGCTCAGTGGTAGAAGAATCTGCCTGCCAATGCAGGAGACATGGGTTCAGTCCCTGGTCCAGGAAGATCCTACATGCCACGGAAAAGCTAAGCTCATGTGCCACAACTATTGCACCTGTCCTCTGGAGCCCAGGGACCGCAACTAAAAAGCCCTTGTGCCTCAACTACTGAAGCCCTGTGCCCTAGAGTCCATGCTCAACAAGATAAGCCACTGCAATGAGAAGCCCACGGCCTGCAACTAGAGAGCAACCCCCACTCTACGCAAGTAGAAACAAGCCTGTGCAGCAGTGAAGACCTAGCACAGCCAAAAACAAACAAACAAACAAATAAATAAGATTATTTTTTTACAAAGGAAGTGATACTGAAGCAGAGACCTGAAGGAGGGTGTGCTGGCTCCCTCTATGGAAGGTCGTTCAGCCAACAAAGACGAAGAGGGCCCAGAGGGAATACAGTGGCTCTTCAGGGACCTTCAGCAGGGAAGGCAGTGTAACAGACAAATGACTATAATAAAGGGGTAAAAGAGTGCTTTCTTGTCATCTGTACGCTGAATATTATATGAAGCTGAAAAAAGTGAGAAGACCCGCTTGAACATATCTGGAAATGTGTTTGTGACACATGTAGTGGAAATAAAATTACATAGAGCAATGTATGAATAATCTCATCCTGATAAAAATATAGAAATGTGTGTATGTTGTTTTGGGTAAACATTTGGGAAGATCTTGAGATAGAAAACCAAGTATTATGGATGGTTGTAGCAAGGGAATTAGAGAGCTGACTATCGGTCCAAAGGGTAAAAGAGAGTGTGACAGATCAGTGGGTTTACAGTGTCATTCTCAAAGTTTAAGTTTTCTGCTTCTCTCCAGAGTAACTGGAAGGTGCTAATCATATATTTGCAAGGATCTTCTGGTTGTGAAGTGGTTTCCCTTGTAAATAGTCCTGCAGGGGAAGAATGTCCAGATCACACTGATGACTTATGTGCCTTTAATTAGTGCACTGTTTTGTGCTGTGATTTTCACACCATTTGGCCTGTTGCAATCCCAGCAGTGGGTGATAGATTCCCCATTGGCAGCTCACAGACACTTAAGCCAAGGATGGGCCCAGGAGCAGGCGCTCCCCACCCATCCCAGGCTACCTGGGCAGACTGTGGGGCATCCTGAGGCCACTCCACGCAACACTACCCACCCTCTTAGGCTAAGGTCAAGGTTAAAAAAAATATGATGCACAAAACACCTGGCAGATCTCCTGGAAAACACTGTGTGCACGTGTGCTAAGTCACTTCAATTGTGCCAGTCTCCTCTGTCCATGAGATTTCCCAAGCAAGGATACTGGAGTGGGATGCCATTTCTTTCTCTAGGGGATGTTTTCCACCCAGAACTCAAACCTGCATCTCCTGAATTTGTCTCCTTCATTGGCAGGCAGATTCTTTACCACTGAGCCACCTGAAGGCTCTTTCACAAGGGGGTTTTGATACACTTTGAGAGAAAGAACATAATCATGGAAGCCAGAGAATAATCAAAGACTACACACAAATGTTGTAGAATTTATAAATCATGGGAAAACGTCGCCAAGAGTCAAAGGAATTATCTGGATTATTCAGGTAATGACCTTCACTTTTCCTGGATTGGATTTTATTCTCTGAAGAATTATCCTAAAAGTCATGTGAAATTTTCTTTTTCCTCTTCTGGTTTTATGAGATCAGGTCTAATGAGTGCTTTCTGTCCTTAAACACCTTACATTTTGGTTCTACCTTATGATCTCATCTTAGAGGAAGAGTAAGATTTTTCTGGATCTCTGTTCCATCACATGAACATTGTTACTGCTTCTCTTAAACCTCCCTTGAGGGATCCAGTTGGCTTTGAAAAAATACATCATTTTGCTCTCCTGTTTGAAGACATTTTACGTGAGGGAGGCAGCAGCCTGCTCTTTCTAGTCTCCATTCCCTTATTTCCTTCCCTGCCTATCCCCTCCATATATGTATTGGAATATGCTGCCTTTGTTCTGAGAACTGAAAGTCCAGGAGGCTAGTGCAAAGGGAAGAAGGAGAAAAGTAGGAGAAGAGGTAGAGCGGAGGGCAGGGGAGAAATCAAGCAAAACATTTATTTTCTTAGGATTTTGTTCTAAATGTGATAAGACGTTATGCAAGAGTTGCAAGCACTGGGGTGAAGTGACCCAGTGGACACTTTAAGGTCATTTCTGTGACTGTGATGAGAAAGGATTGAAGGCAGTAGGTATAGGTAGTCCGGGTGAGAACCTGTGGCTTGGATAAAGAGGTGGCCAGAAAAATGAAGAGGACTGGCAACATCCAAGGACTAATTTGGAGGTTAAACTGCCAGGGCTTGAGGCACTGGATGTGGGATTGGGGGAGAGAAATCCAGGGTGAAGCTCAGTGTCAGCCTGATGCAATGCATTGATGGGCACGGCTGCCATTTACTGCAGAGGAAGGACCTGCAGGATGAGGCTACAGGAAGACTAAATTTCACAGAAAACCAACCTCTTATTTTTGGACTTCCTATGAGTAAAATGTCTACAGCATCCAAGGGAGGCTGCCCTCTAAGCAACTGGGAGAGCTGGGAGAGGCCTTCCTCCCCCTTTGTCTTGCATCTTCCGTTGTAAGCTGAGCTGCCCTCACCTCCAGCATTACCCCCATCTGTGCACTGCGGCAGGTTAAATTCAACACAGATCCTGAGGGTCTTCTGCACATGGGGCTGCTCCTTGTCAAGGCCCAAGTCTCAGGCTGGGGAATCATCTCCCACATCTTAGGTGCACAGACTTGCCCTGTTGCTGGAGCTCAGGAATAGTCCTCTGACCCATGCTGGGATATGGTCTAAACTGTGCTGGGAGTAGGGACACACACTGGAGTTAGTGATCAATTGTCAGTATAAGAATCCAAACAGTAGGAAGGAATGAGGGAACATAAAAATGGGAGGAAAAAAAATGATGGGAACCCACTGAGACGCATATATCTCCAAGCTATCATTTGAATTGAAACCTTGGTGGCTCAGACGGTAAAGAATCTGCCTGCAATGCAGGAAACCCAAGTTTGACCCCTGGGTCAGAAAGATCCCTTGGAGAAGGGAATGGCAACCCGCTCCAGTATTCTTGCTTGGAGAATTCCATGGACAGAGGAGACTGGCGGGCTACAGTCCATGGGGTCACAAAGAGTAGGACACGACTGAGCAACTAGCACTTTCACTTCTGCCCTATGACAAGTCCGTTCCTCAGCCTCACCTTTAGATCTGGGCAATAAAAGCCCTTTCCCCAGCTGCTGACTTAAAGGGTACTGTTCTAGGCCTCTCCAGTCACAACCCTTCCCATGGGTCTGAGTCCACGGTGCCCCGCTGGAACCCATGACCCTTCTGAACAGTGCCAGGATACCAAGGCCCCAGAATTAATTACCTACACTAATTGGTACAGCCTACTTCCAGGGCTAGTCTGGACCCTTCCCTGTCTAAGCAAATCACCTCATGTTATTGGTTAGAGCAAGGAGGGAGACCAAATCTTTGAACTGGGATAATATTATCACCCACACCTCCCTCCTACTCTTACAGAAAGGTGTGCATGGGGAGTCTGGCTGCTCGCTGCTCAAAAGCCAATAAGCAGGCCAGGTTGGTGGAAAGGAAAGTTTGTTTTATTTCAGATGCCGCCAGCTGTAAGGGGGAGGGTGGCAGGCTTACTCCCTGCCCCCAACAAGCAGCGGTTGAGAGCATTTATAAACAAAGTGGAGGGGGTGTATATGCAGAAATAGCCTAGCCATCTCTAACAGTCACCTTCAGTTGGTCATCAGTGGTAGGGCTAGCATCATCTTGGTTGTCTTAGATACAGTTAACCTTTATTTCTGCTTTATTGACCACGCCAAAGCCTTTGACTGTGTGGATCACAATAAACTGGAAAATTCTGAAAGAGATGGGAATACCAGACCACCTGACCTGCCTCTTGAGAAACCTGTATGCAGGTCAGGAAGCAACAGTTAGAACTGGACATGGAACAACAGACTGGTTCCAAATAGGAAAAGGAGTTCATCAAGGCTGTATATTGTCACCCTGCTTATTTAACTTATATGCAGAGTACATCATGAGAAACGCTGGACTAGAAGAAACACAAGCTGGAATCAAGATTGCCAGGAGAAATATCAATAACCTCAGATATGCAGATGACACCACCCTTATGGCAGAAAGTGAAGAGGAACTAAAAAGCCTCTTGATGAAAGTGAAAGTGGAGAGTGAAAAAGTTGGCTTAAAGCTCAACATTCAGAAAACGAAGATCATGGCATCTGGTCCCATCACTTCATGGGAAATCGATGGGGAAACAGTGGAAACAGTGTCAGACTTTATTTTTTGGGGCTCCAAAATCACTACAGATGGTGACTGCAGCCTGAAATTAAAAGACGCTTACTCCTTGGAAGGAAAGTTATGACCAACCTAGATAGCATATTCAAAAGCAGAGACATTACTTTGCCAACAAAGGTCTGTCTAGTCAAGGCTATGGTTTTTCCTGTGGTCATGTATGGATGTGAGAGTTGGACTGTGAAGAAGGCTGAGCACCAAAGAATCGATGCTTTTGAACTGTGGTGTTGGAGAAGACTCTTGAGAGTCCCTTGGACTGCAAGGAGATCCAACCAGTCCATTCTAAAGGAGATCAGCCCTGGGTGTTCTTTGGAAGGAATGATGCTAAAGCTGAAACTCCAGTACTTTGGCCACCTCATGCGAAGAGTTGACTCATTGGAAAAGACTCTGATGCTGGGAGGGATTGGGGGCAGGAGGAGAAGGGGACGACAGAAGATGAGATGGCTGGATGGTATCACTGACTCGATGGACGTGAGTTTGAGTGAACTCCGGGAGTTGGTGATGGACAGGGAGGCCTGGCGTGCTGCGATTCATGGGGTTGCAAAGAGTTGAACATGACTGAGTGACTGAACTGAACTGAACTGAACCTTCAGTTCCGGAGTGCACTTTTTCCCTTTTTTCATGGTCAATTCTCAGAATTTTGGCAGCTCAAGTCCTGGGTACAGTCTGGTCATCATGTAGTTAGTTTCTCCATCTGGTGTTTGGTATCTATAAGACAGCTCACAGGATATGGCTCAGAATATTATCTATAGCCCTTGAGAAAGAGCTAAAGGTCCTTGACTATGCGTAATGACTACATAATTATTATTTAATCTCCTTAGACTGTTTTCCTTTCTTTCAGTACTTCTCACTTCTCTGATTAAATTTATTCTTTGACTAAAGTTTTCCACAGGCGAAAGTCAGGCAGAAGATATGGCGGGGGGCCAAGGATTAGAGACTTCTGCTCCATTTCACTACCACCCCATCCCAATGCAGTGTACTGATGGATCAAATAACTCTAAATTTGAACCTGGCTTCAAAGATTTTATGAAGATATATTGTTCAAGGTGTGAGGATAGTATTCTAGAATCAGGTTTGTTTGAACCCACACACAACAAGCCAATCACTGAGACACTGAATTTGCATCAGAGAAAGGATTTATTCACAAGGCCAGCAAGCAAGACAGGAGAACAAATCTCAGGTACACAGTCCCAAAGGGACAAAGAAGCAGGGTGGTTAGTGGGGAAGGCCATCCCTGAGTCACATGTTTCTTTATGGGATGCATGTTAAAAATGGAGGCACTTAACATCTGAGCATGGAGTTTTCACTCCTCTGACGTCAAAAGGTCATATGTCTGCACAGGCCCAGTTTTAGGGTTGGTGACCCCAATCAGATTTAGCTGGCTCAAACTGGAAAAGAACTTCCTCCAAGTTTCTGAAAAACAGCTTAAACACCTCTTACTATTGTGACCCATATGTCAGAGATGTTATCTGCAGGGGATGGTTGAAAGTGAAAATGTTAGTGTCCGACTCTTTGCAACCCTATGGACTGTAGCCTGCCAGTCTCCTATGTCCATGGAATTCTCTAGGCAAGAATACTGGAGTGGGTTGCCATGCCCTTCTCCAGGGGATCTGTCTGACCCAGGGGTCAAACCCAGGTCTCCCACATTGCAGGCAGATTCTCCACTGGGGAAGCCATGGGGATGATTAAGTAGTCAAAAAAATCCTTAAGGCAAGGGCTTCCCTGGTGGTCCAGTGTTTAACAATCCACCTACCAATGCAGGGAACATGGTCTGACCCCTGGTCTGGAAAGATCTCACATGCTGTGGAGCAGATATGCCCATGTACCATAACTTATGATGCCCAAGTTTCCAGAGCCTGTGCTCTGCAACAAGAGAAGCCGTGCAATGAGAAGCCCGAGCACCACAACTATGGTAGCGCCTGCTCTCCACAACTAGAGAATGCCTGCTTGCAACAACCAAGACCCAGCACAGCCATAAATGAATAAATAAAAATTAAAAAAAATAATTTAAGGTAAGTTTGGTCGGTGAAGGCAGATTATAAACTGAGGGGTTTTAAACAACCTATACCCTTAACTGTTGTTCTGTAAGATAAGGTCAAGAATTCCAGTTAGTCACCAGTTTCTATTAACCCTATGGGGCACAGTTTCAATAGAACATATTTTATTTAAAATTTTAGTTTGATTTAAACATTGACTATTTAAATATGTGGTACATAGACCTTCATTTGTACTTTTACCCTGATTATTATTATATTTGGATTGGGCTAAAGTCCTTAAAATCCCTGTCTTTCTCAGACTGTAGGGAAGCACAGAGGGATTGGATGGCAGAGGGGGAAAGAGCAGGCAGTCAGTCTCAGGAATCAGCCTGAGGTGGGCCCTAGAGTCCCACCTGTCCAGTCCCACTCTGTCTAGAACCACTGCAGATATCTGGAAAGTTCCAACTAGTTACAGGAATACAGAATTTTCTCCATGAATAGGCAAGGTCAACCACCACCACCACATGGCACCAATCCAACTTCTGAGGGTCTAGAAGTGGGAAGCATTGGACTGTTGTCCAGTAAACATGTAAAGATCCAAACCATTTCAGACCTCTTAAGGGGTGTATATTTCAGAGGAGAGTCCCCTGAAAGGCTGGCATGGGGGAGGAGTGACTATGTATAGATGTGGGGGAAGTGTCTTTAGGAAAATCAAATGAGTGTCATCAAAGTAAACGCTAAACAAGGAGATCCCAAATTAGGCAACCAGAGATTAGAACTGCTGAGACCTTGAAAGTAACAAAACTCCATATAGGAAAGCACAGTCCTCTCAACTCCTGACATTGTCATGGCAACTGGGGCCCAAATGAAGTCATCCCAAAGGTGGGGAGTGACCCAGGTGACTGATTGGGGGAGGGACTGGGGTGAAGACTCAAACCACCAGAAGGGAAATGGAAACTATGGGAGGAAACCATAGAGAATGTCTGGTAACAGAATAAAATTAGTCACAGCCATTAAGTTACAGCCACAAAATCTTGAACAGAACTTTTGGCCAAAAAGAAAGGAAAAGACTCAGAATTTACTTTGCTCTTGCATATGTCTCTCATCAGGGGATATTAAAACATTTCACTCACACCAAGCACTTTGTTCAGGGAGCAGTTGCATCCAGTTTAGGAATAGTGCAGTCAAGTCAGTGATTCATGCTAACAGAGAGCATGGAAGGTATGAATAAAGGCATTTCATGGGAACTGGCCCTACTATTAAATATTTGCAACTTATTTGGGCCCCCAAGATTAAACCTCTTGTTTTATCAAACCTGTCTCTAACCTCATGAATATAAAGGTAAGGCTAAAGGAAAATTACCTTTCAACAACCATATTGATTGTAGAAAAACCAAAAAGTTAAAACTCAGGGTTTATAATGAGAAGACGGTGTAGATCTGGCTTAACTAAGGAGAGGGACAAAGGCAGGATTATAGTAGAGATGACTTCCTCATGTCTACAGCTGAAATCACAAGGTTTCTTGAAATATAAATAACTATACTACCTTCCTTAACAATACTCTTCTACCACTTGATAGCTTTCAGCCTGAGGAAGAGAGAACAACTCCTTACACAAGCCAAATCCTTAAGTCTTTCTAACCCCTCTTATAGTCAAAGGTATGGTTTTTCCAGTAGGCATGCACGAGTGTGAGACTTGGATCATAAAGAAGGCTGAGCATCAAGGAATTGATGCTCGTAAGAGTCCCTTGGACTGCAAGGAGATCCAGTCAATCATAAAGGAAATCAGTCCTGAATATTCATTGGAAGGACTCATGCTGAAGCTGAAGCTTCAATACTTTGGCCACCTGATGTGAAGAGCCAATTCATTCGAAAAGACCCTGATGCTGGGAAAGATTGAAGGCAGGAGCAGAAGGGAACAACAGAGGATGAGATGGTTGGATGGTATCACTGACTCCATAAACATGAGTTTGAGCAAGTTCCGGGAGACGGTGAAGGACAGGGAAGCCTGATGTGCTGCAGTCCATGGAGTTGCAAAGAGTTGGACACGACTGAGTGACTGAACAAAAACTGAAATGCCCTCTAGTTCTTCACACTGAGTTCTCCTTTGTTGTAAAGAGTTAATAACCTCAACTTTAACTAGAGGTGTGTTCCTTGATGGAGAAGGCAATGGCTCCCCACTCCAGTACTTTTGCCAGGAAAATCCCATGAGCAGAGGAGCCTGGTAGGCTGCAGTCCATGGGGTCGACTTCACTTTCACTTTTCACTTTCATACATTGGAGAAGGAAATGGCAACCCACTCCAGTGTTCTTACCTGGAGAACCTCAGGGACGGGGGAGCCTGGTGGGCTGCCGTCTATGGGGTCGCACAGAGTTGGACACGACTGAAGCGACTTAGCAGCAGCAGCACACAGCAGCAGTGTTCCTTGATGACTAAGATAAGCCAGTTTAGTATTTCATAAGATTGGAGGGGATCATTATTCCATAGACTCCAGATTTACTTTTGTAAATCCTGACTAATCATGGTTTTATCCTCTGGTGATTTGAACATTTTATCATATCTACTTTGATCTCTTATAATGCTTTTGCCTTAAGGTCAATTTCATCTGGTATTAATGTAACTATACAGATTTGGGGAAATTAGTGTTTGTATAGTATATATATATATATATATATATATATATTTCTACTCTTTTAGTCTGCATATGTGCTTTAGATCTATCTCCTTTTATTGGATAATAAATTTTAATAAATTTTCCTTTAGTTACAATCCATTTGCATTTAGTATAAATAAGTGACACATTTGGGTTTTATTGGACTATAAAACTTATGCTCTAGGGGCTTCCCTGGTGGTCCAGTGGTTAAGAATCTGCCTGCTAAAGCAGGGGACATGGATTCTATCCCTGGTCCTGGAAGATCCCAGATGCCGTAAACCAGCTAAGCCCACGCACCACAATTACTGAGCTGGTGCTCTAGAGCCCACAATCTGCAACTGCTGAACCCATGCACCGCCACTACTGAAGCCTGTGTGCCTAGAGCCTGCGCTACACAATGAGAGAAGCCACTACAATGGGAAGTCTGTGGATCACAACCAAGTGTAGCCCCTGCTTGCTGCAACCAGATAAAGTCCACACACAGAAATGAAGACACAGTGCAGCCAATAAATCTTTTTTAAAAATTATGATTTTTGTTTTCCTGTTTTTTATTTTTTGGCCTCCATTTATACTTTATCTGACATCTATTTTTTTTCTTTTATTTTTCTTTTGACATCTATTTTTTTTATTAGTCTACCTTCCCCCATTTTATTAGTTTAGAAATTTTATTCTTCTATTCTTTTTGTGATGGATTGAGAAATTACAGCATGCCTTATTAACACATTAATGTCTAAATTTAATTTATTTACCTCATTGTAGATAATAAAAGAAATTTAGAACACTTTTAACTCCATTTACCACTCCAGATTACTGCTTTACTTCATGTCTTTTAGTTTTATCCTTTTTGAAAAACTCTATATGACATTATTTTTCTATTTGATGAAGTTGGACATCTGTCTTGATTTTCCCACATATTTATTACTTTCTTTAGAATGTCTACCAGTGGGGCACTCTCAATTTTTATTTGATCTGAAAATGGCTTTGTATTGTTTATGTTCTTGAAAGATACTTCATCCCATATGGGGTTCTAGATAATATTATTACTTTTTTTTTTTTTACTACTTGAAGATATTCCCATAACTTCTATTTTCTGCAGTTTTACTGTGATGTATCTAGGTACTGTTTTTTAAAAATATACTCAGCTGGGGATATGTTAGGCTTTTTGAATTGAAATCTTTCAAACGTTTATCACTTTTGGAGAATTCATTGTCATTATTTCCTCATATACTGCTTTTCTTAATTCTCTCTCTTCTCTCAATTAAATTGGGGCTTCAATTAAATGTACACTGGGTGAACTGCGGGAGTTGGTGATGGACAGGGAGGCCTGGCATGCTGCGGTTCACGGGGTCGCAAAGAGTCGGACACAACTGAGCGACTGAACTGAACTGAGACTATTTATTCTATTATTCACATCTCTTTAACTTGCTATCATATTTTCTTTTTGTCTATGTGGCATTGTTCCTTCTGACCTATCTTCTATAAATTTCTTTTGTTCCCAAACTCATCCATTATATTAATTTTGAATTTTAGTTATTGAATTTTTTCCTTTGGAGAACTTCCTTTTTCTTTTTTTTTCAAGTATGCCAGTATCCAATTTATAATTTTCTGTTTCTCACAGATACTGTTTCAGTTCAGTTCAGTTTAGTCATTCAGTCATGTCCAACTCTTTGCAACCCCATGAACTGCAGCACGCCAGGCCTCCTTCTCCATCACCAACTCCCAGAGTTTACCCAAACTTATGTACATTGAGTTGGTGATACCATCCAACCGTCTCATCCTCTGTCATCCCCTTCTCCTCCTGCCCTCAATCTTTCCCAGCATCCTGGTCTTTTCCAATGAGTCAACTCTGTATCAGGTAGCCAAAGTATTGGAGTTTCAACTTCAACATCAGTCCTTCCAGTGAACACCCTGGACTAATCTCCTTTCAGTACGAGGGGCTCTCAAGAGTCTTCACCAACACCACAGTTCAAAACCATCAATTCTTTAGGGCTCGGCTTTCTTTATACTTCAACTGTCACATCTATACATGACTACTGGAAAAACCATAGCCTTGACCAAATAGACCTTTGTTGGCAAAGTAATGTCTCTGCTTTTTAATATGCTATCTAGGTTGATCATAACTTCCTTTCCAAGGAGTAAGAATCTTTTAATTTCATGGCTGCAGTCACCATCTGCAGTGATTTTGGAGCCCAGAAAAATAAAGTCTGACAATGTTTCCCCGTCTATTTGCCATGAAGTGATGGGACCAGATGCCATGATCTTCGTTTTCTGAATGATGAGCTTTAAGCCAACTTTTTCACTCTCCACTTTCACTTTCATCAAGAGGCTCTTTAGTTCTTCTTCACTTTCTGCCATAAGGGTGGTGTCTGCATATCTGAGGTTATTGATATTTCTCCCTGCAATCTTGATTCCAGCTTGTGCTTCATCCAGCCCAGTGTTTCTCATGATATACTCTGTATATAAGTTAAATAAGCAGGGTGACAATATACAGTCTTGATTTACTCCCTTTCCTATTTGGAACCAGTCTATTGTTCTATGTCCAGTTCTAACTGTTGCTTCCTGACCTGCATATAGGTTACTCAAGAGGCAGGTCAGGTGGTCTGGTAGTCCCATCTCTTTCAGAATTTTCCACAGTTTATTGTGATCCATGCAGTCAAAGGCTTTGACATAGTCAATAAAGCAGAAATAGATGTTTTTATGGAACTCTCTTGGTTTTTTGATGATCCAGCAGATGTTGGCAATTTGATCTCTGGTTCCTCTGCCTTTTCTAAATCCAGCTTGAACATCAGGAAGTTCACGGTTCACAAATTGCTGAAGCCTGGCTTGGAGAATTTTGAGCATTTCTTTACTAGTGTGTGAGATGAGTGCAATAGTGTGGTAGTTTGAGCATTCTTTGGCATTGCCTTTATTTGGGATTGGAATGCAAACTGACCTTTTCCAGTCCTGTGGCCACTGCTGAGTTTTCCAAATTTGCTGGCATATTGAGAACAACACTTTCACAGCATCATCTTTCAGGATTTGAAATAGTTCAACTGGAATTCCATCACCTCCACTAGCTTTGCTCATAGTGATGCTTTCTAAGGCCCACTTGACTTCATTTTCCAGGATGTCTGGCTCTAGATGAGTGATCACACCACTGTGATTATCTGGGTCATGAAGATCTTTTTTGTACAGTTCTTCTGTGTATTCTTGCCACCTCTTCTTAATATCTTCTGCTTCTGTTAGGTCCATATCATTTCTGTACTTTATTGTGCCCATCTTTGCATGAAATGTTCCCTTGGTATCTCTAATTTTCTTGAAGAGATCTCTAGTCTTTCCTATTCTGTTGTTTTCCTCTATTTCTTTGCATTGATCGCTGAAGAAGGCTTTCTTATCTCTTCTTGCTATTCTTTGGAACTCTACATTCAGATGGGAATATCTTTCCTTTTCTCCTTTGCTTTTGACTTCTCTTCTTTTCACAGCTATTTGTAAGGCCTCCTCAGACAGCCATGTTGTTTTTTGCATTTCCTTTTCTTGGGGGTGATCTTGATTCCTGTCTCCTGAACAATGTCACGAACCTCCGTCCATAGTTCATCAGGCACTCTTTCAGATCTAGTCCCTTAAATCTATTTCTCACTTCCACTGTATAATCATAAGGGATTTGATTTAGTTCATACCTGAATAGTCTAGTGGTTTTCCCCACTTTCTTCAATTTAAGTCTGAATTTGGCAATAAGGAGTTCATGATCTGAGCCACAGTCAACTCCTGGTCTTGTTTTTGCTGACTGTACAGATATGGTTTAGTAAGTCATATTTTAAATACTATAATCATCCTTTAGAATAATTTGTGTCTTATTCAGTTTTCAAAATCATTGGAGGTCAGTTTATGTCATCTGCTGTTTTAGCCAATTCCCATTCAAAATGAATTTAGTTATCTTTGATGATAAGCTTCTCAAAGCCCTGGAATAGTTACTAATGTTCCTAGAAACATAGGCTCATTCCTCTACTGAGAGTTTACATTTGTATTTTCTAAATTTCTGGAGCATTACCAGTTTGCAGCCACTTAAATCCACCATTTGGTGCTGATATGAATGAGATACAATTCCCTGGAAACATGGGCATTTGGTTTATAAACTCTCAGAGACACATTTTTTACCCATGCAACAAGAAGACAATTCAATCTCTCCCAGCAAGAAAATTCTTCCCATAGCTCTAGAAAGATGGGGAAGGGCACTGGATTTCTGCTGATTTGTCTGATTTTGAGGAAGACATCTTTTGTCTTTCTTCTCTGGAGGGTGCCTTGGGCTTTTATCTGTCAGCCTCTCCCCACATGTCAATTTAGCAGCTGCTTTTATCCAGACCAGCAAATGCCCCAAAGGGCAAAAGTCAGCTGTGGCATTCCTGCTCTCTTCCCTGTTCTTCCTTCTCCTGTATTTTGGGCTGCATTTCTCATTATACTTCAGGTCTTCTATGCTTAAAGAAGTTTTCAGATATCTCCCAGTACTTTCATTTCTTTCAGTAGAGATGCTGATCTGAATAAACTAGACACCCCACAGTCCCCATTACCTGACATGGAAATCCCTCAAACAATATTTCTTTCCTGTCTCCCACTTTTGTGACCTGCCATGTCTGAATACTGGCAGCCAAAGTCACTGAGGTTCACTGGCTTCAGTTTCCTCAACTGTAAAATGGGGTTAATGATTTTCATTACCTCATAGAATTATGAGACTCAGGTAGATAAAAGTTCTCAACAAATCATAGATACTCAGTTCTTTTTTGTGTGTGTATGCTCAATCATGTCCAACTCTTTGTAACTGCATAGACTATAGCCCGTCAGGCTCCTCTGTCCATGGAATTCTCTAGTCAAGAATATTGGAATGGGTTGCCATTCCCTTCTCCAGGGGATCTTCCTAACCCAGGGACTGAACCCATGTCTCTTGTATCTTCTTCATTGGCAGGCAGATTCTTTTGTGCCACCTGGTAAGCCCCATAATTATTACATATACATATAATAATGTTTATAGATAATAAATTATGTAAATGATAAATGTATATAATAAGGCTATTTATTATATAGTGTAGGGGAGAAAAAATAATTTTCCCTCTACCTCCCCTTCTAACCTCTTTGGAGCAGTTCTTCAGAGCGATCTGAAATGCTGTCTTCTGGGCTATAGTCCTCATTTTGCTCCATATAAAATTTAACGCATAACTCTTATATTGTACATTTTTCTTCAGTCATTAGTCAGCGGGAGGCATTTTGTTTTTTCAAAAGTCCTCAGTGATTCTAATGTTCAGCCAGAGTTAAGAATCACAGTTGTCTTCCTCCCATTTTTCCATTGGTTGTTTATTTTTCTAATTGATTTGTGGAAATTCATTATATATTCTGATATTAATATCTGACTTACATATGTTTATAGGGATTCTCTGTACCCTATATTTAATGATGCTGCAACTTAATGAATTCTTTCAGAAAAGACTATTAACACAGCATTCCAAAAGAAATTCATAGCTTTTAAGACACTTACCCTAGAACATATAACATATAATTACCACACACATGTGTATATATATAAATATATTAAAAATCACGGAGAACATAACATGAAAACATCATATAGCTACTAAATTGAAAAAGATCACAAGTATTGATAGTGTGAGTTTCTTTTTAAAAAAAAAAATTAAGCGTGGAGCCTTAGATATAGCAGCTCCAGTAAATTTTATTGAATAAAGACAAACTTTTGAAGAATTTTTTAATAAGAAAGGAGAAATATATCCTTAATCTTTTTATAGTGGTAACTTTGCATTACTGTGACTAGAGGGGAGAAGGAAAGACTTTTTAAATAAAATAACTACTAATAAAAAGTAGAAAAATATACCATCATGTAGTCAGAAAATCTGAATCCTTCAGGTTTAGCACTTCATTTATTCAATTATTATTTAATGGAAAACCTGCTACATGCCAGGTACTGGGATTAAGTATCCATAGAAGACAAGGTGACTGAAAATTTTAATCCTGTATTTGAACAGAGCTCTCAAGGAATAATTATGTATATTTTTATAATGCTTTCCCTCCCCCAGAAATCCAGCCAACAAATTTATAGGAAGGGATCTAAAACTGGTGCTAGTCAGGACATCAGAGCAGTAAAAGAAGTATTTGATGAATACGATTTTCAAACTATCCTTAAATCAAAAGACATCTCAAGAAATGACAGAGGGTGTCACAAAAGCTCCAAACTCCATCTCCCAGCGCTCTGTGGACTTGTGTTGGATTTGTCAAGTCCAGTGGTCATTGCCTACAGCAGAAGCAGTGAGTCTGCACATGCTTGGCGTTCTCTGTCTGCAGAACAAAAAAGCAGCCAGGATCGGGAAGACATCATATATGGCTTCTAGCAATCCTAGACCTCCCTCCTGCTGCTTCACAATTCAATTGTGTGAAAACTGGGCTAGACAGATTGAAGACCCTGTGTGTGTGTGTGTGTGTGTGTGTGTGTGCGCGCGCGCGCGGTCAGTCGCTCAATCGTGTCCACCTCTTTGCAACCCCATGTTACAGTTCACCGGGCTCTTCTGTCCCTGAGATTCTCCAGGCAGGAATACTGGAATGGACTGCCATTTTCCCAAACCAGGGATCGATCCCACATCTCCTGTGTCTCCTGCACTGCAGGTGGATTCTTTACCACTGAGTTGTCGGGAAAGCCTGAGCCCTGTAACTACTTGTCAATGTGTTTATGAAACATGGGAACTGCAGAAGCACTAGATAAGCTTTTATTTACTATGAATTTCCCTTGTAGTAAGAGTTAAATGCTGTGTGACATTTTTGATTAACAATCCTTAGAGTGAGTTTCTGATGATAATATTATCGAGTTGGAGCTCAAATTTTTTGCCACCCAACAGGCCAGCAAGTTGAGAAACAAGGTACTGAGGCAAGGAGTAGCATTTTATTTGGAAAACTGGCAAACTGAGAAGATGGCAGACTAACATCTTAAAGAACCATTCTGTTTGGGTTTGAAAACAAGCTTCTTCTGTGCTACAGAGGGGGAGATGAGAGAGAGTAAGATCAAAAGGTGAAGGGCTATTGCAGAGTTCTCGGAGCCTGCCAGACCTTGAAGCTGACATGTTAATTCTTTGGTATTGCAGCATTTGTTCATAGTAGGCCTGGACATGTTGCTCCTGTAAGTCTTCAACGAGTGTCATTTCCTGTCCTAAGACAAGTGTTCTTTCCTGTCCTGCAACAGCTTATCTCTTTATGAAATATGTGATCACTAAGCAAAGGAGAGTTATCTTTCTAATAATTCATACTTCAAGCTATAGGTCACAATCCTTTTATGATTAATGTGCCTGTGTGCAGAATTAGCAAGGCAATTAGCTGTAGAGTATAAAATTTAGAGCTTAAAAAAAATAGATTCAGTATGGAGTCAGATTAGTTCTTCCCTGTTACAAGAAGAAATTGCAAAATAATTATTTATAGAATAAAAATAACTTGTCTATAGATAGTGCAAATCAGTTTACATTATCAAGGGAAACAGCCTATCTTGGTAAATCCTGCTTTGGGATGAAAGCAAAAGCTAATTGCAAAAGATCAAAGAGAAACGGGCCCCAAATGCTTGGTTGCCATTTTCTAGTTTTCCATCCATAGGGAAATGGAACAAATTACATGTAATAAGCAGCATATAGGAAAAGGGAAGTTTCTATCATCCTTGAATAAAAAGAAAACTCACATTAAAGGATACTTCTATGGGCACAGAAGTAAAAATGTGTTGAAAGGAGAAGGCTAGTGATGTTTCTGATCATTCAGTTTCAATGTTTGGTGGATTTTCACCACCAACAAGCGATTCTTGGGCATCAGCTGAGTGTCCTACGTTTAACTCAGTTATGACACTATCTGCCTGGAGACAACCTCAGATTCCATGAGTAATGGGCTCAGTCTTACAAGTCCGTCTCCCTTCCACGTGCATGCTCAGTCACTTCAGTCCTGTCTGACTGTTTGCAATCCCATGGACTGTAACCCTCCAGGGTTCTTTGTCCTTGGGATTGTCTAAGCAAGAACACTGGAGTAGGTTGCCATTTCCTCCTCCAGGGGATCTTCTGACCCAGCTAAGGAACCTGGGTCTCCTGTGTTGCAGGCAGATTCTTTACTGCTGAGCCACTGGGGAAGCCCTTTCTCTCCCACTTCAGATGCCAATTCCAAGTCCAGGTTAGCTCTGCTTCTGACCCAACTGGATATAAGTCAGAGGTTCCATGACCAGTTTCTCTGGTTCAGTTAACTTGCTAGAGTGGCTGACAGAACACAGGAAATTTTTTTACTTATTAGATTGCTGGTTTGTTATAAAAAGACATAACTTAGGAATAGCCTGATGGCAGACACATACAGGGCAAGCTACAGGGAAAGGATGAGGAGCTTCCATGCCCTCTCTGAGAACATCAGTCTCCAGAATCTCCACCTTTTCACCAACTTAGAAGCTCTCAGAATCCCATTCTTTTGGGGTTTTATGGAGGCATCATTACAGAGGTTTGATGATCAAATAATGGTGAGACATTGATGTTAACCTCCAGCCTCTCTCCCCTTCTCAGAGGTCAGGGGTGGGACTGAAAGTTTTAACCTTCCAATCACTTGGTTGGTTCTCTTGGCAGCTAGCCCCCATCCTTTGATGTGGCTTAAAAGTCACTTAACAGAACAAAACAAAAAACAGAACAAAAGACAGCTTTGTCACTCTGAATGCTTAGGAAATTCGAAGAGTCTTAGGAGAGTTCCTCTGGTGGCTCAGTGGAAAAGAATCTGCATTGACAATACAAGAAACAGGAGTTCAATCCTTGGATTGGGAAGATCCCCTGGAGAAGGAAATGGCAACCCACTCTGGTATTCTTGCCTGGGAAATCCCATGGACAGAGGAGCCTCACAGACTGCAGAGTTGGACATGATTTAGAGAGTGAAAACATATATGCACGGATTTTAGGAGCTCTGGGCCAGGAACAAGATCAAATACACACTTCATCACATTAACAGAAAAGAGAACAAAAACTCTTAAATGGTTACTTGGGGGAAGGGAAAGGGCTAGATGTAGAGGACAAAGAAAGGGGTACTTTGCCTCTGTCTTTCATTTCCTCAAAATATTTGAATATTCTGTAGTGGCAAGTCTTCACATATTATTTATGTGATACAATTAAGGCAACATTTAAAAAAAAATCTGGACAGAATTCATCAGTTAATAGCAAAATTATACTTGCTTTTCAGGCCTGATGTAAAAATGTACTCATTCATTCAATCAATCATTAAGTCCCTAATTATCAAGTTCATAAACTACCAAACAAAAGGGCCTCAGCAATGAATAAGCTGGATTTACTCCCTGATATGACAGAGTTCAAATTCTAATGGAGGAAGGCACAGGATAAATAGCTAAGCCACAGCTCACTAAGAATG
The DNA here is from genome assembly GCF_019923935.1 of Bubalus bubalis. Classification (NCBI taxonomy): domain Eukaryota; kingdom Metazoa; phylum Chordata; class Mammalia; order Artiodactyla; family Bovidae; genus Bubalus; species Bubalus bubalis. The sequence goes on from NC_059161.1 coordinate 46,233,466, forward strand.
GTGGTGTTCTGACTACCTGAAGAGACAAGCTTACATAGAAAGGCCAGGCAAGAAACAGTCAGACAGGATTTAGTGACTTGATAACAACAACAAATGACAACAAAAACCAAACAGATTCTGCTCCAGGCACAGACTCTGAATTCCCAGACATTAGAGCAACAGGACAGGGGAGGCTGGCCCTTCCTTTAAACCTTAGACACTAACAAAGAAGTTTCTTAGTAGACCACAGGGCCATGTTCAACTTCTCTTTGGGCCAGTCTGACCCTGGGGGCAATACATTTGGAAAACAGAAAAATTACTCAGGCTCTTCAAAAAATACACTTGAAATACATTTTCTGGTTAACTGTATGAAGCCCTGCCGTCCTTCTCCAGCCAGTTTCCAAAGAGCCTTTCCATTCCACGGCTTCCTCTTTCCTACTTTCCACTGGTAAGCCCTGAAATACTTCTCCATACCAGAGAATCATTTTTAATCCCTGAGAGTCACAACCAAACACCTGCAGCATGACTCATGAAAGAAATGAATCATGGCTTTCTGACAGAAAAATGTAGGGACTATGAGGCAGGACTCATTGTTTTTACTCTCTCTAAATGTATTGGAAGCAATCTGACCATCTATCACCTGTGATGCCAGTTTGTGGTCTATTCCTAACTATATTATTTATGTATGGCATTTAGGGAGAAGGGGAAAAAGGGGTTGCTAGCATCTGAGTGTCTGAAACTGCTTTGCTAATATAGAACTCATATTAGGTCATCTATTCTGTGGAAGAGGTTTCCCAGGTGGCTCAGTGGTAAAGAATATGCCTGCCAATGCAGAAGACATGAATTCGACCCCTGGATTGGGAAGATCCCCTGGAGAAGGAAATGGTAACCCACTCTAGTATTCTTGCCTGGAGAATTCCATGGACAGAGGAGCCTGGAAGGCTACAGTCCATAGGGTCGCAAGAGTTGGACTCTACTTAGTGACTAAATAACAACAACATTTCTGTGGAAGAGTCTGACACTTTGGTACTTAGGGCTACTGGAGGCATATTCAGTTAACATTTTCTCTAAGACCACAGTTCTATGCTAAGTCAACTATTGCTTTACGCATCAAGGACTAGGGTTGTTATGTCTTAACGGAAAGCATGGCTTTTGATGTCGTTTATGCCTGGGCCTAAATCCCAGAATCTGCGGGATTCTGATATTTGTGTTTCTGAGACTTTGTTGCCTGTTTCTGAAGGACTAAAATGAGAAAATACATGTTAAGCGATTAACACTGTGTCTATTAGTCATATTTTGCTGTGATAATAATCCCCTAATTTTCATGGCTTACAACTCAAGCATTTATTTCTCAGAGTTTTGCAGGTAAGTTATGGTTGGTTTCTATGTCTTCTCATTTGGGGACCAAGATTGAAGGAGCAGCTCCTTTACGGGATATGCTTGTCTCATGGTGGAGGACAGGAGCAGAAAAGAGCTAGCAAAAACCTGGACTTGGTACTACCATACTGTTGCTTCAGCCCACAGTCCATTGTACAAAATAAGTTCCTATGTGGAGGGAGGGGAGGGTGAATATTTGAGCAACAGTAATACAATCTATTATTGTAGACAAGACTGAAGCGACTTAGCAGCAGCAGCAGCAGCAGCAGCAATACAATCTATGAACTAAGCTGGAAACATGACAATTACTTACATGTTAGCCTCCATTCTTTCCCAATGCCTGTAGGAGTTGATAAATAAATGTGTCAATGAAAAGCCAACTCTGTAGCTAGCCTAAAATTGTGACATAAAATTGGTTGGCTGCTCTCCATGCTGAACCCAAATACCTTTGCCTTCATCAGTTTTATAGTCCAAGAACTGTTTCACCATTTCCAGATCTACTCCCAAATTCCTCACTCCAACCACTTGCTTCACTCTCCCCTGCAGCACCGCACTTAACCTTGTGCCCTGACACTAACTGGGGAAGACCCCCACTTTCCACCCTCTCCATAACTCCAACAGCCCTGGGGCCACATAGGATCCTGCCGCTCTAGGCTCTGTTTGCTAGGCACAAAATGACTCTGTGAGCCAGAATTTGACCAACATCTTTGCCATTGAAACAGTGCATCAAGCATCAACACTTAGCCTGAACTATCCAAATAACTGAAAAATAGTCTATAGTCACATGGCCATATCACATTGTTATTTTTGGATGTAAGTCTGTACATTTTAATAAATTCTGGTCTTTAAATGACTTTTCAATGGTATTGTTATTGGGGGAAGGAGGAAGTTTGAGGTGGGCACAAGAACTAGTTGGCAATCCTAACTAAAAGGAATGGGGGACTTCCCTGGTGGTCCAATGGTTAAGAATCTGCCTGCCAATGCAGGGGACACAGACTTGAGCCCTGGGTCTGGGAAGATCCCACTACGCCTACATTCTGCAACTACTGAGCCCCAAAGCCCTAGAGCCTGTGCTGAGCAACAAGAAGCCACTGTAAAGATTGCCTGCATCTGGAAGTAAAATACCTTTATTGTCAGACATAGGGAAACGGGGCTGAGATGCCTGGTAAACAAACGTTGCTACTTTTAAATTTTACTAGTCAAAACTCTGTTTAGATTCTTCACTAACTGAGCACCTAAAACATGTTCTTTGTCCTGTCAATACCTGTCAATTCCTCACAAAAGTATTATTTCTTTGTCTAAAAAGTTTAAAAGCAGTCTGGTTTGGCCACTTCTTAGGTCCCATTTCTGTGGATCTGTGTGTGCACAAATTAAAATCTGTTTCTCCTGTTAAACTATATTGTGTAATTTAATTATTAGTCCAGACACAAGTACTCATGAGAGGTAAGGGAAAATTTGCCCCTCCCTGATGATGGTATTAGAAATGAGTAAGGAGTGGCAGATGGTGTGGTTACAGTCCCTTTGAGCACTTCCAGGATTGATGGCATGGGAATTTTCAATGGTTTACAGAACACTTAACTCACAGCTGTGTTAAGCAAAGAGGGTGCACAATTACAGAGGCATATTGGGGTGGTATTTCTGAGCTGTGAACATTTTTTTTTGTAGTTAACAATGAGATGGCCTTGGATTTTGAGCCCATCTGAGAGTCCTGGGACATTTTAAGTCTCCAGAAAAATGAACAACTTTCCAGCCAGTTTGCTTTCTTTTTTTTTTTTCATTGACATTATTTTTTGTTTGTTTGTTTATTTATTTTTGGCTGTGCTAGGTCTTCCTTGCTGCGTGCAGGCTTTCTGTAGTTGCAGCGAGTGTGGACTACTCTCTAGTTGCGCTATGCAGGCTTCTCTTGTTGTGGAGCACAGTCTCTAGGCGGACAGACTTCAATAGCTGTAGCTTGTGGGCTCAAGAGGGCAGATTCAGTAGTTGTGGCCAAGGGGCTTAGTTGTTCCACATCATGTGGGATATTCATGAACCAAGGGCTGAACCGATGTCCCCTGCATTGGCAGGTGGATTCTTAACTGCTGGACCACCAGGGAAGTCCCACTATTTCCTTATTTTTTAATTGACTTTATTAAATGATTCATAAATTAGGCAGCATCCCATCTAACAAGTAGAAAAGTGCTTTTCAGCCAGTTTCTAATAACTTTTTAAAAATATATTTATTTATTTTTGGTTGCGTTGGGTCTTCATTGCTGCATGCAGGCTTCCTTTAGTTGCAGTGGGTAGGGCCTACTCTTTAGTTGCAATGTGTGGGCTTCTCATTGCAGTGGCTTCTCTTGTTGCAGAGCATGGGCTCTAGAGTACTCAGGCTTCAGTAGGTGTGGGCTTCCCTTGTAGCTCAGTTGGTAAAGACTTTGCCTGCAGTGCAGGAGACCTGGGTTGGGAAGATCCCCTGGAGAAGGAAATGGCAACCCACTCCAGTATTCTTGCCATGGACAAAGGAGCCTGGCAGGCTACAGTCCATGGGGTTGCAAGAGTCTGACACGACTTAGCGACTAACTCCCCCACCCCCACCGAAGCTACTTTATTTGATGTGATTTGGTAATTAAACAAATATTAATAAAGTTTTCATGTATGCCCATTATATTACTATGAGATAAAGAATGTGAAGTGTGTCATCAGAGCAGAAAACCCAAATTTTGTAGTCAGGGAAGGCTTTCTGGAAGAAATGACATCTAACCCAAAGGATGGGTAGAAGTTATCCAGGTACAGATGGGAAGGAAGAGTGTTCCAGTCAGCGGGAACAATAAGAAATGTTGGAAGAGCTGAAATTCAGTTATTATGCAGGAGCCAAAGTGAGGGTGGCAGGAAATGTGAAAAAGTTGGAAAGATGGACAGAGGCCTTGGTGTCAGGTTAAGATGTTTAGACTTTATATTAAGGTAAGATAAGGGCATTAAACATTTTAAGGAGGGATGTGCCCATGACCAGATTTTAGTTTTAGAAAGATTATTATTTCTAAGGGTGGAGTAAGATGATTGGCTTTTCTTTTTAGAAAGAAATCCTATAAGGAGGTAAGGGAGGTCTAAAAGTATTTAAGGAGGGTACCATTGTAAGGTCTTAAGGAGAGTGACAAGATGAGATATGCATTTTAGAAGGAGTTCTAAAAGGTATAAATGGTTAACTAACTGGTGACCCAGAGGAAGCAGTGTCAAGTTGAGAGTCAAGGCCTCCACCATGTCCCACCTCTGCTTTCTTTGCCAGCGCTGCAGCCAGGCCCTGAAGCTGAATCCCTCTGTGGAGCCCTCCCAGGAACCTGGAGCTTCGATGCTCATCTCAGCTCAGGGAGAGACAAGAGAAACACCGGAGGGAGGCCCTCCCTCCAAGGAGGAGGCAAACCTCGAAAATCTACAGGATGGTGCCTTTTGCAGGACTCCTCACCCCCCCAGTGGTGGGATGTCCTGGGACTATTCCAGCTTCACCCTGCTTGGGAGGTTGGAGCCCTGGAGGAGTCTCGAGAGCATCCAGAGGACTATTAGGGACAGTTCTGACATCCTCTCTGGTGAAACAGAGGTGGACCACCCGCTGTGTGTGGACTGTACTGACTACCTTTTAGAGGTACTGGACGTTGAACTCGCCATCACAGAATCTGACGTTCAGAACTACAAACGCTGTTTGGAGACCAGGAAGTGGGTGAGTGAGGATGACAGGGAGATGCTGCAGGAGAAGCTGAAGGGCCTGGAGTTGGAGGAAGCGAGGCTACTCCAGGAAGTGGCAGAGGTGGAAAAGAACCAAGAAAGGGTAGCAGCCGATCTTGAGGCAGCCCAGGCAGAGACTAAGATGCTGGAGCAGCAAGAAAAGCAGTACTGGAAGGACTACACTAAACTGAAATGGCAACAATTAGAACTACATGAGGAGCTGAGCAGTGTGGAGACGCGACTACAGTACGCCCAGATCCAGTGCAACCAGTTGGAGAAAACCGACGTCTTTAATGCCACCTTTGAGATCTGGCAAGACGGCCCCTTAGCCATCATCAATAACTTCAGATTGGGCCGCCTCCCCACTGTCCCTGTGTGCTGGAATGAGATCAGTGCAGCCTGGGGACAGACAGCCTTGCTGCTCCTTGCTCTGGCCAATACAACTGGACTGGAGTTTCAGAGGTACCGTCTCATCCCCTGCGGAAACCATTCCTACCTGAGGTCTTTAATAGAGGACTGTGCCGAGTTGCCGTTGTTCTCTAGTGGGAAGCAGAATGTTTTCTTACATAACAAATTTGATCAGGCTATGATGGCTTTCCTGGACTGCATGCAGCAGTTCAAGAAAGCAGCTGAGAAAGGTGAGTCAGGTCTCTGTTTGCCCTACAAGATTCATGTGAAGAAAGGCCTGATGGAAGACCCTGGAAGCAGCAGTGGATTCTATTCCATCAGAACCCACTTGAACACGGAGGAGGACTGGACGAAGGCACTCAAGCTCATGCTTATAAATTTTAAGTGTAGTCTCACTTGGGTCTCCTTAAGGTATGGTCAAAAATAATTTATTCTACAAGGGGGAGATTATTTTTTTGATTTAATATATTTTATTTGTGAAAGTGTTATCAGATAAAATTTAAAACTGAAGCATGTGTGTTTATATGTTTTTGGTTGTGCTGGGTCTTCATTGCTGTGCGTGGGCTTTCTCTAGTTGCGGGGAGCAGGGGTTACTCTTCCTTGCGGTGCTCAGGTTTCTTATTGTGGTGGCTTCCTTCCCCTGTTGTGGAGCACAGGCTCCAGGTGTGTGGGCTTCATCAGCTGTGGCTCTCGGGCTCGGTAGTTGTGGCTCATGGGCCCTAGAGCACAGGCTCAGTAGTTGTGGCCCGCAGATTTTAGTTGCTCCTTGGCATGTGGGATCTTCCCAGATTAGGGATTGAACCCATGTCCACTGCATTGGCAGGCAGATTCCTATCCCCTGCACCACCAGGGAAGTCTTACTTTAAAAACGAATGGCCACACAGGCACTAATTTAAAATTATTGTCCTGAGCAACCCCAAATTTATTGCTGTCTTTCCCCGAACGTTTGTCCTCTCTCCCATTTTTCCTAAACATTCAAAAGGAGGAAGATTAAGTCACAAGATGACAAGACTACTTCTCCATTAAAATGGAATAAAGATTGCAGAAAAAACTGAAATGGGTGGTGGTGAGGGTGATGAGAGGATGGGATATTAAGGAGAGAGGTGGGGACGTGCTCAATTGTGGCCAACTTTTTGCAACCGCATGGACTGTAGCCCACCAGGTTCCTCTGTCCATGGAATTTTCCAGGCAAGAATACTGGAGTGAGTTGCCATTTCCTTCTTCAAAGGAGAGAGGTGGAGGTTTTTAATTTTTTATGAGGAAAGTACTTGGGCCATTGTCCATAGAACTTTGAAGTCAGGAGGTGAATATTAAAAGATAATTACATTTCTGCTGTGATACAGTAAACCCTCTTCATCCCAGAAAAGCTTTAAATAAAGCTTTCTACACTTTCTTCTGTGATTTAAAGTGAGAAGTGTGTCTTTGAGCACAAACCTTAGGTGAGGGGCTATGGAGACCAGAGAAGACTGGAAGCATTTCTACTGGCCAATGCTCAGGTAAGGGTCACAAAGCGAACCCTTACAGAGAACTGAAGATTGTAAAAGTCAGAGGATTCTGCAAATTGTGAGACTTTCCTGGTGATCCGGTGGTTAGAACTCTGTGTTTCCCCTGTGTGGGGCACAGGTTCAATCCCAGGTTAGGGAACTAAGAGCCTGCATGCAGCTGCAACATGCATTCATTGATGCCAAGTTGTTTTTTTTTTTTTGACAAAATACAAAAATTTCAAAAAAGCCTATTGTGTCATGTCATTTACTCGATTCTCCATTGCTCTCAGAAGAAAGTCCCAAATTCTTACCGTGACTTTTAGCCTGGGTAATCTGTCCTTCCTGCCTCTCTAGGCTCACCTCATATTTCTCCCAGCTCCTTTCTGTTCCCAAATATGCTCACTCCACTCTCCTTCTGCCTTTGGCCCATGCTCTTCCCTGTATGTTTTCTGAAATTTATTTTTGGTGTGCTGGGTCTTTGTTGCTGTTCCCGGGCCTTCTCTAATTGCAGTGAGTGAGGGCTACACTCTAGTTGCAGTGTGCGGGCTTCTCATTGTGGTGGCTTCCCCTGTTGTGGAACAGGGGTGGGTTCTAGGATGCGTGGACTTTAGTAGCTATGGTGCACACGGGCTTAGCTGCTCTGCGGCATGTGAAATCAGAATCAAGGATGGAACCCGCATCCCCTGCACCGGCAGACACATTCTTTACCACTGAGCCACCAGGAAATCCCTGATAGCTAGCTACTTTAGCTCAGTGGTCCAGATGATGCCTAGAAAGACCCTCATACATATTAAACATCTGTCAGTAGAAATCACTGTGGAAAATAAGAACAGGGAGTTGACTAATTTGTCATGGACTCAAGGCTTCCTGGGTAGCTCAAATGGTAAAGAATCTGCCTGCAGTAAGGGAGACCCAGGTTCATCCCTGGGTCAGGAAGATCCCCTGGAGAAGGGCTTGGCAACCCACGCCAGTATTCTTGCCTGGAGAACTCCACGTACAGAGGAGCCTGGCAGGCTACAGTTCATGGACTCGCAAAGCGTCAGACACAACTGAGTGACTAACACACACACAGATGTAATTAGGGGGCTTCCCAGGTGGTGCCAGTAGTAAAGAAACTGCCTGCCAATGCAGGTAGATGTGAGATGCACAGATTCGATCCTTGGGTTGGTAAGACCCCCTGGAGGATGGCATGACAACCCACTCTGGTATTCTTGCCTAGGAAATCTCATAGACAGAGGAGACTGCTGGGCTTCTGTCCATAGGGTCACACAGAATTGGACAGGATTGAAGCAACTTAGCATGCAAAAGTAATAGGAAACTCCTAGGAGATTAAGCTTCCCTGGTGGCTCAGATGGTAAAGAGTCCACCTGCAATGCAGGAGACCTGGGTTTGGTCCCTGGGTCAGGAAGATCCCATGGAGAAGGAAATGACTACTCACTCCAGTATCCTGGACATGGGGTTGCAAAGAGTCATTCGTGACTGAGCAACTAACTCTTTCACTTTCACTTTCCAGCCTTCAGACCTATTTACTGGAACAAGTTAAATGCCATCTTGAAGAAATAATCAGATTAGTCTAGAAATGTGGCTCCATGTGGCCTAGGTTTTAAGAAGTAGACATTTTTTTTTTTTTTTTTTTAAGTAGGAGGTGTGTATTAAAAGAAATAAATGAGACATAACTGAATATAATGAGAACCCTGAGATGAAAAAAGGAGCCCCTGACTGCTGTCACTGAGTTGGCCTGACTTTAACAGCTGGAGTTCTCCTAGATAACATAAATAACTTTACAGAACAAAAGAATCCCCTCACTCTGTGACTATGATGGAGCAAGACAAGAACAAGTCTAGTCTGTAGTGCTGTCTAAGAGACAAAAACAAGAACATTTCCAAACCACAAAAATGGCCAAACATTCCCCTTTCCTGCTGTGTTTCTTTTGCTTTCACATAAAAAATCAAGATAATCGTAGAACTGTCCTTGCTTTTGACAAGTCCAGGCAAAACCCAGGAATCCACACTTCATCCAGATGCCACCTTCATTCCTTCCCTGTGGCATCTTTCCCTCCTTGCAGAGAACTGATCAATCCAAATTTGTTCACATAGGTTCCCAGTCTTTGGCTGGAGGGCAGCAATCATTTTGATTAGATCCTGGCTTGAAAAAGCAAGCTCAGTTCAGTCACTCAGTCGTGTCTGACTCTTTGCAACCCCATGGACTGCAGCACGCCAGGCTTCCCAGTCCGTCACCAACTCCTGGAGTTTTTTCAAACTCATGTCCATCAAGTTGGTGATGCCATCCAGTCATCTCATCCTCTGTTGTCCCCTTTCCCTCCTGCCTTCAATTTTTCCCATCATAAGGGTTTTTTCTAATGAGTCAGTTCTTCACATCAGGTGGCCAAAGTATTGGAGTTTCAGCTTCAGCATCAGTCCTTCCAGTGAATATTCAGGACTGATTTCCTTTAGGATGGACTAGTTTGATCTCCTTGCAGTCCAAGAGACTCTCAAGAGTCTTCAACATCACAGTTGAAAAGCATCAGTTCTTTGGTGGTCAGCTTTCTTTATAGTCCAACTCTCACATCCATACATGACTACTGGAAAAACCATAGCTTTGAGAAGACAGACTTTTGTTGGCAAAGTAATGCCTCTGCTTTTTAATATGCCATCTAGGCTTGTCATAGCTTTTCTTCCAAGGAGCAAGTGTCTTTTAATTTCATGGCTGCAGTCACCATCTACAGTGATTTTGGAGCCCCCCAAAATAAAGTCTCTCATTGTTTCCATTGTTTCCCCTTCTATTTGTCATGAAGTGATGGGATGGGATGACATGATCTTAGTTCTCTGAATGTTGAGGTTGTGTGTGTGTGTATAGCAGAGTTATATTCGAGTAAACAGCATGGATCACAAGTCCCTTGAAAGTCTACAATCTGACAGATAGGTTAGTAGTTCTAATTCCCCACACCATTATGAAATGGTCAAAGAGACCAGGAAAAGGTGACCCAGAAAGGAAAGTTCAGTCCTCATGCTTTCCCCATTTTTGGTCACTCCCCTCACAGGGACCTTGGGTGTCTCTTGGCATTGGCAGGTCTGTATAAACCCCTGACTAGGCTCCCCTGTTTGGGGCTGCCTTCAGCCATTACAAGGCACCGAGAAACCGCAAAGCAGGGCCCGTCGCTTGCTTCACTCAGGGCATGTCATTCATTCACACAAACACACTGTAGAGTTAGTAAAGCAAAGCAGAAAATGTGTATTCTGAGAAGGCAGAGAGGTTAGAGCTCTGAGTGTTCTTACCTTGTCCTGAAGATCCTGGACAAGCCCCCAAGATGATAGCTTACAGTGAACCGTATTGGATTCATGATCTCCAAAGAAAGTTTAGCTTCGGGACCAAGGACCAGGCTTGATCACTCAAGAGCTTTTGTGTAGAAGTTTTATTAAACGGGGGAAGGGGACAGAGAGAGCTTCTGATGTAGACATCAAAAGGGGGATGAAGAGTGCCCCCTGAATGTTGAGTTTTAAGCCAACTTTTTCATTCTTCTCTTTCACTTTCATCAAGAGGCTCTTTAGTTGTCTTTGCTTTTTGCCACAAGGGTGGTATCATCTGTGTATCTGAAGGTATTGATACTTCTCCCGGCAATCTTGATTCCAGCTTGTGCTTCATCCAGCCTGCCATTTCACATGGTATACTCTGCACATAAGTTAAATAAGCTGGGTGACAATATACAACCTTGATGTATTCCTTTCCCTATTTGGAACCAGTCTGTTGTTCCATGTCCAGTTCTAACTGTTGCTTCTTGATCTGCACACAAATTTCTCAGGAGGCAGGTCAAGTGGTCTGGTATTCCCATCTCTTTCAGAATTTTCCACAGTTTGTTGTGATCCATGCAGTCAAAAGCTTTAGCATAGTCAAGCAGAAGTAGGCTAAATTTGCCTATTACTCCAGGTATCTCTTTACTTCCTACTTTTTCATTCCAGTCCCCTATAATGAAAAGGATATCTTTTGGGGGTGTTAGTTCTAGAAGGTCTTGTGGTCATAATAGAACTGTTCAACTTCAGCTTTTTTCAACATTACTGGTTGGGGCATAGATTTGGACTACTGTGATATTGAATGGTTTGCCTTGGAAATGAACAGAGATCATTCTATCATTTTTGAGATTGTATCTACGTACTGAATTTTGGACTCTTTTGTTGACTATGATGGCTACTCCATTTCTTCTAAGGGATTCTTGCCCTCAGTAATAGGTATAATTGTCATCTGAGTTAAATTCGCCCATTGCAGTCCATTTTAGTTCACTGATTCCTAAAATGTCAATGTTCACTCTTGCCATCTCCTGTTTGATGACTTCCAATTTACCTTGATTCGTGGACCTAAGATTCCAGGTTCTTATGCAATATTGATCTTTACAGCATCAGACTTTACTTCCATCACCAGTCATATCCACAACTGGGTATTGTTTTTGCTTTGGCTGTGTCTCTTCATTCTTTCTGGAGTTATTTCTCCAGTCTTCTCAGTAGCATATTGGGCACACACTGACCTGGGCAGTTCATCTTTCAGTGTCATACCTTTTTACATTTTCATACCGTTCATGGAGTTCTTAAGGCAAGACTACTTGCCTTAAGTGGTTTGCCATTGCCTTCTCCAGTGAAGTGAAGTTGCTCAGTCATGTATGACTCTTTGTGACCCCATTGACTGTAACCTACCAGGCTCCTCTGTCCATGGCATTTTCCAGGCAAGTGTACTGGAGTGGTTTGCCATTTCCTTCACCAGGGGATCTTCCTGACCCCGACCCAGGGATTGAACCTAGGTCTCCCATATTGCAAGCAGACACTTTACCCTCTGGCCACCAGGGAAGCCTGCCTTCTCCAGTGGACCATGGTTTGTCAGAGCTCTCCATCATGACCCATCCATCTTAGGTGGCCCTACGTGGCTTGGCTCATAGTTTCATTGACTTAGATGAGGCTGTGGTCCATGTGATCAGTTTGATTAGTTTTCTGTGATTGTGGTTTTCATTCTGTCTGCTCTCTGTGGGATAGGGATGAGAGGCTTTTGGAAGGTTCTTGATGGGAGAGACTGGGGGTGAGGGGTGGGGGGGAACTGGGTCTTGTTCTGATGTCCATTCTCAGTAAATATTTAATCCAATTTTCTGTTGATGGGTGGGGCTGTGTTCCCCTCCCTGCTGTTTGACCTGAGACCAAACTACGGTGAAGTTAATGAAGTAATGGTGACCCCTTCAAAAGGTCCCATGCATGCATTGCTGCACTCAGTGCCCCCAACCCTGTAGCAGGCCACTGCCAACCCATGCCTCTGCAGGAGACTCCTGGACACTCACAGGCAAGTTGGGTCAGTCTCTTGTGGCGTCCCTGCTCCTTTCTCCTGGGTCCTGGTGTGCACAAGGTTTTGTTTGTGCCTTCCAAGAGTCTGTTTCCCCAGCCCTGTGTAAGTTCTATAATCAAACCCCACTGTTCTTCAAAGTCAAATTCCCTGGAGGTTCTCAGTCCCTTTGCCAGATCCCCAGGTTGGGAAATCTCTTGTGAGTCCTAGAACTTTCTTAACAGTGTGAGAATTTACTTAGTATAATTGTTCTGCAGTTTGTGAGTTGTCTGCTCGGTGGCTCTATGTTGGAGTTAATGGTGATCTCCTTCAAAGGGCTTATGCCACACCCAGGAAGGCTGCACCCAGAGCTCCTGACCCTGTGACAGGCCACCTGAAAAAGCAACAGACAGCTCTAAGAGATGTATTGGGAAGAGTTACTGAAATTAGATCATACAGAATTTGTCTTTCTCTGTACGCCTTATTCTTTAATTTTTAAAAAGAAATAGTATAATGGTCAGGTATATACAAACCTTTTTTTTTTTTTTAATTTGAAAAATGTAATTATCAGATGTTAAAAAAAGCCCCAGCTCCTCAGCTATACTACTTATAAACTAAATAGAAAGTAGATATTCTCTTTAAACTTTCATCTTATCTTCTAAAACATGGAATTAATGATAGTAATTTAATTGTGGGGGTTCACTGACAATATTTTAAGTTAGTAAAGTACTTGGCACATTTTATTATCATCTATTGTTAAAACTATGAAGATGTTGCAAACACCTTTGTACATAAGTTTGTGTACTTATATGACATATGAGTATTTCCATATCATAAATTTCTGAAGAGGAAATTTTTGAGTAAATGGATATGAATATTTTCTAAGTTAAAAAATTTCTTCACCAAATATTGTTCTATAATGACTGCACACAAACCCACCCTGACACCTACGGAACCTAGAGCAGAAGCACCAGTGGAGTATGTATAAACACTTAAACCAAGCTACAGGCTATTCAGTGACATACATTTTATCTTTCAGCCTTGATAAATACACCATCATCACCTCAAAGGCCAGCTTCAAATTTGGAATTCTCAGATAGATACCTTGAAGTTCCAGGATGAGAGGCTACATGGGTCCGTAGTCAACGAATCATCTCCCTCTTCTCTGCCTCTGTCTCCTTTCCACAAGGCAGAGTCTCTCACACTTCCCTGTGAGCACATCAGTTTCAGGCTTCATCCACAAATCTGCAAGCAGCCATCCTTCAGTGGCCCCTTCAGGCCAAAGGTCCAAGCAGCACAATCCATCCTTGGGAAAACGGACTAAGGAGAAAGGCCTGTGTAGTTTCTGATATGGGTACTGGGCCATTTGCACAGAGATGGGCAGGGTCCTAGACACATGGAGTATGATCTCAAAGGGGATGGCCAGTCTTCTTAACCCCCTAGAACTTAACTCCAGTGGGGAAGTAGGCAGCAGATGAAGACCAGAATGGGGTTCTCTAAAGTACAGAGAGGCCCCTCTTGCTCATGTTTAAGGAGGTATTTATAAGCTTATATTCCTATTGAAGTTGCCTATTCCATCACAACATAATAACACTCGATTGTACCGATTTTGAAAACATTTAGTACTCTTTTACCTGAGAAAGTCCCAATGTTTCAACATGAATTCCTATAATTATCGTTAAACCTTTTGGTGTTTGCAACCACTTGGATTTCCTCTTTGTTGAATGAAGAACATTTTGTTAATAATTTTTAATATTGTTCAATCAAATTCCAAGATTTTCTGTATACTAGGGAAGTTAGCAGTTTGTCATAAGGGTTGCAAACATCCCCCACCTCCAGGTTTTCTTTGATCATATTTGTAATTAAATTGGTTATCTAGAAGTCTTAGTTTCAATTTTTATGTAGTCAAAATTAGTATTCTTTTCTTTATGGCATATGAGTTTTGTGTCATGATGAGAAAGATGATCTCCATTCCAAGATTATAAAATTATACACCCACAGTTTATTTTCATCTAGCACAATACAGTTTTACTGATTTTACATTAAAATATTTGATGCATCTGGAATTTATTTTAATGTAAGACTTGATTTGGGTCTCATGTTCTCTTTTATTCCAAATGCCAAGCTCATTGTCTCAATTGCTTTTATCAAATAATCCATCCTTTGACACGGGTGATTTAACTTGCCCCTGCTATAATCATGTTTTATCTCCCTAACAACACTCCACACTCAAGACAAAGGCTTTATTTTCTTGGGACCCTCACGTCAATGGGCAAGTCCTCAACAAATGTGCTCAGAAGTGTTCAACAAATACTAGGGATAAATTGGAAGGCTTTCTATTATCTAGTGAGAAAATGGCCATTACAAGATTAACTGAAATATTGGAACTTCCCTGGTGGTACAGTGGATAAGAATCCACCTGCCAATGCAGGGAATATGGGTTCGATACCTGGTCCAGGAAGATTCCACATGCCATGGAGCAACCAGGCCCGTGTGTCACAACTACTGAAGCCTGTGCTCCCTATAGCCTGTGTTCCTCTACGAGAGAAGCCATCACAATGAGAAACCAGTGCATCACGAGTAGAGTGTCGCCCTGACTGCTGCAACTAGAGAAAGCCCATGAGCAGCTACAAAGATGCTCAGTCGTGTCTGACTCTTTGCGACCCCATGGAATATACAGTCCATGGAATTCTCCAGGCCAGAATACTGGAGTGGGCAGTCTTTCCCTTCTCCAGGGGATCTTCCCAGCCCAGGTATCGAACCAAGGTCTCCCACATTGCAGGTAGATTCTATACCAGCTGAGCCCCAAGGGAAGCCCACCCAGCGCAAACAAAAAAATAAATAAATTATTAAAAAACCTTTAGGTTGTTTATATATATAAAGATTAAATGAACTAGTACCTGTAAGGTTCTTAGGATAGGATTGGTACATATTAAGGTACTACTACTCTTCTTTTAGGACTTCCCTGGTGGCTCAGATGGTAAAGCATCTGCCTGAAATGTGGGAGACCTGGTTCAATCCTTGGGTCGGGAAGATTCTCTGAGAAGAAAATGGCAATCCACTCCAGTACTCTTGCCTGGAAAATCGCATGGACAGAGGAGCCAGGTAGGTTACACTCCAGGGGTCACAAAGAGTCAGACATGACTGAGGGACTAAAGAGTCACTTTCATTCTTCTTTTGATTAGGTTAAAAAAGTATGTCCAACATTATATTTAGACAATGGCATTAACAACATAATGAGAGAAGAACTTTTACCATGTTAGTTAAGAACTCCACTTCTTGCCAGCTTCAGTGCCTGAGTCACTCCTTCCCTCCTACTCGCCATTATTTCTGAATCACACAGAGCCTAACAAAACAAATAGCTGTATGTGACCACTGACTTGGTGACCTCAGAGTCTCTTTTGTTTTTTAATTCACATGGCTTACCATCAAGATTAAGATATTATGGAGGAAAAAAGAATAAAACACAATAGTAATGTTTTTTGTTTGCTTGTTTTTATTTTTGCTTGTTGTAACTATAGTAATGAAAAAACCTTTTTCAAAGCCTGTGTT
Organism: Bubalus bubalis; assembly: GCF_019923935.1. Lineage (NCBI taxonomy): Eukaryota > Metazoa > Chordata > Mammalia > Artiodactyla > Bovidae > Bubalus > Bubalus bubalis. The sequence continues at coordinate 46,249,251 of NC_059161.1, forward strand.
GATTCCATATTTACCAATATGTAATCCTAGCTGTGTTACTTTCCCCAGGTCTATTTCCTGCTATGTCTCTGTTGATCTCTAAGCCTTCATATGAGATTTCTAAGCAGGTACTGTCACTTAACAAAGAGCCTACTTCCTATTTATTTCCCACCAAACTTTCTGAGGGCAGAACTTCTCAAAGCAGACTGATAATCACATGAACCAAGTTCTAGCTCCTAGACAGTCCTGAGCAGTATGAACACTGTTCCCCACCCCCTCCCACCCCCACTTTGGAGAAGTGCCCTAATTATGGTGAATCTGTGTTCATTCTGCTTCTGCTCTAGTAAAACCAATTTAACAAACATGTCTTGAGCAAATACTTTTGCCCAGCATGGTCCTGAGTGGTTGAAGCATCCTGGAACGAGCATGGGCTTTGCAAGCAGACAAATCTAGTTTGGGAAGATAGCTCACCTTGGGCCCAGTGAAGTTACTTAATCTCTTTGTCAATTTCCTCATCTATAAAACTCGATCATGTGATTTGGAACAATCCACAAACAAATGGAGGAGACAGCCCACTGTAGCAGAGTAATCCATTCAAGCAAGATCTGGGGCTTCCCTGGTGGTTTAGATGGTAAAAAATCTGCCTGCAAGGCAGGAGACCTGGGTTCTATTCCTAGGTCAATACCCTGGAGAAGGGAATAGCAACCCACTCCAGTATTGTTCCCTGGAGAATTCCATGGACAGAGGAGCCTGGTGGGCTACAGTCCATGGGGTCACAAAGAGTCAAACTGAAGCAACTTAGCAAGCACATGTAGATCATTTTAAACCTTCTTCCAACTCTAATATTCTATAATTTTGAAATGCCTATGTATGTAAAGCTAAGAAACCATTTCTTCCAGAATCACAGCCGATTATTTCTGTATTAAATTAGGTTATAAATTAAAAGTAACACGAGGTTGGAAAGTGAAAGTGAAAGTCACTCAGTCTTGTCCCACTCTTTGTGACCCCACAAACTTCGGCACACCAGACTCCTCTGTCCATGGGATTCTCCAGGCAAGCATGCTGGAGTCGGGTGCCACCCCTTCTTAGGGGTCTGGGTCTCTGGCACTGTAGGCAGGTTCTTTACTGTCTGAGCCACCACATGAGTTACTTTTTTTTTTTTAATTTCACTGTTACTCAATGACAAACGGGCACTTGCCGAGAACATCTGCCATTTGCCTCTGTGGGAACTGAATCCTGTGCTGCTGCAGCTGTTGACCTTTGACATGCCCTGAAGGGAGTTCAGGTGGAGAATGAGACACTTCCGCTCCAGGAATACTGGTGGAATAGGTCTTTAGATAGTTAGATATTTTCAGGAATTGATTTAATGAGCTCAGTCCTTGCATCTCCTCCTATCTAGAAAAGCCCTAAATCCCTTCATGGTGACATCAGCTCCTTGTGACTAGCAGAAAATCTTTTGTCAGATAAGTACTTGATTGCATGAACTGTTCCTTCACCAAAATCCTATATATTGACCTTGCCCCCTACCTCTTTGTTGCAGTCTCTCAGAGCTATCTGAGGTGCTATCTCCCAGGCTGCACTCCTCATTTTGCCCAAGTAAAACTTAACTCGCAGCTCTCACATTATGCCACTTTAAATCACCAGCTATTTTTTAAAGTTCTGAAATTCCTATTTGAGAAAGAGAAAAGTACATACCTTCATACCAAGGAGCTGGCCTGGTACTTACAGATAAATCAGTGTCTTCCTGGTAAACATAACAACTTCATAGAGCAACTACATCAGACAAGGCCACTCTGTGACTATCCATGGTGGAGCAAGATAAGAACAAGACCTCTCTATAATCATGTTGAACATAGGCAAAAACACAGGCATTGTCCAAGCTACAAAAACTACCCAGGCCACAAAAATGACCAAAGAGCCATTAACTTGGCCAGTGTGAGTGACTGCTATTTCTTCACAAATGACAGCTTTAGCCTTTTGCCATTTATTTTCTCTTATAGATAAGATTTATTAAAATATGTAAGTATGGAATTTCCCATTTCCTGACAGCATCCAATTCAAAGCAAAACCTTTCTGCTTTAAACTCTTTCCAAATCATCAACACTAATCCAAATCCCATAATACCTTTATATCCCCTCTTAGCGAGACCCATGTTTTCCAGTGAGTGTAATGGGCAATAACCCAACTTAACAATAGCTCTGCTTCTGGTGACCTTTGGCTAGAGATAATTAACACATTCAAAGCTGAACTATTCTCCAGAAAATTATTACCAAATGACCAATTTCTAGGGCTTTTTGCCTCTCAGAAAAGAAACCCAGAGATTTCTTGAAGCAGAATATAGTTCAGCTTCATTATTTCTGCAGTTATAGAACATTTAACTTAGCTTCTTAGGGTTTGGAAATACCCAAACAGTATTTGTCCAACACACATAATAAAGCCTAAGAGACTTCATAACTTCAATAGGTGTGTACATATGAAACTAATATAATGTTGCAAAACAACTAAACCTCAATGAAAAAAACATTTATTTTCTTTTTTTTTAAAAAGATTTAAAAGAAACCTAAATAGATGAATCCAAACTGTCTGAAAATACCTCAATCATTTGGGAGTGACGGTGGGGTTTGATAGGGGAGCAATGTAGCGTGGAGTGTGGGGAGTGATCTCCAGCCAAAGGTCACCAGAAGCAGAGTTATCTTTAAACAAGTTGGGTTATTGTCCATTACAATGAAGGGGAACACACTCAATGGAAACATGGGTCTCGGTAAGAGCAGTGTGGAGGAAAGTGGGGTTCACAGTTGGGCAGATGGGGATCCCACTTCACTGACTACCATGAGAATAGAAGCCCCTGAATTTTGTAGCATGGCAAGCCTGGATTAAAGGGTTAGGTGAAGAGTAGCTATAAATGTTAAAAGAGTTTCATGCAACACAAAGATTAACCAAAGGGCATCTAAAATTGTCAATCAGATCAGAATGCTTAACTGCTGAGGATGCTGAAATGAGGAATGCAAAAAAAGAAAAAAAGCCCAATAAAAGAAAACACAACTTCCAAATCCTTCACGCTGCCATGGCAACTGGAGCTCACAATGATGGCATCATAAAAGCAGCTGGATTTGAGCACATGTGACTGCTGTTGGGAGCTGGAGGGTGGGGAGGAGGATGAAGGCAAGATCCCACCATGAGGGAAATGGAAACTGGGCAAGGGAAAATGCACACTAATCCTGGTAACAAAAATAAAATTGGTCACAGCTGTTAGCTGTAAGAGAGGAATAAGTGGATTTTACTTTTGCATGATGTCTTTTCACCAGAGATTGTTAAAACACACTTAACTATCACCAGTTCATTCCTCGAACACCTCGCTGAGAGGACTGTCACCCCTTTTATGGGCAATACGGTCAGTTCAGTGACTCATGATTAGGCGAAAAAGGTATAAAATATTCCATAGCAACTGGCCTTTGTACTAAACACGAGTTTACAAACTCATTTGAACCCCCATATTCTCCTATACCAAAAGGTCTCTAACTTTATTCAGTAAAGCTTAACCTTAAAAGAAGTTTTTATCTCAAAATAGGGCTAAATGAAATGCATTGTTGAATCTTGGTAAAGAGTATGGGGGAGCTCCTTGTGCTATTCTTGCAGTTTATCTGCACCTTTGAATTCTATCAAAACACAAAGTACAACAAAATAACTAGAGCAGCTATGTCCAGTGCTTTTCTCAGGGCAGGGCTTTCTAGCTGTGGTGTCCACTGCTATGGCCCAGTGCCAAGTCTAGGGCTTTGCCCACAGTAGGTGATCAACCAGTGCCTGTTGCGTGAATGGGCATTCAGTGAACGATAGCAACTCTTACTGGGTGTAGTTTGCCAGGGCATTCTCACTGAAGTACCTACCAAGCAGCTCCAACAAGTCCTATATCATGAGGATATTCTCCAATGACTTCCCTGGTCACTAATATTCTTTCACCCATTCACACATATTTTCCAAGTGACTCTAGGATGCTAGGAACTGTGCCAGACGTTGATTCAGAGTTGATGAATTTCAAGCACATGGACTCATTACATTTATAGGCTGGTGGAGGAGACAGACATGAAACAAGCAATTTGCAAAAGGGAACTGGCCTTCAGTGGTGACAGGGATTATGGGGGGAGGGTACAGAGAGCTCTGAGAGCCTGGGACAGAAGAAAAGAAAAAGAACGAGCCATGTATAATGAGCAAAGAAGAAAGAGGTATAACGTCAGCCTGGAGAATTGCATGGAGGCTGGTGTGAGGGAGGAAAAATGAATTTCCCTCTACCCTCTAAGTTCTTGATTGGTGTAATAAAAGACAGAGGAGCAAATGAAAAAGTGAAAAAACAGTTATTAACGTGTATACATGGGAGATGGGCTTCCCAGGTGGCACAATGGTAAAGAATCCATCTGTCAATGCAAGAGACACAGGTCTGATTCCTGGATCGGAAAGATCCCCTGGAGGAGGAAGTGGCACTCCAGTGTTCTTGCCGGAGAATCCCATAGACAGAGGAGTCCGGTGGGCTACCATCCATGGCGGTGCAAAGAGTCAGACACAGCTGAGCACGACATCTTAATAGGCAGGGGAAAGGGCTCTAGACCTCTTAGGGGAAAGTAAATGGATTGGAGAAGACCCTGATGCTGGGAAAGATTGAAGGAAGGAGGAGAAGGGGATGACAGACGATGAGATGGTTGGATGGCATCACCGACTCAATGCACAGGAGTTTGAACAAGCTCTTGGAGTTGGTGATGGACAGGGAAGCCTGGTGAGCTGCTGTCCATGGGGTTGCAAAGAGTTGGACATGACTGAGCAACTGAACTGAACTGAAACAGATTTTAGAAAGGTGATTGGTCCCTTAGAAGAATAGATGGGAGGACTGATAGTTTGTGACAGAGTTCGTCTGGGTGTGGCATTGATGTCTAGTCTCCCGTCTTGTAATAAGGTCACCAACCTCTTTAGTATAGTGGTGAGTATATCCCCACCTATGCTGTGGGAGACCAGAGTTCAGTTCCCTGATGGGGAGGCAACAAGCCCTTTTTAGGCTTCCCAGGTAGCTTAAATTGTAAAGAATCTGCCTGCAATGTGAGAGACCTGGGTTTGATCCCTGAGGGGAGAAGATCCCCTGGAGAAGGAAATGGAAACCCACTCCAGTATTCTTGCCTGGAGAATTCCACGGACAAGTAGCTTGGAAGGCTACAGTCCATGGGGTTGCAAAGAGTTGGACACAACTGAGCAACTAACATGTTCACTTTACTTTCACTTGTGATAAGAGTCAATCATCCCTTTTTGATGAAACTCCCAGGGAGGAGATTTAGAAGAGTTGAGCGCCTTTCAGAGAATCTGTCTTTAGGTAGGAAAGGGGAGTTCAGAGAAAGCCCCTCCCTGCATTTGCTGTTTTTCAAGTGCCTATAGCTCAAAATAATCAATATGCCAAAGTGTATGTGGAGGTAACATATTCTGCTACTGCTCACAGCCCACTTCAGACCTTGTAGCCAAAGTTATGGACTTGAGTTTTAACATCAGAGCAGCAGGAAGCATGAAGGAAGCCAGTCTTAGGAGGAAACTTCTAAAGATCTTTCAAGCTATTGTCAAAATCTGAAGTTCTTTCCACTGAGTTTCACTGCCATACCCTTTGGAGGGACAAAGATAGAATTTTTAAAACCTAACAGAATCTAAAGGTAACCTCTATTTATGACAGCCAAGTGAGGATTCTTATGCACTGAAGCTCAGCAGGCCAACTGCCTAATGATAGTAGTTTATGCTTATTTAGTGCTTAATCTTCCTCAAGCATTATTTTAAGCTCATTACACACATTAACTCATTAAATTGTCATTAAGTCTATGAGGTAGGTACTATTTTTATTTCCATTTTTACAGATGAAGGTTTTGAGGCTTAGATAATTTTAAGTAACTTTCTCAAAGTCCCAGAGTAAATGGGGGAAACACTATTCATACCTTAGCAGGCTGGCTCCCAAACCAGTGGTGATGATACTGAAGGGATCAGGATATGCCACCTCAAAATGTGTTATAAAGATTATTGGTATAATGATTATTTTGAGCTGAAGGCAACTGAGAATTAATAGATTCAGGCAGAGTTCTCTGTTCTGCCTTATCTGCCTAAAAGCAGGGCATAAATTTCCCCTTGTGAAGGAGCCCCTTTGTACCAGCAACAGTAGAGAAACTCTTATCACCATAGATGGAAAGAGGAGTTTTCATAAACAGTCCTGACTAAAATAATCCCTCTCTTTCATTAGTGTCCTCATATACAACTGACCCTTGAAGAAATTCAGGGGTTAGGGGTGCCAACCCTCTGCAAAGTTGAAAATCCAGCTTAATAAAACCCTCTATATCCTCAGCTCCACATCCCTGAATTCAACCAACCACAGATTCAGCCAACCTCAGATCATGTAGTAGTGTACGTGCATGCTCAGCGGCTCAGTCGTGTCCGACTCTTTTTGACCCCATGGACTATAGTCCACCAGGCTCCTCTGTCCATGGGACTCTCCAGGCAAGAATAGTGGAGTGGGTTGCCATTCCCTTCTCCGGTAGCAGTGCAGTATATACTATTGGAAAAAGTCTGCACGTAGATAAAACTGAGTAGTTGAAATCAATGTTGTTCAAGGGTCAACTGTATTTCCTAGCTACTTCATAATTTATCATTCCTCAAACCCTTCTCCTTTGTTAAAATGATATATAAACTACTGATTCTAACCATTTCTTTGAGTTTCACTTCTTTTCTGTGAACTCATCCTGCAAATAAATATGAATAAAAGCTATACTTTCTTCTTGTTAGTTCATCTTTTGTTAGTTTAATTTGCAGGCTCCCAAGGATTGAATCTAAGATAGCAGGGAAAAAGCTTTTCCTCCTTTGCAGTAGAATTGGGAGTCTAGATCACCAAGGGATTGAGCACGTCACAGGACTTTGTGGAGCTCCAAAATTCAGATATACAGGTCCCCGGATTCCAAACCACGATGAAAGCACTTTGGTGACAGAAAACAACCACAAAGTAAAACAGACATCAGACACATTTTGAAAACAAATAACTTCCCCCTCCCCCCAAACCCGCTTGGATTCTGTTTTCACATAGTCTGGTGAAGAAGGTTTCTGCAGAAATCAAAGGAAGTTCAGGCCCTGGTCCCATACATCCCCAGGCTTCTTACTCTTCCAGGGTCTGTTCCCTGACTCTCCAGCCTGTTGGGGCTAGGGTCCCTGGACCTCAGCGCTGGACTCAAGCCCCCTTCCTGGTTTCAGGGACCTCCTCTAAGGCCCTCCTAGGAGCTTCAGCTCCCAGAATCTGTCTTACTCTGTTCTCCTCTTGCTGCTTGGCCTACAGGTGAATTCTCTTTGTCTTGTCTTCTTCTTGCCCCAAGCCACCTCTGGTGGAGGTCTGCCCTGACATTCTGGACCACAGTCCTGTTGATCTGGGATATGGATGACAGCTGTAAGCCACACAACAGTGACCGTCAGCAGGGCTGAAACCCTCAGTTCTTGAATAAAAAGACCAGTGTTCCTCAAAGTCTCTGTTGACCAGACCTGTAGCAACAGATCCCCTGGAAGCCTCTTAGAAATATTTAGGCCCATCCCTCAATTTTCTGAATTGGAAACTGTCAGGCTGAGGCCTGGCAATCTCGTTTAATAAGCATTTCAAGCAGAGTGACAGAGACCATAAGCCTGAAATATTTACATCTGACACTTTGGAGAAAATTTTTGTTGACCTCTGCTCTAGGCAAAGCTGCTTTGAAATCTATAATGTTTGGCATGGTGTGGCAGCTATCAGCTGCACCCCAAAACACAGGCCAGTTACACAGATTTCACTGCACAGAATCTATTTCTGTGACTTGCAGCTAAATTAATTTACATCTCTAAAAAATGCTAATAGTGCTGATTTTCATTCTGTGTTCATCCTTTGTGAAATTGACCAATAAATTAAGCTTCCTGTGTTTTAAAATCGAGAAACAGATGTATCTTTTAGTCGCTCTTTGAAGGCTATAGGCCCAATGTTTTTGCATTTATTTACCTTAGAGAGTGTGCAACACGAAGTCAAAAGGCTCCTTGACTAGCAGTGAAAGTGTCAGTTTTCTTACCCTCTGATGCATCTATTCACAGCAGCTCGTACAGATTCTGAAGCCAGAATTTTTTCTGGGTGTGTTGAGATTATACTCAGTGCTTGTGAGATTGTTGGGGGTGTGGTAGGTAACCAGGATACTGTTCCAGATTTCTTTGGTGCAGGAATAATGCACAACTCCCCTTGGTGGAAAAATACCTACAAAGTGGTATAGTTTCCATACTTGGCATTGACAAAATCCAGATACATATGAAAATGATGCAACATGGTTTCACCTTTATAAATTTTCTAAACTTGGATATACTTACCCTGTTGGCACTATTATCAGGATCCAACCATTTAGGGAGAAAGTCAGCAGCTTCTATTAACAAGAATTCACCGTCATTGTCTTCGATCCTAACGCAAAAGAAATTTCAACTTTGAATTAAAGAAGTACATATTTGCTAATAATCAAAACAGATCTGTTCTAATACATTTTTGCCCTAATCTTAGTAAATAAATATATGAGTATATACCATAGATTTCTATAATTATGTAGATTTCTATGATTAAGCAAAATGTTTTAAGATACCATTAAGTACTGAAGGGAGTCTCTAAAATTGTAAGGAGGAATTCGAGAGTGATAGGAGAAAAAAATAAGTACATAAATAAATAGCAGTAGAAAAAAATGTGAAAAATATACCAAGTCTTGGAAAAAAGAAAAAAATCACATACAGCCAAGATTAGGAAAACCTTTATGGAGGAAGTACTATTGGGCCCTGAAAGATACTTTTGTTTTGACTCATCTGCATCACTTTTTAAAAATTTAAATTTCTGAGTATGTAATACAGTCACATGATTAAAACTTTTAAAAAATACATAAATAGTTATACAATGAAAAAAAAATGCTAATAGTGGAATTAGGATTTGGAAACATTTCCAAAGTCCTGTCCAGTCCCAAATCTAAATAAATGAAGCATGTGTGCTCAGTTGTGTCCAACTCTTTGTGACCCAATGGACTGCAGCCCACCAGGCTCCTCTGTTCATGGGATTTGCCAGGTAAGAATACTGGAGTGGGGTACCATTTCCTCCTCCAGGGGATCTTCCTGACCCAGGGGTCAAACCTGCATCTCTTATGTCTCTTGCATTGGAAGGTGGGTTCTTTATCACTAGCTCCACCTGGGAAGCCCCAGCTTCTGGTGTAAAGAGTCCCAAGAAACAAGGCTAGGCAGGTAGTTCAATCATTGAAGACCTTGTGCAACATACCACGGAAGTCAGAATTTATGCAGTATGTAATGGGGCATCATGCAAGTGTTTTAAGGATGAGGGTGCCGAGACTTCCCTGGTGGTGGAATCACTAAGATGTCAACTCCCCGTGCAGGGGGTCTGGGTTCAATCCCTAGGTCAGGGAACTAGGTCCCACATGCCACAGTTAAGGATTCACATGTCAAAACTACAGATAGAGTGTGCCACAACTAAGACCTGGTACAGCCAAATATATATGTGTGTGTGTGTGTGTGTGCTAAGTCTCTTCAGTCGTGTCCTTCTCTTTGCGACACAATGGACTGTAGCCTACCAGGCTCCTCTGTCCATGGGATTCTCCAGGCAAGAATACTGGAGTGGGTTGCCATGCCCTCCTCCATATATATATATGAATGAGGGCATCCATGTCTTTAATGCTAGTTTGTATTAAACTCCAGATATACAAAACAATGTTCTTGCTGTAAAGAAATGTCTAATCGGAGAAGCATACATATATAAACAAAAAAGTTAATAATTAAAAAATTTTAACTTTATGTTAGGATTTTTAATGTTTGTGAATTCAAGAGCAAGACACCTTCAGTTTGGACATACAGGTTCCCAAATGTCCCCAACCTCCCACAGAGAGGTGAACTGAGCAGGTCTGAGTGAGCCACTTGGGATGACTATGATGTATGGAGTCCAGGACCATGACCAGGGAAACTCGTTCCCGAAGGAGGGTACTTCAGCCAGAAGCGTCAGCAGTAACAAGTCTGTGGGCAGGAGAGGTGTGTCTGTTTAGGGAAAGTGAAGTTGTTCAATGTGATTGGAATTTAAGACTCTCACGGGGGTAAAAAACATCTGGGAGATATTTGTGATGAAGACTGGGTTCTGGAGTCTGACCAAATAGTGTTCAATTCCCAGTTTTCTTCTTACTTGCCTGGTGACCTTTCTTAATCTTCCACCTCTCAATTTCCTCATCACTATTAATAAAATGGGAATCATAATTGCTCCTACTTCATAGGATTATTATGAGGTTTAAATAAAACCTTTCACAGAAATAGTGTAGCACAAAGCTTGGCTTATGGATGCCAGTGAATGTTTCCTATTATTTTAAATTATTATTTGCATATGAATTCAAAACAGTCAAGCCAAAAACAAATTATAACTACATTAACCTTGTTGGTTGCCAGAGGTGGGAAGTGGGAGGTGGGTGAAATGGGTGAAGTGATCAAAATGCACAAACTTTCAGTTTTAAGATAAATAAGGTCAGGGATGTAATATACAGCATGGTGACTACAGTTCACAATACTGTATTGTATATGTGAAAGGTTCTGAGATTATATCTTAAAAATTCTCATCACAAGGAAAAATTGTGATTATGTGATATGATAGATGTTAATTAAACTCACTGTGATGATCATTGCACAACATATACTTTTATTAAATCATTAGGTTGTACACTTTAAACTAATACAACATATATGTCAATTATTTCTCAACAAAATTGGGAAAAAAATCAAACAGGCCAAGTGCTGTCTTTCCCCTGGTCAGGGATGACCACACCCATCAGAGTCCTTTCTTAGTGCACACCCGGTACATACATTTGTCACTACATTTTCTAAATTATTTCTCTTTACGTACTTAGCACACTGACTGTGTTGTAGTCAGTACTGAGGGCTTCCCGGGTGGTGCTAATGGTAAAGAGCCAGCTTGCCAGTGCAGGAGACATAAGACATGCAGGTTCGATCCCTGGCTCAGGAAGATCCCCTGGAGGAGGGCATGGCAACCCACTCCAGTATTCTTGCCTGGAGAATCCCATGGACAGAGGAGCCTGGTGGGCTACAGTCCATAGTGTTGCAAAGAGTTGGACACGACTGAAGCAACTTAGAACTGAAATCAAGGTTTGCTCCCTTTCTTTAACATTAATAGAATGTATTTGCCAGACTTACGGCAGTGGCTGTGCAGAGGCCACTGTAGGAGGTGTGAGATCCCTGGGAAAGATCCCTTCAGCTACAGAGGCAGAAACCACCACCTTGGGATAGGAAAGCCCTGCCCATAACTACATTTCACATTAAGAGCTGATTTCAGGTTTCATTTCACTTTGCTTTGCTTCAAGTGTTTCTTAGATAACTTACTTTTCAATAAGACGACAGAGAGGAGGTCAAAGGGCAGAGACTTTTTTTTTTAATGACTAAATGTTTCTCGTCTTGCCATAAAATATGAATTTTATTTCACACCAGAAATGAAAAGGAAACAAAAAATTAGTATTGTCCTCAAACTATAAAAAAAATTATTTAGGAAGTGGAGTAAGTCACCACTCATGATCGGCAGTCTGGGGTCCACACCCCTCTCTTCCTGAGCTTCCTGATAATATCCACCCACACAGGCACTGGTCCATAGCCCTTCCTCTACTCCTCTGAGAGACAGGCAGGCTGAAAGCAACTCCTAGTCAAGTTCAAGGCAGTTTCTGCCCAACTCCTGGAGGTTTTACTGACAGCATCCACTTCTCAGAACTGGCCGCCCACCTTCTGTAGAGACTAGCACCTTTTCCTGCCTTCTACCACCGAGTCCATTAATCCAAGTTGAGTTCAAGTCCAGGCTGGCTCACAGCCCTCTGAATGGCTGGCCTATCAAGTCCAAGGTTCTCTAGTATTTGTAATCAATTCACAAGTCAATCCTAAAGGAAAACAATCCTGAATATTCACTGGAAGGACAGATGCTGAAGCTGAAGCTCCAATACTTTGGCCACCTGAGGCGAAGAACTGACTCATTAGAAAAGACCTTGATGCTGGGAAAGACTGAAGGCAGGAGAAGGGGACGACAGAGGATGAGATTGTTGGATGGCATCACCAACTCAATGGACATGAGTTTGAGCAAGCATTGGGAGTTGTTGATGGACAGGGAAGCCTGGTGTGTTGCATGCAGTCCATGGGGTTGCAAAGAGTTGGACATGACTGAGCAACTGAACAAGAATACCTAGTATGGTGTAAGGATGGTTTGAGTCAAAGTTACCTGGGCAATTTTTAGCTCCTTGTCAAACACCTACTGGTTATTAAAAAAAAAAAAAAAAAAAAAAACGCCAAATTGTCTGAAACTAAGTCAAACTAAATCAATTTGTCTCTGAGTTAAGTAAGATGACAAAAACAATTTAATATGGTCAATGGCAACCCACTCCAGTACTCTTGCCTGGAAAATCCCATGGACGGAGGAGCCTGGTAGGCTTCAGTCCGCGGGGTCGCCACTTTCACTTTTCACTTTCATGCATTGGAGAAGGAAATGGCAACCCACTCCAGTACTCTTGCCTGGAGAATCCCAGGGACGGGGGAGCCTGGTGGGCTGCCATCTATGGGGTCGCATAGAGTCAGACACGACTGAAGTGACTTAGCAGTAGCAATACATGGAACACTCCAAAATTTTATTCTAGATCATTTAGTCCCTTCTGTTGCTCATCTTTCCCAACTGAAATAAGTGACCCCGCTCAAGGTTTTTTGGACGTTGAGGGTAAAGTCATAAGATTTTAACCTCAAAACTTTTTAAGGACTGACAGACCAGCCTTGAATCAGGACTTAAAAGGAGCCAAGAGAACTGCATCTGGAAACAGACAACTTTCTTTTTCTCTAAAAAATAATTACTTATTTATTTGACTGCTCTGGGTCTTAGTTGCTACATGGGGAATCTAGTTAGTTCCCTGACAAGGGATCTAACCTAGGCCCCTGCATCGGGAGCTTGGAGTCAAGTCCAACTTTTATTTATTTATTTAACCACACTGTGTAGCTGTAGGGATCTTAGTTTCCTGACCAGGGGTTGAACCCAGACCCTCTGCAGTGAACACCTGCATCTTAACCACTAGACTGCCAGGAATTCCCAGACAACTTTCTATTTCACAGTCATTCTAAGTCACTCTGCAGTTAAAGGCTAATAGCCATAGGGTAATTGGAAGTCAGTCATCCCTTCCTGCCCCACCCCCTATAGGAGAATAAAGTCTCTAAATGGCCTTTAGAAAGAAAGTGAAGTTGCTCAGTCATGTCTGACTCTGTGACCCCATGGACTGTAGCCTGCCAGGCTCCTCGGTCCATGGAATTTTCCAGGCAAGAATAGTGGAGTGGGTTGACATTTATTTCTCCAAGGGATCTTCCTGACCCAGGTATGGAAGCCTAGTCTCCCACATTACAGGCAGACTCTTTACCATCTGAACCACCAAGTCTCAGGCTAAACTCAGAAAAATCTCTCTTCACAATCAAGCAAAAAAGTACTATACCCTAAACTTGACCTATCTTAGAAGGGATTTGGAGTTTCCAATCTCTGGAGTCTTCAAGAAATCTAATTCTAGTGTAATTATAATTAAGAATAAAGGGAGGGGCACTCTGCTCTCTTTTCTGCCCCCACCCATTCCCACCCTCCCACATGCCTAGCAACACCCTTTCTCCACCCCACACTCACTTGGTTAATTTCTTCAGGTTTCAACCTGAAAATCACCTTTTCGAAGAGGTCTTCCAAAATCTGAGTCTATATACAATTACCAAAAGGTGTAAATATTCATTAGTTTTTCCCTTTATTTGATGTAATTTTCATGACTTAAGGTATTTGGTCTTCGTTAGCCATTTGTCCAAAGGTGCTTTGGACACCAAGTTTCTGGTCTGTTATGACATATTCATTGTTTTCCCTTGTCTTTATCTATGTTTTTGTATTTAAACAGCCTCCTTGCTATCTTCAAATGAATCTTTGAAAAAGTAAATGCAAAGAAGTTGAAAATGTGTTCACTGTCTTAATAATGGTTTATTTATTCATTAATGCCTTTGTTAATGATACTTTAGAGGGAACCATGATCTTAAATTCACAAGCAATTATTCACCTTGTTTTATGACTGAGGCTGGTCATTTTCAGTGACTGAAAATCTTTTGTCCTCCGTCCAGAGTACCCCTTCCAAGGAATCATGGAAGCTGCCTCAATTCAGGAAAGTTTCTTAGCCACTGACCCCCTCCACCTCCTGCTCCCACTCAATTCTTGTTGACCCAGAAGCCTGCACTGTTGATTTTCAAGTGTTAATCCAACTTTGGACCCTGAAAAACCATTCTAATATCATGGCTTGGTGTGTGTGAAAGGCATGGTAGTAGATGAGCTTTCTTTCTGAATTAGGTGCTTAGGGCTGAACATTACCCACAGAGTGCTTATCTTTTGCTAAAAGGCATCAAATAAAGGTAAAAAAAAGCATCAACATCTGGCATAGGTGTGCTACGTTGCTTCAGTTGTGTCCGACTCTTTGCAACCCTATGAACTGTAGCCCACCAGGCTCACTGTCCATGGGATTCTTCAGGTAAGAATACTGGAGTAGATTTCCATTCCCTTTTCAGGGAATCTTCCTGATCTAGGGATCAAACCCACGTCTCTTGCATTGCAAGTGGATTCTTTACCACTGAGCAACCAGGAAGTCAACTTGTTTTATTTCTGCTTCTAGAGATTCTCTTTTATCCCTCTCCTGTCTTCCTTTGTCACGTGGTAGTCTGTGGTCCCCACTCCTCAACCCTCCTCCCAGAATTCACCAGGCCACTTGTCCCTTTATGATGGCTCCGATCACTGTGGCAATACCAGGACTTGGGAAGGCTGTGCTTTCTTTTGTGATGTTTTGCTGTTTTCAAGGTCTCTGTAGTTCTTTTCTGTGGACTGGTCAGCATGCATGTCAAGGAGATGCATTTAACATTCTACCTACTTTTCCCTCAAGTAATACCTGATCTCCTCTGCAGCTAGAGCTAGACTTTGCAGAACTTTCAGATACACCTATTAGGAACTTTAAAATTTGGACAGGACTTTCCAGGTAGTCCAGTGGCTATGAATCCGCCTTCCAATGCAGGGGACACAGGTTACACCCCTGGTACAGGAATATCCCACATGCAGCTAAGCCTGTGAGCCACAACTACTGAGCCCCCCTCTCTGCAACAAGAGAAACCCCCCTAAGGAGAAGCCAAAGGCACCACAACTAGAGAATAGCCCCTGCTCACTGCAACTAGAGAAAAGCCCACGCAGAAACAAAGACCCAGAACAGTAAAGAAAGACAGAAATTTTAAAAATTCTTTAAAAAAAATTGGAAGGATTTATGTTTATTAGAAACAAGCTTGGCCATTTCTCAATCTATTAAAGTGGTATTGGCGCCACCTGGTGGTATTTTCGAGCTCTGACTTCAGTGTCAGTGGAGACCACTGGGATTCCGAACACTAGTTATGGAGTCCAAAGTGTAAAGGAAGTAATTCCTTGTATAGTCCTGTTAATTGGAAACTTGCCGTATCAGTGATTTCATCACTTGTGAGAAACTTATATGTGATTTGACATTTTTGAAAAAGTCTGCTGATCTTTTGATGACAACCTGCTCAGAAAGTCTTCATGTTCTGTAACACAATCCAGAGATTTGTCAGATAATGACAATGAAACAGATTAAATAAGCCCCCCAGACCCACAGGGACAGAGCCTTCTTTTGAACTCAGGTCTGTCTGAGGACAAAAACCTGGCTCTTCCCAGGACAGCCCACTGTCTTTTAATACAGTACTAGGCCAATGGGCGTGCTCAAAAAGTTGAGACAAGGTTGATGTAAATGAAGCATAGTTACCATACTTTACTAAGGAGTGGAAGGAGAAAGCAACAAAGGCCTTACCCCCCAAAATGTCTAGATCAGTGCTTCTGATGCCGAGCAGGGCTTGAGGGGCTCCCGGGGAACAGAGGCTGCTTTGTCCCCCAAAGGTAAGATTCCAACCTCCATGACCTTACCTGAGTTCCAAAAAGCAAATTCAAGCAGTTGCTAATCGAGGGAGGAGCAGCCATGAAACCACCCGAGGCCAGCTTAAAGGGACCAGAGAGACTCATCAAGGTTAGGAGACGGACCACCTGAGACCCTGAAAGTGAAAGTGTTAGTTGCTCATTCATGTCCAACTCTTTGAGACCCCATGGACTGCAGCCCACTAGGCTCCTCTGTCCATGGGATTTTCCAGGCAAGGATACTGGAGTGGTTTGCCATTTCCTTCTCCAGGGGTCTTTCTGACTCAGGTATCAAGCCCAGGTCTCCTGCACTGCAGACAGATTCTTTACTGACTGAGCTACCAGGAAAGCCCACCTGAGACCCTGCACATACACTAATCTTGTCAGCAACCCCACTCGTATGAAACTTTGTAGAAGAAATAAGAATGCAAGACTGTTACTGCCTTGATCCTCATCATGTACCCCTGTCTGACTATATAACCTCTCCCTATTCACAAGGGAGTGGGCACAGTTCTTGAGGTGCTAACCTACTGTGTTCCCCCTTTGCCTGGCAAAGTAATAAAACCACTCTTTCCTTCTCCTCCATAACTCTGTCTCCATATTTCTGTTTGGCATTGGTGCACAGAGCCAAGATTTTGGCATCACTTCTCAAACTTTAATATGCCTATGAATCACCTGGGGGATCTAGATAAACTGCAGATCCTGGCTCTGCAGTTCTGACAAGGGGCCTGGGATTTGGCATCTTGAAGAAACTCCCCGGTGAGGCTTATGCTGCTGGTCTGCAGACCACACTGTTTCTAGGGTAGACTCTATACCAGTGGTTTTTCAGCCATTAGGGGACATTTGACAATGTCAGTGTTACTGAGTCCAAGCTCACTCTGCTTGCCTCATGACAGGCCAATGAATCTGAGAGACGAGGTGTTGAGGCAAGAGACTTTATTTGGGAACCAGGGGACTGAGAAGATGGCAGGCTAGTGCCTCAAAATAACCCTCTTGTCAGGGTGTTGATGCCAGGTTCTTTTATAGATCAGAGAGAAAGAAGCAATGAGGAACTAAAGTCAAAAGGAAGAATAGAGAGGGAGAGGCAGTCGGGAAGTAAAGTGAAAGCGCCTTCAGTCTTACAAAACATCTCCAAGCCAGTGGCCAGCCTTTGCAAGGGGTGTGTTAATCTCTTGTATTCACAGGTGGGCAAGGCCAAACTATCTCCCTGAGCTGAACAAAGGTGCTTTACAGTCAGGCAGAAGGGCAGGGTCCTCCAGGCAAGCCACTGAGTATGATTATAATAACAAGAGAAACAAAAAGCAAGTCAGAGAAACGGTTTTCAACATGGAGTCAGAATTCGCTTCCTCCCTGCAACATCTGGAGACATTCTTGTTATCACTGCTGAGAACTGATGTCTAGTGGGCACAGGTCAGGGTTGTTGCTAAACATCCCCAAACCTCAGCATCCTCAGCCAAGAGTTATTTGCCCTGATGTCAATTTCACAGCAATTGGGGAACCCTGATCTAGACATAGTCTTAGATGACTTGGGCCCAGCTGCTTGAGGAGAGAGTTTGCTAGAAAATAGGTGTGAATTGGTTCTGTTTGTTCATAGAAGAAAACTAAACACAGATATATATATGTATATATATGTATATAAACAAAACAAAGCGTGTATCTCCCGCACATGTTGTAGAGGCAAGCAAAGTATGAAGGAGAATGGAGACAACGCTGTGACGATGGGCTGGGACTAAGAACACCATCTGACCCATGAAGAACTCTTATGTGTGCTATATTAAACTCTCCCAGTCCATGAATGTTAATACAAAATCAGGGAGTCCAGAATAATTGGAAATCTTGTATAAGACCAAAACAACATGAAGGATAAATATTTCTATTTTTATATATCCCGCAAGATATCTTGATGATAAAATTATTATTGCAAACCTAGAGTAGGTGGTAAGCAAACTTCTCCTGTAAAGGGTCATATAATAAATATTTTAGGCTTTGCATATGTCACAATTACTCACCTCAGCCACGGAAGCACAAAAATAGCCAGAGATAATAGTAAACAAATGAGTGTGGCCGAGGTTCAATAATATTTTATTTACAAAATGGGCCCCAGGCCAGATGGCCCATGGAAGAAATTGCCGAGCTCTGGTCCAGGCGGTGAAATGAATCTGGGGTCTCTTGTTAGCTATGACACAGGCAGCTACACTTTTTGTTTGGCCCTTTTGGTTTCCTGCTGGTGGGAAGAGGGTGACTAATGCATTGCAATAGGCGCACACACACACACACACACAGGTCTACAAACAGCACAATCCAACCATTCTATTATCTCCCTCTTAAGTTGACACGGGGGTCTGTGTTTTTTCACTGAGTGTTAATTAACCACCTAAGATGTGTTTCAAATCCTAAAAGGTGATGCTATAAAATGTTGCATTCAATAAGTCAGCAAATTTGGAAAACTCAGCAGTGGCCACAGGACTGGAAAAGGTCAGTTTTCATTCCAATTCCAAAGAAGGGCAATGCCAAAGAATGTTCAAACTACTGTACATTTGTACTCATTTCACACGCTAGCAAGGTGATGCTCAAAATCCTTCAAGCTGGGCTTCAGCAGTATGTGAACTGAGAACTTCCAGATGTTCAAGCTGGATTTAGAAAAAGCAGAGGAACCAGAGGTCAAATTGCCAACATTCATTGGATCATGGAGAAAGCAAGGGAATTCCAGAGAAACATCTACTTCTGCTTCATTGACTATGCTAAAGTCTTTGACTGTGTGGATCACAACAAACTGGGAAATTCTTAAAGAGCTGAGAGTACCAGACCACCTTAACTATCTCCTAACAAACCTGTATTCAAGTCAAGAAACGCTTAACATTGGACATGAAACAACAGACTGGTTCAAAATTGGGAAAAAAAAGTACATCAAGGCTGAATATTGCTGCCTTGTTTATTTAACTTATATTCAGAGTACACCATATGAAATGCCAGGTTGGATGAATCACAAGTTAGAATCAAGATTGCTGGGAGAAATATCAACAACCTCAGATATGCAGGTGTTACCACTCTAATGGCAGAAAGAGAAGAGGAACTGAACAGCCTCCTGATGAATGTGAAACAGGAGAGTGAAAAAGCTGGCTTGAAACTCAACGTTAAAACAGTTAAGATCATGGCATCTTGTCCCATCACTCCATGGCAAATAGAAGGGAAAAAGTAGAAGCAATGGAAGATTTTATTTTCTTGGGGTCCAAAATCACTGTGGATGGTAACTGCAACTATGAAATTAAAAGATGCTTGATCCTTGGAAGAAAAGCTATGACAAACCTAGAAGGCACATTATTAATAAAAAGCAGAGACATCACTTTGCTGGCAAAGGTCCACATAGTCAAAGTTATGGTCTTTCCAGTAGTCATATATGAGTGTGAGTTGCACCATAAAGAAGTTTGAGCACCAAAGAACTGATGCTTTTGAATTGTGGTGTGGGAAAAGACTGTTGGGAGTCCTTTGGACTGCAAGGAGAGAAAATTAGTCAATCCTAAAGGAAATCAACCCTGAATATTCATTGGAAGGACTGTTGCTGAAGCTGAAGCTCCAATATTTGGCCTCCTGATGCAAAGAACCATTTCACTGGGAAAGACCCCAATGCTGGAAAGATTGAAGGCAGGAGGAGAAGGAGCAGTAGAGGATGAGATGGTTGGATGGTATCACTGACTCAATGGACATGAATCTGAGCAAAGAGCTGACTCATTTGAAAAGACCCTGATGCTGGGAAAGGTTGAAGGTGGGAGGAGAAGGGGATGACAGAGGCCAAGATGGTTGGATGGCATCACTGACTCGATGGACATGAGTTTGAGTAAGCTCCAGGAGTTGGTGATGGACAGGGAAGCCTGGCAAGCTGCAGTTCTTGGGGTCGCAAAGAGTTGGGCATGACTGAGTTGGGCATGACTGAACTGAACTGAACTGAACCTGGATGGGGGCTTGGTTCCTGCAGAAGAACTCAAAAGATATTGCTATTAAATTCCTTGAAAAAAAAACAGAACCCAGCCCCAGGGCTGTACTACTGTTTCTTGACTGCTCTTCCTGTGTTTCTGCTTTCACTGATTGGTAACTGTTTGAATCTGCCTTTTGGAACTCAAGGAAGGTGGACCAGCATGCTGATCCGCTTCCCCCAGGGCCCAGCCAGCTTTGGCCCAATGGCTCCCTGGAAAGCAATGGGAGTCCCAATACCCACGTTCAAGTCTTACCATTGCTACTTCCTGACCACATGATCTCAAATGGTCAGAGTGGGAGGCTGAAGCTGCCTGTAGGCGGGACTCTTCATCCAGAGGCTGGATGAAGCCTATTTCCTACAAATAAGAAACAGGGGACACAAAGGCTTTTTGTGTCCAGGGGCCCCACAAGATCCTTCTGAATTTCAAGGAAACACAGACCCAGCACCCCAGCAAATTCAAATGTCCATGGATAGATTATTCATTATTGGCACATTTGACAATTGGTTAGGCATTTGGAATAATTGGAACTGCCGACAAAAAATTTGCAGATCTCAAGAATTGTAGTTCAGTTTTACTTGGGACAAGATGAGGACTGCAACCTAGAGACAACACCTCAGATGACTCTGAGAAAGTGCTCCAAAGAGGTAGGTGGGGATGGTCAATATACATGATTTTGGTGAAGGGGGAGTTCAATGTAATCAAGCGCTTATTTTACAAAAGATTTTCTGCTAGTCACGAGGAGCTGATGTCACCATGTAGAGATTTAGTGCTTTTCTAGATATGAGAAGATGCAAGGATTGGGCTCACAAAATCAGTTCCTGAAAAGTATCTAATTATCTGAAGACCTGCTCATTGCCAGTTTTCCTGGAGTACAAAGTGCCTCCTGTTCTCCACCCGCAGCTCTCTTCAGGACATGTCGAAGGTCAACAGCTGCAGCTGCACAGGATTCAACTCCCGCAGAGTAGATGGCAAATGCCCTTGGCAAGCACCAGTTTGCAGTTGACAGGATCTAGGTACTTCCTTCTGTTAATAGGATAAATTCCAGTTGGTTCAAATGCTTAAGCATAAACAAAATGAAACCACAGTGCTAGAAGTAAACACAGGATTTTAAAATATTTTAAAAATAATCTTAGAGTTTGAATAGTCTTTGTTGCCTGCAAAACTGGGTTCGCCTCTTGGTGGAGCTGAGCCAAAAGATATAACCAAGTCAAAAATTAGAATTTTAATATAATGTGTTTTTAGTTCTGATGTATTATTCAGAAAAGACTGAATATCTCTCCCAGCTGATTCAGCATCAATATATTCTCTGGCCACATTCACCTGAAGGCATGATGAAAAGCAAAAATCCTATCTACCATTTGTACAGAGAACACAACTCTTTTACTTTCCTGAGCCCTGCATGAAAATGGGTGCCTTTTTCCTGTTTAATGATAAATAACATTTGTGTAGGGTTTTCAAATGTATTATCTCATTTTCACAAGAAGTTGATGCCAAAGCAATATTATTACCTCTCTACAAATGAAGTATCTAGGGTTCAAAAATGGAGATGGCAATGGCAACCCACTCCAGTACTCTTGCCTGGCAAATCCCATGGATGAAGGAGCCTGGTGGGCTGCAGTCTGTGGGGTCGCTAGGAGTTGGACATGACTGAAGCAACTTAGCAGCAGCAGCAGGGCTCAAAAAAGAATTGACTTGCCCACTGGCACCCAGCTGATAAAGCAGCAAGGCCATGACCAGCTTCCAAGGAGAACCCTGGACTCCATGGCCTCTCCACTTTCCACTGTAACACCATGCCTGTCTGATTTCAGTGTTTCTACTTCACAATGTCAGGTCTTTTCCAATACTGTTGCTTAATTTTGATATCTTAATGGATTCCTTCCCTTTATAAGCCTGACTTCTTATCTACATAGAGTAATACTTGGCTACATGAGTTGTTTGGTTTGAAATGGGTTTTCTAGATTTCCTACCTAAAATTCACCAAAAATTTGCCAATTCTGTGGCTTCTGCTTTCAGTTTTTGAGGGTTAATCATGGGAGAACTAGGTGGAAGTATCTTTGCCTCAGTTCCCACTTTCTAAATAATAGATTTTCTAGGATAGCATTAATTAATGCTGGAAGAATTTGAAATCTGTGTTTCAGCGAGCACAGGTTTCCTTTGCTGACTCACTCTCAAGAGTGCATCACACAGATGCTATAGCATCATTTGCCATCCACAGAGCAGAGGCTCTTAGCATAGGAGCCAAGTGCATTTAAACATTTGTCTGCCAGTGCTAATGTATTGGCCTTCATCTCATCCATCTTTGTTAGTAATCAGGCAAGACATCATAAATGGTTTCTTCTCTTTATCCTCTAAATAATATAATGAATATTAATGCAACCAAGAGCTTGTGAGTAGGTGTGATGGATGGTTACTAGGAGAAAAGAAAATCAATGTAGTATAACCTCAAATCTCAGTTTGAATTCCACTTTAGGAAGCTGTTCTGTGGTTTAGAAAGAAATGATTTTGATACCAGTTGTTTGTGAATTGACAAGGGGGAAAAAAAAAGATCTGATGACAGTTTTGTTAAACGATGAAGTCTCAGACAATCAAAGGTGGAACTAGTACAAGCTCTGGGATATAGCTTCTGGGACAGTTATCTCCTCCTGCAAGGCTAGGTTCTCCTAGTTCTAGAGATTCATGGTGAGAAGCTGTGTCCTAGGTGAGGAAACACGGACTTGAAAGTTAAAGCTGTTCTGAATCCAGCATTCAAAATTGTAACCATGTTGTATCTCAATTATACCTCAATTTAAAAAATGAAAAGAAAATTATAACCCTGGCATAGTGTTTAATTGCTCCAAATCTTATTTTCTCTACCTCTGTAGTAGGAATTACAATGCCTATTTTACAAATGTGTGTGTGCTAAGTCCCTTCAGTTGTGTCCGACCCTTTGAGACCCTATGGACTGTAGCCCATTGGGCTCCTCTGTCCATGGGATTCTCCAGGCAAGAATACTGGAGTGAGTTGCCATTCCCTCCCCAGGGGATCTTCCCAACCCAGGGATGGAACCCACCTCTCTTGTGTGTCCTGCATTGGCAGGTAGGTTCTTTACCACTAGCTCCACCTGGGAAGCCCTGATTATCAGTAATTCATATGCAATGTCTGGTATAGACATGGGCTTAATAGAGAGTAGCAATTATTCTTATGCTTCCTATCAAGGGATTATTTTGTAGAGAACTTATAAGATTATTCTTTTTTTTTTTTTTTTAATTTTATTTTATTTTTAAACTTTACATAACTGTATTAGATTTGCCAAATATCAAAATGAATCCGCCACAGGTTTACATGTGTTCCCCATCCTGAACCCTCCTCCCTCCTCCCTCCCCATTCCATCCCTCTGGGTCGTCCCAGTGCACCAGCCCCAAGCATCCAGTATCGTGCATCGAACCTGGACTGGCAACTCATTTCATACATGATATTTTACATGTTTCAATGCCATTCTCCCCAATCTTCCCACCCTCTCCCTCTCCCACAGAGTCCATAAGACTGTTCTATACATCAGTGTCTCTTTTGCTGTCTTGTACACAGGGTTATTGTTACCATCTTTCTAAATTCCATATATATGCGTTAGTATACTGTATTGGTGTTTTTCTTTCTGGCTTACTTCACTCTGTATAATAGGCTCCAGTTTCATCCACCTCATTAGAACTGATTCAAATGTATTCTTTTTAATGGCTGAATAATACTCCATTGTGTATATGTACCACTGCTTTCTTATCCATTCATCTGCTGATGGACATCTAGGTTGCTTCCATGTCCTGGCTATTATAAACAGTGCTGCGATGAACATTGGGGTACTCGTGTCTCTTTCCCTTCTGGTTTTCTCAGTGTGTATGCCCAGCAGTGGGATTGCTGGATCATAAGGCATGTCTATTTCCAGTTTTTTAAGGAATCTCCACACTGTTCTCCATAGTGGCTGTACTAGTTTGCATTCCCACCAACAGTGTAAGAGGGTTCCCTTTTCTCCACACCCTCTCCAGCATTTATTACTTGTAGACTTTTGGATCGCAGCCATTCTGACTGGTGTGAAATGGTACCTCATAGTGGTTTTGATTTGCATTTCTCTGATAATGAGTGATGCTGAGCATCTTTTCATGTGTTTGTTAGCCATCTGTATGTCTTCTTTGGAGAAATGTCTATTTAGTTCTTTGGCCCATTTTTTGATTGGGTCATTTATTTTTCTGGAGTTGAGCTGTAGGAGTTGCTTGTATATTCTCGAGATTAGTTGTTTGTCAGTTGCTTCATTTGCTATTATCTTCTCCCATTCTGAAGGCTGTCTTTTCACCTTGCTAATAGTTTCCTTTGATGTGCAGAAGCTTTTAAGGTTAATTAGGTCCCATTTGTTTATTTTTGCTTTTATTTCCAATATTCTGGGAGGTGGGTCGTAGAGGATCCTGCTGTGATGTATGTCAGAGAGTGTTTTGCCTATGTTCTCCTCTAGGAGTTTTATAGTTTCTGGTCTTACGTTTAGATCTTTAATCCATTTTGAGTTTATTTTTGTGTATGGTGTTAGAAAGTGTTCTAGTTTCATTCTTTTACAAGTGGTTGACCAGAGTTCCCAGCACCACTTGTTAAAGAGATTGTCTTTAATCCATTGTATATTCTTGCCTCCTTTGTCGAAGATAAGGTGTCCATATGTGCATGGATTTATCTCTGGGCTTTCTATTTTGTTCCATTGATCTATATTTCTGTCTTTGTGCCAGTACCATACTGTCTTGATAACTGTGGCTTTGTAGTAGAGCCTGAAGTCAGGTAGGTTGATTCCTCCCGTTCCATTCTTCTTTCTCAAGATCGCTTTGGCTATTCGAGGTTTTTTGTTTTTCCATACAAATTGTGAAATTATTTGTTCTAGCTCTGTGAAAAATGCTGTTGGTAGCTTGATAGGGATTGCATTGAATCTATAGATTGCTTTGGGTAGTATACTCATTTTCACTACATTGATTCTTCCAATCCATGAACATGGTATATTTCTCCATCTGTTAGTGTCCTCTTTGATTTCTTTCACCAGTGTTTTATAGTTTTCTATATATAGGTCTTTAGTTTCTTTAGGTAGATATATTCCTAAGTATTTTATTCTTTCCGTTGCAATGGTGAATGGAATTGTTTCCTTAATTTCTCTTTCTGTTTTCTCATTATTAGTGTATAGGAATGCAAGGGATTTCTGTGTGTTGATTTTATATCCTGCAACTTTACTATAGTCATTGATTAGTTCTAGTAATTTTCTGGTGGAGTCTTTAGGGTTTTCTATGTAGAGGATCATGTCATCTGCAAACAGTGAGAGCTTTACTTCTTCTTTTCCAATTTGGATTCCTTTTATTTCTTTTTCTGCTCTGATTGCTGTGGCCAAAACTTCCAAAACTATGTTGAATAGTAATGGTGAAAGTGGGCACCCTTGTCTTGTTTCTGACTTTAGAGGAAATGCTTTCAATTTTTCACCATTGAGGATAATGTTTGCTGTGGGTTTGTCATATATAGCTTTGATTATGTTGAGGTATGTTCCTTCTATTCCTGCTTTCTGGAGAGTTTTTATCATAAATGGATGTTGAATTTTGTCAAAGGCTTTCTCTGCATCTATTGAGATAATCATATGGTTTTTATTTTTCAATTTGTTAATGTGGTGTATTACATTGATTGATTTGCGGATATTGAAGAATCCTTGCATCCCTGGGATAAAGCCCACTTGGTCATGGTGTATGATCTTTTTAATGTGTTGTTGGATTCTGTTTGCTAGAATTTTGTTAAGGATTTTTGCATCTATGTTCATCAGTGATATTGGCCTGTAGTTTTCTTTTTTTGTGGGATCTTTGTCAGGTTTTGGTATTAGGGTGATGGTGGCCTCATAGAATGAGTTTGGAAGTTTACCATCCTCTGCAATTTTCTGGAAGAGTTTGAGCAGGATAGGTGTTAGCTCTTCTCTAAATTTTTGGTAGAATTCAGCTGTGAAGCCGTCTGGACCTGGGCTTTTGTTTGCTGGAAGATTTTTGATTACAGTTTCAATTTCCGTGCTTGTGATGGGTCTGTTAAGATTTTCTATTTCTTCCTGATCGAGTTTTGGAAAGTTGTACTTTTCTAAGAATTTGTCCATTTCTTCCTCGTTGTCCATTTTATTGGCATATAATTGTTGATAGTAGTCTCTTATGATCCTTTGTATTTCTGTGTTGTCTGTTGTGATCTCTCCATTTTCATTTCTAATTTTATTGATTTGATTTTTCTCCCTTTGTTTCTTGATGAGTCTGGCTAATGGTTTGTCAATTTTATTTATCCTTTCAAAGAACCAGCTTTTGGTTTTGTTGATTTTTGCTATGGTCTCTTTTGTTTCTTTTGCATTTATTTCAGCTCTAATTTTTAAGATTTCTTTCCTTCTACTAACCCTGGGGTTCTTCATTTCTTCCTTTTCTAGTTGCTTTAGGTGTAGAGTTAGGTTATTTATTTGACTTTTTTCTTGTTTTTTGAGGTGTGCCTGTATTGCTATGAACTTTCCCCTTAGGACTGCTTTTACCGTGTCCCACAGGTTTTGGGTTGTTGTATTTTCATTTTCATTCGTTTCTATGCAAATTTTGATTTCTTTTTTGATTTCTTCTGTGATTTGTTGGTTATTCAGCAGCGTGTTGTTCAGCCTCCATATGTTGGATTTTTTAATAGTTTTTCTCCTGTAATTGAGATCTAATCTTACTGCATTGTGGTCAGAAAAGATGCTTGGAATGATTTCTATTTTTTTGAATTTACCAAGGCTAGCTTTATGGCCCAGGATGTGATCTATCCTGGAGAAGGTTCCATGTGCGCTTGAGAAGAAGGTGAAATTCATTGTTTTGGGATGAAATGTCCTATAGATATCAATTAGGTCTAACTGGTCTATTGTATCATTTAAAGTTTGTGTTTCCTTGTTAATTTTCTGTTTAGTTGATCTATCCATAGGTGTGAGTGGGGTATTAAAGTCTCCCACTATTATTGTGTTATTGTTAATTTCTCCTTTCATACGTGTTAGTATTTGTCTTACATACTGCGGTGCTCCCATGTTGGGTGCATATATATTTATAATTGTTATATCTTCTTCTTGGATTGATCCTTTGATCATTATGTAGTGACCATCTTTGTCTCTTTTCACAGTCTTTGTTTTAAAGTCTATTTTATCTGATATGAGTATTGCTACTCCTGCTTTCTTTTGGTCCCTATTCGCATGGAAAATCTTTTTCCAGCCCTTCACTTTCAGTCTGTATGTGTCCCCTGTTTTGAGGTGGGTCTCTTGTAGACAACATATGCAGGGGTCTTGTTTTTGTATCCATTCAGCCAGTCTTTGTCTTTTGGTTGGGGCATTCAACCCATTTACGTTTAAGGTAATTACTGATAAGTATGACCCCGTTGCCATTTACTTTATTGTTTTGGTTTCGAATTTATACACCATTTTTGTGTTTCCTGTCTAGAGAATATCCTTTAGTATTTGTTGGAGAGCTGGTTTGGTGGTGCAGAATTCTCTCAGCTTTTGCTTGTCTGAAAAGCTTTTGATTTCTCCTTCATACTTGAATGAGATCCTTGCTGGGTACAATAATCTGGGCTGTAGGTTATTTTCTTTCATCATTTTAAGTATGTCTTGCCATTCCCTCCTGGCTTGAAGAGTTTCTATTGAAAGATCAGCTGTTATCCTTATGGGAATTCCCTTGTGTGTTATTTGTTGTTTTTCCCTTGCTGCTTTTAATATTTGTTCTTTGTGTTTGATCTTTGTTAATTTGATTACTATGTGTCTTGGGGTGTTTCGCCTTGGGTTTATCCTGTTTGGGACTCTCTGGGTTTCTTGGACTTGGGTGATTATTTCCTTCCCCATTTTAGGGAAGTTTTCAACTATTATCTCCTCAAGTATTTTCTCATGGTCTTTCTTTTTGTCTTCTTCTTCTGGGACCCCTATGATTCGAATGTTGTAGCATTTAATATTGTCCTGGAGGTCTCTGAGATTGTCCTCATTTCTTTTAATTCGTTTTTCTTTTATCCTCTCTGATTCATTTATTTCTACCATTCTATCTTCTAATTCACTAATCCTATCTTCTGCCTCTGTTATTCTACTATTTGTTGCCTCCAGAGTGTTTTTAATTTCACTTATTGCATTATTCATTATATATTGACTCTTTTTTATTTCTTCTAAGTCCTTGTTAAACCTTTCTTGCATCTTCTCAATCCTTGCCTCCAGGCTATTTATCTGTGATTCCATTTTAATTTCAAGATTTTGGATCAATTTCACTATCATTATTCGGAATTCTTTATCAGGTAGATTCCCTATCTCTTCCTCTTTTGTTTGGTTTGGTGGGCATTTATCCTGTTCCTTTATCTGCTGGCTATTCCTCTGTCTCTTCATCTTGTTTAAATTGCTGAGTTTGGGGTGTCCTTTCTGTATTCTGGCAGTTTGTGGAGTTCTCTTTATTGTGGCGTTTCCTCGCTGTGTGTGGGTTTGTACAGGTGGCTTGTCAAGGTTTCCTGGTTAGGGAAGCTTGTGTTGATGTTCTGGTGGATGGAGCTGTATTTCTTCTCTCTAGTGTAATGAAATGTCCAGTAATGAGTTATGAGATGTCTATGGTTTTGGGGTGACTTTGGGCAGCCTGTATCTTGAAGCTCAGGGCTGTGTTCCTTTGTTGCTGGAGAATTTGCTTGTTATGTCTTTCCCTGGAACTTTTTGGCCCTTGTGTGGTGCTTGGTTTCAGTGTCGGTATGGAGGCGTTTGATGAGCTCCTGTCAATTAATGTTCCTTGGAGTCAGGAGTTCCCTGGAGTCAGGGATTGGACTTAAGCCTCCTACTTCCAGTTATCGGTCTTAATTTTACAGTAGTTTCAAAACTTCTCCTTCTATACAGCACCACTGATAAAACATCTACGTTAACGATGAAAAGTTTCTCTACTGTGAGGGTCACTCAGAGAGGTTCACAGCGTTACATGGAGAAGAGAAGAGGGAGGAGGGAGTTAGAGGTGACCCAAATGAGATGAGGTGGAATCAATAGTGGAGAGAGTGGGCTAGCCAGTAGTCACTTCCTTATGTGCACTCCACAACTGGACCACTCAGAGATGTTCACAGAGTTATACAGGGAAGAGAAGAAGGAGGCAGGAGACAGAGGTGGCCAGAAGGATAAAAGGGGGAAATGAAAAGGCGGGAGACAGATCCAGCCAGTAATCAGTTCCTTAAGTGTTCTCCACCGTCTGGAACACACAGAAATTCACAGAGTTGGGTAGAGTAGAGAGGGGTTAGGGAGGAGATACAGGTGACCTGGTGGAGAAAATGGAGAGTCCAAAGGGAGAGAGAGCAGTCAAGCCAGTAATCTCGTACACTAGTGAAAAATGGGTCCTGAAGATTGGGTTCTTAAAGGTACAAAATTGGTAACAAATACATAAAAACAAAAATTAGAAATCTAGAGTAGAGTTTGGAATTTCAAAAACGCGATGTTAATGAAAAGGAGAAGGAAAAGAAAGAGAGAAAAAACGAACAAAGAAAAACAAACAAGGTCGTGGAAGTAATAAAGAAACTACAGGTACAAAATTGATAACTAATACCAAACAGCAAAAATTAAAAATCTAGAGTAGAGTTTGGAATTTCAAAAATACAACGTTAAAAAAAAAAAAAAAAAAAGAAGAAGAAGAAGAAAAATAAAGAGAGAAAACAAACAAACCAACAAAAACAATGTCGCAAAAATTATAAAGAAAATACAGGTACAAAATTGATATCAAATACCAAAAAGCATAAATTAAAAATCTTGAGTAGAGTTTGGAATTGCAGATATACGATGTTATATAAAAGAAGAAGAGAAAGAAACAGAGGAAAAAAAAAAGTCAGCAATTATGAAAAAAACTATAGGTACAAAATTGATAACATATATCAAAAGGCTAAAATTAAAAATCTAGAGTAGAGTTTGGAATTTCAAAAATGCAATGTTAAAGAAAAGAAGAAAAAGAAGAAAAAAAAAAAAAAAAACAAACCACGGTCAAAAAATTATAAAATATATATATGAAGTTTGCTGAAGAAGAAGAAAAAAAAAAAAAAAATAGGGTCTTTTTTTTTTTTTTTTTGCAAAGTAATAGTTATAAAAGTGAAAATTAAAGGACAATAGAGGACTTAAAAAAATTTTTTTTAATTAAAAAAAAAAGAAAGAAAGAAAGATTGATCGTAAAAATAGTAAAAATATATCTAGGTCTTTCTCTGGTTTTGTTGTGAGTATTGTGGGTTCAGTTCATTTTTGGCAGTTCCTTAGTCCGACTTATATTTCTCAAGATCTATAGGCCCCTTCCTATGTAATCCGTAGTAACCACAGGGTTTTAATCTATGGGCTGTAGCTTCCAAGGCGTTTCCCTCTGTTATAGCTTCTTCTGTTTGCTGGTCTCTTCAGTGTCTGGTTCCCGCCCTGACACAAAGGGGACGGTGGAGGACCCTATTTTTTTTTTTTTTTTTTTTTTTTAATTTAGGCTCACTTGTTCAGCCGCGCTGTGGGGAGGGAGGGAGGGATGCTGCAAACAGATAACACTGGCGTGCGCTCGAAGTGCCTCGGCCACACTGGGTCTGCCCCCGCTCACGGCGCGTGTAACCTCCCTGCCCACACTGCTTGGGCTCTAGGTTGTTCCGCCGGGAACAATCAGAGGCCGGCCCTGGACTGAGCTCCCAGGTCCAAGCCGCTCAGGTTCAGGCACTCGGGTAGTCCTCAGAGGCACAGACTCGGTTGGGCCTGCGTTTTGTGTTCTTCCCAGGTCGAGCAGCTCAGGTGATGAGGTGTTTGGCGGGCGCCAATGCTGCGACTTATCGCCTCCCCGCCACTCGGTTATCTGGGTGTAAAACCGGCGCACCTTCTCAGGCAGATATTGACCGTCCAGACCCCCAAGAAGTTTTAGTTAGCAAAGAAGCCTGCTTACAGTTTTATAGATAGTGTCTCTCTGGGGCTGCGATTGCCCCCTTCCGGCTCTGGCTGCCTGTCACCGGAGGGGGAAGGTCTGCAGCCGGCTATCTCTGTTCAGTCCTTTGTTCTGTGCGCGGGCCTGGCGGTGTCTTAGGTTAGGGCTGGCTTTTCGCGTGGTAGATATCCCACAGTCTGGTTGGCTAGCCCAAATTATTTCGCTCAGATAGCGCTCAGGACATTCGGCCCGATTCTTACTCTAAGGGACACAGCCCGCGCCCCGCTTCCCTGCCCAGCCCCCGCTTGCTAATGCCGTGTGCAGGCGTCTGCGCTGCTTCTCCGCTGGGGGAGTTCCCGTAGGGCTCACAATCCGCGATTTTTAATTGTTTATTTATTTTTTTTTTCCCCTCCCTTTTATGTTGCCCTCTGTGCTTCCAAAGCTCGGCACAGATTCGGCAGTGAGAGGGTTTCCTGGTGTTTGGAAACTTCTCTCTTTTTAAGACTCCCTTCCCGGGACGGAACTCCGTCCCTCCCTCTTTTGTCTCTTTTTTTGTCTTTTATATTTTTTCCTACCTCCTTTCGAAGAGTTGGGCTGCTTTTCTGGGTGCCTGATGTCCTCTGCCGGCATTCAGAAGTTGTTTTGTGGAATTTACTCGAAGTTTAAATGCTCTTTTGATGAATTTGTGGGGGAGAAAGTGTTCTCCCCGTCCTACTCCTCCGCCATCTTGGCTCCTCCTCCTATAAGATTATTCTTATGCTTCCTATCAAGGGATTATTTTGTAGAGAACTTATAAGATTATTCTCTTATTGATTCACAAATGCATATTTTTTATATATTATTTACTCAATCACTTCTCACCTTTTGGCTAAGATCAAGTGTAGTATGCGGGCTTCGCAGGTGGCACAGTGGTAAAGAATTCTGCCAGTGAAGGAGACACAAGAGACTCAGATTCCATGCCTGGGTCTGGAATATGCCCCGGGGAAGGAAATGGCAACCCACTATAGTATTCTTACCTAGAAAACTCCATAGATAGAGGAACCTGGAGGGCTATAGTCCATGGGGTTGCAAAGAGTCAGACACGACTGAGTGATTGAGCACACATTCAAAAGCAAATGATAACATAAAACGCTCCCTATTCTTCATCATCTTTTTTTTTTTTAATAATTGTATTTATTTATTTCTGGCTGTGTTGGGTCTTCGTTGCTGCATGGGCTTTTCTCTAGTGGTGGAGAATGTGGGTTACTCTGTAGTTGCAGGGCACCAGCTTTTCATTGTGGTGGCTTCTCCCTATTCTTCTTCTTAATTAACCCCTTTGAGATCCCTGGTCTTAATCTACAAAGCTGTAACGATAATGCTAATGATATTACCTACCTTTAAATACACCAAGATTTCCATGACAGCAATTGAGATATGACATGTAAAAATACTTTACAAGATGTAAAAATGTGTTGCAATAGTATTTTTAGGCTTCGTCTCTCAATACTGAATATTAGTGCATTTAGGAGACTCAGTCTTTTGAACGACTGATTGCGAAGCAGATGTGCATTTTTCTACATGTGTGTTTTGTACAATAGCAGACCTCAAACGGGTGTAGGTGATGGCCAGGAAAAGGCATTTCTTGTACAAATTTGTCATGTCTGACAACCAGATTGTCTTCCCTCATTTGTCTTCCAGTCATTTCTAAGTAAACAGCTGTTTACATAAATACCACTGAGCAGTGGAGCTAAAAACCTTCCTTCAGAATAGCTAATAATAATTTGGATGGCTAGTGATGGAGAATGACAAGCAGCAAGCTACAAGAGCATAGGGGGTACTTCCTTATTTTTAACCAGAGTATAATACATTTGGAGCTTCTATTTATTTACCGTTCTGCTCTGTTTCTACAAGTTCAGCTTTTTCTCCCCTTTAAATTAATTTATTTTTGGCTGCGCTGAGTCTTGGTTGCTGCTCTCGGGCTTTGTCTAGTTGCGGTGAGTGGGGGCTGCTCTCTGCTGTAGTGAGAGGGCTTCTCATCGCCGTGGCTTCTTTTGTTGGGGAGTGCAGTCTCTAGGCACGAAGGCTTCTGTGGTTGCGGCATATGGGGTTTAGAGAACAGGGTCGGTGGTTGTGGGTGCATGGGCTTAATTGTTCTGCATTGTGTTGGGTCTTCCTGGACCAGGGATTGAACTTGTGTACCCTGCTTTGTCAGGTGGATTCTTATCCTCTGTATCACCAGGGAAGTCTTGGGGCCTTTATTTTTAAGCTGTGATGATAATGGTGGGGGTGGGTGTTATTCATACTTGTTATAATAAATCAAATAATACTGAGTGTATAAGAAAATATGAAAAGAAGAAATATTCCTTCTCCCAGGTTTCAGAGGTATAGAACATTGACAGTTAGATGTGGGTTCTTCCAGATATACATGAGTTTTTCAGCTATCGTGAAAGCCATCAGGGGAATGACTTTGAAAGATGAAATAAGGAATCAATATCCTGGAGAAACAGAATCTCTTGCTGTCAGGCTTTCAAAACAGTTGCAAGGAGGTTATCTGGGAGATCAACAAACTTGTAAACTGTGTATAAGAATGCAAATATGACTATAGTTAACAGTACTGGATGGTATATTTGAAAGCTCTTAAGAGAATGGAACTGGAGGAATCAACCTACCTGACTTCAGGCTCTACTACAAAGCCACAGTTATCAAGACAGTATGGTACTGGCACAAAGATAGAAATATAGATCAATGGAACAAAATAGAAAGCCCAGAGATACATCCACGCACATATGGACACCTTATCTTCGACAAAGGAGGCAAGAATATACAATGGATTAAAGACAATCTCTTTAACAAGTGGTGCTGGGAACTCTGGTCAACCACTTGTAAAAGAATGAAACTAGAACACTTTCTAACACCATACACAAAAATAAACTCAAAATGGATTAATGATCTAAACGTAAGACCAGAAACTATAAAACTCCTAGAGGAGAACCTAGGCAAAACACTCTCTGACATACATCACAGCAGGATCCTCTATGACCCACCTCCCAGAATATTGGAAATAAAAGCAAAAATAAACAAATGGGACCTAATTAACCTTAAAAGCTTCTGCACATCAAAGGAAACTATTAGCAAGGTGAAAAGACAGCCTTCAGAATGGGAGAAGATAATAGCAAATGAAGCAACTGACAAACAACTAATCTCGAGAATATACAAGCAACTCCTACAGCTCAACTCCAGAAAAATAAATGACCCAATCAAAAAATGGGCCAAAGAACTAAATAGACATTTCTCCAAAGAAGACATACACATGGCTAACAAACACATGAAAAGATGCTCAGCATCACTCATTATCAGAGAAATGCAAATCAAAACCACTATGAGGTACCATTTCACACCAGTCAGAATGGCTGCGATCCAAAAGTCTACAAGTAATAAATGCTGGAGAGGGTGTGGAGAAAAGGGAACCCTCTTACACTGTTGGTGGGAATGCAAACTAGTACAGCCACTATGGAGAACAGTGTGGAGATTCCTTAAAAAACTGGAAATAGACCTGCCTTATGATCCAGCAATCCCACTGCTGGGCATACACACTGAGGAAACCAGAAGGGAAAGAGACACGTGTACCCCAATGTTCATGGCAGCACTGTTTATAATAGCCAGGACATGGAAGCAACCTAGATGTCCATCAGCAGATGAATGGATAAGAAAGCAGTGGTACATATACACAATGGAGTATTACTCAGCCATTAAAAAGAATACATTTGAATCAGTTCTAATGAGGTGGATGAAACTGGAGCCTATTATACAGAGTGAAGTAAGACAGAAAGAAAAACACCAATACAGTACACTAACACATATATATGGAATTTAGAAAGATGGTAACAATAACCCTGTGTACGAGACAGCAAAAGAGACACTGATGTATAGAACAGTCTTATGGACTCTGTGGGAGAGGGAGAGGGTGGGGAGATTTGGGAGAATGGCATTGAAACATGTAAAATATCATGTATGAAACGAGTTGCCAGTCCAGGTTCGATGCACGATACTGGATGCTTGGGGCTGGTGCACTGGGACGACCCAGAGGGATGGAATGGGGAGGGAGGAGGGAGGAGGGTTCAGGATGGGGAACACATGTATACCTGTGGCAGATTCATTTTGATATTTGGCAAAACTAATACAATTATGTAAAGTTTAAAAATAAAATAAAATTAAAAAAAGAGAGTAAATCCTAAAACTGCTCATCACAAGGAAATTAAACTTGTAGTCATCATTTCACACTATAATGTACCTTAAACTTACACATTGCTGTATGTCCATTATATCTCAATAAAACAAAGAAAAACAGAATGCAAATAATTTTTGTTTCAATGGCATAATCCCCCTACACACACAGATGGCAAGTACTTTATAATCTGATCATGGCACTTTTTTTGGCAGAAAAGGAGAAAAGGAAGATTCCCTAACCAAATGACTAGGAACAAAAAAAGTTCTTACTCTTTAGAACTGAATTTGAAAATCTTCTAGTTTAATCCAATCTCCTTTTCCCGTTTCACTTTCCACCACACACAGAATCTTAGGTTTGGGAACTTCAAAGATCATCCATCTGTAGCAATGCTGCTCTACCTGCAACAAGTGTACAGATCACCTGGGGGTGTTGTTTGAATATTGATTCTGATTCAATAGCCTGCACGAGATTAGGCTTTCTGCATTTCTAGCAAGTTTCCAGGCCTATACACCACATATTAACAAGTTCTGAATTTCCTTGGACAGTTCTTCCTTTTATTCCTATTTTATTCCTTATTTTATTCCTAAGGTCTGTCTCCCTATAGCTTTTCCCCTTTAATCCTAGTTTCAAACATTTCAAGGTTGAATCCCTTTTACTCCTAAAGGATCTGTAAACATTTGAAGACAGTTATAGGGTCACCTCTAGGTAAACATCTCCATTCCCTTCAACCCTTCCTACATGTCAGGGCATTACTATTCTTACATGCCCAGTGCTTCATCCCTACTCAGTGGCTATTCGGTTTGTTCTGGGTCAAAGACCTTCTCTGTCTCATTTGCCAGCTTCTTGCAAAGGTCTATTTAAACGCCGTATCTTTTCTGCTGCCTAAGGTTCTCTCTCTCCTCACACACTCCCCCTCCCATTCTAACCAGGGTAATTGAGAGAGTGGCCTCCTGACTACTGCTGTGTTTATTTCACCAAACTGACCCATAGTAATGGGTTAGAGTTGGATTATCTTAGTATCCTGAGTTTGTCCTGGAAGCAGACACTTTGGGTGTGCTCAAGAATTGTTTATGATCTCTTTAACTATGTTCACTTCTATCTGGATGGATCTTTCCTGCTAGATTATCATTCTTAGAGGGTAGAGACCACATTTTTCATCCCTTGCCAACATCACCCTGGCTAATTAGAAGCAAGCACATAGTAGGTAAGTACCCAAAGTATTGGAGTCAGAAAAAGCAGAACTGAGTGCTGATTCTGCCACAGTACAGGTAAGTGACCTTGGAAATTCATTTAAACTCTCTGGGCCCACGTTTTCATATCATATACTAAGCTGACTTTAAAAATGAAGAAATGATTCTCCATTTAGGCTTGAAATTGGAGACGGGGGAATAAAAATGATCGAGAAACTTGGAAGTGTTAGTTTCTGAGAAACGACACACCATCTACCTCCTGGTCCCTGAATATTCTCCTTGTGGAAGGGATGAGGGCAAGAGAAGAGCTATGGCCTTCTGGAAGGTGAAAGATACTTTAGCTTCTGGGACTGGGGAACAGGAAGAATAACCAAGGTAAGAACAGCTGTATCTATTTTTGTTCCTTTAGTTTCAACTTTACTGCTTCTCTGAGGTTATAAAAAGGTAATATGAATCAAGCCAAAACACAGCTTCTGTGGCTCTAGCTTTGAAGTTAGTATGTAGGAAAAGCTGAGGTTGACTAGTGGGGACAGTCTTGGAATTCTTAGCTGCCTGCAATTGGGTAAGCATACTCACACACAGGGAACGGAGGACACACCATTGGCTCCCAATCATTTATATGGGTCAAAAGGAAGATCAGTGGGGCCAGAGGACACATGGGCATGTTCATGGTGGCTTCCTGTACTTGAGGCAAACACTGGTACTTCATCCTTAAGGCTTTGTATTGGTCTTTGGGGTTTGATGACCTCATCCATCCTTCATACTTGAAGTATTGATGCACAAGGCAAAGTCCATGGGGTAGAATTACAGAAATAAGGTCTTTTACCCACTGTTTGAATGGTATAAGATGTCATATAACACAGACCACTAATGATGAGAGGGATAATAACAT
Organism: Bubalus bubalis; assembly: GCF_019923935.1. Lineage (NCBI taxonomy): Eukaryota > Metazoa > Chordata > Mammalia > Artiodactyla > Bovidae > Bubalus > Bubalus bubalis. The sequence goes on from NC_059161.1 coordinate 46,286,412, forward strand.
CAGATGGACGATCAGATGGATCCCAGTGACAAAGGCTTTAGAATTGTCTTCTTCACATGACTTGTCTGATATAATATTAGTACTCTTTTAGATACCTTGGGTGCAGTGGGAATAAGTCAGCTTTTTAAGTCTAGAATGAATGGGGTAAAAATTTATCCAAATGAGCTTTTGCACATCTGTGTAGTGCATTGAAATGCTGACAGACAAAATGAGAACAAAGTCATAGTCAGTTGTGGAAACACAGAGCTGAAGCATCTGTACTAAGACCAACCCTCAACCTCTCATCTGTATCTGTTTAACACACAGCTAAGTCTTCCAAGGGCCTGGCTAGGAGCAGAGGAGCTGCAGTGACCTCACGGCCCACAGATTAATTCAACACTGCTCGGTGCTTGTGTATTGAGCACCCTTCTAAGCTCTCGGGGTACAGAATAAATAGATCAGCGTCAGGATTACTGGCCTCATGGATCTCACATGAGGAAGGAAGTCCTCATGTCCTTCCAGAAATGAAGATAGTTCATTTTAAAAGTAAGCAAGTAAGATATATAATGCTATCAGATGATAAAAATGCAACAAGGCAGACGAAGAAGGAAGTCAGAGGAAAAAGTAAATGGAAAAATCTGGAGGCAAGAATGTGCTTGACCTCTGAGAAACAGCAAAGAGCCAGAGTAGGTGGAGTGGAGTGAGCGGAGAGAAACGGTGGGAGATGACTGCGTAACAGCTGAGGCCATTTGACTTTTACTCTAAGGCAAATGGTTGTAAGGAAGAAAGCTGAACAGCTGGCCTTAAATGTATTTTTTTTAAATCCATTCTCCTGATTATTGGTGCAGAGGCTCCCAGAAAAAGAAAGAGTGGACTTCCCTGGTGGCATAGTGGATAAGAATTTTCCTGCCAACAGAGGGGACTTGGGTTTGATCCCTGGTGTGGGAAGATCCCACATACCAAAGAGCAAGTAAGCCCGTGTGCCACAACTACTGAGCCTGAGCTCTAGAGCCTGGGAACCACAGACTGAGGTCTGAGAGTCAATAATTTGTACCCTGCAACAAGAGAAGTCACAGCAATGAGATGCAAGGAAGAGTAGCCCCCACACATGGCAACTAGAGAAAGCCTGTGCAAAGCATGAAAACTCAATGCAGCCAAAAATATAAATAAATAAATAATTTTTAAAAAAGAGTAACAAGTTTAATCTTCTAGTAACATGCTGTTAATGAGATCTTTTGGTACACAGACGTGTCTTACACGCTAAGAGAAGAGTCCTTCTTTATACAAGGCTCATAGCGGGATGTCTCTGGTTTAGGATTGCTTATGATAAACTTAGACTCTATGGGTTTCTGAAACATGGCTCTCTGGAAAATGTCACAAGCCCTATGGTGATCAAAGATTAAAATAGAGAAATTTCATTACCTAAATACTTCCTCCTCTGTGAGGTGACCCACAAACCTTACTTTGAGACTTTATGTATCATCCAGGCCAGAGACCATGTCTTTATTGTGGGAAGAAAGAAGTTGGGGAGCCACATGGTATCTCAGACCTCTCCCTGTTTGCTGGTATCTTTGAAGCTATTAGTAAAGCATGATAATGGATACAATCTCTTATTTGTGTTAGTCTGATTTGGGAATCCATTTCTTTTAGTACAGGTAGTTTATTTCCAAGATTCCAGGAAATGCAAATGGGGTATGGAAAATGAGACAGAGAAGGGAGAAAAGCAATGAAGGAGGCAATAATGTGTGGATTTTGCTGTGAGCAACTGTCACTCAGTCATGTCTGACTCTTTGTGAGCCATGGACTGTGGCCCACCAGGCTCCTTCCTCTTTGAAATTTTCCAGGCAAGGGTATTGGAGTGGGTTGCCATTTCCTATTCCAGGAGACCTTTCCCACCCAGGAATCAAACCCTCATCTCTTGCATATCCTGCATTGGCAGATGGATTCCTTACCACTGTGCCACCTGGGTTTCACAGAGCAACTGTACATAACCCTTTAAAGACCTTCTGAGAAACAGAAATCCAATTCTTTAGTTAATTTAGATAAGGAGCCATTGAAGAGCTGAGTAAAATGGCATGTTCAAGCTGACGTTTTAAAAGGATCACCTTGACTCTTCTTTTTTTAACTCTTGTTTTAAAAATAGATGCTATAGGGCTTCTCTGGTGGTTCAGTGGTAAAGAATCAACCTGCCAATGCAGGAGAAACAGGTTTAATCCCTGATCTGGGAGATCCCATATGCTGTGGAGTAACTCAGCCTGTGTGTGTGTGTGTGTGTGTGTGTGTGCGTGCATGCGTGTGTGTACTCAGCTGTGTCTGACTCTTTGTAACCCTGTGGACTGTAGCCCTCCAGGCTCCACAAGCTCCAGCTCCTCTATCCATGGGATTTCCCAGGCAAGAATACTGGAGTGGGTTGCCATTTCCTCCTCCATGGGATCTTCCTGACCCAGGAATCAAACCCTCATCTCTTGCAATCTCCTGGCAGGCAGATTCTTTACTTCTGTGCCATCCGGGAAGCTCTAGAGACTGAGAACTGAAACTACTGAAGCCCAGATGCCCTAGAGCCCCTGCTCCACAACAAGAGAAGCCACTGCAATGAGAAACCTGAGCGTTACAACCGGAAGGCAGCTTCACTGGCCACAACTAGAGAAAAGCCCACACAGCAGTGAAGACCCGGCACCACCAAAAAAAAAAAATAAATAAATGAATAAATAAAATTGTTTTTAAAAAACAGATGCTATAGGGGCAAGGGTAGAAGCAACAAGACCATTTTTGGGCTAGTTCAGCAATCTAGATGAGAGTTGATGACTTGGACCACTTGGGACTGATGAAAAGTGGTCCAGAAGACTTTGGGAGAAGATCAGAAGTTTACTTTAGACATGCTGCCATTGAGTTACCTATTAGTCATGTAAGGTCAAGTCCACATAAGCGGGTCCATAGTTCAGTGGAGAGATCTGGCCAGAAGATATACATCCTGGAGTCAACAGCATATTCATGCATACTGTGAGTGCACGCGTGCTCAGTTGCTTCACTTGTGTCTGACTCTTTTTGACCCTATGGATTGTAGCCCTCCAGGCTGCTCTGTTCATGGGATTCTTCAGGCAAGAATACTGGAGTAGGTTTCCATTTCCTGCTTCAGGGATCGTCCCAAACCAGGGATCAAACCTGAGTCTCTTACATCTTCTGCATTGGCAGGCAAGTTCTTTACCACCTGGGAAGCCATAGAATATAGCATATAGAGAGAAAAGAGAAGAAAAGAGAAGCTCTGCAGCCCTATAAAATGCAGCCCTATGTAAAATGAAAAGAGATGGGTGAAATGAGAAGGAACCAGGAGAAGAATCTGAGGAGGAGAAAAACCAAGCAAAAGCAGTATTCCAGAGGCCCAATGATGACAGTGTTTCCACAAGGAGCAAGTGGTTGCCTGGAGCAAATGCTGCTTTAAGGTCATGCAAGATGTGGCTCAGAATTGGCTCTAATAAGGTGCACATCCTTAGGGCTCTGGTAAGAGCTGTGTGGTTGGAGCAGAGAGGGTAAAGGCCTGATTGAGGAGGTGCGCTCTAGGAGAGAACTGGAGGAGACAAAGGGGAGATGCAAAAAGAAACTTCTGTTTAGGAGTTTTGCAATTTAGGGAAGCAAGGAAATGGGAGAGGTACTTGGCAGAAACGGTGAGTGTGAGAGAAGATCTACTTATTATTGTGTGTTTTCCTGAGATGGAACTATTACAGCACGTTTCAGTATTGATGAGAGTGTTACAATGGAGTGGGAGAAGCTGTAGATGTGGAAAAACATGAGAGCAAATCTTGGAGTGATGTTCAGAGGGGATGAGATCTCTATCACAAGTGAAGGGATTGGCTTTAGATAAGAATGTAGGTGATTTACCGATAGAAAAGGAGGGCATGCAGAATTTAAGGGCACAGTGACAGTGGGTGGGTAGACAGATTTAGTGGTGAGAACAAGTAGGAATTTTCTTTTGGTTGTTTCT